>NC_091484.1:71684101-72284101 GCF_947461875.1 Haliaeetus albicilla
ATAAAATTGACTCGTGGCCCTTTGAAACAAATTGTTATTAACCTTCCCCTTCTGAGCGTTTCATAATCACAGATGTTAGTTTGGAGATGATATCCAAACATCCCAGGGGTACTTTTGATAGCTGCATGGGCGGGGATTGAATGCGGAGGTCGGATATTAAATCAGCGGGATACAGAATTACTTTTTTTCCACAAACCCGAGCTAGCTAAATAGTTTCCCCCTCTAACTCTGATATGCATTTCACAATAAATGGCGTGGGCATTTGCATATATAGTGCCTGGGTATGTGTTTGGATATCGCATGTACGATGTACTGCATTAACACACAGCGGAGCGGAGGAACACCTTCACTAAACCTTAGTGCTCAGACGCTTATTGAACAGAGTTACGGAAAAAATACGCTTAATTAATTACACGGAGGGGCTGGTTGACGCCGGGGAAGTGCAGATGTATTTTTGCTCGGCCCTGAAATACTTCCCTGGGTTGGTTATTATTATTTTTTATTTTTTCTTTAGTGGGACTCTGCTGCTTTGGCTGGAGGCGAAGGAGCCGGACCGGCTAGCAGAGAGCTGCCTGCCAGGAAAAAAATGCTGCCAGGCGGTGGTTGACTCCAGGGCCGACCCTGCCTCTGCCCTTGCCTGCTCCTGCCCCGACGCAGCCGGGTTTTGGGGGGCTGGAGGCTTTGGCTTGGCTTCGGGGTTTGTGCGGTTTGGGGTTGTGGTCTTGCCTCCCCCCCCCCCCCAAAAAAAAAAAAAAAGAGGCTGCTTCAGCAAGGTGCTGCTGCTTTGCTAAAATTGCAAGAGGCGCTTGTGCGGCGGCTCTTTCTGTTAAATTAATTTTAAATTTTAAATTAACGAGGGCTAATTTAGTTGTGCTGTCCTTCCCCGAGCCAGCGGGGAGCCGCTGCCCGGGCGTGGGAGCGCTGGCTGGGCGGCGCACGGGAACCAGCAGCAGCTCAAAAGATGGCGAAAGGAGCAGCAGAGCAAGTGTCTCCGAACCTGTGCCTCTCCCCATGAAAGCTTTCCCCCCAAAATATCGGAGGCAGGTGAGGAGTGCAGCCCATGTAAGCCATTCGCTGCTCCCAGCTGAAGGCACTGCTTACCAATGGGAAATATTTTGTATTCTGCTCTGGATAAAATCCAGGCAGCAGCGAGATATTTTCTGCCCTTGCTGCAGAGACTGAACTAACTTAGAGAAGTTTCCCTGCTATTTTTTTTTTTTTTTTTACCCTAAACCCAAATACATATTCTCGCTGGTCTCACACATCTGTTTTCTGTTCCCAGCGCTTCTTGCAGGCCGGGGAAGGACAGGTGGAAGCTTTGCCCCATTGCACACTCAGGAGCAGGGCCAAAATTTCCCCCGGTGCAGGCTTCGTGACTTCTTAAGAAAATATAAAATCTTCGTGGGACTTCTCCGCCGGTGTGTAACACACCCAGGGTACCGTTTTGTCCCATCGGACAACCGGAGCTATTTTTCAATCCAGATTTAAAACTCCTCTTTAGTGCCCACCGCCACCGATTTTCTCCCTCGGGGTTATAAATCACCTGCCTCCATTAATGGAGGTGACCAATAATAATAATAATAAAAAATCTCCTCAAAGGCACGTAAACTAGAAAGGCTGGAGGAATAAAGGCCGGTAGCATCCCCCCACCGCCGGTCGCGGCTCAACTTCTCCGAGCAGGTGAACCCCTCGCTGCACCCTCCCAGCGGCATCTCCGCTCCTGCAGAATTGTGCCCCTTGCAGAACATATCCCAAAGCAGCGGCTTTAAAGAAAGAAACTAAAATTTTCAACACGACCCCCCCTCCGCCCTTGGTTTTCTCCGTGAGTGCGGCTCCTGCAGCAGGAGCCGGCCCTGAGGGGGAGGCTCTGCCCCCTGCTCCCTTCTCCTCCTGCCTGCGGAAAATGGGCTGAACTATTTTGGAGCTCTTGTGCCCTTTGTTGCAGCGAGGCGGGTGAACGTTTTATTTTTGTCCAGCCCGCCCTAAAATCGTGGGATTCTCACTTTCCCGGGGATGCCAAGTATTTTAGAGGGTGCTTGGTTTCGTAGCGTGGCATCGGCAATATTCCCATCACCTCTTCCCGAGCTCCAGGTTTACGTGTTTATCTAGCAGAGGTTTTCCAAACGCAGCCCGCCAGAGCATCACGCCACCGGGTATTTAAAGTCTTGAAAAGGTGAAACCTGTTGACAGTACGTGAGATTAAAGAGATTTTCTTTTCCGTTTTCAGATCCTTTTTAACACGACGAACGCCTTAGAGCCGGGCTCAGCTACGGCTGGCGGTTGCCCTCTCCTTCATCTAGAAATGAATCCCCCAAAGTTTCTTCATTAAGTCAAAAGGCTGATGCTGCAAAAGCACCTCTCTCATCAATCGCCACGGAATTTACCCCCCCTGTAAATAGCAGAAACTACGAAATACTTCTAACTCGAGCTCCAGTGCTCAGAAGTGCAATCTAGAGACTATATCAACATAGAGGGATATATAGTCCCGAATAGCACTACTCCATTGCAACGCCTGGGTGACACGGTTTGTATTTCGTAATAAAGTGGGTTGGTGTCGGTTTTTTTTATTATTATTTAATGCAGTCCTCGAGAATTGAAACACACAAAATGCAGCGAGAATGTTCACAATGTTGAGAGCACAGTTGTAAATAGAAACATTCATATTTCATCCGATTATAAATATTTGATACTGCAATTGTAAAACGCACGTTTTATAAACTGGAGAGAAGAAAAAAAAAATCCTTTGCTTTCCTGCTAAAAGGCAATGTCATTTAATCCTGGCTCCTAAGCAGCTGATGGTTATTCACAGAATTTAAAATTACAGTTTTTATTTTATAGTTTGATTCTTTCCTTCTTTTTTTTTTCTTTAAGTTTATACTACTATGTACAACGTGTGTCTATTATAGCTGCAAAATAAAGAGGTTTTAAGGCAAAGCGAGTAGTTTTCCCCCCACAAACAGAGTCGCAGGAGAGCCCGTTCCTGAGCAGCCGCCCACGCACACCCAGGCCCCACGCGGGACACAACGCCCCCTCCCCTCCCCCGCGTACCGTGGGGAGGGGGCCACCACGCTCCGGGAGAAACGGGTTAAACGCAGCACAGCGCCTCGAAATCCCGAAAAACTCCGACTCCAAGGAGGTGTCTGCGTGGGGAGGGGACAAACATCCACCCCCCACGGTCCCACGAAGCGTCGCGCTAGCGGGGACCGCGCCGTGGGATGGGGATGAGGATGGAGAGGAAGAGGAAACTAAAAAATATTTTTTTTCTTTTTTTTTGGGGGGGGGAGGGTAAAACGCTCCCAAATGCTTCGGGGAGGTGATGCCAGAGCGGAGCCGGGTCCCAGCCCGTGGCCGCCCCCCGCGGAGGGGGAACGGGACCGGGGGGCGGCCACGGGTTGAAGCCGCATCCCGGAACGGCTCCATCTTTTCGGAGATGGGGGTTCCCAAAGTTTTCCCAACAAGTTGGGGGCGGGGGGAGTGGGTGTGTGTGTGTAGGGGGGGATGCTAATCTCATCCCTGCATCCCGCATCCACGCCTGCATTCCGCATCCACGCACGCCCGTGGGTCTCGCTGGGGTTGGTGAGGGTGTAGGGGCTCGGGAAAAGACCCCGGGCATGTTTGAGGACGGTGCTTTGAGATTTCTTTCCCTATCGTTACTTTTATATATATTTTTTTTTAAATTAAATTCTCCATGTCTATCCCCAAAGCCAGCCCCAGACACACACATCCCCAAAAAAGAGAGGAAAAAAAAAAAAGAAAGAAAAAAAAAAAAGAAAAGGAAAAGGGGAGGGGTGGGAGGGGGAAAAAAAAAGGTAAAACTCATAGAACAAATAGGAGAACTATTTATTCGGTTCACAGTCGTGTGAAATGCAGCAATAAAAATCTTTGGACTTCAGCAAAAGTTGTTTTTAATTCTTTTTTTTTTTTTGAATTTCAAAAAACAGCGTCCAATGTCCATTAAAACAGCGCTTAAGTCTATAAAAATGTAACTTAAGCATTAAAAAAAAATCATAAAGATAGCGTCTAAAATCTCCATACAACCGAAAAAAAAAAAAAAACCAACCGACCCAAACCCCCAAAACCAAAACCAAACAAAAAAAAAATCAAAAAAATATTTTATAATCAGATATCTTGGATTTTTACACCACCTTACCTGTAAATTATATATACATAGAATATTGCAGAATTATATCTAATACACAATATTTTCACTATTAATGCTGGTATAATCTTTATACACTGGCCCTTACGTTTCTTTTTATTTTTTTTTAATTAAATTATTGCATTGTATAAACTTTGACTGCAAACAGCCCCCCCCCCCCGCCTCCCCCCTCCCTCCCTCTCCCCCCCCCTCCCTTGGCTATTCACTGTCCGACTTGCCGTCTTTCGCCGTGGTGGAGTGGTTGTAGAGCCCCTGGGCCATGAGGTGCACTGCCAGGGAGTTCTTGCTGCCCGTCGCCTTCTTGATCTTGGCTCGTTTATTCTGGAACCAGATTTTAATCTGGGACTCGTTAAGCCCCAGCTCTTGGGCCAGGCTTTGCCGCCGCTGCTCCGTCAGGTACCGGTTCGTCTGGAACTCGGCCTTGAGTCTCTGCAGCTGCTCGGCGGTGAAGGCGGTGCGCGGCCGCTTGTCCTCCTTGTTGGGGTTCTTCTTCTTTGGTTTGCGGGAGCGGGGACCTACGGCCGGGAGAGAGGAGAAGCACCGACACGGCCACGCTCCGCTGCGGGCGGCCCCACGCCAGCCGCGGTCCCGCGTGGGGGGGTGACGGGGGGGGGCAACGGGACACGCACCCACGCTCCCACCCGCGCCCCACGCTCCGACACCCACCCCCCCCACCAGCACCACTCCCACCCTAAGAAAAACAAACCCGGCTTTGTGGCTCCTCCGCTGCCAGGGGAGGCTCGGGAGGCGGCGGAACGGCAGCCGCAGCCCCCGGTACCCCCCGCCCGCCGCCCGCGCCGCTCCCTCCGCATCCCCTTTCATCCCGGCCAGAATTCCATCTACCGGCCCTTTTCGTCCCGGGGATGCCCGGCAAGCAAAGCCTGCACCAGCGGCACCGAGCTGAATTTTATTCCCTGAGCAGATTTTTTTTTTTTTTATTAAGGAAACCTCCCCCCCTTTTTTTTTTTTTTAAGGAAACCTCTTGACTTTTTTTTCTTCTTTTTTTTTTTTCTTTTTTCTTTTTTGGGTGGGTCGTAATAAATAAAAAAAGAAATGGAAATCAGCCGCCTGTTTACATTGCGAGAAGAAATCCGCCGCTTTGCTGCAGTGCCCATATGGCGCTGCACGGCCCGATCCGAATCGCCGGGATTATTCTCGGGAATATTATTCTCGGCAGCACAAGGAGCCTTTTCTGCCCGGGCCGAGCCATTGTGAGGATGTATGTTAATTAAATATTAACAAAGGAGAGCACTGGAGAACAATGGAGTAAATTCCAATTCAGCCCTGAATATTACCTCTGAGTAAGAGTTTGTTTTCAGACATTACGAACTAATTTTCAACTCGCCCTACGATCCCTCCTTCAGCTGCCCGGCTCTCCGGGTGAAAATCCTAGCTCGCCGCTTTTGTAAGAGAAACTCCCTTTATTTTTTTTTATTTATTTTTTTTTTTCCTGGGAGCAGATCTCCTCCGTGGTGCTTCCCATGCCTTCCCCCAATGGTTTCTACCTCTTTTTTAACACGGGTTTTAACAATCTGCCGGGGCCAGCCCCACTCTCCCCGCGGTAGCGGAAGGACGTTTTACCCCCTGGCTTTTTATTTTTAATTTTTTTTTCGATTTTTTTTTTTATCGATAATTTCAGGAGGTTCTGCCCAAGCCCTTGCCAAGAGACGGACCATGCCAAAGAACTTCCCCGGCTCTTGGAAACGTCCCCCGGCCCCCCCCAGAGCTGACCTGCAGCACATGGGGGGAAATTAAAAAGAAAGAAACGAAACGGCGGCCACTCCGAGGCCTCTTTTAAGGAAATAAACGATCGCGGATTGTTTTTTGGGGCCAAAAAAAAAATATAAAAAATAATCAAAGCAAGGCCAGGCCTGTGGAAATCCACTCTGCCCCCACCAAAGCGGAGCGCGGGGGTATTTTCCCGGCGGGGAGAAGGGCAGTTCGCCGGGAGGAACCCAACGCCAGATTTTTGTCTTTTCCTCCCTCTTTGCTAAAACCCGGCTGTTGGTGGGAAATGCCCCGAGCCCGGGCGGCCCCAGCTCCTCGGCGGCGGCGGGGAGGGAGAGACCTCCCGTTTCCCCCCGGCTCCGCGCATCCCCAGCCACCCTTGCAATCTGCCCGCATTTTCGGGCGATTTTTAAGCACCTCCCACGGCCCCCCCCCCCCCGGAAAAAAAAACCAAAACAAAACAAAACAAAACGAAAAAGAAGGAGCGGGAAAGGGGGGAGCGGGGTGGGGTCTCTTTCCCGGCCCCGCCGGCGGGCGGAGGGGAGCCGGGGGGGAGCCCGGGGCCGGGACCGGGGGTCGGGGGGGGGGGGGGGAGCAGGGGAGCGGGGCAGCTCTTACCTGAGGAGGGTCGGTCCGAGTACCGCGTGCAGTAAACCCAGGCGGGCCAGAGCATGGGCTGGTTCCCGGCGTTGGAGCTGGCCTGGGAGCTATCCGAGTCCGAGCTCACCGACAGGTCGCCGCCGCTCAAGCCCCGCGCTTTCAGGGCCGCCTCCAGCGCCGCGGGGTCCCCCCCCTTCTTGGCGGCGCCGTGCAGGGCCAGCCCGGCGGGGCCGCCCTCCCCCCGGCCCGGCGAACCCGCCCCGCCGCCGGGTAGCGGAGCCCCGGGGGCCGGCGCCGCGGCGGGGCTGCGGCGGTTCTCGGCTCCGGGTCGCCGGGGCTCTCCGCCGGGGCCGCCCGCCTCCTTCCTCCGCCCGAACTCGGGCCGCAGGATGTTGTCGATGAAGAAGTTGGTGATGCGGTGCGGGTGCGGGTGGGGGTGCGGGGGGTCACCGGGGGGAAGCAGCAGCCCCCGCCGCACGCCGCCCCCGCCGCCGCCGCCGCCGCCGCCGCCGCCGGGCTCCGCGTCGCCGCCGGACTCCTGCGGCTCGGCCGCCTCCTCCCGGGGGCTCCGGCCGCCCTCCTCCATGCTGCGCGGCCGGCCCCGCCGACGGCTCCGCTGCCCGCCCCGCCGCCGGCCGGGTGGCTGCCTAGCGCTTTTTGTTGTTGCTGTTGCAGTCGGTTGTTCTTTATTTTAATTTTTTTAATATATATATTTTTAGAGATATATATATATATGTATATATACACGCACGCACAGGTGTCTATTTGCTTTCGTTTCTCCTGGCCGCGCCCGGCATTCAAAATCCAGAGTTTGCAAAAAAAATTTAAAAAAAATTTGCAAAAAAAATATTAATGGTAATTGAAAAAAAAAAAAAAAGAAAGAAACAAACCCAGGGAGACCCCAAAGCCAGCAGCCGAGCCTCCACACGAGTTCCAACTTTGCCAAAAATAAAAAAATACACGGGCTCCGGTCCTCCCGCCGCCGCTCGCCGCCTCCTGCCGCCGCTCAGCCGCTCGGTCCCGCGGCGCGCTGCCGCCTTCTCCCCCGGCCACCTCCGCCGCCGCCGAGCCTCATCCGCCGGCCCCCGCGGAGGAAAAAAAAAAAAAAAAAAATTAATAATAAAAATAATAATTGGAGGGGTGGAGGGGGTGGGGGGGTAAAGGGGGGAAGAGAAGGAAAAAAAAAAAAAAAAAAAGCCGGTGCCGGGGCGGGGGGTGGAGGCGGGCTCTCAGCAGCCGGTGTCCCGCGGAGGGCAGGGCGGTGAGGGGCGCCCCGCGGGGCTCCGGCCGGCAGCGCCTCGCCCCGCGCCGCCCCGCGCCTCCCCGCGCCCGCACATGCGGGGGGCCGCCGCGGGTGGGGAGGGCGTCCCGCCCTGCCGCCCGCCCTGCGCCGCGCCGCGCCGCGCCGCGCTGCGCTACGCCCCGGCGGCCGCCACCGCCGCCACCGCCGCCACCGCCGCCGCCGCGCCCGGACACTTCCAGTCCGGATTGTTGTCCTTTAGGTTTTAACGGGGCCCCCGCCGGTGACGTCGCCGGCCCGGGCACTTCGACACGTGCCTCGGGCCAATGATAAAGCGGGCATGCGCACACGTGGTGCGGGGAGCTCCGGTAAGTGACAGCACCCACGCCCCTCCTCCCCCACCTCCCACCCACAACCCCCCCCATACACACACACACCCCCCAAAGCCGGGCCGCGGCCGGCCGCGGGGATACGCGTGGGGGAGTGGAAGAGAGAGGGGGGGGGGCCCCGCTGCGCGGCGCGCACCGCCGACCCCCCTTTACCCCCCCCCCCCAGCGCTGGATGATTTGGGTTTTTAATTGCCCCGCTGTTTAATGGGGGGGGGGCGGCATCCCACAATTCCTTGCAGAAATGCATAAATAATATTAAGCGAGCGGCGGTGATACAAAGGGGGTCCGGGGGGGGGGCGGGGGGCAGCGTGAAGGGGGCCTGCCCGGTGCCTGCGGGCTGCCCCGGGGAGGCGGGGGGGGCGAGGCGCGTCCCCTCCCCGCGGCGCCGTTCGGCATCCGCGGCGGCCGTAATTGACTCGTCCTCCCCGCAGCCGGACAGGAGCCTTTCATCTCCCCTGCCTGCTCCCGAAACCCCCCCATCCCCCCCCAAAAAGCCTTCCCGTCACCCTCCGGACACCCCCCCCCCCCAAAAAAAAATCCCTGCTTCTTTGGGACGGGAAAACCGCCGCCGCTGTTTTGCCTTTTGTCTTTAGGGAGAAAACCCCCTGGAACAAAATTAAGGAGCAAAGTGCGGCTGGATGGCCGAGGGGGTGGGGGGCCCGAGCCGGTTGGGGGGTGCGGGGGGGGGGGGTCCTTCCCCCGCAGCCGGCCCCGTTTTCCCTCCCCTGGGCCTCGGCGGGTGTCACCGCCCCGACGGGGCGCACGGCGAGGGGGCTGCGCGGCCCCGCCGAGGGCCGAGCCGGGGCCGGGCCGGGGGCTGCTGGGCTCCGGTGGCCGCCGAGCCCCGGGTGTCCCCGCTAAGTGACATTTTCCTCGGGAGGAGGCTTCCCTGCGGGGGACACGGAGCGCTCCCCGCCTTGAAGGGAGAGGGGCGGCGAGCCCTTCCCCTCCTCTTCTTCTTCTTTCCCTTTAACCTTTCCTTTTTCTTTCATTTCAAATTCATTTCCCCCTTTCCTTTGTATTTCGCAGCGAGGCGGGTCCAGCAGCGAAGACCAGCGCTGGCTGATCCAAAGTTGTTTTGCTCAAACAAGCACCTAGAGGTTAATTTCTTCAAGCGCCCCATGAAAAGCGATTAGCCTGTCTCCCAAGAAGTATTTTCTAATTACTTGGAAGCTCTCGCTTTGCTACTACCCCATAATTAAACGTGTTCAAGGTGCTGCACTTCAAATATTTCGCTCCCGGGCGGACCCGAGTTACCGATAAAAAACTTCAAACCTCCTTGAACCCCCCGTTACCTGCCCGCTCCGCCGGTACCGCGGCAGCGGTCCCATTCGTTATCCCGCTCCTTCGCGGGGATATGTGTACCCTGCGTAGGACAGGGAGGAGAATTCCTGAGATAAACACCAAAGTAGGAGATAAACAAACCTGTACAAAACAATTACTGCATCTGCCTGTCCTCTGACAATAATCCAGCACCTCAGGTATGCAGAGGCAGCGGGGGGGGGGGGGCGGGGGGGGTGGGTGATCTGATACCTAAGCGAGGAAATCTGAATGATCTTTTTTTTTTTTTTTTTTTTTTGTCTCCCAAGGTTATTTTTATCTGGGAGTTCAATCTCTGTAGAAACATTCCCCAGCAGCACGTTTTTCTCGCCGGTCTGCGGGCGCCCCGCCAGCGGCATCGCGGCGTGCGGGGGTTTTTCCTCGGGAACCACGGCGGGTCACCGGGAGAGGTGGCTTTCAGAAAATGGGCTTTTGGCTTCGTTTGCTTCTTTGCTTTAGCCTCCCCCTCGCAGCCCTTGGTGCTTGCAGAAGTCACCTCTCCTCACACCAGCCAGATTTCTTTTCCCTACGCTCCCCGCGTAGTTTCGACGAGCCTCATTCCGCGCTGCCACCCATTAAAAATAAATATATTTTCCCTCCCGCAAACAGGCGTCTGTGCGGGTACAGCCCCACGCATCTCCGTGCGGACCCCCTCCCTCGCACCCTGCTTTTTCCTCGCTGCTGCTTTTTGGCACTGAGAAGTTTAAAAGCGGGATGACAACCCCGGAGCCCGGTATTGGGGAGGGAAGGAGGGAGCGGCCGGCCGACCCCCGCCCGCCTGCGGGCAACGGGCAGGCTCCGGGGCCGGGCTGCGGGCAGGCTCCGGGGCCGTTCGTGCCGCTCCTCCGAGCAAAACCCTCCTTCCAGCTTTTCCCCACACTGGGAAAAAAACCAACCCCGAGGTGCTGGGAAGCCAAAATGCCCAGAACAGTTGTTGGAACCCAGGGAGGGTGTGCGCTCCCCTCCTTCCCCCGCACCGTCTTTCCAACGCGGGGGATGACTGCCTGCAGAACGTTGGCACGCAGGAAAATTCGCCGGGTTTTCAAGCCATTCCCCCCATTTGGAGCCAGCCCCTGCCGCCGGAGGAGGTCTGGCAGCGGGGTTGCCCTCGCCGGGCACAGCCCGGTCCCACCACCCCATCCCCGAGGCCGCCCCCCCCGCCCCCCCATTTCCCTCCCGCTTCCACCCAGCATGGACTTTTATTTCCAAGCGATGCCGTTTTTTAGGCAGCTTTTGCCAGCGCTTTGGAGCCGGTGGCTGAGGACGGAGGAGAGGGGAGAGGTCGCTGCTTCTCCCCCCCCCCGCCTTCCTCCGTGCAGCAGGCGGTGTGCCAGGCACCGCCCGGCCGTGTGCGGGCTCAGCCTTCTCCGGGGTCTCGCATCATTTTGGGAGGGGGAAAACCAGCGCCGACCCCCGCTTAAGCCCCAGCCAGGCTTTCCCTGCAACGGGCGGGCCGGGACAGCTCAGCCATCACAGCTGCATTTCCCCGATGCCGCCGGGTTTTCACTGCACAGCCGACAACCAAAAAATTAAAAAATCCTAAAAAAAGCCAGATTTTTCCCAATTGCTCCCCGTGCCAGGCGGGATCAAGGCCGCTTTGCGGCTCCCAGCCCCGCAGCCTGTCGTGGGGCCGGCGGCGCCCATCCACTTCAGGCGGGGTAGACTTTCCCGTCAACGGGGGTAAAAGGACGGGTTGGAAAGAGTGGCTTCCACTTTTTTTTGCAGGATCGTGAAAATTTCACGACCGGCTTGCGGCGAGGGCAGAGCCCGCTGCTGCCGCGCCCGGCCCGGCCCGGGACGGGTCTCCCCGCGGAGTGGCCGCGGGCCCCGGCGTGGGGCACGGAGGATGCTCGGGAATGAACGGATGAGGTTGCATGTCACAGTCCTGACTCGGAAAGCAGCTTACAGTCACGGCTGCCGTCCGCAGCACGAGTGGCTGGGGGGATAAACTCACCCCCCACCCCCCCTCCCACGGGAGGGACGATGCGCGGGTGGGGGGTGAGAGCCGGCCCCTGCCTCGCCCTGCCGCTGGCCCTGCCCTGCCTCTACCCTCCCCCTGCCCCTGGCCCTGTCCTCCCGCTGCCCCTCTCCTCTCCTCTCCCCGTCCTGCCCCGACCCTCCCCCTGAAGCCCCCCCCTCCCCCTGTCCCCCTCCGAGCCCTGCCCCTGCCCCCCGCCAGGCAGCGCGCACATCTTCCCCTCCCGCTCGGCGGCTGGGGCGGCGTGCAGCCCTCACGGCCCCAATCGAAAACGATCCAATAACACTGATAAAAGCAAAAGACTTTCGCCAAAATTCGGTGGAGGGTCAGCCACAAGGTAAATGCCAGCCCAGAGCCCAATTATATGATGGCAGAAGAGATGGTTGGCAGAAGAGAAGAGAAGAGAAGAGAAGAGAAGGGAAGGGAAGGGAAGGGAAGGGAAGGGAAGGGAAGGGAAGGGAAGGGAAGGAAAAGAAAGGAAAGGAAAGGAAAGGAAAGGAAAGGAAAGGAAAGGAAAATAGAATAAAAAAGAATAGAATAGCAAAGAATGGGAAATAAAGAAGAAGAGAAGAGAAGAGAAGAAAAGGGAAGAAAAGGAAAGAAAAGAAAAGGAAAAAGAGAGAAAGAGGAAGGATGGAAAGAAAGAAAAAGATAAAGAAAAGAAAAGGAAAAAAGAGAGAAAGAAGAAGGAAGGAAGAAGACAAGGGAAGAAAAGGGAGGAAAAGGGAAGAAAAGAAAAGAGGAGAGAAGACAAGAAAAGAAAATAAAAGAAAATAAAAGAAAAGACAAAAAAGGGGAGAAAAGGGGAGAAAAAGAAAAAAGAGAAGAGAAGAGAAGAGGAGAAGACGATAGAAGGAAAGGAAAGGAAAGGGAAAAGAAAAAGAAAATAAAAGAAAAAGAAAAGAAAAGGAAAGAAAAGGAAAGAAAAGGAAAGAAAAGAAAAGAAAAGAAAAGAAAAGAAAAGAAAAGAAAAGAAAAGAAAAGAAAAGAAAAGAAAAGAAAAGAAAAGAAAAGAAAAGAAAAGAAAAGAAAAGAAAAGAAAAGAAAAGAAAAAGGAAAACCCAATGGTTTCTCAGGGCGGAGGCAGTGCTCGCTGCAGCGTGGCCCGGCACCCGCAGCCCTCTGCGGCGGAGCCCTGGTCCGGTCCCCGGGGCCAGCGGGGCCTCACCACAACACTGGGTGGCACTGGGTGGCACTGGGTGGCACTGGGTGCCGGTTCCCTCCCCGGAGTGCCTGGACTTTGTTCTGCTGTGCAGTCACCTTACAAACCCACCAGCCCAAAGTGTAGCCAGGGATGAAACTCCCAGCCCCTGCGGGAAAGTTTTTTGGCCTGTGCAAAGAAATACTTCGTGCCCCATCTTAGAAAACCCTCAAAATTTAATAATAATAATTTAAAAAAAGCTGGGAATGAAAGCTCCTGCCAGTTTCTTTGAGTTACACCCACAGACGCTTTGTGAAGAGCCAGAAAACCGGCCCCCAGTGCCAGCCGCCTGCAGCTGTGTGGGACGTGCCCGGTTCAGCCCGGCCCGGCCCGCCTGTCCCCCCCCGAGGGACGCTCCAGCTCCGGCTCCGGCTCCGGCCCCGGCTGCGGCCCCGGCTGCGGCTGCTGTCCCGGGCAGGGCGCTCGTCCCCCGGCTGCGGCCGCGGCCGTCACCCGGCGCCTCTCCCGGAGGGCATCCGCCGGGGCCACCGCCGGGCTCGCGGTTCGCTCGCCCACCTGCAGCTGTGGAGGCAGAAAACCTTCAAATACGGGCACAAACGTTTCCCTGGAACCTTTTTTATTTAATCTTCCCAACACGATGCGTCCCCCCCTGGTTTACACGCACGCACTACATGCAGGCGTACGCGCGGCACCTCCACAAGTGTGCACACGCGCATATATCGCGACTGAGGAAACGTTTCCCCGCTTCTCCCGTGACTCGGAGGAGTTAATCCGTACAGACACAACAGAAGCTGTTGTGACGGTAAAGTTCAGCAACTCTACACCCAGCCCGGCATTAGCAGGGGCTGGGGCGGGATGCTGGGAGCTGCTCCTGCACTTTCCACGTAGGCAGCTTAATTCCCCTAAACTCCCTTGGATTTACACCTCGGCATTTACTCACAGCTAGAATAAAGCCACCGCTCTAATTAACTAGGTAATTTCCACTCCAGCTCTCCACCGGATAATCAACTTTTATGGTCTCTCGAAGGCTATTTTCCAGCTGTTGCGGACCGGGAGCCCAGCCGTGCTCACCCCGCACCGCCGCGGCTGCGGGGTTGGGTAAGCCCCGAGCGGGGTGCGGAGGGGGGTCCCTGCCCTCCCCGGCAGAACCGGGGATCTCTGCCCCTTCCCCTTCTTGCCCGAGGCTTTCCCGCAAGTCGGGGATGGGGGGGTGGTCCGGTCGGCCCCATTGAGGGGATGGTGCCCCGGGCTGGGGGCGGGGGGGACGGGCAGTGAAGGACAACGTCCCCCTGCAGAAAAGACGGCGAGGGCAGTGCTGGGGGTTGGGCTCGGCAGGGGTGTGGGGCCGTTTGGCTCCTCCCGATAAAGATGCCCGTTTCCCCGGGGTGCCCCCCACCCCTGCCGGGGCACCGGGCTGGGCCGAGGGGCTGCCCGCAGCGGCGGGGACGTGGCCCGGACACTCTGGGTACACACACATACACACTTCATTTTCATTTTCGAAGTGTTTCCAGGATTAAAAAAAAAAAAACCCAACGCAACCCAAAACACACCCCCAGATCAACCAACAAACAAAAACTGCTATTCTCAGCCGGGACTCCCCCGGAAGGAGAAAAAGGAGTGCTGCAGGCTGGAGGCAGGACTCAGGCGGGATGCAGAGGGGACGGCGAAGATGCTCGTCCTCGCTTCTCTTTGCTCTGCGCAAAAGTTCCTCGGGGGAGAAAAGCAGCCCCGACCCCCGTCCTGCCCCGGTGCCTGCAGCTCTCCCCGTCCTCCCCCCCCCGCTCCTGGGAACCCTCCCCGCGCCCCTCCGCGGCCGCCGGGCCTGGACGGGCTGCTCCAGTCCGCAACGCTTGAAAGGCGGCGGGGGGCAGCGAGGGCCTGCCGGGGGGAGGCTGGGCCGGGGGGCGGCGGGGGCGAGCTCTCCGCCCCACGGCCCCAGCACCGACTCCGTGCGGGGCAGCTGCGGGGGAACGGAGGAGGGGCGGGCTGGGGCGGCCCGGGGTGGGCAACTTCCCTCCTTCCCACATCCCCCACTCCCTTCCTTCCTTCCTTCCTCTCCCTTTTTTCCTTCTTTCTTTTCTTTTCTTTTCTTTTCTTTTCTTTTCTTTTCTTTTCTTTTCTTTTCTTTTCTTTTCTTTTCTTTTCTTTTCTTTTCTTTTCTTTTCTTTTCTTTTTCTCTTCTCTTCTCTTCCCTTCCCTTCTCTTCTCTTCATTTATTTTATTCTTTCTTTCTTCCTTCCTTCTGGCCTTTCTTCCTTTCTTCCATCCTTTACTCCTTTCCTCCTTTCTTTATCTCCCTCTCTCCCCCTTCTTCCCTTTCCCTTTCCCTTTCCCTTTCCCTTTCCCTTTCCCTTTCCCTTTCCCTTTTTTCCCTTTCCCTTCCCCTTCCCCTTCCCCTTTCCCTTCTTCCCCTTCCCCTTTCCCTTCTTCCCCTTCCCCTTCCCCTTCCCCTTTTCCGCAGTTCCCCTCACTCCCTGCTCCCGCCGGTCCCTCGGACTATCGCAAACCACCCTTTGCCCACCGGAGCGCTGGAGGGGGGCGGGGGGGAGCGGGCGGACGCGCCCCCACCCCCCCCGCCGCCTCCTCCGGGCCGCCAGCGGGGAGCGCCCCCGCCTAACGGGCCGGCATCTGCTGGCGGGCGGCGGGGGGGGGAGGCTCGGCGGTCGGGGCTGTGCCCGCCCACGGAGGCATCCCGTGGGATGCTCCCACCGGCACCGGGGCGGCGTGCCTTGCCAGCCCGGCGGGGAGAGCCCGGCGGCCGGCTCTGCTCCAGTGACAAGGCGGGGACCTGCCAGTTCCGCAGGCGGGCCCGGGAGAATAATAAAATAAAACCCTCGGGAACATCAAGGCCAGGTCGCGGGGCGGCAGGGACAAGGGTGTCGCCTCCCTCGTCTTCCTCGCAGGGAGTTTCTCCAGGAGGTAGAAAGGGGCGAGGGCCGGCTCCAGCCCGTCCGCGGGGTGTCGGGGCTGGGCGGGCTGCGGGAGCGCACAGTCCCGCGGCGCTGAGCTGTTGCGCTCCGTAGGTAGAGTTCGCCTCAGTCGTTATCTTGGTCCTCTAGGTTTCTTGGATTCCCGGGATGTATTTATCTTGTCCGTCTGGGGCTGCTTCGCTAAGTCGCTGTGTAAATGGAAAGGCTTTTTTTTTCCCGCTTTTCCTCCCCTCCTCAGCTCACCACCTTTTTTTAATTAAAGCTTTTAACTCGCCTGGTGTTTACTGTCTTATGTAAAGTATCTAAACAAACAGACCCGGCCGAATACAAACACCAAAAGGGAGCCGGCCCCCCATTCTTACCCTTTTATTGTCCAAAAAAAAAAAGCGCATCTCCCCATGTCATAGTTACAGTTCCAAAAGGAAATTGCTTTTATTTGTAAAGGAGGCTTTAAAAAGCAGTGACATGAAGGGGAAAAGCTCCTTAAGGGAGGAAGGTCACGGGGTTAGGGGTGAGATTAAAGGCGCGATCTTTCCACTTCGCAGGGAAAGCAGTGCCGGAGCCTCCCCAAACCTGGGAGAAGGGCTGCTGAGGGGAGCTGGGGGGGCGGCGGAGGGGGCAATGCTGGGGGTCGGGGCTGGAGGAGGCTGCTGGCCCCCAGGCAGTCCCTGGTCCCACACAGCTGTCAGAGAAGGGAGCGGATGCAAAGAGGTGAAATCCCTTGCTTCAACGCCCAAACCCTCACATCCTCTGTGTCATCCAGAAGGAAACATCGCAGTGGGGGAAGCCGCCCCTCCACAGCTCCGGCTCAGGCGGGCGGTGGGACACAGAGGGCCGTGGGATGCAGAGGGCGGTGGGTATGGGAAGCCCTACTCCCCGCTGGGGCTGGGACAAGGAGGCTGTGCCCCCCCCCGAGGCTGGCTGCCGCTGTCTATTTGTGGGGAGCCGAGCCGAGTGATGGAAGGTGACAGGACCACGCAAGTGATTGCCCCCAACCTTCCCTTCCCCTCTTCTGCATCCATCCGTGCCGGCTGCTTTTTTTTGCCGAATAACGGTCCCTGGTGAAGGCAAGTCAGTGTGAGGGATGTGGGGGCACTTCCCTTTGCCTCCCTGCAAAGGCAGCACCCTGCTTGGTCTCCGGCATGAACAGCAGCCTGGGGCTCTGGGGTCAATGCTGACAAAGGGGGCTGCATCCCCCCGCGTGCTCTCTGCCTGCCTGACCCCTTTCCCATTCCCCTGCCCCTCTGGGTGGGCACAGTCTGCTCCCTTTGCCAATCCCAAACTGGGGCTGTGCCCAGCCCTGCCCCACGCAGGAGCCCAGGGCTGTTTCTGCAGGGCAGCAAGGAGAAGGAGATGCAGTCCCGGTCTCACCATGGGTGGAAAATGTCTTTTCTACTGCTGAGAGGGATGCAAACATCCCTAAGAGGGATGTAAAAATCTCTTTGCTCTAGCTGGGGTTTGGGTCCAGGACTGTCCATCTCCTGTGCTCAGGAGGTCCCTGGTAATAAGTGATCCCCACCGTGGTGAGGGAAGGTAGCAGTGGTGATAATTCCCTTGCTCTTGGGGTGCTGCCAGCATGAGTGAGAGGTTGGGACATTTCTCTGCAGCCCTGGGAAGAGGTCCTGAAGGAAGTGCATTTGGAAGGAGAGCCAGAGCTGGCCATACTTCCTCCTGGGATGAGGATGGAGAGGGGACCACATCTGCCTGACCCATTCACAGTTCCAAGAGCAGCGCTGTGTGGTTACGGCCTCGCCACACTGAGGCCTGAGCATCGCCAAGATGCGGATGCAGGGACATTCCCACCTGGGCTGCATGGGAAGATGCGGGATGTTTGCTGGGCACAGTGTTTGAAGCAAACTTTAGAGACGTGGCCACGTTCTTGCCGTGACACTGAGCAGACCGCTTTGTCCCTCCATGCCTGTAGGGAGAGGATGCTCACACACCATCTCTCCCACCCTTTCGTGCAGTTCCAGGGCTCTGTGACATTTGGGTAGTGTGTATCCAGCGCTCTGCAGCTTCTGCTTGGCCGCTGCCAGTCCCCTAATCTATTCTCGCTTTCTTCTCCAAAGTGCAGTGGCCGCATTGTCCTCGATATTTGGAGAGCTTGTGGGAGCATAACACAAGAATGGATGTGTGGGAGGCTGCTCTTTTTCTAAAATATGTGCATTTAAATTGTCTGAGGGAATTACTGACATTAGCTTGCTTTGTTTTTGGGTTGTATTAGTGTCATTCAGTAAACATCCCCCTGCAACCTGGGTAGTGAATGCCCAGCCGTGCTCACTGGAGATGCCACTCAGTGCTCTGCCTGCCACAGCAACTGCTTGAGGATAGTAAATCCATCCATGCTTTCGCTCGCAGGCGTTGGAGTTGCATTGGCTTGTGCAGAGGTGGCTCCTGTGCCCCTCTGAGGCTGGGTCACAGCTGCCCTGACTTTTGGGACTTATGTGCCATGGAGCATCTGCAAACTGTCCTGTCCTGCAGGACCCCTCCCAACGGCGTGGACTTTCCTCATTCAGGCAAACACAGTGGCTCATGTGGACCAGGAACTTGTCCTTCCCTTTCCCCTTACCTTTCTGCATCACCGGTTTTATGTAAAACTACAGAATAGACCATAAAGCCTGGCACACACAACTCACTGAGAACTGACTGGGTATCATAGATACACACTGTTTCTATAAATATGTATGGAGGTACAGTCAGCCTTGGTGTGGGCAAACATGAACGTAAATAATTCCATACACTCCTAGCGTGCTACGGATGGTGCCGTGAGCAGGAATAGTGGTTCCTTGTGAAATGAATTTAATGAATCAGTTATAATAAGAAGGAAATAATCCTAACAGCATTATTATGCCCAATAGCAGGAGCGTTGCAATGACGGCTGGGTTATCCAGAGAGCCTCTGCTTGGGAGCATGAGGCCCTCCACAAGCTTCCCAGCAGAGGAAGATGAAGATGAAGAAGATGAAGAACCACCAGAGGAGAGACGTGGGCGCAGGTGATAGAAATAAGAAGGGAAGAGTTGGGTTTTCCTGGCTGTTACACACAAGGGTGCTGTGACATTAACTGGGATGGTGGCTGTCGGGGCGGGGAGAGGCACCCTGGGCAGAACAGCTTGCTTGGTGAGGGGGGGATGAGCAAGAAGTGGATGAGCTGAAATGGATGGGCTTAGGTGAGAAGGGATGCTGCATGCCCTGGACCCCTCTGATATCAAATACTCCTCAGCAGAAAGCTTGTTTTCAAGTGATTTTGGCCCCTAAATATCTGTTTGCCCTCAGCTAACACTGCCAAACCCTCCCAGGACATGGATGTCTTGCATTTTTTTACCTCTGCCCGAAAATGCAAGAGATGAAGAGTTCCAGGATGAAATCTCAATTTCACAACAGGCTTCCTCATGTGTTTGGGTAAATCATTTCATCTTTCTCTTCCCATTTTCTGCAGCAGAGTGCTCTCTCCTGACCAGGCATCTCTTCCATGCTCCACCTCTGGCACCTTGCCTACAGCACAGAGCAGCCTCCGGTTCACAGTTTCTACAGCTGATGATCAAAGGTTTTTCCTAAATGTGAACAAAGTAGATCCACATGCGTTGCTTTTGTTTGAGTAAAACCAACGGTGGTGCAAAAGGCCAGTGCAGAGGTCGAGCAAATCCGGTGTCCTTGCAAAAGCGTGGGGACCTTTCAGGTGAGTCTAGGCTGAGGGATGCTGCGTGTAGCTGGCAGAGATACAGCATAGAGGATGGGGGGAATTTCAGTGTCTGTGGGCATATTCCTGGAGTAATTCTCAGCCCGTAGGTTATTCATTGACAGTTCACTGGGAGCGTGCAGTAGTTCACAGCATTGATGCATGCTGCTGGACACATGGGTCACGTTAGCACTGATCTGCCCTCAAAAGGTGGATGGTACCATCAGAACCAGGTCAAATTTTTGGAGACCTTTTCTAGCTTATAGTTTTCTTTTGGCAGGCATGTTCGAGCCAGGTAATTAATCTGTTAGGTCATATAAGGAAAGTAAAGGCAGAAGAGGCAAGAATATGGCCAAAGCAAAACTGATTTTTTTTATTTAAGTGAGGATTTCAGGATATTTTTTGAGTTGTCCATCCGCTCAAACAGTGAAGATCATCTTTAGCTGGGTGTGGTCTTTGCAGAACTTCTTCATGTGCTGATTCTGTGTTTCTAAACTCAGGGGTATTTTGACCCAACAACTCCAAGGTTGTTGGTAGAGCAAAAAGGCCAGAGGAAGGGGATGATTTGTTATCTGAAGAGTTGAGCGACCTAGTTTTGGTCGAACTGCTTTCTGAATAACTGGACTTGAGAGGCAAGAGCTGGACTTCCACACTGGGGACTCCAGCAAGAGCATGAAATCTGGGTACAGCTGCACAGCGCCATAGAAACCCAACATATTTAGCATCTTTAAAAGCATATTCCTAGCAGTCCGATCCTTGACCTCACAGTTATTTTCAATTAATTAGTCTATCAGAAACTATCTTTGTCCTTGCTTTCCCTCCTTCCCACAGGTTTGCAAGGCCGTACACGGCGCTGTGCTCCGGCACAGAGCAGTATTGTTTTCATGAGCTTTTGGGTGGATGCTGTATTGCATTAACGTGGCACGTTAGCATCCATTAATATGAGACAGTTACACATCATCAGATTTTTTGGGGGGGGGGGCATCTTTTCCTATTCTACTTAATGGACTGAAGGTGTGGGAAAGAAAACCAGTAAAGTACAAGGGCCAGGAGTGCGGTTGTTCAACCTCCCCAAAATCAATGATCATGTCTTGGGGGCTGGATCTTGCTCCTTATCACATCACCCCAAATCTGGAGTAGCTCCATGGGGCTGAACCCCTTTCACGGATAAACCCATGTGATGAGAGCAGGCAGAGGTCTGTTGTAGCTGAGGACACGCAGCGGGTAATCAACTGGGCTGAGAGGAGATGGGTCTAGCTGGCAGCCGAGTTGAGCAAAAGTACGGGGCTGAAAATAAAAGCAGAAATTGTGTGGAGCCTTGAGTGAGAGAGCAAAGGGGAAGGACTGATATAAGAGCCCAAGACCGCACACCAGCTCAAAGCACCCAGCTAGAAACCGCAGCGTGTTTTGGAGCATCCCTGAGGACCCGTGCAGGTCTGGGTTTTATTTAAGCTGGTGAGACTCCAAATTATTGCCGTTAAAACCCCTCGCTCTGGCTGCTGCCGCCAAGCAGAAGCCGGAAAGGGTTTGAGGCGAGAGGCAGCTGGAGCCTTCACAAAAGCAACCGCAGAATATAGAATCGGAGAGAAATTAGGACAACCATTTCTGGGAGCTTTGAAGGCAAAGGCTGTTTGTTTAGCCTTAAAGGAGGCAGGCTGCTCCCGCTGCTGCCTCGCTTGCCTCAGCCTGCGAGACATCCTTCACGCTTTCTAAAGGCGAAAGCCCTGCCAAAAGAGGAGGCGAGGCTGGGTTTCGTTTGCCGTGGGGAGTGGCGAGGGGAACGCGGTGCCGCCGCGGGGTCCCTCGCTGCCAGCGTGCCCAGGCGGAGGCAGAGGTCAGCGGGTCGCCGGGGTTTGATCTGCCCTGATCCCCCTTCACAGGGGAAATGAAGCGACAGGGACTTTGCTCCAGCACAGTGGCCACTTTGAAAAAATGTTTCAGGCAGATAATTTATCGGGTTTAATTGCTCTTTAATCCCCCTGATCGGCCTGGCGTGGAGAAATCCCCTCTGAATGGGGGAGCCTGCTTGAAAAGGGCCAGGAGGGCTGGGAGGGCTGGTGGGAGGATGGAGGGATGGAGGGAGGGATGGAAGGATGGAGGAAGGGTAGGAGGATGAAGGGAGGAATGGAGGGGTGAGGGGTGGAAGGAAGGAGAGAGAGACGGAGGATTGAAGGAAGGATGGAGGAAGAGATAGAGGGAAGGACACAGGGATGGAGGGAGGGAGGGATGGATAGAGGCAGGGAAAGATGAAGGGAGGGAGGGATTGAAGGAAGGACAGAGGGAAGGAGGGAGAGTGTCCTGCTGTGCCCACCCAGCTTGGCCCCTCTCTGCAGCCTGCCGCCCCCACAGCATGCAACCCTTTTAGTGATTTTATCAACGGCTTAAAAAGCCCTGGATCACCTCTCCTGTCTCCTCCCGCACAGAGGAGGCTGGACCAAAGTGCGTCACTGCAGCAAGTGAGCAGGCAGGCGGGGGCTTTCTTGGCCATCCCCACCCAGGGACCCCGGCAGCGCTGAGCCAGGGAGGGGCCCACCAGTGGCACCAGCATCCCAGTGCTGATCCCCTGGGTCCCCAAAGCAGCAGGGACTGATGTCCTCCTTCCCGCCCTGTTCAGCCAAGTCCCTCTCCTCTGTGTGCTTCTTGCCCTTTCCGTGCTATATCCTGGGCTTTGTAAGGAGTTCAGAGGAGGAAATATTTTGCACTCTCCGTAGGAGCTGTACCTCTGTGCTCGGATGTAGTTACATGTGCGGGAACGAAGGCTTCCCAAGAAGGGCAGCTGTTGCACAGGTCTCACTAGGTATGGCAAATCACCATCCTCAACATGGGGCAAATTCTCCTGTAACACCCCCCTCTACTTCTCTCTGGTGTTCTTGGCCATGGTCCGGGTCCGGAGGCAGGAATGAGGGGCAGCGCGGGCTCAGAGCATCTCCGGCACAGCTCTTTTCCTTTGGTGTTTATCTCAACTCTGGGACGGCAAGAGGGTTTCTAGTGGGATATGTCCAGCTGCTTTCATGGGACGCATTTAGCCTAAATTACAGCAAAGCACTCTGTTCATAACCCAGCACAAGATCATGAAATCATCTGGTCTGTGCCAGGACACTGAGCACACAGAGAATTATGGAACTCTAATAATGTTTTAAAAAAACCCCACAGGCTAAACTGAAAAATGTGTCTGTACATCTCACGTCTTGCAGTGTCCCTTTGGTTCCTCATGGCCAAACTCTGCTCTCTTGTACACTGGTGTAAATCAAGAGTGCTCCAGGGGTGAGCTGGATTTGACAGACACTGGAATAACCCCAAATCTCCATTCAAAGGCAGGTAATATTTAGCATGTGTAGCTAGCAGAATAATCTGTGCAGCTTTATCCTGGAAATAATGCCTGTTTTCTATTTCTGTGCTACAGAAACCTGCCCAGCGAAGGGCTCCTCCTACCTCTGTTTCCATAACCCAACACCAGAACAACATTTATTTTTCTATTTGATGCATATGAGCCATTTCCTTTCAATCAAAGTGCTTACAGATGATTTCACCATGCTGGTTCAAAGTATGTGTTGCTTTTTATGCTGCAGGTATAATTCTGGTTTTATTACACATTAAGTTGAGTCCAGACTTTTGCTTGCTTGGGTACAAGAAAAAGCACTCCAGTTAATTCCCAGTGTTATAATATGCTACTGGGAACCTGAGTAGAGAGTCTATGGGCTCCCAAGAAAATTAACCCAGGCTTTCCACCTGAGACTTCATTGGTTTTAAATCAAAATCACAAACCAGCTATAGGCAGGTTACTGACAACTAGAAGAAAAAAATTGCACTGATGAGTCCAAAAAGCCCAAGGTACATTAACCACAGGACTGGTATTTTCCCCCCAAGCTTCAGCAATGCAAACTCTCAAGGAAAACCATCACAGTGCCTAAAATATGCAATGCAAACAAGATTGCTTTTATTCTTACCCATGGCATAAAATATAACCCAGGCTTCTTCCAAGCCAGAAAAGCCTCAAATCTTTTATGGAAATTGCTTTAGCTGGAGGGGCGTAGATCTACCCCGACCATCCAAAGCTGTGGGGAACCTCAAGGACAGGTTGCTGTGCTTTGCCAAAGGAAAAAAAAATGGTTGCAATGATGCTGCTAAAGAGCTTTGTGCTGGATCATGTGAAGGAAGGGGGTATTTTCATCTTAGAGTCAGTCATGTTTCAGCACAGCAAAATACAGGGACTGTGGCTGAGTAATTCATTTAGGAATGGGAACAGCTGTTCCCTCTCGGTTCAAGGCAAGCTGCAACTATGAGGTCCTGTTCACTCCAACGTATTGGTGGCTCCTTGGAAACTGCATTTCTGGGCTCAGTGACCATCAGAGCTATGAGCTATAAAAAGGCAAGGGACCAAAAATCCTCTTTTTTCCTTTTCCAGTGGTTGCTTTACCTGCTCAGGCAGGTGTGGGAGCAGCGGGCTCCCAGCTGCAGAGGTCTGAAGACGTGAGCATCCTCTCTCCTGCAAGACCATCTCCAATGCCGAGGCAGGGTTTGTCCCACCACACCTACCCCACAAGCTGCCAGCAATGAGCTGGATGCTGGAAATTGGCTTTTTTTCTGGGTGAGAAGGTTTAATCACGGAATTTCTTGCCAGTGAAGTGACACACTCCTGCTCATCTGTGGCAATGGGCTGGTCTGTAATCAACCAACCAAATGCGTTCATGTCCATTTTCCCAGCAAGAAACAAAGGAGGTGATAAAGGAAGGAAAAAAAAAGACCAGGAAAATCATAAAATAAATTCAGTTTCCTTAACCCACCACCACTTCCTGGTGTAGGCAACAAGATGGCAATGTCATAATTAATTCTATTGGAGCATCCCTACAGCAAGGAGCCCACCCAGCGAGCCCCCACCTCCCAAAAGTAAACCCCAAAACCATGAAGTTGCTGACGCAAGGCCAAGCTGAAGACTGGATGGAGTTTTTAACCCCCAAATTCATTTACAGAGGAGCCTGCATGGAAAAAAAGCCATGGCATTTTCTGAGTAATTCAGTTAGGAACAGATTTTCCCTATCGGTTCAACCACATCATTCTGTCAAATCCAGGTAAATGAGTCCTGATGATGGTTATGTAGGGGAGTGGAGTCAGAACATCTAAACTCTCCTATTTTTAGCACAAGAACGCAAATTGTTGACCCAACATACTGTAATTCCTTCCCCCCACACCTTTTCTGTGGTTTCTTCCTAATGGAGATGTTACATTTCCTCTCTGTATCGGGAACTGTGTGGAGAGACATTTTGTCCTTGTGACAGACAAAGCCTGTGTAAAGGCTGCTGGCCTTTTTTTTCCTCTTCTTCTTCTTTTTCTTTTTTTGGCAATTTCTCTTTTGGCTGATGATACCCTCCCTGAGGCAGGAGAGTTTTGCTTTCCCAGGCAGCGGGCTTGCCAGGAGTGCTCCCCCAGCTTCTCGCTGCTCTAATTATTAACACGAGGACAAACAGATGAGAAGCCACGAATGGGGTCAGCTCCACCTGAAAAAAAATTAACATAGCATCTCTGAAAACCCCAGGCCAAGGTGTGAAAGCACAGTGTGATGGGCAGTGATGGAAGTGCCCGACTGGCCAAACACTGGCAGGCACATGGTGCTGCTGACCCCGGGGCAATGTCCAAGCTCACTTTCCACATAAGCACCAATACTGGAGGGAGAGAAAAGTGGGGATCAAAGGCATCCTTAGCATCACCAGATCCTTCAGTAATGAGGAATTAGCTAGTGAAATTTCCGGTTGATGGTAGGAAACAGGCAACCCCTTGTGCTCTTTGGGAGAATGAACCAGCATGGGAGGAAGAACCAGTGCATCCCTTCTGCTGCTTCTGTCTTCTCTCCAAAGGGGTGCTAAACTGTCCTGCCCGCAGACCCAGGCTATCCGTACAGGGTTCCAATATATGCTGGAAATGAAGACCTAGTGCTGTGATTCCTACCCAATCTGAAGAGAAAAAAATAAAGCAGATGAAGATGTAGCTGGGACAGTAGCACTAAATATCCTACTGGGTCTTTGCTGTTTGCTCAGCTCTGTGGAGACTGATGCCCTTGTGCTTTCCTTCCAGGTTTTCTATTAAGGAGAAACTCTATTGCATTTTTTTTTGGAGGAGCTGATGACTTTCAATGGGAAAGGGCAGAGCAGGACACAGAAATCAGAGATTACATGAGGTCATTTCATCTTGACAGGCTTCTGCCAGTTCCTGAGCTCGTTCTTTATCCAAAGACCTAGAAACTGTGTCAGGCTCACCGTAATGTTTAACCCCCTATGGAAAATACTTGTTTCCACTGCTGTTGGCTTAACTAGGACCAAATTAGGTTTTAGGCATAGTTAGCCCTAGCTCCAGCATGGCAAAGGCACAAACTTAAATGCCACAGTAAATGATACTGATGGAAGGCTGGCTGAAAGCGTTCGTGGGCTGGAGCACATTGCTCCAAGAAGCAATACAATAATAACACAAGCACGTTCGTGACGACGGGTTTGATTATTTTAAGGAGCCTGCGTTGTCAGAGTGAAGCTATTGGAAATTAATTGCTTTTGGTGATGGGATTGAAGTCATAGCGAGTCTGGGGCTTTTTCAGCCTTCGCCATTTGAGCAACCTGCATCGGATCCATGGAGCTGGCAAGTGAGTCGTGAACAGATGCTTGGGAAAATTGGATCATTTACAAAGTGTTTACAAATACTTCCTGCTGGCCCCTTGCCAATTTTGCCATCCTCCCCACTTTGAGAAAACATGCAGGTACGTCCCCAGCCATTGTCCTCCAAGTCCCTTCTGATGAAATTGGTGCTGAAGGCGTGGGGGGTTTTGCAGGAACTTGTGTCCTCCCCATCAGCTCATCCACAAGGAGAAATGTCGCCTGTGCAGCCTGGCTGGGGCAGCCACTGGCACTTCTGGGTGTAAGATACAGCCTTGATTTGAAGGCATTTTGAATTAAAGATACGGTAAATGGCTTGTTTTAAATACACAACCGAGCAGAAACTGGAGGTATTTCTCCTGTGCTGATGTGCTTTGCTGCTACATGCAGAAAATTCGGGTGTTCCAGCCCAGGGAACCCCCCGAATGCCAGAGAAGAAGGATTTGGTTCATATTTCTGAGGTGAGATAAATTGGTGCAAATCACTCTGAGGCCTCCAGCATAAGAAGGACACGGACCTGTTGGAGTGAGTCCAGAGGAAGGCCACGAAGATGATCAGAAGGCTGGAGCACCTCTCCTACAAAGAGAGGCTGAGAAAGTTGGGGTTGTTCAGCCTGGAGAAGAGAAGGCTCTGGGGAGACCTTATAGCAGCCTTCCAGGACTTAAAGGGGGCCTACAAGAAAGCTGGGGAGGGACTTTTTCCAAGGGCACATAGTGATAGGACAAGGGGTAATGGCTTTAAACTGAAACAGGGTAGATTTAGATTAGATGTAAGGAAGAAGTTCTTCCTTGTGAGGGTGGTGAGGCACTGGAAGAGGTTGCCCAGAGAGGTTGTGGCTGCCCCATCCCTGGAAATGTTCAAGGCCAGGTTGGATGGGGCTTTGAGCAACCTGGTCTAGTGGAAGGTGTCCCTGCCCATGGCAGGGGGGTTGGAACTAGATGATCTTTAAGGTCCCTTCCAACGTGAACCATTCTGTGATCTGTGAAATCACACACTGGCATGGGCTGGAGCACCAGGCTGGCCTGAGATGTCGCAGGCAGCCCAGAGGAAGCTCCCATGGCCTCTCAGATGTGGGCATCGCACTCTCCTTTGTGTGTTCATTTTGCAGTGGAGCACCTGGCACCGAATCTGGTACCTTCACAAAATCTCTGGGCTTGGCTGCCATACCTCAGGGACAGATGCGTGGACTGAGGCTTAAGGAAGTGTTAGCTGGCACGGATGGAGGTATAGAAAAGCAGTTTGGGTGGATGTCCTGGTTTCAGCTGGGATGGAGTTAATTGTCTTCCTAGTAGCTGGTACAGTGCTGTGGTTTTGAGTTAGGTATGAGAAGAATGTTGATAACACACTGATGTTTTCAGTTGTTGCAAAGTAATTTTTAGTCTAAGTCAAGGATTTTTCAGCTTCTGATGCCCAGCCAGCAAGAAGGCTGGAGGGGCACAAGAAGTTGGGAGGGGACACAGCCAGGACAGCTGGCCAAAGGGGTATTCCAGACCATGTGACATCATGCCCAATATATAAACTGGGGTGAGTGGGAGCGGGTGGATGGCCACTCAGGGACTAATTGGGCATCGATCGGCAGGTGGTGAGCAATTGCATTGTGCATCACTTGTATATTCTAATCCTTTTATTATTACTGTTGTCATTTTATTAGTGTTATCATTATAATTATTAGTTTCTTCTTTTCTGTTCTATTAAATTGTTCTTATCTCAACCCACAAGTTTCACTTCTTTTCCTGATTTTCTCCCCCATCCCATTGGGTGGGGGGGAAGTGAGTGAGCGGCTGCGTGGTGCTTAGTTGCTGACTGAGGTTAAACCATGACAGTGGATTCCTTCCTCTGCTGGATTTCTGTCATTGCACCAGCACCTTTGACATCGGTCAACTTACAAATCCATCAAAAGTGACTTCAAGGAGCCCAAAGATTTTGGTTTACAGCTGAACAAGACATGGATTACAACCCCCAGGGCATCTGGTGATGGGAAAGGCAAAGGTTGATGCTTTCTTTAATGTACAAAATTAATAACAAACCACTTTATGTGCCACAAAGGTCATGGTGTCTCGGCCAGTGGGCTTGGCCACTTACCTGCACCATGAAAAAGCATGAGCAGTGCTTTCAGGACGGGCACCTCTCTGAGACAAGCCCCGGGAGGTGGTGAGAGGGGCAGGGCTGTGCCTGGGCTTCTGTCTCCAGCCCAGCACATCCCAAACACATCCTGGAGCTTGTGACGGATTTGCCCCTTTTACACAAGGTTTGGTTATGGGTTAAAACTTCTGCACCGGAGAGCAGGGTCCCTCAGGGCTGTGTGGGGGCTTCGGCTGATGTTGCAGGGGAACTAAGCAGGATAAAAATCACCACCTTCCTCCAGCTGACTTCTTACTGATGCTACATCTTCTCTAAGACAAACAGCGATGCTGATTCAAGTTGGCGTGTGCATTGCAAAGACTCCAGAATAAAACTTCCCCCTATGCAGGCACCTCCCGATCCTGCTCTCTTCCAAACATCTGTTCTTTGAACCCCCAGATATTGCTCTGAAACACAGATTTAACATCACTAAGGGGCTCCAGGGCAATCACCATATCATGCCTTTCTCCCTACAACTCACAGCCAGTTTCTCCAGCTTGCCTTTCTACTTACCAGGAGCATTGCAGCTGGACGCACCTGCCCAGGCAGAGAGCATCCTCATCAGCTCTTAAAACTCTTGTTTTAACGGAGAAAACAAGATCCTTGGCTAGACTCGCCTTCCCCAGGCTGTGCATCCCGGCCGCGCAGAGCCCTGCCTGGAGCCCTTCACTGCTCCGGCAGCAACGGCAGAGGGAGCACACGCCACTGCCTGCCAGGCACTGCAGGTTTTTTTACCCAGATGTGACTTTTAATTTTAATTTTCTAGCAACAGAGAGGTGGACTGGTCCCATCCATACCCCCCCCAGTGATTTTTCCTGATTGGCACAGCAGGCCCCGAGCGAGCGCAGCTCGCGGGTACGGCGGGGAAGAGCTTTGCTTCGGTGGCGTAAGAGCAAATCCTGCAGCGCGGTTGCGGTTTGCTCCCTAGTAAGAGGCTTGGAAATATCGATCGGGACTGGAGAAGAGATGTGCAGAGGAGAAAGAGCACAAGATTTGGGGATTTAAAAAATGATATAATTGGATTCCTGAATTAAACACAGCGAGCAGAAAGGTCGGCAACAGCATCCATCCAGGGGCTCAGGTTTTCTCAGCCTTGCTTGCCTGAGTGCCCAACATGGGACCATCCCAGATGATTTCTCCTGGGGAAATGATGTGCCTGAGCAAATGTTTTTGGGAACATCTTTGCTGATGGGCCAAAATGGTGGTGTCAACTCCATGTGCATCACGTTAGGCTGTTTTGCCTGCGGTGCAATGGCACGGAATGGTGGTTCCTCTGGTTGGGGCTGGACACTCTTTCTGAAAGATGGAAGGTGGCTTCTGGTTTCCAGGGATGGCCCATAGCTGCACTTACCAGTGATTTCTGTCACTAAAAGTATTTAAAATGTTTAAAATTTGTAGCTTTTTAAGCTATAATATCTTCTGCTGTTTGTGTTAATACTTGGATGCATCTATTTATGCCATATACCTCTCCCGATACAGATGTCTCAATGCACATGCCTAGGTGGCATAGAAGCCAGCAGTTCTATAGGATAATCCCTTTGAACTGGGAGTAGCTTGGTCCTCACATGCCAGGCTGTGTGGTGCTGGTATGGGAGACATGGGGTCCGTTTCCACTATTTTGGGGACAGAGCTGAGTCCCAGCGTGGGGCAGCCACCCACGCCATGGCCGTGGGGGGTAGAGGCACCGTCTCCTCACCTGGGGGATGGGGCTGAGCTGCCCTGGAGGGGTCACCCCAAAGCAGGGACCAACCTGGTGCAACTTTTACCCCCCAAAATCCCAATGTCTGCCCCTGGTCCAGGGGATGAGGCCACGCGCCAGCATCCTCACCTGAAGCAGAGACCCTCCAAAACATCACCCAGGTTCAGGTGGGAAGTTTTAGCTGTTAAACTACATGCTTATTATTATGTATAGGAAACATGTATTCATCTTTTATATGCATTTAAACATTTTGAGAGACCTGGGAGGCCCAAAGCAACAAAAAGCCCATGTTTTGCAAATTACCCCTTGTAGTTTTCAGGTATGGAAACCTCCCCTGGGGTCTCCCTGCTCCCCGGCTGCCTCTGGCCGGCTGATTTTCTGGCCATGTTTCCATGGAAACAAAAACTACATGGGTGAAAAGAGGGGGGAAAAAAAAGTTCTTGCAATAGGTGGCATTTCCCAGCTCAGAAAGTGGGATTTTTCCCAGGCTGGGATTTTTTTCCAGGTTTTTTTTTTTCCCAGGAGAGCAAGGTGTGGGACATGCCCTGATGTGGAGGTGGATGAGCAGCTGTGGGTTGCCCTTGCTGCTTGCTGCATTCAGAGCAGCCGCACGGGTCTCGAGGTTTTGATGCTATTATTTATGGCCGCTTTGCTGCTATAGAGGTGGCAATTTGGTTAAAAAAGGTGTTTTCTAATGGCTGGGGCAGGACATGGGGGCTGCCCTGTCCTAGTTGAGCCTGGTCAATGATGTGACCTTAAGGGATGGTCTCAGCCAGCAGATACCTCCTGTGTCTGCGCGGGCATATACCGATGCTTGTTTACTTTATACCTCTGCTACAAGGCTTCATTAAAAAGCATCTGCAAAGGCTTTGGAGTCCTCGCTTGGACATCTTGCAATGTCAACATGAGCAGTTGTAGCAACAAAATCCTGTCAGGTAGGGCTGGCACGAAGACTCCGACTTCCGATGAAGATATCAAACCCAAGGTGTACTGAAGCCAGCTCAAAGCAAACCCGAAATTATGGTCTCTGCAGGGAGAAGTGACAGCCCTGCTACGGAGATCAAGGATTTATGGAGATGGGGCGGCGAGATCTCTCTCTTGCATCCTGATAGCTGATGTGACACATCAGGTGTCAGGGTAGCTCCTATTCCTAAGAGGTTAAACAAGTCATGCGATCAGGAGGGGCTGACAGGTTGGTCTGGGCGAGGAGCAAATCATTAAGTTATATTCCCATTGCTGAGACAGGCAGTGGCAGCTCAGTGAGGTTTACGTAGCCTCAGGTGAGCTGTACGACAGGAAAATAAACATCTGATATGAGGTTAGGTGCTCTGAAATGTGAAATAATAATCAGGATAGTTGCTTATTGCCGAGCCAGGCGAGATGCTTTGTCGTATACTGCAGGGTCATGGTTTGGACTGTTGTTTTATATATATGTGTGTGTGTGTATATCTATAACAGTAGATCTATTTCTTTTAATATTTTAGATGGTTGTTTGCATTAAATTTTTTTTTTTAAAAATTATTATAGTCTGCTTCACTTGAAAACTAACTTTTGAAGTGTCACAAGATGGGGAAAAGAGGATTCCTTGATGGGAAGCAGAGCAGGTCTTGGCTCCCACTGGAGAAAGAGGCTGGTTACAGGTTCAGGGGCCCCAGCACGAGGAGCACGGCAGATGGACCATGTCTAGCAAACAGAAGTGACATTCTTTGGACATCAACAAGGAGACAGAAGACATACAGATGTACATATATGCATATATATGTACGTATATACAGTATATACATATATATATAAACAAGCATACACATATACACACACATATATGTGTGTATATATATGCATGTATATATGTATATACACACATATATATAAATCATCAACATGAACCACAATATACATATATGTATAAAACACACACATGCGCGCACACACAGATAGATTGATAGATAGATAGATAGATAGATATAAAACATACAGGCACACACCGAAGGTGAGTGTTGCCATTTATTACTGGGGTTTACACACCTGGGGGACACCTCTGACCTGGAGCTGCTGAGATCCCTGTCCCTCGCTGTGGTTATCTGTACTTACCCGTGCTGGAAAGCGCTGCCACTCCCCTCCTGTCTTCTTCTTTGTACTTTTGGGCTTTCTACCCCTATTTCTCTTCTCTCAACTCCAGGTTGTTTTCTATAGGGATAGGATAAGGAATTTTAAGGAGCAAATTGCAGAAGGAGAAATACCATCAACCTGAGCATCTCACGTCCGCAAACTTAACCTTGAGGACAGCAGACTTTGGTAGAGTCAAGGGGGAGGAATCAAGGTCTCATTTTAACATGCTTACGATTAACAAGCCACAAGATAGACGCTGAAGTGATGCTCCGGCACCCTTCCAACCTGCAGTAGTGAGGAGGGGCAGGGGCAGCACTGTGCGGAGAGAGATCGGCTCCGTGTGCGGGTACCGCAGCACATATGGCGAGCCCGGCCACACGCTGCTCCAGAGCCGTGAAATCCGGAAGCACAAGGGCACATGCCACGGAGAAAATATCAGCTCGGATCTCTAGCTAGCTCTGGGGCTTTCTGTTCAGAGCCATGGCATTACCTGAACTAACGTTTTTTCACGGCAGAAAGGTTTTTTTAAAAACCCTTCTCAAAAGAGAAGAAAATAAAATCAGTTATACAGGAGGATGCTGATTGTAGCAGCTATTCACAGCAAAGGGCTTGTGATTTTTAGGTGGTTTCAGGAGCTGGGATGATGGGAGATGCAGAGGGCAGGGGCCACGGTGCAGCAGCACCGGCACCCTGGAGGAGCCGGAGGACACAGCACCCGGTTCCAGTGGGCACAAAATCACTGCCGGGCCATGCCGTGGGGACGAGCAGCAGCACAAAGATCCTTTGCTTTTTGGGAGGCAATAGAAGAAATCTCACAACTCTGAGTTTGACATTTGAATAAATACAATGCCTCAGAGCATACTTCTGCTGGCTCACTGCCTGTCACGAAGCTGGGAGTCGGGTGCCTTCAGCACCCACAGCTTTGAAATGGCTTTTCTCCTGGGGATATTGATCCAGAGCCGGGCAGCAGTGTAGCAGCCTGGGGAGATGGTGCGGTGGCTGCGTACGTGCAGCCCTCAGCCATCGATACATGGATGGTTTTGCTCTTCAGTGTTGTAAATCTAGGTGCTGTCAGAGGGGCATGTAGACGAAAGCTATGTTGTAGGTTACACTTTCCCCTTCCTTTTTCTCTGCGATGCCAAAACTGTGGTATCTTTTGTCTCCTTGATGATGTCCAAAGCACATTGCTTCTCTTCACCGGACACATTCCATCCCCAGTGTTCCTCATGCTGGGGCCCCTGAACCTGTAACCAGCCTCTTTGTCTACTGGGAGCCAAGAGCTGCTCTGATTCCCATCAAAGAATGCTCTTCTCCCCATCTTGTGACAATTTAAATATTAGTTTTCAAGTGAGGCAGACTGTAATAATTTTTAAAAAAAATTTTTAATGCAAACAATCATCTAAAATATTAAAAGAAATACATCTAGTGCTAACCTCCATGTCTCATGTTTGAGAAGCTGGTCCCAGTCTGCACAATTTACCTGGGTAAAGTGAGTTGTCCCCAATTTCATTGTCAGAGCATTAACAGGAAGTTTCATTATTCTAATTTAGCATGAAAATACATTTAAATAGCATTTCATTTTGCCCTTTCACAGTATTAAGTAACTGCAAGAATCTTTTCAAGAGCAATTGCCCACAGCTTTTTGTGCAAATATTCTCTTTACAAAAGTCTCATGATGATTTGGGAAAAGCAATAGGGGAAAAAATGTTTCACTGACAGAATAAAGGAGAAGTCTAGTGTAATGCTCAATACCATCTTATTTATCCTGTAGCTAATTACAATGATAATCTGTTGTATAAAGGAGGCATTTCAATGTCAAATTTCATAAAAGAGATTAACTCTCAAGGAAAGATGAAGCGATGGGGGTCGGGGAGCATTGCAAGTGCCCACCGGCACCGAGCATCCCTCCTCTCCTCTGGGTGGGAGCCCTCAGCTCAGCCCCAGCCACACTCTTGGGTACTGGGTAAGTAGATTTGGGTGTGATTGTTGTCCAATCTAAACCTACCCTTTTTCAGTTTAAAACCTTTGCACCTTATTCTGTCATTACAGGCCTTGATAAAAAGTCTCTCTCCATCTTTCTTAGAAGGTCCCTTTATATATCGAAAGGCCTCAATAAGGTCTCCCTGGAGCCTTCTCTTCTCCAGGCTGAACAACCCCAACTCTCAACCTTTCCTCATAGGAGAGGTGTTTGATTGCTCTGATCATTTTTGTGGCCCTCCTCTGGAACCCCTCCACCAGGTCCACGTCTTTCCTGTGCTGAGGACCCCAGAGCTGGACACGGTACTGCAGGTGGGCTCTCAAGAGAGCAGAGGGGCAGAATCCCCTCCCTTGACATGCTGGCCACGCTTCTTGTGACACAGCCCAGGGTAAGGTTGGCTTTCTGGCCTAAAGGCGCACGTTGCTGGCTCATGTCTAACTTTTTATCCACCGGTGTCCCCAAGTCCTTCTCAGCAGAGCTGCTCTCAATCCCTTCATCCCCCAGCCTGTATCGATACGGGGGATTGCCCCGACCCATGTGCAGGACCTTGTAGTTCACCTTGTTGAACCTCATGAGATTCACACAGGCCCACTTCTCACATAATCACGCCAAACCTGTACAATAATTTTGAAATCTTCAACGACCGAAACGTGAAATGATGTTAAAGCATCAGTTTGACAGGACTTCACCGTGTTCAGCAGTGTTGTTGCTGGGGAGCAGGTTTAAGAGAGCAGCTGCTACTATATAGCAAAGATGTCTAACCACCAGTGCCACAGACCCTTCCCTGAGTGAGAACCTTCCCGTCAGGCATTCACAACCCTTTTATCCACCTCCCTGTCATGTTAGTAAATGGTGATCTGCTAGAACAGAATTACCATGTAATAAAACAAATTGCTTGTTCTGAAAAAGAGGGATGCAATATCAGTGTGGTTATTGCTTATGCAGGCAGAGACCAGAAATATTCAATTACTCCAAATATTCCATTACTCCAAAAAACCACCTGTGGTGTTTTCCTAACTCTAATGAGAAGGAACTGCGTGGTATCGGTTGCCCGTCAGGTTTACTGAGTGGGAAATTTGCTCATAACCTTATTAACATGTGCTCCCAGAAGCTGAGTGAAAAGGATGCAAGTCCCAGGAAGACTGTCTCTGAGAGGGCCTGTTCAATTAAATCTTCCTCAAGATGTCAATCACCTACTAAATGTAACTGCTCTGGGCATGGGAAGTGCAAACCAAGAGATTTAAATGATCTGGGAAGAGTTGGACCACAGCAGCCAGAGCGACTCGAGCCTCTGCTGCTCCGGTGAGCGGCCATGCCGCCGAGGAGACCTGCTGCCCAGAGTGATACCAAACTAATACAAATCCAGTTTCTGAATGATGGATGTCCTCTGAACTCTAGCACAAAATGAAGCACTTATAGTCCTTCAGATGATGTACTCGGGAATCCATAGGCACTGGATTTAAGTTTTCAGGTATTGAACTAATTAGCTGAACAGTGATGCTGCAGTGACCTTGCCAGGTGACCTTGGAAAAGAGCAGTGGCTCTGTTCGTCATTTGTAACTTAATCATAAAAAGTAGGTAACAGCCCCCTTCTCCCATCATTCTGGCTCTGCGGATTGGGAGCTCGTTGGGATGAGGAGTGCTACAGTTTAGGCATAGAAAATGCCAGGTAGGATGGTACCTGCATGTGCCAGGGCTGCATGAGGCAGTGGAATAATGATGGTGATATTGATGATGATGATTGCAACAGCAATCATCTGGTCGGGAAAAACTTTGTTCATAACATAACCGAGTAATTAAGAAGCATTTGCTCCAAAGGCCTTAATCTATGCAATTTTAGGCAAGACAAATTCTTGTGAAATCACATATTCAAATGCTGTCTGTGCTCTAGAGGGTGAAAGCCCTGCCTGCATCTCCTTGTGCCGCCGCAGCTCTCCAGCGTCTCTGGTCTCTACCTAAAAATAAAACCCTAAGCAAAAAAGAACAAGCCCCCCGCCGGCAGCCTGGCACGGAGGCAGAGCACAGTCGCTGCCAGGCATGTGGTCTCTTTGTCCTTACAGGTCAAACCTGGAATTGAGTTAAGGATGCCAAGTCTCCAGATCAACACTTGGAGCCAGAGCTCCCTCTTGCCTCTCTCCTGCCTGGTAGCCCGTGACCAGGAACCCCCCATGGACCCTTGCCCCGGGCTTAGCCCCGTGGTGGTATCAAAGCCCACCACTGAGGTCAAGGCAAGGTCTGAGGGCATCACTCAAGCCGAGAAGTGCCCTCTCCCCTTCGCCACCATGTACCAAAGGAAGGCAGAGCGTTTTCTTCACCTCATGGCCCCACAGGATTCTCACCCACACCCATGAAAAATCTGGAAATTGTGAGACCTCGACTCCAGAGCCAGCCTGGGACAAGTGGAAATAGGAGCTTCACTTTGCCAATACTCTCTACTGCATCCCCCTTGCTGGCTGCCTGGGGACCGGAGCCTGTTTTCTCAGGAGGATGTGGGAGGGAAGCTGGGCTGGGCCTGATCCCATTTGCATCCTTCTACTTCCCAAAATCCAGGATAAACCGCTGCAGTGCCAGCCTGTCTGAAGCACAGCAGAACTGTAAAAGCCATGTCTGAGCTTCCAAAGTGAAAGGTCTGAAGTCATCTGCTCTCAGGTGATCCCCATTTCATGTCAGGAGCGTGCCCTTAAGTCCCAATTAGCACTTGACTTTTGTTAAGCACAGGGAGAAAAAAGGGAACTAAACCAAACCCACACAATACAAGATTGAAAGAAAAAGAGAGAAATGTTGAGATTTCACATTACTCCAAATCAACACATAAACAGAGCATCATTAAAACAATGTTCCTGGGAAAGTCACCTCTCGGCAATTCTCTCCCGTTTTATCCTACCCTGTCCCTGACTCCCAAGGCAAGGAGTTGAGAGGTTACAAATAAAATCCTAAAGGAGAGAAGCTTTGACATCAGTTCCAGCAATTGGGATTTCTGCTCTGTCTCAAAAAAAGTGGCAAATCTGTCACACAGTGCTTACAGGTTATCCTCGGTGAGCTCAAGCATAAGCCCGGTGTGTTTATTAAACCCATGTCCTGGCAGAGGGAAGGTGTCTGTCTGAATTGCAATAAAGTTCATTTTAAAACAGTTGGTTTAAAACTCTTTGTCTTGGTTTAGTGAATTACTGAATGCCGGGATAAAGTGTTCAAACACAGTTTCTCGTGTCTAGGTACCAGGTACCTTGCAGATGACTCTGGTCACTTCAGCAGATACTTAGGGCTCTGGTCTGGCTTTTTCTGGGTGGTGTAGCGTAGCAAAATAAGATGCTTTTGTATCTGTCTATGAATATATGTGTCTAGATGGATAGATGTGTGCACTGTGTATATATATATAAATATGTTAGGTTTAATTACGTGTGGCTGGTTTTGCTCTCAGTCCCATTCACTAACCCCCGCACCAGCAACTGTCCACATGAGTCTCACGCCTTCCTGTGGATCACCTACAAAATGGACCTGCAGAAAGAACCACTGCTGTCTTGGTCCAACCAAATGTTCATCTCTGGGCCAAGCCTTTCTAGGGGCCCTGTCACGGAGGGATTTAAAGAGAGAGGGAGAGGGGTTTGGATTGTTTAAAGAAACACCTCCAATTGTATTAGCAATAGAAAAATGATTTAATAGGAATTTATGTAAAAGTGTGACTTCACAGAATTCGATGGCAAGGTTCACTCTGTTACTTAGCACTTGGATGAAATGCACTCAGGAAAGTTAAATTAGAATCAGACTAAACTCATGTATATAGAGACCAAAAACATAATAGGGTAAAAGGGAGTGTTACAAAGAATTAATTTCTTGTGATTTGTACAAAGATCGGGAATGTGGAAAACAATAAGGAAGACCCTCCCGTTGATTGAGTCACAAGGTTCAGAGAAGACCCCCTTGTTTTCTAAACTCCTGTTAGAGTCTAGATGCGGCTGGATCAACTCCTAATCCCAGATGTGGTCAACGGTTTATATCTAAAGGGGTTATGAGTATAATAGCAGCCTAAAATTCATTCACAGTTGAATAAAAATCATGACCAAATTTAAGTATAAATTTGAAAGTAACAACTTATAATATACTTGCTATAATATACTTACTATAGACTATTCAGGTTAGTACATGCACGTGCATAAAGACACTAAGAGGTATACATATAAGAGAGTAAAAGAGAGTAAAAGAAATTGAAAGAGAGAAAAAGAGGTATACCTGTTAAAAATTCCCCTCGAGGTCAGTGAAAATATTCAAGCTGAATGTTTTGGCATCTTTCTCAATGGGTGAAGGGTCGAACCTCAAGGAGTGAAGAGAATCAGCCCAGGTCGTGTCGGCTTTCAACAACAGACCTCCAATTTTTGCAGACAGGAAAGTTTGCGAGCTCTGAGAGGTGTCCCGCTCAGAGAGAGATGCTGGTTGCAGCCTGCTGCGGCCCAGGAGAGCTCAAAGTACTGCTGTTTATAGGTTTGGGAGATGATTGCCTTTTGTCATCCACAAACTGCTGGAATCCCAGCTGTTCTGGAAAGTTTTGAGACTGTCTGAGCATAACTTAAGACATAGATACGGGATGCTCCAAGATTGTCCGGGGAGGACTGTAATGTCTTAAGGTTGTTTGAGAACTGGCTATCTCTACTCCTGTCCCCCCACCTTCTCCAGGCAGCAGGAGTCCTTGAGACGCACAGCGTATCTCCTTGTCTTAGCTGTGTAGGAGTTCCTGGCACAGCCAAGGGTCACTTAACTGCCCAACTCATCACACTTATGCTAAGGCCTAGTGAGCCTTCCCGAGTTCGTGAATCAGCCTGGAGAGGGGGAAAGACACGCACCACCAGAGGTCCATGGCACAGAGAGACATGTACATGACCTGAAAGCCTGAACGTGTTCCTCGGGAAACACGCTGTCTGGCCAGCCTCACTTTTAACCAACACTGGGATGAACGTTGTTTCTGGCCAACAGCAGTGTCACTGGAAGGCACTGCAGAAGCAGACCTGCTGCTTGCATGGCAAGGAGGTGCAGAAAAGCCTCCACAGCCTGCAAAGTTCAGACTACTCCAAAACCTGGCTTTTTGCTTCACCTGGGGAAGCAGATCCGTAAGAGTCAATATGGTGATGTCCACATTTACGCGGAGCTTAGTTTTGAGAAGCCAACGTTGTTTCCAACACTGTTGTCATGCTTTCAAAGCTAACTGAGCTACATACGAAGCTGTGGCCTTCTGCTGTCAGTCCACGGTCGTCTTCTACGGAGCAAGCAGACAGTAATCCAAAGGAGCAAGTCTCTCCCACAATGTTCTTTGCAGAAACCATGGTTTTGCAGCCTGTGGGGACCAGAGAGCCACCAGTGACCCTGCCCGTGGCCATTCACCACATCCTCGTCTCAGTCAGTGCTTGATGTCAATGTCTTCTGTATCTCCAGCACATATTGTTACTGAGGGACTACACCAGGCACCAGCACTGTTTAAATGACCTAAAGCCCATACCAAGCCTGGGAGCTGGGCAAACTGGGGCAGCACGGAAGACGAGCCAAGTGTTTCGCCGTTTTCATGTACATCCGAACATCTCTAAAGTGCCAGCCAGCAACGGCAGGACTGTGGTACCCATAGGCTACGGGTCATTCCATGGGGTTTCTGAATAGACCCTGTCAGCAAGTTGAGGCTGCTCTTCCTGGCCTCTGCAGCTGCGATGGTGGGATCAAGCCTCCAGGCAGCCCTCCCTCAGGCCAGGTCTGTGCATTTGAAGGCTCAGAGGCAGGAACTTACTGAGGTTTGACAGCGACTCTGATGACATCACGTATGACCTTCTCCTCCCTGGGGAGAAGGATTCCCAGCACGGGGGAGCTGGTTCAGTTCAGCAGCCTGAGCAATACAGGGGTCCGTCTCTGCAGTGCTCAGTGGCAGGTCCTGTCCCTCCTTGTGCACTCCGGGGTCCCCTCCTCCTTACCTGCCCCAGCCCAGCACTGGGACCCATTGCTCCCCCCCCCTTCCAGCCCTTCACCCCTTCCTTTTCCCCAGCTGGGAGGCCGGGGGACAGGAGCCAGCCTTTCTCTGCAGAAAAACTTTCCGGTTTATTTATGTTTCCCTCCTGCCCACGGAGATCCCACCCATCTCTGAAAACTGTATAAAGTTATTTGCTGGAGCAAACTGACAGCAGCCTCTGGGCTAAACTTTTGATCCATCAGTTTTCTGCCATCTTCAAAAAGCGCCGCAGCGCAGGCACGTGTACCGCCGGGCACAGGCAGCAGGGATCCTGTGGTGAACGGGGCCGGCACGACTCACCGAGGGCAAGAGGACTCAGCGGAGGTGAACCTCCATCCTCCTGCATGTCACGTCTGGCTTGGCAGCAAGGGGACGGCTGGTGTTATCCAGTCCCCAGTGTCCAGGCGTGGGTGTCTCCAACCTGGCAAGGCAGGAGGCACTGAAGAAAACACAGAGTGATTCTGGTGTTGAAGCAAAACAGAGCTGCAAGGGCTTCAGCTTCCTTTAATGTCTGTCTTGGTCTTGGGTCCCGGGAGACCTCGTCCTTCTCCTGTCCCTCAGGCAGGGGAGCAATAGGAACCTGTCACCCGGCCCTGCTCAGGATGAAGTTTTTCCAGTGCTTGTTGGCAATGCACCAGCTGACCCTCTTCTCTTCAGTGAAAAGTATTTTTCAGTGCGTATCATCATGTCATAACTCAAGGCTTTTCTATGTGCTCACAGAAATTCAAAATGATGACACTGATGCCAACACTGTTTCAATATTTACACCTCTGGGATGAATACCGTGAAAATAATGTGACATAATAGACAAAACTGCAGGGACGGATTCAAGCACAGAATGAAGGAGATCGAGTTGGGAAACCACAAGGTAAGCAGGCTCAAAGTCTACACTGGATAGTCAGAGCTTCCCACCCCAGCTTCTTTAAGATGCACATAGATTACCATGCTGTGAAACTTTGTTTCCTAATTGAATAGAATGAACCAATGTAGATGAAACCACAGGTACTATGCATACACAGGGGTAATCAAAAACACACCCTTCGTCTGGCTGATACGGGGGGATAAAGAATATGGGTATATTCTACTCTGGACCAGACTTCAATGTCTGCTGACGTCAGCGTATGGCTCCTCACTAACTGCTGGACCTCACCCTTCAGCGGTGAGGACAAACTGCCTGAGGGAAATGCTGCTTGGGGTTAGTAGACATGCAAACTTGGAAATGCACAGGGAAAAGTTTTACTCATAGGAATCAAGCACAGGATCAGGTAAAAAGCCATGGCAGTGAAGAACATTGTTCATCACCGACAAACGCTCTGAGTGGGATGTGGATGGAGTCTGTGCAGGGGATCCCCAGGCTGGTACCATTCCTGTTGGTGAGCACGACAGCAGCACCAGAAAGTCCCGCTGGAACCAGCCGTGGGGGATGCTGCACAAAGACAAGGTAATAAATGCTGCCTGCCCTGGGGAAAATGTCATCCCTGGTCCCTAAAACAGGCAGAAACCTGGGTTGGCATCTTGTAGTGATCCTTGCTTGCCATTCTCAGTTGACGCCTTTGAGATGGCCAAAATCTGAAGCCATTTCTCAGTCTTTGCTTCTACAGACTTTGGAGGCAGATGGGTCTGGCTGAGAAGCAAACGAGAGCAGCAGTTCTTCAGACACACTGGTGTCCACAGTTGGACCTCTAACTCCGCATTTAAGAGTACAATGAGTGGCTTGATTGTCAAAGATGTTGAGCATCCAAACTCCACACAGGGTCATAAAAGGAGGTCGATATATTTGACAAACACGAGCTTTCTCACAGTCTCACTGGAGAATTTTAAACCCGATTCAGCTGTCCACAGCTGTGCAGGAAAATCTGTAAATCAAGAAGTTACTCCAGGCAAGATTTAAAATGGTCTAATTGCCTGTTGAGTTTATGACAAAAGTACCATAAGAGACAAACTGGTTTCAGTACTTCACTGGCATAATTTAGGGAAAACTATATCTTTCCTTCTGTAAGAAGTCATTATTACATTAGGTTTAGTGTTCAGACTTTTCCAATTAATATTTTTTTATACCAAAAAATGCATGTATAATTGACAACCAAAAGTACTTGAAGATCAGAAAAATACAATATTTTAGTGCTGTGAGTTTAAAAAAACAACTGCAAAATGAGATTACAATTTGGGATGTTGCTGTGAAACACGATGGGAGGTAGATAAACAGCATCCTACTCTTGCTACCCTGATGTAATTTGGACTGATCCTGTTGAAACACAGTGGGTTTCAAGGGTTGGCCCAATGTATTTTTTAAATGTAGGTTTAATATTTTATACAACTTCTACTAGTGCCCATCAGCCCCTACTATTAGTTGTGTTCACATCCACAGGTTACGCTGATTAATCCCATAATACTCTTGTTCACTTTTATAGCTCATTTTCAAAACTTTAGGCAAACAAAAAGGTGCAGTTATGCAGTCCTTGGCAGGCATGATCTCCAAAACCTCAGACATTGCTGATGTAAGGATGCAGGATTTGGCCTTAGCCAAGGAAGGCACGCGGTGCCTGTGGTGGTACGGGGACACCCAGAGGAGCTGCCTGTGGGGGAACCCAGCGGCTGCATACCAGTTCTTGCTCTGCCTCCTCCAAATTCGAGTAAGTCATGGTGTCCTCTGAGCCTGTACGTAGATGAACATCATGATCAAAGAGAAGATTGGGAGGGCAGACTGTGTTATCTCCCTGGGTTTCCCAGAAGACATCATAGGGCTGCGAAGGACACCATGTGGGGAAGGAGCCTGAGAGGAGGAGTGCTGTGTGCTGTGGGGTTGGGGCTGTGTGGCTGTGAGATGATGTGAAGGACGTGGGGATGGACCTGTGCCCTGGCAGGTGTCCCCCCTTCCCCACCTCACGTAAGGAGGGAGAGGGATGGAAGAGGAGGGTGAAGGGTTGAAGAGGAGAGGGAAGACTGGAAGAGGAGGGCAGAGGATTGAAGGTGGCAAAGGGTAGAAGAGGAGGGAGAAGTTTGGAAGTGGAGGATGAAGGTTGGAAGAGAAGGGTGGAGGGTGGAAGAGGACGGTGAAACATGGACGAGGAAGGTGAAAGGTGGAAGGGGAAGGTGAAGGGTGGAAGAGAAGGGTGAAGGGTGGAACAGCAGGGTGAAGGATGGTGGAGGATGCTGAAGCAGCTTTGCTGTCCCAGCTACTCCTGAGTGTATTATTTGTTGTTGTACAATGAGATTTTTTAATGGCTGTAAGCCCAAACCAGCAGAAAGTTTCTCTTGAAAGGCCAGATTCTCACAGGGCTCAGTAATGAAGCTTCACCGATGAAAGTATCTAGTGCTGGTTTATAGCAGCTGTAAGAAATCAGTGTAATGTAAGAGTAACCAGGGGAATACTGACTTTAAATATACTGACTTATTTTGGTTTTAACTGGTATTTTGGATCAAGAATCTTAAAAGAAGATTTGACACCAGCTTTTATGATAATACTTTTCCCTGATGATACCACACCTTTCCCCAGCCACCGCTAGAAGTAGAACTAAGAATAAAAGCATTTTTCTAATCTTTGCACTTTATATTAAAAAATAACTCTCAATAAACACCTTCCAGGATCACTTTTGACATTAAACATTGATTTCTATGTCTGTTATAAACCTTGAAGAATTGCCTCAGGCACTTGTAATAATCTAAGCATTAGATAGGAGCACTTTCACTATCTAATTATTACTGAGTTTAATACCAGCCGCATTTCAAAAATATTTGAAAAAAGAAATTATCTTAAAAAAGACCCATCCCCCAGCAATTCCTCTGCTGCTGTTGGAACCAAATGCGGTATACGCCAAGACAGGGAATACAAGTCAGACCACCCAGTAACACGACTTCTTTGAAAAGACATTGCAATATATACAGAAATGTCAGGGTCGTCTTCTTTCTAAACAGGTAAAATCCTCTCCCCATTGCCCTTATTTCCAAGAGGAATAACATCAGCCTTCATTCTTTCCCATTTCCAAAACATGCCTCGTTGCTGAGCACATTTCAGGGACAAGGGTAATGTAGCAAAGGGGTTTGTGCACTCCCATGTCCAAGGCTGATTCCTCCTTGTTTACATTTGAGAGCCATCATTTATTTTTGTATTTTTCTCCCCAAGACATGGCTTTTAGGAAATGAAAGCTGGGAACATTTACCATAATTAAACTCAAAGGAGGCCAGTAGGGTATATCCAGGCGCAGCACCGAAAATTTCTGGAGTAGCCCAAATTTAGTGTCTCCCCTACTTCATACAACTGTTTCCATGATTTATGTGCATGTGCTTATCTTGGCTTTATAATTCTCACTCCAAAAATTTTGGAGGAATAACATACCCAACATAGGAAGTTAAATAATTGAGCTGGGCTTGATCTCATCACATCTGATCATATGCACTGGAACTGGTCAACCTGGCCTGTCTTCTCAGTCGCATGAAGTTTGCAGTGCTGCTCATTTCCTTGTAGGTATCTGTGTTGACACCAAAAGGGCTTGTTTTCCTCCACTGACCCTGCGGAGGACCAGGGTGACAAGCTCACATGGAGACACATACACTGGAGAGAGCTACAGCTAAGTGGGGTGAATCCCACTTTCCAATGTCCAAATGATTTAATAGAGATGAATCCCAAGAGATGTTACTGAAATGAAATAAATCTGGGCAGAAATGATTGCAATGGCATTAGGGGAATGGAACAACAGCATATACCCTGAAAGATACAGGGTCGACAGAACGCTTGCCGTTCTCTGGGGAAGCCTATATGACTTTTCCTGGGGAGGAAAAAGTGAATGATGGCTCCACGAGCCATCATTGCTTGCTTGGACCCCATCCTGAAATTTCTTGAACTGTACCTGGCTTGTAAGGGCAGCTTTGGGTGCAGGTGGCTTCCTCGGGAGCTGTAGGGACAACCACAGGATGGACACACCGGCTCTTGGGTTCCTTCTCAATCCCTTCACCAGGGCAAGGGAAGACTGGGGATGGAGCTCACCCCGCCACTGAGGACACTTGCAGGGGAGCCCCTCACCCAAAGCGTTCCCAGTTGCTGGACCAAAACCAGTATTTCTGAGGAGTCATCTGCTTGAGGTGTTTTGGGGGGGGTCTTCACCCCCTAGAAGCACCCGCCTCTCTCCACGGCTATAAAGGCAGCCTGAGTGACAGGCTCAGGTCTGATATTTGCGATGCTCATGTCCACACTTGGGCAATGCCTCCTAGCTGTCTGCTCACAACTAAGTCGCAGTAGCAACCCTGGCACAACCGGTGAGCGAACGGCTTCCCAGGGACAGCGGTTATAGGTGGGGGAATACATTTTATTACACCTGGAAAGATAGATGAGGTTGTATTATAGTTGGAAAGGTAGGTGAGGGGCATTGCACCGACGCTTTCTTTCAGGTATGAAAGCTGCAGACCCCAAAGACTATCTGCTGTATGCAATTACCCCAAATAATCTAATGAAATGTACTATTTCTCCCCACAAATGTTACCTCATTTAAATGCTTCAGTGAGGAAGAGCAATAACCGGTACCACTACAGTGATGTTTTCAATACAGCAGGAAGATTTCAAACTCTCCTTACAGCAGTGCAGCCCAAGAAGTATGAGACTGTGACAATATTACTTACGTTTTCCCAATACATTGCCACGCACTATGCAAACAGAGCTAAATGTGATTTGGGCTTCAGATATCGCCAAGAGGATACAATGGAGAGATCAGAAAACATCTCCAGGTGGAAGGCATCAGGTTAAAAAAGGATAAAAGTCATGAGGAAGGATGGTGTTTAAGATGAATATTATAGAAAAATCAGAAATTCGTGATGGAGGTGTAAGTCTCCAGGTGTAAATCAGCACAGCTTTATGGATGCTTGTGTTTGCATTAGCCAAGGATCTAGTCCCATGTGTTTGATCAAACGTGGTTTGGTACATGGGAATAAAGGAGTGTTGCAGAAGTGGGAGAAAGCAGCTTCCTTCTCCGAGGCAGAGTAGGAATGCAAAATATGTCTGAAATAATATGCTACCCAAATAGTCTTTCAGCCTTTCCCGAAGGAAAAATACACTTCTCTACAAGGAAAATGCCATGTATCTCTACAGCCCCAGGAAAAGAACGAGGTCACATCTTTCACTAAAGCTGAAAGAGGCTGTTTTTTTGGTGCAGCATTTCACGCCCTTCTTCCAGTAATGAGACATGTCTCACTGCAGTGGGGTCCTTGGTATTTATCTTCTTTTGGGCTCCTCACAAAAAAGAGTTCAATCCTCACTCAACCTGAAGGGCTAAATCCTGCACCACCAAAGCAACGCTGCTATTACGGAGGAAATGGGTTTGCCCCTTGCTTCCATCGGTGTGAATTGGGAGCAATTTTCCTTAAGAGGTGAAAGCTGTCCCACTGACTCTGGCTGCAGAAGGGTTTCTTGCATGGGAATGAGGGAAAAGAGGCCAACTTTATAAACCAGATTTTGGTCTCTTTACACAAGGACAATTTGTAATAAACCCTGTGGCTAACGTGAAGTTATTGCAGATTTGCACTGGCATGAATGAGGTCAGAAACCAGCCCGGGGTGGCTGGGACAAGGCAGCACAGAGGTGTTGGAGCAGAGAAATTTGGAGTTTGACTTCCTTCAGCCCCTAAACGATCTCAACGCGGTGACACCCCGCCTTCGATGTATTTTGGGTCAAATTGATGAGTTTCACAGCTCAGGACCGAGCATATCTGACATGGAGAAAGCCATGCGGAGCTCGTTGGAGCGAGCCAGCACCATGTGCTAATTAGAGCTGTCTGCTCAATGAATTTAGCTTTAACTGCTCGCAGAGTGTCTGCAGCTAGATTGGGATTTCCTCAAATTGATTTGTAATTTGAGGTTACTCAATTAATTTTTCTCCTTTTTTTTTTTTTTTTCTTTTTTCTCTCTGGCTTAATCGCACAAGTGTTTGACTCCCCGTATCCTTGCCCTCCTTGCTTCAATGGGTGCCAGTGCTCCCCAGTCGCATGCCCTTTCCAGCATCGCAGCCCCGATTTGGCCACCAGCAGGCCAAACCTCCCAAGATTCACCAGCCATTTAGAAGGAGGTTTCAAATAAGCAGGATAGAGGAAATTCAAACTTTTTTTTCCTTTTCTGGGCCACACAAGCCTTGCCCAAGGCATTATTCATAGAAAAATTAGGCTGCTGCAAGATTCACTGGCGGGGTGCAGCATTTAAATAGAATTTTCTCTTGTCCCAGTTACACAAAGTCAGCCTGATTCCCCCATCCCTTATGCTGGTGTAAAGTGAGAGTAATTCCAGCCACGTGGCTGAGATTTACTGCCCACCAGCGGGTCCAGCCCCAGCCCTGGGGGTGAGCGGAGAGCCAGGGCAGATGCTCCGGGAGGCATCGATCGCGTGGCGGCTGCTCCGGGCGGCCGGTCTCAGCCTCGGTGGGTTGTGTCCTCGCTGCGTGAGCAGCATTTTCCTTCTAATGGGAAAACCTGCATGGGTGCAATTCGAATTTGTTTTTTCCGAGCATTTTTTTGTGGTCAGGCTTTGAGCGCCAGTGTGTTTGGCAGCAGGGAATGCAGAGGGTGTATGCGTGACTGCTGCAGAGTCGTGACCCTGCACAGGCAATGTTTTACTGTGTTCATCTCCCACCACTGCTAACATGGAGCAACCAAAGGACCCACTTGCCTTTCCAACCTTTCAAATCTCTCACTGCTTTAAGCTTCACCAGTCAGGGTCATTGCTCTGTTATGGCAGTTTTATGCCACGCAAATCCAGCTGACTCCAGGGAAGCGGTGCTGTCCCAAAATAAGTGATGTGCTTTCAGAAACTGCGTGGTTCTAGGAATGAATCTGCAGCTCCCATTCAGAGAGGTTTGCTTTTGCAACGATGGAGCCCAGAGACACAAAGAGCCAAACCTTGCAAGGTGATGTGAACCCTTTGCTGCTTCTGCTCAGCCCTGGCCGCTTGTTCCAGCACTCAAACCCAACCATCTGCTGGTGGGAATATCTGGTGCCTCCTGAGTTCAACAAGCTTCCCTTTCGCCTTAGGATTATCTTCTAAACCATGTAAAATAGCCTGGAAAAGGTACCAGGCACTACCTGCCCACCCAGGTAAATTGGTTCATCATTTATGCACTTAAAAAATGCCAACACAAACACTTCTGTGATACTATGGGATATTCATGACAAAGGTGTTTGTTCTGGTTTCTGTTCAGCTTCTCCCCCATGGCAGCAGTGCCCAAAGCTGCTGCTGCCTGTGGCTTTTCCTAGCGGGAGCTCAGACCCGGAGCCAGGCTTCCCTCCTCTTGACTTGAGATTTTCAATCAGAGCAATTCCACTGACTTCAGAGAGCTGCTTCTCATTTCCAAACATATGCTTAGGAATATAATCAGGCTTACAAATCTCTGCTGACGGCAAAGCTGAGTGCCAGCTTCCCTTAACGAGTAATGCAAAACGCTGCTGGCGGGGGAGAGCAGCCTGTGCCCACCACCCAAAGCTTGACAAGCTCAAAGCTGAGCACAGCCCCGGCTTCCTCCTTGGAAAAGAACATTTTATGAGCAGGACTGGAAATTAATGGGTGCTTTGGCACTGCGAGAACATGATATATCCACAGAAAGGTGGTCTTTGGCATTGTGGCAGTGCTGGCATCGCTCTGCTGCCTGTGGGATAGGGATGGGCGTAGGGCAGGAGGGTCTCTGCAAATAACCAAACCCGAGGGAGAAATAGCGTGGACTTCACCAGCAAACCCCAAAGCACAACTCATGGGGAGGCAAGAGTTTCTCCCACCCACCTCTGAGAAGCCCATTTCAGCCCCAGGTGCCAGCAAAGGCTGTCCCTGTGCTCGTCCTTACACAGGAGAAGGTGGCACAACGGCTCCGAGCCAGCAGATGCAGTAATAAGCTGCTCACACTGCTCAGCATCATGGTGCTCCAGACACGTCTCTGCTGACGGGGATCATCGCGCTCGTCAATAAAATGATTCATCTGCTACCTGCCTGCTGCTGGAGCTGAAGGAAATGTTGCTCAGACTTTTGTCAAAGCCACAGACGCTCTGGGCAGGATTTAGCCTGGTGTCTCCGTGTCGGGGTCTACGTGCGAGCAAAATGCACAAGCTGTGGCACTGGTTAGCAGAGACCGGTGCTACTGGAAGGGTATCTGGGAGACCCACGTGGTGATGGTAGATGTCACCAAGGGCCTACAAAAGACCAACGCTCTTCTGGACCAGCAGCTGGGGGTTGACTGGGCCTCCATATGGGCAACCCAGAGCCAAAACTCATGTAGATGCCCACATCTAGAGATCGGCATTTGCACATCCCTTCATCTGCCAGTTTTCCCCCTGCCCATGGTGTTTCCCAGAAGACCATTCTGACCACACTGACCATTTCTCCCATCAATGCCTGGCCACTGTTCCCAGCCACCACGGTGGTGCACAGCTCCAGAGGAACAAGATGGTCCTGTCTTGTTCAAAATCCACTAAAAAAAACCTCCATGGAAACAGTAAATCAGCAGTGTGAACCTTAGGAGTGATAGAGTGGTTCTGCAGAGCCTCGAGGAGAAATTCAAAGCATCCAGGACCACTCTCATGGCGGGGATGTTCGTTCAGCTGAGGCTCACTGGTGTCTCTGGCTGGACATCAGAGCAGGCTCTGGCTTGGGAGGGAAGCGTGGCACCACGGCACGTGTCTACTCCATGCCGCGTGGGGATTTTTGGGGCAGGGCACACCCGCGTGCAGCTGGGGCATACGTGGCAGGACACGGCAGGTACCGGGGTGCTCGGGCACAAGCAGGACATGGCGTGGGGTGGCCGAGGAGGGCACGGTTGGACTGGCTTGTGTCCTGGGAGGGTGGCACTGGAGTGTGCCTGGCACCAGGCAGCGTTGCCTGGCCCCATGTGGGTGCAGCACTGCTTGGGGTGGGTGCAGCATTGCTCAGTGCAGCACAGCGGTACCCAAAATCTGCAGCCGAGCCCCCAACAGGTGCCAGCATGCAGGGCTGCCGCTCCCCTGGCTGCATCGGCACCGTGTCCCCCACCTGCAGGAGGCCAAGCACATCTGCAGCACCTCCAAAATGACCAAGACCAGCAGCACCAGGGTCTTGGCTGGGTGACAGGGCATCCCACCGCTGCCTCGGGGCACCCCGGGCCCCCAGGCCCACCCGGCCCTACTGTACATCCCCTCCGTGTCCCCCTCTGCCCCTCTCCTCCGCAGAGGAAAAATGGAAGTTGCCTTTTGTCTGGCAGGGGTCAGACAGAGCCGGTTTGTTCGATAAAGCTTTAACGCTTTGTGAACACGCAGAAAAGCTCAACCCGGGGCCCTTTGACAATCTCCATTGTTTTGCAGCTAAAAAAAAAAAATAAAAAAAAAAAGAGAGAAAGAAAAAAAAAAAAAAGAAAGGCTGGTTTGATTTAAAACACCAAGTTCATGGCATTTCAAAGAGAAATGATACACAGCGTATGGATTTGTGTGATATGGGGAGATAAAGCAGGGAATAAAATGCCAGGCAGGAGCATTACAAACGCTGCTCTCGGGGGTGAGCCTGGTATTTTGCCATCTGATTATTTTAAGAGGTTTCTGCCTCTGCAGCAAATTCTCTGGCATTAGCTTCACATCCCAACTCTCAGCATTTGGGGCAAAGTCTGGGAAAGGAAAAGGTGTGAAAAGATGAAAGAATAAGTGATACTTTGCCCTAACGGCTAACGTGCCCAGGAAATGGCATGTATATGTGTGTACGGTCCGCTTCATCCACACTGGGGTTCATTGTCTGCAAAATTCATAAGCCACATAATGCACCAGTTGCCAAGCAAAGCTGGGATACGGGAACCCTCCCCGTAGTTTATTTAAGCAATAAAATAAAAAAAAAAAAAGGAACTCCTGAAAGAATCATATGAGCTGGCGAGGAGGTCAGTTGATTGAATATTTCATTTATTGAATGTGCGATTGCCAAAATAAATAACTCGGGGAGGAAAGCAGTAGTCAGGAAATTGAATGTGTTTTTTTTGTCTCCGGCGAAGTTTCCCTTGAGTGATTTCCTTTGGAAGCTGCCGCTGCCCGTGGAGCGCATCCCGCTCCTCCGGCTTCGGTGGCAGCCCAGGCACCGGCAACGCGCTCCTCCTGGCCAGCATCCGCCAGGAGAACAAAAATGTGTCGTTTCACTGTCCTTATAATGCACGGAGGAAATAGGATTAGGTCCAAATAGCAGCAAGGTAAGTAGGATTAATGGCTGGCTTAAATAAACTGTGCCATTCTTTACGAGGCTTCTCGATATCGTTTCCGCCTGGTTGTGCTGCGTGCAAGGCAGCGGGTTGCTGTGCCCAAGAGGTGCAGGCATAGATAAGGTTGGGGGGATTGGAAATGTATACTGCTTTGCAGATTTTTTTTTTCCTTTTATTTTTAGTAAGAAATCCGACTTTTGCCGTTGTGAGATGCTGAACCCCTGCGGGAGGGAAGGAGGGAGGGAAGGAGGGGTGGAAGAATGGAGAGATGGAGGAATGGAGAGATGGAGGGATGGAGAGATGGAGGGATGGATGGAGGGATGGAGGGATGGAGGGATGGAGGGATGGAGGGAGGCAGCCTTTGTGAACGCCTCTTGCCCCCTGGCGTCCCCTCGCTGCAAGGACAGCCGGGGCCGGGGGGGGGCACCGGGGAGACCGGGGAGGGGAACGGGGGAGACGGGAGTGGGGACGGGGGGAGGACGACACCGGCCGTCTCCATCTCTTATCGCCTCTTTCCCCCCAAACCCAACCAATAACACGAGCCAAACCGACCCAAGTGACACCCCGGGGCAAAACTTGTTTCTCCCTCCGCAAAGTACCTTGTAAAAATAAAGAAGACCCCGCGCAGCTCCTTAAAGGGAGGTTGGGAGGGCAGGAAAGGAGGAAAAAAAAAAAGAAAAGAAAAAAGAAAGAAAAGCAATAAATTTAAAGAGCTGGTTGCTAGGAAGGGAATGCGGTGGCTTATTTGGCATTTCTATCCTCTTTGCATAGTCTCGGTTTCAGCTGGCAGACCAGGAGGTATGTGGTTGCCTCCATTAAATCTGTTTCTCATTGCAGGCTGACAAGATTTTAAGAAAGGTTCCTAATGACCGATACAGGCTGGCATCGCAGCTGAGTTTTGTAATTAAACGTTACTGAGCAGCGGCAGTAGCTGGGGATAAATGTCAAGGCTTTTTTTTTTTCCCCCTTTTTTTTTTCTTCCGTGATTTTCGGAGGAGAGGCTGGATATGTCACACGGAAATTGCAGCTGCCAAAACAATCTACCGGCAGCACATCAATAAAAATAACTTCCCCAAACTTCCCCAGCAAGCCAAGGAAATGACACTCGGTGGCTCACGATGCCGAGCATCTCCCAAATCCCCCCCAAAGCTGCAGTTACCAACGGCCCCGGCAAATGCCCCGTCCCGCTGCAGCAGGACCTGGGGCGCTCGGTGCATCCTGCGGTCCTTAAATTGCATTTTACCGAGAAATGATGCTGGCTGGGCAAACTGGCGGTAGGGAAAAAAAAACCCGAAAGGGAAAAGGAGAAACGCGAGTGATTTCGTGTGTGTGTGTGGGGGAAAGCAGCAGGGCAGGAGCTGCGGTGACAATAAGGCTGTGTCCCCAGCCATGGATGCTGCCTGCCCGGGGCTGGGGGCTCCGGCCGGCCCCGGGGCTGCCGCCGCCTCCTGCCCGTCCACCCCCGGCCCCGCCGGGCTCTGCCCAGGTGGGACCAAAGCCTGTCCGGCTAACTCGGCTGCTGCTCCTCTGTCGGCTCGCTTGCGGGCTTTTTCTTTCGGATTTGTCTTTTTTCGCTTTCTCACTTGTTCTTTCTTTCTTTTCTTTCTTTCTTTTTCTTTCTTTCTTTCCCCTTTTTCCTTCCTTCTTTCTTTTTCTTTTCTTTCTTTCCCTTCCTTCCTTCCTTTTTCTTTCTCTCTTCCTCTCTTTCTCGATTTTCTTCAGCCCCTTCCCTTCCCCTTTCCCTTCCCTTCCCCTTCCCTTCTCCTTCCCTTCCCTTCTCCTTCCCCTTCCCTTTTCCCTTCCCCTTCCCTTTTCCCCTTCCCTTTTCCCTTCCCCTTCCCTTTTCCCTTCCCCTTCCCTTTTCCCTTCCCCTTCCCCCCCCAAGCCCCATCCCCATTCCCCCTCGCTCAGCCCCGCTCAACTTCAGCGCCGCCCCCGCGCCCCTCCGCAGCTCTCCGCGGAGCCCCCCCTCCCTCCCTCCTTACACCCGCGCCCCTCCGCCGGTTCCCAGCCGCCGCCGGCCCCCGGGGGCGGGCGGAGCACCGCGGCTCTCTGCGCGGCCGCGGAGCCCCGGCGGCGGGGCAGCGGGCGGCGGCGGCGGCGGCGGCGGCCCCCGGTGCGCACCCGCGGAAGAAGCGCGGCGGCTCGCCGGGAGCTGCGCAGACCCCCCCCCCGCCCGCCCGCCCCGGGGCCGGCTCCCCCGCCCCTCCCCGGCCCCCAAACCGTGGGAAAGGCGGAATTTTCCGCGCCCCCCTCCGCGGCGGCGGTGCTGCCGGGCACTCGCCACCCTCCGCCAAAGTTGCCCCCCGGCCCGGCTGCGCGCAGCGCGTCCCCTCCGCGCCTCGGCCAGGAATCGGTCCCAACTCTGGTTAATTTATTTTAAACCGCCTTAAACCCATTTCCCTCGGCGGGGCGAGAGCTTGGGTTGAATTCATTGAATATGCATGCGAAAAGTTTAACGGCGGTAGCAGGCAGGGGTTCCAAATTGCGAAGTTAAATATTTGTTTTTAATTTTCTGGCTCAAAAATTTTAACTAACAGGCAGGATTCCCGCCGCTCTAATGTGCTTGCATAAATGGCTTTGTTATTACTACTTCCCTGCTAAAACAACATTTGCTTCTCGTCCTGACACATCGTGTTTGAAATCCGGGCAGGCGGGCGAAATCTGCCATCTAATACGGAAAACCTGAAATGAGCCTGCCCGGCCGCGGAGCCGCAGCGCCTTACCCGCGCCCCGCGCAAAATTAACACAACGTGGCACCCCTATTAGTTTTTAATTAGATTTTCTGATTATAGGCATGTTTAAAGGACAAGATTGCGTGTTTATGGAGGGAGATTTCCTCAGGAGTCTATTTGATTAAACGTATTTACAATAACTCCAGTGTTTAAACACTGTCACGTTTTAGGGGACGGTTTAATGGAAGTATAATTTTAAGACGGGAAAAAGTTGCAGAGAACCGCGCGCTCCAGCTACCCCAGGCTATTTTATTTTATTTTATCTATTCTTCTATTCTATTCTATTCTATTCTATTCTATTCTATTCTATTCTATTCTATCCTATCCTATCCTATTTTACCTTGTTTTACCTTAATTTGTTTCAGTCAGACGTTACAACCAATAAACCGCAGAACCCGGGGCCGGTGGTCCTACCGCCAGACAAAAGGGTCTTTGTCACCAGATCCCCGCGGACAGGAGCCCTCAGGCCCCGCGGAGCGACAACGCGGAGCAGGGGCTGAGGGTGCGCACCCGCGCTCCGCGTCCTCGCCCACCCCGCGGCCGCCTGCGCGGGGGAGCCGCAAAAGGCGCGGAGCCGTGTCCGCGGGCGCGGCCCCTCCGCGGGCGGGTGGGGGCCGCTGTCTGTGCCCCCAGGCTAGGGGTCCTGCTCCCCCGGGGGGGCGCAAAGCTCTTTTCTCCCCAGCAGCCAGCGCGGCTGGGGGATTTATTTTTATTTTTTGTTTCTATTTTTACTTCTTTAAATTTTTTTTTTTTTTTGTGGCGCCGCTTTTCATTAGGGTGTCCCTCCCCGCGGTTTCTTTCACTCTTCTCCTTGCAGCGCTCCGCCCGCCGCCGCGGAAAAACCGCGCCCGGCCGCGCAGCCAGCGCCCCCCGCCCGCGCAAAGGGCCGGCGGTGCGGGGTGGTGCGGTGCGGGGCGGTGCGGGGGGAACGGGGCTCACCGTCCGCCCCGTCGGTGCGGAGCCAGGCAATGGGGGGTCCGGGGGGGTGCGGCACGGATCTGCCCTGGGGTACACACGCTCTTCCTCCTCCTCCTCCTCGGGGCAGGGGCACCCAGCATCCCACCGGCTCCGCACCCCTCGATGGTCCTGCCGGAGCTGGGGGGAGCAAAATCACCCCCGATTCCCACTCCCTGGCATTCCGGCTCTGACATCTCCACCACTTTTATCTTTTTAATTTCCCCTCTTCTCCCCCTCCCGCAATGTATAATTTCACCACGGAGAATACTTTTTTTTTTTGGACGAGAAAGGCTCCATCTGAAAACACATTTCCCTTTTTGTCTTGCCTATTAGATATAATTTAACATAAAACGCCTGTTATAATTACTGATTATACAAGGAGTCCCTTGTTTTCACAAGCTACTAACAGGATTATCTAACGAGTGCTAGATTTCAAATTAACCATAAACATTACAGTGGAATTCATTTTGCTGCGCTGGAAAGGAGGGAAGGAGTGGATTTTGGGGATGGGGGGACGGGGTGGTCCTGGAAGCCTTGTGCCCAGCATCACTACCCCCTTGCCCAAGTTGGGTGCACCGGGCAGAAGCGTTGTCCTTGCAAAGCCTATGAAGGCGTTATTAGAATTACAAAAATGTGTATAAAAATTGAAAAAAAATATATGAACCTCTTCTAAAGCATTGTCTGGGGGGGTGGTTCGGAGCGGCCTGATCCATCCTGGGGCAGAGCAGCAGCTCAGCCTCCTGCCTGCCACCTTTGCCCGGCCATGGGAAACGAAGGGCTGTAAAAAAATCTATTAGAGATGAGTTAATTAATGGTAATTGGAAAAGGGACCTCCCCTACATAAAATCGTCTTTCTCCACAAAAGAGCATTTAAAAATAATCTGAGAAAAAAAAAAACCCGCAACACCATAATGAAGCTTTTGGGTAAAAGACCTTATGTTTTCATCCCCGAGGGGAGCGGGGAGGAGGAGGAAGGTCCCCCCCAGCCCCAGTCCCGGCCTGGCTCCTGCCACATCCCGGCAAGGGGAGCAGCCTTCCTCGCACGCTGCCCCGGCCAAGCTTCGTGGTCTGCGATGAAACCTGCCTGCCCGGCCACCCCTGCCTGCAGCCCCGGTTTTCCTTCTGCGTGGAAAATGGCTTTACCTGGGGAAGGGAGACCTGGAGGGGCAGGCTCTCGGGGATGCTGCTGCGGGGCTGGGGTCCCTGCCCTCCCCTCCTTCCCACCCTTCCGCCGCAGCTCCAACTCTTTAGGCCTGGCGGAAAGTAAATCCTTTTAATGAGTCAAATAATTTTGGACACGAGAAATTTCCCCCCTCTCCTTTGTAATTAGAGCTGGCCGCGTGTCTAAAATGATCTGCTTTCCAGAGGGAAACAATAATTGAATTGTTGGGTGTCTCCCGAGCTTTGCAGTGCTCCGGGAAGGCTGCGAGGGAAGCTGAGCCGTTCTCTTGTTAGCGCCTGCAATGAGAGCAAGACACCCTAGAATTCAATTACGCGGCTCCTCCAGGAACCGTTATAATTATAACGTCAAGTTGTTTTTTAAAATTTCATAATTACGTTTTAGGATCCTTGCGTGGATGTTTGGGAACGCGTCTGCCTGGCCCCGGCCCCCCCGCGCGCACCCTCCTTTGCCGCAGCCTCTTCCCTGCCCGTGCTCTGGTGGCATCCCCGCTCCCTGCACCCAAGGGTGCCCGGGGTGCCCTCCCGCTCCATCCCTGTCCCCGGCACCCACGCCACGGCCCCGCCGAGCCCTCCTCCGCTCCGTGTCGCCGGGACATGTCTCCCGAGCGCCGTGCCGCAGCGTCACGGCACGTGCTGTATGAACGGGCTGGTGACACGTCCCCGTGTCAGATCTCCTGTTCTACCCCTCCGATTTCCCTGCCTGCAAAATTGATTCCCACGCACGCCTATTCTAGAAGAAAATTGGGAAGAAGTAGATTGGAGTCGCCAGTTACCGACAATTTTGTGTTCAGCTAGTTAGAAATAGGTGTCCAATGTTCTCCCTTCGGTGGCACCCAAGGGGTGAGATTTGGGGCATGCCAGGAGGTGCTGGGGGACCCTAAGAGTTGGGGTCCTTGGTATCAGTGCTGCCTGTGCTCAGGTTGGCATCTTCGCTTTCAAAAATGCAAACAGAAAATACTGAAAAACTCTCCCATTCCTTTTGCAGGTGGAAATTAAAAGCTCAGAAGGGCTTGACGCGCCACTGGTGATGCCTTGCGAGCTAGGGCTGGGAGCGGCATCGTGTTTGGGCAGTGGTTGAGCTGCTTTTAGGCTCTATTTAGAAAAGTGGATCATGTTTTACATTCCTGCTGAAATGAGAGAGCTGTGACTCCTGTCTTGCTGCAGAGCCCTTGTTCAGTGCTTTTTCTCTCCCCTGCCCTCACCGTGTGCCTGTTGCAGACCCACCGTGTCCTCCCGGACACATGCCCTGGGAAGTCCCTGCCCAGGAACTGCCTGGCCAGGTACTCACCTCTGCAGAGACCAACCCCGGGCTGATACGTCCCAGGAGCGGATGGACATCTCCCAGCTGTACAGCGCTGTTTGAAGGTGTTTAGTGAAGGAGCTGCTTCTGCAAGATAGGAAAGAGGAGACTGAGACAATGTGCAAAATGGCCGAAGAACGAGAAGACCAAATGGAGGGAAGGTGGAAGAATCATTAGCTGCTGCTCTGAAGAAATGGTGAACAGAAAAGTTAAGCCCATAGAGCACAGAAACTGCAGCACAACCTGCGTTCCAGGTATGTGCAAAATCCCTGCATCCCCCCATCAGAGGGATCCATCGCATGCCAGTTTTGTTGTCCTTGCTGAAGCCAAACGAGGCCCTGGAATGTTCCTGAGTTTCATCCAGCCCAGTTTCAACTGTCAAATCGGCGAAAGGGTCTGACTCAGACTGTGGTGTGGACACTTTCCACAGAGCCCCTTGCCGAAGTGGACCGGGTCTCCCCAGAGGTGTGCACGGAGGAGTCTGCTGTACGTTGGCCATGACGTTTTTCTGTAGAGGGAGAAACCTGACCACGTCCTTAGCTCCCCGTACCCAGCAAAGAGCCACAATGCCCAGGGCCATGCACAGCAGGAGCAGGCAGTGGCAGGCCTGATGTTCTCCCCTCCTACCCCATGGCCATTGCCAAGAAAGTTTGACAGCCCCAGGCAGAAAGACGGTATATCAAAACGAATCCTGGTAACCACCCATCAGCACCAAGACACAGGTGCCACCAGAATAACCTTGTTTTGATAGTGTATCTTGCACGCAGCTGCTCAAGCCATCTTCTCCTGAGCTTGGACCCAGGTCCTGAGGAGGCTGGTGCACACACCGTTGGCTCTACGGACCCGCATCACCGTCTGGCCAAGGTGCAGAAGATGCAGTGCGTGTCTTGGTCTTTGCAGGTCAGGGCCCCACGTAACAGTTGTGGCACTGGGATGGGAGAGTGGAGAGGAATACGGAATGACTGTGCTGATTTCAGACTGGGAATAGATTCACTTTTCATTCTCTCAGACAAGCAATTAGAGCCGTCTCCCCAAGCAGTTCCCACCCAGCAAGGAGTTCCAAAATATGAAAATTCTTCCCTTTCATATTATTTTCCAGATGTTCAGTCTTCGCTTCCCTTTATTAATGCTTCTTTTGCCAGGGTGACTCATTTAACAATTAACTTAGGCATAGGGTGTAGCAGCTGTTACAGATATTACCTGTGCCTCTAAGGTAAAGCTTCTTACCGTTGTTTTTTATCCATCTCTCCTTTCCTTCTAGGCCTTTAATAACGTGTAAAAATATCTTTAAATTAATGGGAAACTCTGATTCTTCAACCAGGTCAACAGATGGCTCATTTGGACCTGCCTTCAATTAAGCAGGTGGAACATGCCCAAGGAGCAGGCAGGCAAATGCAGCTGTTCTTTCCCCAAGTCCCACTGCAGATCTGATGGGAAAGACTCATTTGGCGGCTCCTGCGTGAGGCTACTTGTTCTATCAATTTCAAAACTTTGTGTTCAAATTTCCCTCACTTGGCTGCATCTTCCAAGAGATCGCTCCTTCTCATGACCATGAGCTGTGGGTGTGAGGATGTTGAGATATCTGTGCATTGTTGGCTTCAGGGTCTACTTCCAATGTTTGATTGTTGGGCAAAATCCTGAAAACCTGGTATTTCTCAGCTTACATGCTGATCGACATCTTTGGTTCACATATTAGTGGACATCGAGGGTTGGGTTCAAAACTTGAGCCTAGTGCCATCTGAGATGTCCCACACCCTGTGTGGCCCTCAGCTGCTGCTCTTGGAGGCTATGGGACTTCTGTGCCAAATCTAGTAGCCCCATAGGGGTGCCTTGAATAACCTGGGATGTCTAAAATCACGGTAATGCCTGTGTTTTGCAACTGAGTTCCACCAAGAGAATCACTAGTCCCCAGGTCATATCTTCAAGTCTGTATTCAGTAAGGACTCATTCGTATCATGGTAGAACTCTCATCCCAGCTGTTTGAGTAAAGATGAAGTAAAGACTAAGCAATGATGTCAGGGTCTGCCCTGGTGATACCAAGTGCTTTCTCTGCATCAAAAGAAAAAATTTGATAAAAATCTGAGTAAAATCATCAGGACTGGTTATCCTGTTAGACACCATTACTATCTTCTTCCACTTGCAGCTGACAATGTGGCTGCTTACTACTGTGTGGCTCTTTCCCTGACACTTTTAGTCACTGCACTGGTTCAAAATAGCCTTAAGCGAGGTTCTTGGGAGGTGACCTACGGGAGGTGACCTACAGGAGGTTTGGTAGGAGGACTACTCAATGGCCAACCAAGCTTTAAGAATTTGTAAGGTGACCAGGAGGGGACCTCCAGCCCTGAGCCTTGACAGTCACTGCTGCTCCCTGCTGCGAGCAGAACTCCAGACCTGGAGCTGCTTTTGATGCTCCGCACATCGCCCGTCCCACTGACTTCACCTACAATACACCTCACGTTGCCTGCGTTTGAATCCTTTCTGGCATCAGGACTTCACTGACTGCACTGCCTGGGTGCTTCAGTAAAGCAAGGAAAAATGTTTAAAACCAGAGCTTGCAAAGAAGCTCGTCGCTGCAGAGCTCTGCGTGGAAACAAACGAGCTCTGCTTGTCTGAACAAGGTCTCTGTTGTACAAGAGAGCCCGTGAAGTGTTGATTTTTGCCCTGTTTACTTTGCTAATGCTGGGTAAGTCAGCAGGGTATGTATTCCTGATGATTCTTCCTTAGCTCAAGCTCTGCATCTCCATTAGCTTCACAGAGATTTCTGGACTACTCCATCTGATCCTTGCAGGGCAAAATATGGAGTGGGCTTGTGCGATGCTGGCTGGGATGTGTCACACCTCCTTGCTACACTACCTCGCTACTTTCACCTCTTCCACCAGCCCAGCAGCAGCAAATTTCCTGCAGAAATCAGAGCCTGTTGCTCAGCCCACGAGAACGGCTCCATGCAGTGCCCAGGCTCCTACGCTACCGGATCCTGGCGCAAGAGCTCAGCAGCGCAGACCCCCACGAAAAGGACCCTCCACGCCTGGTCTGCCAGCTGCACACCAGGAGTGATCAGGGATCACAGACAAGTTTTCTTGCTTTTGGATGACATCAGGTTCAAATTATACCTAGCATTAAATTCAACAGTAGCTTGTTTTCATAAAGCAGCAACAGCGCAATAGGTACCAGTATTAAAAGCTGAATGATGGCTTGTACGTTTCAGAGTTAGCACACAGCCTGAGGTGTCCCATCTCCAAGAGCTGCTGTTTGAAATCGCAGCAGTCTTTAGTACATGACAGCTATGTAGTGTGTACTGCAAAGCTGCTCCTCTGAGCCAGGGCAGAACAGGTAAGAAAAATTTGGGTTTTTTTTCTTTTTGTAAAAAAAACCCAGAAAACCAACCCTTCAGTTCATCTTCTGAAATGCAATTGTCAGAACGAGGCAGAGATTCTGGAGAACAACCCAGCTCCCTGCTTGCTCCCCCAAGCACCGAGGTGGGGGATGTGGATCCTTCCAGCAAGCTGAGTTTTTTTATTGGGGAAAAAGGCTCAGAGACAGGCGGGAAAAGAGAAAAAAAAAAAAAAAAGCCTTGAACAAGCTGAGAGTAAAGTCTGAGAACAAAAAGGTCCAGACAGTGCAGTGTGCAGACTACAGATCCAGCACACTTACCTGCTGCCGTTCAAGCCACCATTGGGGTTGCACGGAGAAAGATGAGGTCTGAAGGGTGATGAAGACAGTGTTGAACCTGAGGAAGGCTGTTTAACCAAGAAGGGGCATGAAGGAAGAAGAAAGTGATTATCCTGGGCCAGGAAATAAAATATCAATGAGGTTGGCAAGTGAGCAAGGAGATACTTAATAAAAGTGATAAGGAATTTTTTTAAAAACTTTTTTTCTTTTGGCCAAATAATGTTAATTTATCACAACAAAAGATAATTACTAAACCAATACATTGTTAAGAATTTCTGTAACATGAAAAACAACCAGAAAATAAGTTTGGAAATCAAAATTGCTCATCCCATTTTTACAAAAAAGCATGGTTTAGATTTTTGAATTGGTGAAACATTGTACTGTTACACAACTTGGACCACTTTTCAAAGGTCAGAATCAAAACAACATATTTCAAGATGGTATTTCAGTTAGCCCAAACTTCTTGCTCAGAGGTGGCATCTTCATGCGAAAAAAGTAAGGGTCTGGTCTTGTTTTTACTGCCGTCGCAGTGGATCTCGCACAGCCACTTCTGACAGAAGACCTGTCACCACTGGAAGACATGAACAGATAGGATGCCATTGGGCAGTTGCCCTCACGTACATGCCAGCCTGTGGCGACAAGAAGCAACATGAGCCCCCAAAACCCCACATCATGGGCCAGACCAATGGATTTCAAGTGATGAGCTGAGGAGCACCCTAACGTGTCCGGGAAAACCCAAACCTCAGTGACCCCCCTCAGTGATTTCACCATCTCCTGCTCCTAAATGACCTCTGTAGCATAACATCTCCTTTGTGTCCAAGTCCAAGACTTAGAAATCCCCCCCCAAAGGAATCACAACCCCTTGTTCAATCTTGCATGGCCCAGCAATTCTTTGGTGATGGGTAGGAAAGGCTGTAGGTACTGCTGGGCATGTTCCCAGTTGGCTGTGGACCTTTCTACATTGCAGGATCAAGTCCTTTCCGAGCTGTGGTTGTCCCAGGCCACCCGATCTGAAGCTTTCTTATGTCTCTCTGGTACACCACAATGCAAAACACAGCCAGAAAAGCCACCAGACCTTCTGCCCTGCAGAACTCCACTGTCACATGCGAACAACTTACATTTCTGCAGGAACATCGCAGAGAGCCTTTCTGTCACAGACCCTTATTGGATGGGATCTCAACTCTCTTGTGAATCCAGGTTATCTTATTTTAATTTTGGGCCACCTACTCCACGATACCTTGGAAAGGATGAACTTCCTGTGCATTCATATGCAGGTAAGAGACATACACAGCCTTCAGCAGGAATTTTATATATATATTTTAAACTGAAGCTAGTTCAGCTTGATACTACTAGAATATAGCCTTCAAGGCTTTCTGAACAGGGCTAAGAATATTCAGGGTGATAAACGTGACCTCCACAAAGCCAGTTAGCTTTTCCTTACGCTGCATCATCAGCTGCTGTGATGGTGGTAATCCAGATTCAACCCTGTCTTCAGGAGTCGGCCCATGCAATCTGTGGCCAGATTCTGCAATGCAGGAACGTGTGCTCTTCTATCTCGTGAGAACCTCGAGAAAAAGGGTGAAACCCCCTTTTTCTGTCCTCCATCCATCCAGCAAAATGTGGGCCAGCTGTAATTTTTTCTGTGACTATTCCAGTTCTTGCTGTTTGAGCTACTCAGCTGCTTTTGACCAGTTAGAAAACAAATAATCAACATCAGCACAAACAATACTCAACACCTATTGCTTTTGGGAAGAGGAAGCTTGGAGCATCCCTGGAGCAGCTACAGGAGTTGGTCTCCCCTTCCCAGCCCCAAGCCACGGCAGGCTGGTCCGAGAGATGCTCACCTGGCTGCCACAGGGCACTGCGGGAGCTGCTGACCAGCTACTGAGCTGGGAGAAAATGGTGTAGCTGTGTTTGATTTCTGTGCAAAAATGCCGATTTGTAACTGGTATTTTAATCCCTAGGAAACATAGCAAGTTGGTGTAATCTCTGTAGCACTTGTCTGCTATTTAATATAACAATATAATAGCACTCAAACTACTTAATACGCAGACATGACTTACTGCAATAGAGAAAACATGATCTGCAGCCGGAGAAAAACTTTACTGAGTAAAACTCGGTAAAGGTCTGACCCTTTATGACTTTTGGGGCAGTAATGCATTATTTATAGAAAGCATCATACATTGAATTCTGCCTTTGAAAGTTAACCAGAGCAGGCCAGAAGCACCACCACAACCTACAGACTTTCTTATCACACAGATAGGCATGAAGACTGTGGTTTTATTGCATATGTAATTCATCTGTCCCCGTTTGTAGCCCATGAAGACAACATTATCACTGCACAACAGGAGGATTTAAATGCAGGGAGAGGACTCCAAACTAGGTATGGGGCAACTCCTGTGGCATTTGATTGCCCAGAGACATCACCGTCACCTATAGGTACCTTCCTTGACCTTTTAGCTGGAAGAACCTGTTATCACCCACACCTCTCACAGGTTTCCAAGATAGGGCCCTCAATGACCTCTTATAGAGAAGTATGCTTTGTTCAATTAGTTCAGCATGTAATGCTGTGATCTCATGAATTTTGGAGCTACTCTGATGTGCAGTAAGGCAACTGAGACTTAATTTCATTATTCATCTCAATATGTTCCTGTTGTATTCAGAGAACAGACCATGGGCCCTCCTGTGGTTAATTTAGCACCTGCAAATCCCCATGCTTAAAGCCAAAGGCTGGATAACCTGCCGAATGAATCTGCAGGAACTATGCACAAGTCAAATCACCACACTTGCCGGGAAGGCTTTTTTTTCTTTAGAAACTTTGTACACACTTGCCTGTCTCAAAAGGAGACCATCATGTCCTAGTTCTCCAAGACCAGGCTGTACCCCACAACTTTAAAAAAAAAATTAATTCCTTCTGACAAAATCCGAGCAGAGTTTTAGGGAAAGCAATGTACCTGGAGGATGTGGGCCATCCTCAGACTGAAGCTGTTAACAGCTACCTCCTCAGCTGCCATGGAGCATGCACTGAACTTAAGCAAACACAGGCTATTTAAGCTAAAATACTGAAGAAGTTCCAAAGGAAGCCTTCTTCAGCTAAGGCAACAGACTGCACTGATATGAAGACTGATCAAAAAGCCATTCTACTGTTCCCACCACAAACACAGTAGCTGCTAGAAGTCTGAAATAAATATTTAAGTGCAGTAAAATTGAAGACTTTGTCTAAATTTGCAAGATGCTATCTTCCCTAAATCAGATGATGCAACAGTTTTAGAACTGCTTAGCCTTATCAGGTTACTCATTCTTACTGTTTGCAGTCTTTAAGATGCTTCAGACTTTTGTAACCATTACTGTAGACAACCAAGCCACAACAGGAACTTGCACGTTTACCCTGCCCCCTCCATATTTTGTTTCAAATTATGAATTTCAGCATCTTGGAAGACAATGGTAATAAGATTCTGTACCTTAAGTGACATAACCGTAACACACATTTATGCTGCTTTCTTGGTACAACAGCAAGACTGTTTTTCTTCAACTGCATAACTCAGGCTGGAAGTCCTTCTAAAAGCTGATCTCTCCAAGTTCAGTTTCAGATTTTTTTTTTTTTTAAACCACTGAGTATGCATGACTGAGTATTTTTTATGCAACCATAACAACTGTCCTTTTCATGACAGATTCCTGCATAATGTGCATAGAGAGAATGCAAGGCAAACATGACTTGATCTTAAAACTTTAATAGTAAAAAAAGTGTAAAACCAAACACACCGCTGAAAACTTATCAGTAAGAATGAGAATTTAAGTGTTCAAATTCAGAATAGTGCAAATTTTCTTCACTCCCCTCCCCACCTCTTCCAAACTTAAATCACTTTGGTTAAGATACTCAGAAGTATTGGCAAAAAATGAACTTTTGACTTATGTTTTTGGCTGCATTGTTTCTAACACATACAGATTTACTTTCAGTCTTTACAAATAAATCTTAAATACTTCTCTATCAATCAAATATCCGTAGAGATCACTGTCATCTTTACTTACATCTGGTTTTGCAACATTTTGAAATTGGTTATAAAACTGTCTCCCCAGCAGGTAGCATACTTCTTAAAACAGCTGAGCTGATTCAGTCCTGATCTGAGGACCTAATTTCTTCAAGTAGTCCTATAAAATGTGATTATTTATGTTTTAAACATTCGAGGAAGGATCTTATACCAATAAAATTACTCTTGATTTACACCAAAGCAAGATTAGAATTGGGGTCTGCTCTGTAGTATAGACTTTGTGCTAAACTTTTCCTGCTACAAAAAAGCACAAGCAGCAGTTATAGCATTCCCTTAGAAGAGTGAAAACAGCCAGAACACTGCTACCTGGCCTCAACATCTTTTTTGATGTGTCATTTTTTAACTGATGCCTCTAACTATATCTGAAGCCATGTAAGATTGGAAATGAACACACAAAAAAAATTTGCGTAATACAAAAAGGCAAATCCATAAAAGTTTACAAGTACACCATAACCACAAAGTTGGAGTATTGCTAAAAATTTGGGTTCAATGAAAGATACAACAAAACTAGCTTTACTAGTTAAATAAATTATTGCTCCATTTGACTCCATGCAGCATTGAAATGAACTCAGAACCCTTTTCTCTTTAATCTCTCATAAGAAATGATCGATATTGAAGAGAACATGAGGCTCAGATTTACTGTACATTGCACTTCAACTTTAAGACCTAATACTTGCTATTTAGGTCTCCTGTGGTCTAAGCTATCAAATGAATACATTGTGCTCACCAGAACTAAGTATTAAGAAACACCAAATGTTTAATGCAGTGACATAAGCACTTTTTTTTTTTAAGGCAATCACAGATTGCAAGTTCTATAGGGTTGTGAAAAAACAAGTAGTGATCTCTTTCAGAAACTGAACTGAGAAAACAAGCTGTTCGCTATTCTTCACATACAGTTTAAATCACATTTTAGGCCCACTTCTGTTTCCAATCATTTCAGACAAAACCCTGACTCAAACAGAAGCAAGATCAAGGACACTCTAGGAGGAAACTGCAAATCTGAGTTGGGGGCACATATTCAATGGCCAAGCAATGGCCTGCAATGCATGTTTTTTCAGTGACACCAGACATTTAAGACACCCAAGACCTCCTTCAGTGAGATACTGAAGCATATGTCTAATATTAAGCAGGAGTACTCACACACACTTAAATTTCTTACTGAATTGGGGCCAGAACTTGATTCTTGCAAATCTAGCTGCAAGCTTCAGAAGTAATGAAATTTCCAGTCAGAATTTCTTGATAAAGTTCATGTTTGAAAAAGATTGTCTCCCGTGTTCACCTGTCATACCAAAGTAATTTAGAAATTCCAAAGTAAGTGACTTCCAACCTTTTGTCCCTCCAACCCTCTCTGCCGTCAAAGACAGAAACTTAATGCAGCATTACAAGTAAGGGCATGATTCCTTCATAAGACTCCTAAAAGCATTAGTGCAATGCCTTTAATCTGTTTTGATCACTCTTATTTTTAAATAACCCTATGTTTTAAAGATTTGGATAAATACTATTCCTATTAAACCATACTTCATCATTGTTAAGCACCATCAATCTACTTCCTTTGGGCACTGATACAAGAGCTTGTAATTAAATTTCAGTTTCAAGGCTTTAAAATACGGCAGCTGCTTCAATAACTTACATTGGAATCTAATACTTGGAAAACTGCCACTTAGCCTGAACAGTTGTATGCAACTTGGTGTTAAACTCTTCCAGAGAACAGCCATACGCAAATGCTTATGCGGTAAATCAGGGTAAGATTTCAAGATAAGCAGTTAATTTCACTTGGCTATTCTAAGAGTGGATTAATATTTTTTTTTTTTCCACAAGTCATTTGTGCAGTGAGCCCACAGAGAGATTATTTTTTCTAAATAATCTTCAATTTAAACCAGGAACACATCTTCGTAATGTTGCTTTCACACTGGCACCATGCTCTCTTCTTCAAAGATTTAGTCATTGTGTGGTTTCTCTGGAATACCCTATGGATAAAAAAAACCATCAAACACATGTTATGTTTCAATGCCATCTGGTAAGTGACTACATTATGCAGTATTTTCAATGATTAAATAGTCAACTAACTTCAGTTAGGCTTCAGACAATGACCTAGCAGACATGGCTTCTTTTAAAAGCTCAAAAAGGACATGCTCCTTAACTGTGGACAAAAAAAAATAAATCACTATGGGTCTGTGCTGCCTCAATTAGTGCATCTGATACATCCATCCGCCAATCACACTGCTTTTTGTAAGACTTTGTTAGCTTTCCTCCCTTTCTCAGTTTATTTCTTAGCAGAAGGTATACAGTGCTTCACTTGATGGGCATTAATTCAGTTTTTTTAACAGCCCTCTTTCAAACTGTCTTCAGGCATAAGTTACTTTATTTTCCAATCAAAGCCTGGTATCAGATAGACTTACTCATTTCTTTCTAAGTCCCTTTTCTAGTGTGAAACCCTATAGTATGTCAGTGTAAGAAATTTAACCAACTTTTCTTTAAAACAAAGCTTGTAGTATGTTCTTCTCATTCTAGAGTCAAAACACAATGTATTTGCCAGTATTGAATGTGTTCACAGTTCTGCAGCCTCTAGCCCAAGTTCTGAATACCACCCTAGTTTACCAGATGCTGAGAATGATGGTTACAACTCAAAAGGAAGTGTTGCTATCCATTTAACCCAGCTGATGAGCACTGACTAAGCAACTTCAGGTATCATAACATGACCAGCAAGAGCTGATGGCAGCAGCAGCAGCACCTTCACCTTTTCTTTAAAGAAAATGTTGTATTTCATCCTCAAGCTGATAGCAAAAAAACCCAAGAAAACACACAAACCACAAACCCCTCTGGTAACAGCAGGTTTGCTTAAAGGTAACACTGCACTTTGTTACTGCATGTAAGCTCACTTGAAATCCAGTGATTGAAAAACAGCAAGCATCTCCCAGCTAATGTTTCTCAGGATGGGAGGGGATGTATCAGGGACACTTCTCATTCTACTTCTAATTTCTTTTCTAACTGCAAAAGCTAGACAGGGGCTGAGAAAAAAGCAAAGACAACTTCACTCCACTACAGTAATTTCTACAGGTGCCACCTTCTACTTTAGACATGCCCAGAAAATATCTACTGTTTGATCTGCTACTGTCACATGCAGTCAAACAGCTCAGGGACTACCAGAGAGACATAGCTACAAAAATTAACTGTTTTATTCGGGTTTAGTTTAAAAAAAAATACAATATTCCATCTTCTTGCCACATTTGCAAAGGCTGACAAAACAGACTGATGCTTTTGGGTCATCTCTATAGAAGAAAGACCTAGCTGACTGAATGCTACCATTCTATTTTAGAAGTGGAATTCTTTGAATTTCCAGCACTGAATGCTTCACAGTGACTTGCAGAAGGGTTCCTACAAAAATGCTGGGCTTCTCCAAGTTTTTCCAGACTAAGTAATGGTAATGTAAAACACATGAGAAGATACTGCTAGACAACCATGATAGAATGCTTTGCCTTGCCAACTTCCCTCTTTCTTTGTAAGGAAGATGACAAAATTGACAGGCAAGTTGCAGGCAGGAGCCAGTCTGATTTTAACTACATGCAGGTGAGATGCCAGGTGAAAAGAAGTCAAAGGAAAAAATTAAAAATCCCATGTGCCTAAATTTCAGCTCTTTCTTCTTTAAGGCTCCCTTCCTTTGCTTTCTAATATAAGAAGCATTGCAACTGGAAGTACTGCATATGCCAATGTGAAATATAGAACTGTAGCATATAAATGACTATACTTTTATTCTGAGATGCTGCTTGCAATAGCAAAGCTTAAATAAAACTAGATTAACATATCTTTTTCACTTGATCCGAGTGGCAAATTTTAAAAGAGAAATTATACCCTCTCTCCTTCCATACATGTAGTCCTAAGAAGAAACACAGGCAGATAGGACGCACCACTGGGATTTGAAGGGGGAGTAGTGAGCTTGTATTTTAAAGAACCTGAGAGCAAACCAAAATTGACTATGAAGTTAAGATTGTGACCATGGTCCTGGGAAATCTGTAACTTGGTATCAAGTCAGCATGAAAGAAAAACCTCAACAACAGGAGTGGATTTGCCCCATGCTTTTTTTTTTTTTTAAACAGCCTTTTCTACAAGAGGTTACTGTTAGTGCAACTGAGAATCAATCCTAAAGAAATTGATCTTTAATGTTAGCCAGTGGTGGTCAAGTCTTCCCCAGCTTGTTTGCACCCACAGCATCAAATTCAGACTATCCACATTAGAAGTGCATTAGCATCCATCCACTGGGTTAGCAAGGCTAGCCAGAAGAGACAGAAAGCTTGCTCCAGGCAAGACAGCTAGCTTTAGACTCATCCTTTTACTCATTTGTGGTTCAGTCGCCAAAAGCAGCTCTCCCCCTTACTAAACAGTTCAGAGACTAATATTTCAGGAACTCCCTAGTCTACAAATGCCCTTACTTCAGTAAAAATCAAAGGCACCTACACCACAGCAGCCTTAGAGAAGTTAAATACTTGAAGGATTTTCCAGGATAAAGGACTTCTGTAGCAAAGACGACAGAAGTTAAATCAATACAGTATTAATTATTATTATCCATCAGTGTCAGAACACTTTTCACAACCAAGCCTTAGGCTGATGTGCAAGCACAGAGCCAGGTTTACTCTTAAGTACGCTACGAGGAAATAACTACTTAAGAACCTAGCAAATGAGACAGTAATTTATGCTATACTCTCTCATATACGGAGTGATACTTGAACTATATCTTATGTGACCAGAAGGAGCATATTTGATTCTAGAGTGGTGGAATTTAATGCTATATAGGGACATTTCCTTTCATCTACATAACAAAAATGCTTTACTGCATAAATAGAGAAAGTCCATGTGTGTCTCGGTTTTCTAGTTTTTCTCTTCAGTTTTACATGTTAATTCAAATTACTGATGGAGCAGGAGTGATTAAGATTCTCAGAAGTGGTGTGCTGATTCCAGTCCTATTTAGGCTGTTGCTGGAAAAAGTTAACTACAGAAGATGCTCAAACACTTACTAAGACAATTCCCACTCCACCGGCAACACAGGTTGTATGCTTACATTTCAACTCTTGGGAAGGTATCTATTTATCTCTGTCAATTTGTGAGTCATACCCTTAAAGGCATGGTTTGTTCTTGGACTAGTAACAATGGGAGGTATTTGGATTGTTAAAGGAAATGCTAATTATACAGTAATTACCATAGCCAGCTGGCGTCCTATGTTTCCTACAGTCACACCTCCTGAGAAAAATATACATGGAAGCCAAGAACGGATGTAAAGAAAATCCGGGGATGTATACCTAGTAAACAAAAGGAAATAAATTAGAGACAAGTTATCATCATCGCCTTACATACTGTTAACAAGATGCTACAGAATTCTCTCCCTGGGCCCAGACAGTAACACAGGAAAAGAAATAGGGAGACCAAACTAAGCCTGTTAACTTAACAAGCTTCTAAAACCCATGTCCTAGCCAGCAAAGTTTAGATATTCTCTCTCCTGAGAGCCAGTTAATGATATACCAAGCCAGAAGAAGTTCAGTTTGCTGAGCTGCTACCATTTCAACATAGATCCTAATTTGTCTGCTCCCCACCCTCTACCCCCAGTTCTCAATCAGATCATTTGGAACAACTGGACAATTAGCTGCCTTAGACAAAGTGTTCTATTATAGTAACATGCCAAGTATATTAATAACTAGCTTCCAGTGCATGTGCACCCCTGTTTTCAGTTAAGACATGAGAGTTGAAATAGTATTTTAAAAGCATAACTTACTGATAAACACCATTATATACAAGGAACTGGGTTATCAGAGTTGCTACAAAGGCTATTGTAATGCCAAGTCCGAGACCACTTCTTGAACGATCAAATGTCCACCAAAGACCCAGTGATAAGGCTGCTAGAGTCAGGGACAGCTGGACGTTGTTTGCAAAATCTAGTTTCTGGAAAAAGATGTTAAGGACAATCCTTCTAAGTCTGCAGACATCCTGCTGCTGAAACTGAACAAGGGAGAACTCAAACTGAAAGTGAGCATGATTCTGTATCTCTAAATACAATATGTTAAGGATCTGGTTTTCAGACCTGCCGAGCAATCGTAGCTCTTGTTGACTTTGACTGGAGTGTGAGTGCAAAGGCAACACCAATTTTTGTCACACTGAGCATCTAAAGAATATACTATATTGCAAGATATTTAACTTTTATGGATTTTTGCCTCAAGTAACCTAGTCATCCCTGCTGGTTTAGGTTTTCTGCTTAAACCATCATAATCCAACACAAAGAACACTCTTACTGAACAGTTCAGCATACCTCACTAGTTAATCGTGTTAACTATTACATGTAGACAACATACAGATTAAAATAAGACAACTTATACTGTTATGCTTGCAGTTAAACGAGACATACTAGGACATCTATCCCCCCCCGCCCCTATTTTTAAGTGAACTGTGTTATCTGTCTTAAAGTAACTATTGCAGTATACTGCAGGTCTCACAGAAGTTTACGTCTCTGCCAGTAGCACCATCCTTACCTTTGTAATTCTCCCAGACATGAACTGGAGAAACTGTTTCACGACAACAGACTAAGCGACTAAGCACATCAAGCAACAATGTAAACTAGTTCAAGGATACAGCACTTGCATGGTTAATGCCAACGAAAACTGCTATACATCGCATTACACTGGCCCACTCTCTCTTGAATTTGTGTGGTTCCCCAAGGTGGCTGTCAATGCAGGGATACAGCAGGCCAACAACAGCTGCAAGAGAAGTAACACTAAATATTAGTTTGGCAAATAAGTGCTTGACAAAGTAGCGAGGTGCTTATCATGCTACTGTAAGCCTGATGAAGAAGAGACAGTTATTACCCCTTACTTCAGAAAAGAAAAAACCCTTACTCTAACAAGCAATATTCCGTTTGAACCTTTAAAGCAGAGATATATATTGCAATGATAAGGTATCTGACTTCAAGCTCCTTTTCTCCCATGAGCATATTATCATTTGACATCCTGAGCACATGCTTGTTTTGTACCAGTAAATAACAAAGCATAACAAAAGCTTAATTACAGTGAGGAATGGAATATGTGTTTATTACTCATATGCAGCGCAGGCAGTTTTATGAACTTGACTTATTAGCTGTGAATCAGGCCCTGAATTAAGTACTTTCCTGGACTCAAAAGTTTCTTGGCAGAGATGCTTTCCCTCCTTCTGCTGGGCTGCAAGTCAGCCTAGGCTGCCATCCAAATCGGATGAATTTTGATACCAAACAGAAGCAGAGCGGAACTTAAAGAAGCACCTGCCAGCAGTCATATTTATGTCAGGGAAAAATAACTACTCACACTATTAACCAAAGTCTTTATCCTCATTAGCATTTTCTTGGCCTTATAAGCCTGAAAATTGGTTGCAGAAGAAAAACATAGGCTAGTGTTAGCTCAGTTGCTAGCACAAACATTAGATGAGTTTCATTCTTCTAAGCCTTGCAACTCCATTTGTTGTCACCAATTCCAGGGTCGGACATGCTGCTCTAACTGTAACATCTGTGTGTGTTTGTTTCCTTTCCTACCCTCTTTTTTTCCCCCTCCTTAAGCTCCTAAGAGGAATAACTTCTATATTAAGAAGGGTACAAGACATACCATCCTAAGACAGACATGCGATCTAATGCTGAAACAGCTTCACTATTTTGATGCCAGTTACCAGGACTTTTACCCTACGATAACAGCTAAATGCCGAAGTTTAATCCAAGTGTGACAGGACTGTGAGAACTCTCACGGGAGCATACCCCGTGGCAATCTCTTTTTACTACGCAGTTTATCATTCATTCAAGTTTATGGTTTATCAATCATACTCCCTTACTATGAGGTATGAACAGCACACGACAATATCATTGCATTAAAAAAAAGACCCATGCAAGAGTTGTTTTAAGTACTTTCAATGCAAATTTAAAAAGAAAAAAGGTTACAGTGGGTTTATTCCCCAAGATATAACGCCTTTTTAATCCCCCCAACCCTTCATCAAGGCCATATTTTGTTTTGGCAAGGAGAGGAAGGAGTTATTAAGGCTAGCGAACCGGGGTAAGTGCTGCCCGCCGCGCCGGCTGCCCGCGTTTCCCGCGGTATTTCTCTGCAGGTGCCCCGGGCAGCGGCGGGCAGGGCGCCGCCGCACGTGACTTCCTTGTTTTCGGCCCAGCCCCCGTGGCCAGTTCGCGCCGGCAGCCAATGGCGAGCGCCTCCCGCCACTCACCAGTTCGCCGGCAGCCAATGGCCGGCGAGGGGCGGTGACGCGGCCCCGCCCCGCCCACTCGTGCCCGGCCGTGGGGCGGATGGAGGGGGGTGTGTGTGTGTGTGGAATGCCGCACGGCACCGGCACGGCCACGGGAGAAACGCGGGGTCAGATGCGTGGGGAGCGCGTGTTTCCGCGCTCACCTCCGCGCCGGAGCTGCTCACTGGCACTTCCAGGCCAGTGCTGTGGGGAAAAAGACACTGCACCCACGCTGGGAGCGCACCAGCTCAAACCCCCAAAAAAGCCCTCCGACACGCGGGAAGGGCGTGGGCGGCTCTTGCACGTGGATAATGCTGAAGCGGGCAGGCACCTTTCCCAAAGGGAGAGTTTGGATCGCACGCTGCGTGATGGAAGCACTAAGCTCCCACAAGCACAGGTCAGGCATTCAGCCCCACCGCCACCTCCTCCTCCCCACGGGGGAAAAAAAAAACAACAAACCCAAACCACCCCACTCGCAGAGGTCAGCGACTCACCTGCTGCTGTCCCGCAGCACGGGGGCACCCACCAGGCGGAGGAGAAGAGGGTGGAAATCACTTCGTCGGGGAACAGAGTCACGTTCCTCTGGATCTGCAGCAAGTTCAGCACCAGGGCCATGAAAGCACCGACGACGAAGAGGACCACGCTCCTCTGCACCAGGTGTTGACTCAAGTTCAAGGTGCTGCTGCCGGCGGCGGTACTGGTGGCACTGGTGCTGGCGGTGCTGGGGCTGCGTGCTCCGGGACCCACCAGCGTCAGCGAGGGGCCGGAGACGGAGGAGCTCAGCATCTCGCCCACCTTGGCCGCCAGCCCAGCGGCCGCGTCCCCCAGCTGGGCGTTCTGCCTTCCCCTGGCAGCGCAGGAGCAGCTCCAGGCGCAGCTCTCCAACCTGGGCATTGGCTTCGCCGGAGCCCTGGAACACCCGCACACGGACAGCCCGTCAGAACCCGCAGCGACGGCTCCGCTCGACCCCCCCGCCCCTTACCCACCACCCGCACCCACCGCCGCCTCCCTCCGGCATCAGCCGGGCTCCGGAGCCACACCGCACCGGGCGAGCGGCTCAGAGCCCGGCAGCCCTGCAGGAGCGGGCTGACCTGACCCACCCGAGCGGCCACAGGGCCGGGGGCCGCGCTGGCGGAGGGGTCCCCGGCCCCAGCGACCCGAGAGGCTCGGCCCCGGGAGGGGGAGGACCGGGACAGGGACCCCGCGGCTCCCGTCAGACCCTGCCCCGGGGACGGGGCTCGCTTCCCGGCTCGGGGGGGGGGGGAGTAAAGCCGCACCGGGGGCGCGGGCCTCTCCTCCCCGCCCTCTCACCTCAGGGGGCCGCGCCCGCTGCTGCCGCTGCTGCCGCCGCCGCCGCCGCCTCCTCCTCCTCCTCCTCAGCCCGTGGGGGAGGGCGACCGGCCGCCGCTCCTCCGCCACCTCCCTCCCGGCTCGCCGCCGTCCCGCGCCCCGTGTAAGGTTTATAAGCCCCCAGCCGCGGCTGTCACGTTACCCGCCGCCGACCTACCCGCGGCCGGAGGCAGCGACGGGCCCGCCGCTCCGCTCCGCCACCCCTCCCCTCGGGCCGGGCCGCGACGGGCGGGGCGGGGCCGGCCGCGAGCGCCGAGCGCGGGAGCCGCCGCACCAGCCCGGGCGCCCGCGTCCAGTCGGGTGAGGCGCCGCAGCCAATCCCGGCCGGGCGGCTGATATGACGTGCGGGACACACCACCCGCCTTCTCCCCCCGCCCCGTACCGCGGCTGACGGCGGCAGGACCGCGCGGCGCCGCCCTCTCTCCCCCCCCCCCCCCTCCCCTTCATACACTCGGCGCCGGGTGTCTGCCAACGGCGGGCGGGCGGGGCGGGAGCGCGCGGAGGGCGCGCGCCGCCTCGGGGCGGGAGCCGGCAGCGCGAGGCGGCCTCAGGGCTCTCCCGCCGACCGGCCGCTGAGGGGAAGGGAGGGGGGGGGGCGAGTTCTGAGGGGAGCCCGGCGCCGAGCTGATATTGGTGGTGGTGGTGGAGATACTGGTGGTGGTGGAGATACTGGTGGCGGTGGAGATACCGGTGAAGGTGGTGGTGGTGATACCGGTGGCGGTGGCAGCCGCAGGCCGGCCCTCGGCAGCTGGGCCAGCCCGCCATGGCCCGGTTGTCGTCCCCTTGGGAGGTGGCAGTTAGTCATGAGGGAGGTCGAAGGCGGCTGCCGCGGCGTCTCCCGAAGACGAAGGGATCGGTGATCCTGGCGGTCCTCATTGTAAAATGATGGTGTCGGGAGATCCTGGCAGACCCGTGGGTCTCTGAGAAGATCGTGCCGGACCCAGACACCTGCACTGGCGACCGGCCGTGGGGTGCCCGGCAGATCTCCTCACTGCTGCCGTTGGTGCCAGCAACCTGAGCAGCTTCTTCGCCAGCACCGGGAAAGCCCAGGTCGCAAAGCTCCCAGCCTACTGTAGCATCATAAAAATACAGTTAAATGCAAGTTCACCGTCTGGATTCTGCCACAGTCTGGAAAGTGGCCTAGCAGAGATGGTTAACAGCGCGGGCTGTACATCATGTTGGAGTTCAGCACTGAGAGTTGTCTCCAGAGCGGGACTCAGCTGCTAGGCTTCTTTTTTAAGATGCCAGTTCTCCAGGACACGTTGGATGCTAGCGTGTTGATGCAGTAGGAATAGTTGGATTTCTTGTTTATTTAGCTGGCCTCGCTGGAGCCAGCAGGTCTTTTTCACGTGAGGTATGCCCTCTTTAGAGTTGGAAAGAATGTAGCACCCCATCACTTCCCAAGCCATGCCGCTGAGGATTTAAGAACAGTTGCTAGCCACACCCGTGAGGGGCAGAATGATGGTCCCAGTGCTTGGACCATCGATGTTCAATGATGGTTCAGTGATCGTTCCAGTTGTCTTTCACTGATGTGTTAAAAGTAACAAATAAAAAATACAGAATCAATTAAAGATATGGGAAGAGGCAGGTCCTCTGTGTATCATAGAGTGTAAAATTCATCTGGGATATGGCTATCCTTTCTGATCTCTGCTCAGTTCCAGCTGGATTGCAAAGAGTTAGGGTAGCCAAGCCTGCTGAGCAACGTGCCTTTGGATGGTGTAGTCGACTGTCTTGGTGATGGGCAAATTGTTAGTGCCACTGTTGGAAGTGACAGAAGAGCCTGGTATTTTTCTCTTAATACCGTCTAGCTTGGGATCAGCCCAGCCCTGTCTTGCAGACTTTACTGCTGGACCGTGGTATACGTGTCCTCTGTATGTGGAATTGTAAATATCCAGTTTCTATTGCTGTTTTATCTCAACAGTGTACCGAAACAGCTTTTGGTTTTAGTCTCATATGCTAAAACTGGTTGGATTCTCCTGTTAGATTTTTTAAGATGTGATTTATTTCCCTTTCTTAGTTTTTTTTTTTTTTCCCTGCCCCAGTGGACCTGCACTATAAGTTTGCGTTAACTACTTTCAGAGAAAACAGTCTTAATATACTGTCAGCATTTTATGGGTTCCTCTGCAGAAACATCTGATTTGTTCCAGGAAATCACATGCAGACATAACACTTCCCTTCATAGCAACTATGTACGAGTTTTGAACTGACACAGGCAATTTATCTGTATCCTCGGACTGCTAAGCAATACCTTCGGCAGCTCTAAATAAGAGCTAGAACTCATTCCCTGGGAAATTTTCTTTCTTGTTGAATCACTTTGAGATTTATCAACAGGACTGTGGATCTGAGATAAAACGGCCCATCTTTATAAGAACTCTCTTTCTGGAGTTGACCTATGGGACACAAATATAATTCATCCTTGCTTGTGCTACATCTCTACTTTATTTAAAAAGATATCTTTCTGTATTAAATTTTTTTTTCCCTGAGTCTTACCCATATTCTCAGTGTCTGGGCAGAGTTCGCATTCCCTTGCGCTGCGTCTGATAGTTTTCTTTCCTGAAAGAACCTCTTAAGTATTTTTTTGTAGCCCGTGTTTTTCCTTTCCTCATGGGTATGTCTCTTTTGCTACTTCCTGCAGCATATTTTATTGCCTTTTTTTCCATATTCATATTGAATACGGATATGGTATGGATATCCATATGTTCTTCATAATATCATGTGGTGGTGCCTTTCTTTCTTCCAGGCTTCTCTCAGACAGCAGAGACGAACTTCTGAGGTGGTAAAGCTTGCTGCAGCTTTGCTAAAACCAGCGCAATCAATACAAATCTACACTAGTTGAGAAACTGGCCCTAAGCATTTTTTACCTGAAGTTACCTGCTTAGAATAAAGGTTAAATGCCCCTTATGTTTGTGTTGATTTACAGTCATATTGCTTTACATTTCCTTTTAGAATCCTAAAATGGGTTAGGCTTCTGCATGCTTTGATCTATGCCTGAAATTTTATGCTTAACAGTTATTTCTGGAAAAAAGTGCTCATGTGTCTTTGTAAGATTAATGACATCGTTATTTTTATCTCATTCCTTAGCAAAGACAGCAGAATCTGGAAGTACTCAGCAGCACTACTCATTACATAAACAAATAATTTCACCTGTTCTTTCATGCTTTCTGTATTAAACTCTGTGATGTTCTGGAATCTGACAACATGCTTGTCTCACAAAGGCTCTTTCATTGGCCTCTTAGGCAGGAAGCTTAGGATACTTGGACATTTTATTTTTCTCCCTACTTCAACTAGATCAAAAAATGAGCTGGCTGTTGATACAATCTCAGAAGGCAGTGGTAGAGAATCACAGAGCAAGACCTGTATTATGCGCAAAGCTGCTCTCCCTTTGCTTCACTGGAGACTTTTTGGAATTTATTCACCTTCAAGACTTTCTCCTATTGATACAGAGAATAGGAACCTTCCCAGTCATAAGCTAAACCTTAATCTCCCATGTCTCCATAAAAGGATTTTGTGACACGCATTGTTTGATTCCTGATGCCAACCTTATGTACAAGAGTTCAAAAAATCTTTTGACATCAGCAGCAGTTTATCAGACTGAGTTCTTTGCTTTATCAGCGGTCTCCAGTGCAGTTGTGTGAATTCTCAGGAATCTGCAGCGAAGCCTGCAGATCGCATGGTGCCTTCTCAGAAGTCAGCGTACCTCGGTAATAAAAAGTGTATGCTGAGTTCTGTGGGATAGTTTTGTGAAATTGCCCAAGTCCCAGTGCAGGAGCTCATTAAAAACTAAAAGAAGAAGGACGGGGAGTGATTACATGGTACAATAAGCAGTACGCGAAACATACAGACTCTGAACACGACAAACACTAGCCGGAATGCTTCAGGCATGTGAAACAAAGGGGTAAAACAAAATGTGTTGGTGGTTAGTGTATAATAAAGTGAGTCATCCACAGTGAGCAGATCTTAAAAACTCGGCTGATTTTACATAATCTGAGGGTAAGAAACTATAGTTGGAGTCTGAGCATGGAAATTAAACCCTAAGATATCCTAACCAAGCTCTGTCTTTGTGTAGTTAATAATAGTGTAGTGGGCCTATGACAAATGTTAATTGAAGTTTTTTTGTTTAGCTGCCGACATTTCTCTAGCTGCTTTTTTACCGGAACAAAACAGAAGAACAATTATATGTAGGCTGCAGTCTTCAAGTGTCTATAAATTCATGTAACAACTATCATATAATTAGCTAATCAGCATCCTACATGCAGCTGTGGATACTGACTCACTGTCAATGAACCTCTGTCCCAACACAAAGACGGTGTCTTTGCCTCGGTTTCAACTTCATTCATTGCCGTTGTTCTGCATATTTATGTAGCAGCGAGTTCAATGAGTTCAGACTTGATATTTCAGATGGTGATTTAATCTAAACTTCATTATGAAAAAATACTATTTGCTGGTTATATTGTTGCTGGAAAAATTACTTCTTTGATAGGTTTGTGAGGCTGGCATGAGCAGTGTTACTGAGGCAAGCTGTTCTATCCAGGTGTGGTTAAAAATTGTTGGAATTCAGCTCTTGCTGTATTTACATTTATACTTTTATTTATACTACCTCCATATCTTTAAAGATACAAATTAGAAGTGGTGTTTCAATCCTTTTTTTTTTTTTTTTTTTTACATTAGCTGTGACATAAAAAGCAGGCCACTATAAGGAGCTGGTTTCCTTGAAAGTAAAATTACTGGCTATAATGCCTTTGTAAATGAGTAGCTAGTCAATTGTCGTATGAGGGCATGGCCAATTTGTTATAATAGTAGTCCAAGTCATGATAGTCTAAAGAATAGGTGAAATAAACAGAGGTCTTGTGGTAAAAAAAAACCACAGAAGGAACATTGTGTTTTATATGCATTTATTTCTTGATGGAAACATTGCTTGCATGAAGAAGAAAACCAAGTACAGTTCTATCACCAATCCTTATTCAACATCAGGTTTTGCAAAAGGGCTCCTCCAAGGTATATGTGTGTGCATGTCCATGGTTGATCGTAAGGACAAATGTTTTCGCTTGCTTGGTAACTTAGGACTCAGTCATTCCCACATAGGACAAAAAGGAAATTTCTTCAAGGATTGCAACGTGAACTATATTCCCCTTACAGCCCTCTTAGGGTACACAATTCCAGCACCTTTTGTCCTCTCACGATGGCAACCTTCCCACTTACTTTTGTCATATGTGCCTGAGGAAGATGCTTCTGGAATTCATATGCTAGCTTGTAGGGTTAATCATGAAGCCACCACAGAGGAGTTACTCCCCCAGTACATGCTTAAAGCTTTAGATTTCATCGTGCTGCAGTGGGGGACATGTGTAGTGACACTGCCGTAGCTATTCAGCTTGGAACTAGTAGTTACAGAGGAGAGGAAGGAGCTTTACAGCATCCTCATTTTCCAAACTCTTCTCACTATGCCAGGTAGAAGGACTGTTCCCATCTAGGAGACCTAGCTGCAGCCTCCATGTCTGATGAGATAGCCAAGGTCTAAATCAGATGAGCAATTCTCTGCTCTGCCCCTTCCTTCCCTGTCCTTACTGCAGTAATAACTATAAATAGCAGAGCTGTGGCTACCAAGAATAGACTCAGTATCACACACACTCTGGTTATATCTTTACATCTTCATGTCCTTTAAACTCTGGAGCACCCAAGCTTTAGAGCTGTCGCCGTTGTATGGGAAACCTTTTCTTCCAGAGCTTGTCACATAGGATGATTCTACCCAATTCACATTGCTTTTCTGAAAAAACTCCTTTGAGACATCTGTAGCTCATCTTCCAGGACAATGTTATGACTGCATGAACGAGGTCAGGAGGTACCTGAATACTGCCAGTGCCTCTTCCAGGCTGCCATCTCAAGAGCATGAATACGTAGAGCTAATCTCACCGTGCAGTGCAAGTGATTAACTTTGTTTTTTTCTCCCATCATGCTGTAGAGTCATATATGCAGAGAACAGTCTTGGTTTTGAACAGGATGTTGGGAAAAGCTTTCCAGTGTAAAGCTCCCAATGCAACCAGGAAGATCAATGCAGAGGAAAAACAACATTGGAGAGAGAACGTGCATATGCACTAGTGCATGATGTGCTATGAAAGTGTGGCTTCCACGCTACATCATGATTAGTCCTGTAAACATTGCCACTTTTCAGGCAAAATCTTAATATTCCCATTTCCGTAATTCCATCAGTACTCTTAAATGCAGTTCACTGTACCTAGGTGGTAAGAATTGCTGTTAGATATGTTTTCAGATTGCCAAGCTGAACTTTAAGTTAAAAATGTGCAGCATATGGGTAGCCTACAACTTTGCCCGGAGTGATAGTTTAGAAACTGCTGAAGTTAGGTTATGCTGAAAATTATATTTACTTAAAGCCAAACCCTTCAGCTTTTACTCATAAAAGGACACACTTGTAACAATGAGATCAGGCCAGTTGCATGCAAACTGAGAGGACATAATTATGTGCTAAATTGTACTAGTTATATGCTAATGTAACTCTTGCTGTGATTGTAATGCAGGATTGGACCTGATACAACAGCTTCAAATATGCTCAGTAAATTTTACTGTTCTTACACATACTGTTAACAGATTAGCCTTAAATCAAATACTAGGTTAGGATTTTGCAAATTTCATCTTGTTAATGATATAAGCAGCAGAGTGCCAGCTTCACTTGCTTATTCAGGCTTATTTTGGGATGTTGCTTATGCAAAGTGCTGAAGGAGCTCAAAACGCATAGGAGAACAATGTGCATGGTTTAGGAACATGCAGTGTGCCCACTCAGTTTGCTCAGATTAACGCACGTAATGGAGGCGCTGAAGTTAGTAGCTGTTGCTTTCAGTTGCCCTTGGAGAGAGCAGGGGGAAATAGTACCTCCAGAGAGCTGCTGAGATCCCAGTTTGCCTGGACTGGCCTTGGGAGGTGTCCGTTTCTCACCTCTTACTGCAACGAAAGCTTCTGCTTTCTTTATTCAGAAGTGAAGTAGGATAGATTCAAGCTTTGAGGTCAGAGGCCAACTATATGTTTCTACCCTGTTATCATATGGAATGGTTTATAGGTCCAGAACTCACCCAGGTTTCATTGTTTGGTCAGGTTTGTTTGTGTATTGCCTCACAAGATCAGGTGTTTGTGACATTTGTAAAGATGAGATCGGTGCCTTCACGTCTATTGCAGAGGCTCAGAAACTGTGATTGCAAAAAGACCTCATGGCAAACAGGCATTAACCTCTTGGGTGTTACTAGTGTCTTATGTCCCACATCTGGAAAGTGAGAAACAAACTCAAGGAATAAAGAATGATAACCTTGTCAGAGGAAATAGAAGAAAAATACAGAATGCCTCCAGATATAATGGCTTTGTGTCCCATCTGAGAAGCTAAAAAGTCTCTGCATCCCATCTGAGAAGCTCTTGGTCTTCTCATCGGTCAACCTTGGCATCTATTTAACTGAATATGTATTTAATTTTCTCACATTCACTGGAGGAGTCTCAGCTGGAAAAATCAGGCAGGCATCTATCCCCCACTTCTGAACGAGCAGCACAGATTTGTGGATATCAAAGAGAACTTGCCCCTGTTTTTTAACATTTAAGGATCTGCTGGGTTTGCTGCTTTGTGGTTAGCTGGTTGCCTGTGTTTGCATGTGGAAATCTTTGTTCTAGCACTGTGTTGTTTCTCTGGAATGCTATGAGCAGTTGTTTTTGTTTGTTCATACTTGGGTGGAGCTAACTGTCTAATTGGGTAAATATTTGCAATGTTATACTTGCATGCACAGAAGACAAAGAGGGCTGGATTCCTATTGACATAAATGGCCTTTTACACCAGCCTGGCAATGTAAAGGCTTAAATAAAATTGATAACTACAAAGCCACTTCTTATGGTCAGACTGTATAACGTGGATTTAGTATAAATAACTGTCATGTCCACATTTATTTCTAATTACAGATGGACTATATTTTCCAGTTGGGAGGTCTTGTGATTACAGCCATGAAGGGGGAAGCTGCCTTACTCACTGACTTCACGTTCAAAAGTTCTTGACTTCCTCTGGGACTTAGCCCTGTTGAAAAACAAGGCATTTATTTACCAGCCTGTCTTTGGACATCAAGGGTGAGTTTTCTGCAGATGTAGAAATTTCCTGAGTGAACAATAGGTCCAAATGCCTGAAGCTGTTTTGAAAATTGCAAGCTTGCGGTGCTCATGGAAGGTGTGTTTGTATATATAATAAATACCTTGTGTAAACCTTACCAGGTGACTACTGCATGTTTTATCATTAGCTAAGCTACAAAGTACACTATAAAGATCTACACACTTACGAACAGTTTGTAATGAAGACTTATCGCTGAAGAGGCTGTTAATAGGTAATTCAGCCTTTCTTTGTACAAAGTTTAATCAAAATGGTTGTGACCCAAGGAAAAGTGAAACTGAACTCCACAGCTGAGATAATGTGTAGACCTGACCCTAGTTCAGCTATGTAGCTGTGGCTATGAAAGCCTGGAGGTTATCGTGAACTGCTTTATCCTGATTAGTCTCGAAAGAATTGCATAGTCTCATAGTGCTAGTGCTTCACACATGCCTTAAGGGAACAAGTGTCTGTCTGCAGGTCTAAGAAAAACTTTAATGAGAGTTTTGTTTTATTAACAATTATTTGTCCTGTTTGAAATTCTTACTATATTTCTTCAAGGTTCAGCTATTTCTTGTCTTCAAAAAATAAATAAGAATAATTTAAAGTTTCACTTCAACAGGGCCAAACTCTGATGCTCTTACACTGTCTGGTATCTTACTTCATCATTAGTTCCACTGGGTTCATTGGTACTAATTGTGGTGCAAAGTATCCCTCAGACTGAGTAAAACTTCCCAATCTGTTTTAAGCCCTTTATTACCACAGTGTAGCCACCCAATCCTCCCCTCCTCCTCATCCTTTACTGCAGGTCCCAGATTTTTGTCTGCCTTTACAATGTGTGTATTGAAGCTCAGATTGTCTCTGAGCAAGCACTCCTGTTGTCAGTCCCTACAGTGTGCTCGCGGATCTCCCTGTATAATCATTCTGTGAAGTAGAATGAGGACGTGAGCCAGGTAACGCAGATCGCCTTGCTGTTTTCGGCTGTGTCCCTTCTCTGATCTAATCCACTTCTCATCCATCCCTACGAAAGGTGTGGTGACAAGAAACAGCTACAGAGGGACGGAACCTGCTGAGGTCAGTCGTACCACCGCCTGCTTTGCCTTTCCTGCTTGGAAAGTGTGTCTCACTTCAGTTCACCACCAAGCCATTTCACAAGGGTTGTGCTGAATAGCTCACGCCTGTCAGCTGATAGCAAACTGACTGTAACTTTTCTTGTTGTTGGGGTCTTTGTAAGTGCCTTTGTAGATTCTTATAAGCTCATGTTGAGTATTTGCCTCAGTCACGTGTAACTGGAATTTATAAAAAAGCATGTATGATTCTGTGCTTTTCCTTTCTACTTTCATTCTGAAAACATCTTGAACTTTATTTGCTCAGTGACCTTTATCCAGTTGTAAAATCAGGTTAAAATTGTTCTATGGCTTTAAAGTTATAGGATAAGTAGGAAAGTGAATACTAAACAAGGCAATGAGGCTGAATAAATCTTTTTCATTAAGAAAGCAGGCTAAAAGTGGTACCACTTCCCTTCGCCAACTCAATATTGGTTAACATACTAAATATATACAGAGAGTCTTCCTTGTGATTTTGAGATTAGTGTTACCAATCCTATTTTTCTACAGTGTTTTTCCTGCTTCTGGTGTGTAAACAATCTGTAGTAATAGTACAGCAGCACCTAATCCTCATCTTCTGGCAGCCACCCACGGAAATTAGTTCCCTCCGCAAGTCTTGCTTTTTCTGTGGGTGCTGTGTTTAGTGGCACTGGTGATATGTGTGTGAGTAGCCTAGGACATTTCTCACTTTCCATCAGACCTTTATCCCATCATCACCGTGTTTTCGGAATACTTCCATCTGCTTTTACCTGAAGATTTGGACAAAGCTTTCTAACCTGGATTATATATGTATTTCATTGACTTTACTGTGAATGCTTATCTGAGTTGGGTGAACAGTATTTGTCCTGTTGTTTGGTCTTGGGATATTACTGAAGACTCATTTAAGTAACTGAGAAGCTTTCATGAGGTTGGGGAAGGAATGTGCCATTTTATGCTTCTACTTACCTACCCGGGCCTGCTAAAGCCAAGTCTTGTGCATTCACAAGAGAAATTTCACCATGAGTATCTGGTATTTGGATTGGCAGCTAGTCAGAAATGCCTAACTGCCCAGTGGCTTTCCCCACAAGCAAAAGTTCAATTTGCACTTGAAATTTTTAAGCACATGTTTAAAGTCCACAACGTAATTTGCTGAGGGAGGTCATTAACATTTTGCTTCATATTAGGAAATACCCTTTACCAATAAATTTCAATGGGAAAAGCAAAAAACTGGGTTTGTTCCAAAAGATTCATTCATGAAAAATTCTGTTGAATGAAAAAAGAAATTTACAATTTTTTTAAAGATTTACTATATCTGGTGTGAGTGTTTTAGTCTAGACTAACTACATTTTACAGATAACTTAATTCAACTGATGTTTGAGATAACAGTATAATAAATAGTGTAAGAATTATTGGCATGTCCTTAATGTTCCTGTGTGCATATCTGGATTATCCGTAGAAATAAAGCCTGCTGCTATTGCATGTTGAAGTATGTCCATCAATATCTTTCCCAGGGGAACAGAACGAACAAGGACTGGGAGAAGGTGGTTCAGCAAACACGCTCCTCGTGAGGAGCAAACTTGATAGTAGCTTGTCTTTAACTCTTCCCAAGCAGTGGAGCTTGTCATTGCTTTTGCAATAAACTGTTCTTCAGGAACAGATACAAACCAGCTGAAAAATAATTAAAAACATAATTGTATGTAATACTGGCCATCAAACAACTTAGTCTTTTTGAAAGGCTACTCTTCAGCATGAAAAAAAGACTGGCAGAAGTGCAAGGAGAACAGAGAATATTTAGGACCAGTGGAAGCATGGTTGGCCTTTTGCCCTAAAGAAATGGCTTGATGAGAAGATCTTCTGCTTAAACCAAGCATTAATAAAATAATTTGAACCTAGGCTTGAGGTAATGATGTTTAGCAAAAATGCTGCAAAGGCTTTTTTACTGCCCAGAGTGATACTGAACTGAATGAATGCTCTAGGAGTCTTCTGTGCGCCAACCCACAGCTGCATAGTTGATCCATTCTGCCTCTGGGGAAAAAGTGAATTTGTACTGAGATATGAAATTTTTAGTTCAGGTCTTTTACAAAGATTTGTTCCCAATAGCTAAAATCCTGTTTGACTTGTCTCTTGCAGTTCCTTTACAGTTTATTGCATAGTACATCAAGAAAGCAAACAAAGTTTTATTCTCCTCTGGACAGCTGTTAGGAACAGATCCACTGACTCAACTGCTCAAGAGGACAAAAACTGAAATTTGTTTTTTCATTCCAAACTAACGCACATAAAAATTCTCTCCTTCCTAGGCCCACAGTCCCGTAGAGTAGGTATCAACACATAACTAAAGAATGAGAGAAAATACAGCAAACTTTAATATCTATGACTGGATTAGCTGCTGTATCATTGTTGCTATCAGTGACCTCTTCTGCTAGTAATCACCATTTTTTTCTTTTTTTCCCCCCAAACTGCCTGAGCCATAGCTGTTTCAAACCGATTTCCTTTCCTCATTTAGTCCATCTGATAATGCCAACAGACATTATTTAGTCTCCTGAGAAGACTGAAAGAGGGAGGATCCAGAGCTGGTTTAAATTCACTTTTCTCTGCTCACCCCTTAATCTGTGTCAAGTTATGCCGGTTATGCTGTTCCGAGAGACAGCTCAGGCTTCTTCATCTGTCTTAGTAGCACTGCTTTGCTTTTCAAATCAGCAAACAAGAAGCCATGCCTTAAATAAGCTACTTCATTATCTTTTTTTTTGGATTTTTTTTTTTCATTAAAAAAAAAAGTTGTTTATCACTGATAATAATTTAAACATGTATTTTTCCTTGTAGATCATAAATTGAATGGACAGTTTGCAGTCATTTGTCTACCATTTCAATGTGGAAATCAATTCTCAGTTATCTACGCGTGGCTTATCTGGATTGCGGATTAACCAGGCTGGGGATGCACTGACCTCAGTTTATTCACTACATGGAAAGTTGACTTCGGACCAGTAGGCTGTATTGATTCAAGCAGTGTGTTGCATGAACATCTGTCAAATCCACAGCTCCCTCCAGTTCAGCAGCAGATTATCTGCATCATGGCTGTGTGAAGGCCTCTCCAATAACCCCTACAGGCTCCGACAGCAGTGTGCAGAATCAGCTGTCATGATCAGGCTCCTGAAGGAGCACCAGAGAGCAAGGCACAGATACAACACTTTACACTCTTCCCTTGAATCAAGCTGGGCTTATTTATGCTCTGGGACCCATGGTGGCAAACCCCCAGCTGTCTGAAGCTGAGAAAACAATCTTCTTTACTCCTTAAACTACCAGCACAGGAGAGATTTGCAACTTTAAATAATCTAGTTAGTTACTAGTTAGTTTAATTTAGTTAGTACTAAACTGGAGTAGACTGAATACACTGTGCTTGTAGCCAAGGCTGCTGTTTCCAAAAACTGGTCATGGCTACAGCAAGCTCTAGTTCCATGTGTTTCCCTGCTGGTGGCCCCAGCAAAATGGTTTTCCTTTTCACCTTTGGCAGCAAACATGGACCGCTTGACCATAATTTGTATTACTTTAAATTAATAGAATGTGGTGAGTTTAGGCCTTAATGCAGGTCATCAGTTCAATTTTAAATGCTTAGGTGTTTAAATAATGGACTGCATAATAAAATGATATCAACAAAAAGGGTCTAGTTTGTTTTGTTTAATTAAAAAAATTTATAGATTTATATTTACCTTGTTATCTTTATCTTTTCTTACTCCAGAGAGATTCTGAATAGAGGTGCTATCTCAACTTTAACTATGCTCTTGCAATCTTGTAATCAGTCAAACCAGTAATTTATGTTTCTGCTGAAAGCAGGTGAGAATTGACTCATGTATTGCATCCATGTCTTTGCAGGTCTTTCGTTTTCAAGAAATATCTGCACTAGCAGTTTTTTCTTAATTTCAGAGTCTTCAAAACTCCTGAGCTTCTACAGGAAAGCCAGTGGTCTCAGCACCATACGGGGGTGCTTGATGCCTTGCAGAACTAAGTCCCAGGAGTTCGATCCTGTACACATTGAAGTCGTTGGCCATATCCACATTGACTTCAATGTGGCAACTGGAATCCTGGGGTAGCAGGATTATTCCTCCCACTGAATGACTGGTCCTGGGTTTTAGGATGTTTCCCCATTCTGTCACGTACATCCAAAAGGTTTTTATTTGTCCATGTGTGCTTCTGGCAGTCTGTATTCCTAGATGACCTATTTTTGCAAGAATCAAATGCTTATGACAGCAGGAGGGTTTTATTGGTCCTTGCCGGGCTGGCGTGCTGACACCATTGCAGTGAGAGTGCTCACGGTCAATGACAGTGCAAGTCCTGGCTAAGCAAACTCCTTTCCCGTCGACTCTGTATCAACCACTTACTAGCAGCGTGTATTCGAGAGGATGGGCTCACGCAGGCCTGTTTGCTATTAACAGAGCCGACTCCGAGGCTAACTAGCAAGCATGGCCAGTGTAGTGATGGAAGAGAGGAGTTGCTGTGCAGAGCACGCTAATAAAGGAACACGGGCACCCTCCTTTTGTCCTGTAAACTTGGTACTGAATCACATACAACTCGTGGTTTCCTCCATAGTTTCATCTTACTCAGCTAAAAATTATAAGGGTGTGACGGATCAGCAGAGGTCAGGTGAGACTGGATGGAAGGGGAGGAGTGGCTCTCATTTAGATTTTTTTTTTCAAACCAGATTTGGTCACACCTCTAATAGCTAGGCTCAGCTGTGTTTTCAAGTAATCTTAATAATAGGTTGCTAGAATGCTTAGCTTGTTCAATCCATTCAGTAATTACAGCCAGTGTCGAAGTCATAAAATTGAGTGTGGGGTGACGTCTTAATGAACACAGTAATTTGACTCCGAGTACAGCTCTGTACAGCTTCCTCATGTGCGGCTTCCTCTTGGATGGAACAGGGCAATCATCAAATAGACCAAGTATATGTGGCAGCTGAGGACAGAAAATGAGCATTAAAGTGACCATCAATAAGATCATTTCAGCCATGCAGGTTGAGGAGAGCAGAACTAGGAATACTCAAGCTGGATTAGCTCTTTTTTAAAGTCTCAAAGTGCTGAGAACTTTGTGGTTTTATTCAATATTAAGGCTGGTAACTCCAGCAATATCCACATGCTGAGGCAATGTTTTTAATGACTCGGGAAAGAAGCTGCCTACTGAATCACCAATATCCAAACCTGAAGAACCTAAACGATTTTTGGAAATCTGAATATAATTAAGCATAGTCTTGTTCTTTTATTAGGTGTGCAGTAACCACAGATGATGACATTCCACTTACATAACAGTAAAAAACCTACTTGTTTTAGTTTTCTACCAGAGAATCTGAAATCTGCAACCTGCAATAGTATGTTTAGAAGGACTGAGAAAGGGACAAAACAAATAACTAGAAGGAATGTATATATAAAATAACTATACTAAATAGGAAGACAACATTTCTGCTCATAAAATTCCTAAACGACAAGTTGCTAGAAGCTGGGAAAATTTACTGGAGGGCAAACCATGCAAGCTTGTGCTGTTCTTAACCCATTGGCCATGGCCAGATACTGGGCTAGCCAGACCTTTGATTTGATCTAGGATGGCTGTCTTCTGCACTCAGCATGTTGCCCATCTTCTCTGAACACCACAAGCAGTTGCATCAGATTAGAGGAATAGACAGTGGGTGACCCAGACTGTTCCAAAAATTAATAAAAAAAGCCAGGTAAACATTGTGTGAGGACATGACTAATGCAAGAAGAACAGAGGGTGGAAATTCAAGGAAAGGCAAAAATGATTAGTAATAGAAAATATGTATTTCCCAAGATCTTGAATGTAGTAAGAAAGTTCCCCAGGGATGAATGCCATTTAGTTTCTAAAGTAGACTGAGTAGGAGGTTGGAAAATGCTGTAAAAGAAATGGTCTCACATTTTCATCTGTTAACCTACTAACCTTTTCTTTACAGCATCTGTTATAAGAAGTGCTTTGCAAATAATTTGGCTGTTTCTTATAGCAGAAATTGTTCTGCCCAGATGCTGACTTGTCTGTTTTCCAAGCAGAGGTATGCCAGAACATCAGCAGTCACAGGGATTACCCAATATTTGCCTGCTTAAGTGTTGGCAGTAACTGCTGGCAAAGGGGAAACACCTTTTTTGGCTGTGTAGGCTACTTTCATCATATCTACAAAACTGAGAGTAGCTATAGAGGTGTAGAACAGCTATAGAGATCCAGAAAGAAGGACCCTGAGGCCTTCAGCTTAAGCTCCAGTTCTACACTTATGCCTATGTTATTCTGGAGTAGATCCCATTATATTGATCTAATTTTAAACAAGCTTACCTGAAATTTAAGTATTTGATGTACTAGAGAGTTGTGCTGTATTCTCTGCTGTACTAAATGGATATTGCTATCTTAATTTTGGTGGAATCAGAACACTTTCCAGTGGATGAAGATAGAAAAATAGGAGCTGGATCCAGAACTTTCCACCTCCAAGCTATAAAACTCACCAAGAAAGATCTATTGACTTGCCAATGATGTGTTATCCACATTGAAGTGGCAGCTTTTACCATCACAGTGGCATCAAGCCGACTTAGACCTCTCCTTCCAGTTGGTGATTTCTTCCAGAAGAAGACCAAAGAAGCAACCCAGGCAAGCTTTCCCTCTATCTGGTGTCCATATTATGTGGCTAGAGGACTGCAGTCACATTGTGGGTGCTGAATTTAATTATATACACAAAAAATAATGAAGATCACAGCTGAACTCTGCTGAAATGCTAATTAGAAATTGGCCTCCTGTTAGTCTTTTTGCTGGAGTGATTACATAGCTTGGAAGAGCTGAGAAAGGCCATAAGCTTTATAGTTATGACAAATTGCAAAACAGCTGGAAATAAACAGTGGACAGGGAAGCACTTTGTTGCAATGTCTGTCTTCAATTGCAAGTGAAGCTAACTTGATGGCTTTGGTGCTGTCATCATTCTGACTTATCTTTGATTAATGCATGTAGAATCTCAGGAGCCCTGGAACACCGTTTTATACCTATTTCATAAGTGCCTGGATTCCCTTGTTAAGTAATCTGGCTGTGAGCAGTTACAAAGCTGTTCTGCTTCTCCTAACATTTCAGAGGAGAAAGAACTTGGCATTTTCCCATCCTGCACTATAACAGCGGGGGAGACGTACCTCTTGCACCCCGCCTGTTAATTGGGCATTGTCAGAAGGTGCGAAAATTAAAAATGTCCGCTGATAACCACAACACCTTCTCTGCTAAGCATCCTGACTGCCTCTCCTTCTCTCTGCCTCTCCCCTGAGCCGCAGCAGACCTCACCGGCAGGCTGGGACCTGTGCCTGGGACACTTCACTGCCTCTTGGCTGCTGCAGCACGAGATATTGTTTTGGGTCTGCTTGAGATCCTCCTCCCCTCCTGAGGCTCGGGAGTTCCTCCTTTGGCACTGCTGTCTCCTCTTTGGAAAGCCTCTGCCTCCACGACCTGCCTTGGAGTTGGGGACTTACTCCTCCCACTCCCACTCCCATCTGGTGCAGCCACTGACCCCACAGACACTCTGCTCTGAACTAACACTTTTCTGGGGAGGCAAAGGCGCTCTGCCCGTGGGGGAAACAGGGTGAGACAGAGTGTGGCTGCTCTCCAGCCCTCCTCCTCTCCATGGCCACAGCAGTGGAGCTGCGCGGGCAGTGACCGCCAGCCGGGAGGGAGTGGGAAAGACAGGGGAGTTCAGCGTAGTGTGGTGACGCAGGGTGGTGCAGGAAAGGCGTAAGACTAATATCGCTGGTCCGGTGGCTACCACGGCACTGTGGCAATATAAAGTTCATACATAATTCATAAAATGTCATGCATTAGCACTCTTTGTGCCATTTACACTTATGGCTGGGATACTGTAGGGATGCTGCGCGTAGCCTCTTGTTAGTTTATACATGGAAACATGATATAGGAACAGAAAACCTGTTGGTATTTCCTACCATCGTTGGTGAAGGTACGAAAAAAAGGAAAATACACTTGAAGTGAGAGAAACAGTGCAGTGAGTGACTGAACCATTTGCCACCACACACAAAAGTTTCAAGGGCAGCTGTCTCCTGGCTTGGACCGTGGGCACACGGGGCTCTAACCCGAGGTGCTGGAGCCGTTGGAGCTTTCGCCTTGAACTGCCGGTGCAGGTGGCGATGTGCGGGTGGGAGAAGAGATGTCAGTGTTTATTTTTTATTCTCAGCAGTGAAAAACAGAGGGTTGGGCTGATTACTTCACCTCTTCAGCTTGCAGGGAGTCATTGCTGCATTGACACAGCTCCACCTTTCACTCATGTGGCTGCAATCCCTATAGTCACTCAAGTCTGAATATATTATTCTACTAGCTTACAACTTACAGAGTTTCAGTTACTTTTTGTCACCCTGTTTTTCATTTCAGTCTAATTGTAAGGATGGCTGAAAAATTATCTTCTGTTTCAATTTCCTTATGCTGTTGCTGGAATTAATTGTTAACGAAGTTTCTTGTGGGGAATGTAATGAAAATACAGTATGATAGTAATACGTTTCTGGTGTGATTCGTTGTTACCAGTGGAAATATTTAATGATCTTTTTGTATACGTATAGTAATTGCTTCTTCTGTATTACAATAATAGGTTGCAATACAATTACACTCTTGTTCTTCTTCATATGAGAAATGGGCACATGAGTGGAACAGACTCAGAAAAGCAGAATGTCCCTCATATCTTTTCAATATTCATCTACTCACTTGAGATTCTGCAGTCTTTTGAATAACACTAGACTTTTATAATCAAAGTGATTGTGCAGCTTTAAGATAAACAATTCATAAGATAGCTAAAGTTCATTTTCATAACAAAACTAGGCATTAAGGAGTTACTTCTAAGGCTTTCCCTAAAGGTGAAGACTCCGAGGAATGCAGTACATTGCAGATAAATCCTCCTAATATACAGCAATATATTCTCAGTTACACAGAGACGAGCAACACTCGCTGTTCTCTAATAAACTTCTGCTGGAACCTGGCTGCTGCTGAAAAAGCCTGTCTCTGAACAAAGGAGTCCCTGTCTTGTGAGAGCTCATTACCTATATGATAATACTATTCATTTCTCTTGCACAATTCACCGGAGGGGCAGCGGGCTCCTTGCAAACATCTAATTAGGTCTCGCATCATCCCTGAGCAGCAAGTATTATTTTACCCATTTTACAGTTATGGAAGTTGGGCAGGGGGCTGCGGCCAGTGGCCCAGAGCCGCCTGTCCTGTCACTTCCCCAGCGAGGAATAGACCCTGGATGTCTTTACTCCTAGCTCTCTCTTCCAAGCTGTAAGCCACGACCTCTTGCAGAAGCTAATTAAAAACTAAGAAAATGCTTTGACAAGCTTTCAAAAGTGTTACTGGTACAGCTGATTTCTGCTGGGATCAGAGTCAAGTTTCTAGCACAGCTGTAATTGTTATCTGCGTTGCTTAAGGTTTTTTAAACCAGGCAGAAGACTGAAGACATGCCTGTGTTCCCGATACATTGCAAAGTTCACCACAGTTCCTTGCACAGGTGTTTTTGTTGGCACCCTGGCTCCATTTATCATGGGCATTTAAAAGTGCAAAACTGTGAAGTTAGTGACACACCTTCTTTCAGTCGCATGGACGCAGGCAAAAGTTGCTGGTGTCTGCATATGCAGATTGAGAACTGGTATAGTTTCAATTATTTGTTGTTGATTTGTTAGCTCTAAGATTACTTTATTTCTTGCAATCTACTTTTAAGCATCTAGAAAGCCCTTGGAAGAAGTATGCTACATAATTTGTTAGAATTCATTGCAGCTCAGCTGTCAAAACAACATGAGTGCCCTTGCGTTTGGACTGATGCTAAATCATAAACCTTTAGTTTATACATTCGGTTAGGGGGTGGAAAGAGTTAATCTGCAGGGCAAGCTCCCTTGACAACTTTAGAAAAAGCAAGTTATGCAAAAGCTGATGAGAAGTGAAAATCACTGAGGAAGTGGATCTTTCGAAAGGAAATGTGACATTTTCAGCAAAATCCCACTAAACCTCCTCCTCTTGGCATCACGTGCGGGCGAAAGCGATCTCGTGTCTGGACGTATGGCAGCAGGGTTTGCACCGAGAGGCAGGATGCTGCTCACCTGCAGGGAGCTGCGATCTCTGCCTCTGTTCAACCCGGGTGAAAAACATGGTAGAAAGAGGATCTCAGATGTGGAGAGGAGGGGTCGGGATATCAGTTAGAGCATATTTTCCAATATCAAATGACTTGGCGTGACATTTGCTAGAGCAACGCCATTTAATTCTCATTTCAGTGTAGTGATAACTTGTACTGCAGCGTAGTCATTCGCAGAGCCCTGTGCCGTGCTTCAGCAGAGTAGTGCTGCCAATGCTGCAGCACATTCGATGTTGCCAAGAAGCTGTTACTTGCATGAATGTTACTCCTTCTCTACTAAAACTACAACTGTTTACTCATTCTAAGTCATATTCAGAGCAAGGATTCAGAGCAAGGATTGTAGAGAGCGCTTTTTCAATTTGGGGAATAGCTGAAGACTGAATGGGGCACGTTTTCTTAGTACCTACGTTTAAAAACAGCTGGCAGCAATCAGCTAAAAAGGCAGAGAGTAAGTTAAACTACGACCTTACAGACAACCTGAGGGCCAGCGAGCTCTTAGCTACTAATCCTTCACCCTTTCAGCTTTCAGCGAGAGCGACGTGTGAACCGTGAGGCCTTCAGACCGCCCTTGCTGCTGCTAGGAACCGCTGCCGTGCTACGTGTGGCGCGTGATGGCGTGTTTTGCAGAGCCACCTCACCCCTGAACCAGCAGCACCACCAGCGTGTGGAGCCACGTGTTGCTCTGTCAGTATTGCACTCGTGCAACGTGGCAGCGTCTCATACTCTTAGACGGCTGGATCAATAAACAATGCTGCCAGCTCTTAGCAATGATAAATCTCCTGTCCACGTATACACCCTGTTTGGATTCCGTCTGTGATTTAGCATCTTGGCAGCTGCCGCAGGACTGTCTGCTTTCAATCAGTTGGCTCTGCGCCCTGTCCTCCAGCTTATCAATAGATCAGGAAGCCTTCTGCTAGTTTCTCAGGATCTGACTGTGAGGTGCTGGGCTTAACTCATTACAGCAGGACTTGAGGGACATCGGGTACCTTGTGGGAGCAGCTTCTCCATTCATGTCACCCTACGCTACCTCTAGTTGGCATAGTGACTGCTTTCTTCAACAAATTTCTCACCTTCTCTAACCTCTTTCCAAAGGTTTTTTCTTCTACTTGGCTGCCTGGAGTAGACAGAGAGTGATACTCTTCACTTCACCTGTTCATACAGAGACTAAGCCTGGGCTCATTAGTCTAATAGATTTCATTGACAATGTTTTGTCTCCTACAGCTTTTACCCCTGCTTGTTTTTTCCAGGAATAGCTAGTAAAAAGCATTGGTTTAATAAAAGACATTGTGTCTTCCTACAGGCCTTGGTTCCTCTGATCATCACAGCCTCATGGCAGCATGAATGCTGCTGTGACTGGGATTTTTACCGTATTTTTGTATAACCTTGCTCAAGTAGGATTAGTAACTAAGCACCAGCATTGCTGGTGCTGGTGGAGCTTCACTCCAGTGAGGCTAGTGAGATTTTGGAAAATGCCCTGTGTAGATATAGCCTATGGGAGAAATTTAACCTTCATTAAGCAGACAGGCTTAAAGCCTTGACGATGTCATATGTGATGAGAGTGATTGCTTGTGCCAGCATCCTCACAAAGCTCTGCTAATGGCTTTCAGTCCTGCCCTCCAGCACCGCTATTCTTTCAGCACAGGGCCCCTCTGCTAGTCAGTCTTTTGCTGTGATGTATTATTTTATGGCTTTAAGCTGCTCCTTTGCTTTTCTCTTTAAAACACTGGCGTTTTGACTTCAAACTCAGGAAAATTCTACCGCAGTTTAGACCAACAGATGTGGGGAAGGAGAGTGTGCCTGGATACTTGTGTGCATCTGGCCTTGCCCTGCCTTGTGGCATGCAGCATCGGTTAGAGCTGGGCAAGGAGGCAGCACCGGGCTCCCAAATTAGGACCAAAAGTGCTTTGTTTCCATCCCACTCTGGTATAAATGACTATCTAGGTCAGCGAGGAAGGATGAATCATGCCGTGTGTCCTGTACATATTAAACCCATGTTCTTTGTATAGAGGCACATGCAGTTTCTTGTGGAGAGCTACCAGGGGCTGGGGCTCAGGCAGAGATGGTTCCCAGCTAAGTGCACAGAACTTGCTTGAACCACAGGGTAGCTTGAATCCAATACTGGTATTATGCATTCACCCTGGTTGGGGGAGTAGCAAGATGGTTGCCTGGTGGAGGTGTACATGCAGAACTGAGCTAGCCCAGGCTTCAGTCCCAATTTTCTCATAACTTCTTTTTTCTAACCTAGAGCAAGTCACTTAAATCTTGTTTCCCTGGCTGTGCTTAACCCACATCTGCTGACTTCTGCCTAGAGAAGACCTGGGCACTGCTCCTGGTCTGAACAGAACCACAGCCTGCTCCCAGTGATGCTGGTGCAGATTAGCAGTGAACTGGGACCATAAACCAAATATCCTGGTTGTCTTTGTGCCTTATGAATCAGGTGCATGTAAACAAACACTCTAGTTTGAGGGAATTTTTGTAATAATAAATGCATGGCTGATATAAAGTACTCGATAGTATGGTGAGACCTCACGGGAACTGCTTGTCCCCTTTATCTCTGGGATATAGAGTTTAGTTACCTTGTTTATTGATTTTCTTTCCTGTGTGTAGTGGCAGCTTTATTACTAAAACACTGGCTCGCTCAGGAATGCAAGAAAACAAAAAAGAATAAAATCCTCAGTTCTGCCATTATCCTCCAAACAACTTTGATACCTGAAAGTGAGGATAAAATCTCAGGTAACGTTCGCTGCCTGCAGTAGAGACCTAGTGCTGAGCCACCCACCTTAGGCTCCCTTTTGAGCTCAGCTGTCCAGATTTAGGTTTTGCTCTGGAGGAAGCTGAACTGTGCCACTGCATCCCCTCACCATACTGCTGAGCTCCTTTTGTTTAAGGGAATCTGGGATAAGTGCTTCTGGCGTTGGTGGCTGCCCTTTGCCAGGTGGGTCCCACATGGATGCGCTTGCAGCACGAAGGAACTGAAGTTCTCCAGCAACGGTTCCTTCAAAAGGAGGAAACAACCTAAATATGCTCATATGTCTCTGAGCAGGGAAATAGAGACAGGGAAATGGCAGGACCGAGCATGGGCAATTCTGCCCAGCGTGTGGTTAGTTAATGTGATGAGCCAGCCTGGGTCGTGCGTTGGCCATCGTGTGTGCGTGGGGTGTAAGGCGAGTCCGTGCCTTGTCCAGGCTGGGGGACAGGCGTGGGAGCAGGGCAGGCTTCGGGTGTTTTCCCCTATAAGTCCCATGTCAGGTGGCAGCTGGAAAGCGGGACCTGCTCCTGAACACCATCAGCATTCTTCTTAAGAGCTTTTTTCCCTGTTAATTGCTTTGTAACCAGTTATGATTAGACAGTAATGATTCCTGGGTCTAATGATAGGAACTACTCATTAGCACATGGGCAAGGGAGCAGTTCCCCAGAGCATGGACGTTTACCAAAAGGGAATACATGAGACATGCACATCTCCAAAACAGGAAACTGAAATTTTAGGATATAATACAGCAGCATATTCTCCATTACCATCATCTGGCACAGTCCAGAGGAAGACACAGAGGGAATCAAGTCTGCATAATACAAACTCACATAATTATAACAGTATCAACCTGAATTTAGCCACTTGGTTTGGAAACAATTGCCCCCAAATATTGGCCTTCGACTGTAGAAAAGAAGTACTCATGGGAGAAGCTTTCATTTAGATAGAAAATTAGAGGCATAAATTAAAAAAGAAAAGCAAGTCACTTTGAAAGTAGCTACCCTTGGTTCAATACAGTGAGCATCAGTGAGCTCTGCTCCATGACTAGGGATGCTGGGTGCTGCAATCGGCTAAATGAGCGTCATGTTATAGCAGCATCGTCTGTGTGGATGAGATGAGGCTGTTCATTTACTTATGGAGAAGAGGGCAATCTGCGGACTTAAGGGCCAGTGTAAGCTTTTTGCTGTGGTTTTCCTTTGTACCTAAGCAGAAAGTTCTAAGTGGTCTAAAACCCCTGAAATTCACAGTAAAAAAAAAAAAAAAAAAAAAAAGGTGTGTGTGGAGGAAACAGCTCTGCCCGTGAGAGGCAGACAGTGCAGTACTGTGCTGAAACCACACCGAGGTCCCTGGGGCATGTGGACATGCTTCTAGCTGTGCCATTTATTTCCAGTGCAGAACTGCCTGAATCTATCCTGACACAAGGCACAGAAAGGGCTCCCAGCTTGTTCTTAAAATGCAGAAGCAAAAAGTCATTCCTGTAGAGACCTCCTTCCTCCAGTACGTTGCAACCCTCACACGTGGACGAGGTGACAGATGGCTTTGCATTGTGCTTGACATCAATGCATTTAGAGAGTCCAGAATCAGGACATTTTACAAAAAAATAGGCAGCCAGCCTATGCCTGACCTCTACAACTGCATGTGCTTGCAGTGCAAGCTTTGCAAGCACTTTTTCTAGTTGAAGTAGCAGGAGGACCGTTTTTGGGACCAGAGGCAATTATTCTGGTCTGCAATTTCAAGTTGATGTTAACTTTTACCACAAAACCCCAGAAAAGATTGGCTACAGCATTTCACAATAGCAGGGTCCCAGGAAAACATTTCCAAAGTCAGACTAATGGGGACCCAAGTTCTAAGAGAAGATATTCCATTGTGTAAGAGGAGAGAAAAATGAGGAAAATCAAGGTATTGTCTGCCGTTGTTATCTGCTGGAGGCCCAGCTGAATTTCTGCAGATGGTAGATAGCTTTGCCAGCCTTCACAATCCAGTGGCTTTTCTTCATATTTGTTTTGTCTTTAAGGAAACGTGCATCATTTAGCAATTAGATGTTGATCCCGCTATGCAACAAGGTCAAGGAAAGCTTTTATGTTATTACAGTTTTTCCCCCCTAACATAACTAGTTTTAGAGAACATGCTCATGTGCCTTGTGTTGTGGCTACAGTGGAGGAAGAAGGCTGTGATTGCAAAGTTCACAGTTTAAAATGCAGAAAAGGCATTTACTGGGATCCCAGAGAAATAGGGGATGCAGATGAAATAGGAGCTTCCCAGGGAGCCCAGGCAGCAGAGATACACCTGGGAGACATGCTGCTATTGCTTTATGAATTCTTACTAACTTCACTGGGGTTTTGCAGATATCTCACAGCTTGGGCCCATCCTCCCAGAGACCCAAGGCTGGCAGTGGTAATAGCTTGCAAATTAAGAGTGTTTTAATTATGCCTTTCTTCTGCATCATATCTTATGTTGTGCAGTTCAACCAGTTGTTTTTTATTCTACAATGTTGCTGTCTTTTGCATCATCTAACTTTCTGTATATCACTCCATCATTCTTTCCTTTGCACAGTTGCTGCAAAACTTTTCAGCATAAATGCCACAATAATAATAAAACCCCCTCCATCTCCCTGGTGTCAGGAAGGATGCAAGAATTAAATATATGTCCAGCATACTGTAATACAAATTGATTTGAACCTAGCTGAAAACCAATAAGTAATAAGGATTTGTTGGCTTTCCTACCTCTTTGTATGACAGCAGTAAAAGATAGTATCAAAACTCACATACTGAAACACTCCGTTGAAAATAACATTCAGAGTAAAAGTAACTGGTGGTGATTTAAGGTACATCCAGGACCCCACAGACTCGGGTCTGGGCTGGGGACCCCTGCCAGTGCAGAGCAGTTAGTTACCTGGATGTCGGTGAGAGTCATCTTGGGTGGAAGACGATGCAAACTGGTCTGTGGCTATCAGAAACTCATTGTGAATGCGGAAGAGGAGGATGAGCTCATGTCTGTCTCCAGCAGGCATGCCCGTGATCCGGGATGCCAAATGGAGCCACAGGGCGTGCGTCAGAGGATTCAGGTGTTATCATTGGCAGGGCACACCGGTGTCAAGATCTGAGGCCAGGAATCAAATTCTGCTGGGAGAGACTGAGGGAAGGGAGAGCAAGCCTTTTGTGGAGCTTGTATTGTCAGTAGGTTCTCATCAGACTCGGGAACTTTTCCTCTTGTACTCTGTGGTGAGTTTTGCAATCTGATTTTACTGAGAGAAGCTCATTTTGGTAGGTCAAGGGTAGAGTCTTCCTGAGGCCCTGTGCTGATGTTGAGTAACACCAAGCCCAACGCTGCTGAAGTCCACATCTGGAGCTGTTTTTATTTTCTGCAGAGGAAGAAGCTTCTCTTTATCACACAGTGAGATCTCGGCTGCCGCAGCAGTCCTTTCAGCAGCAGCAGCAGGGCTTGAAGCAGAGGGAGAAGCAGAGGCTGAGATCTGAGCCCAGCAGGAGTTCAGAGCGCAAAGCCGTGGTATCGCAGGAGATGACAGAAGAGAGGCAGCAAAGCCCTCTTGTCAGCACTTCAGGCCATGTGGAAAGATGGGCTGGTTCTTGTATTTTCCACTTCAGCTCTGACAGCATCACTGCAGAGCTTCGGTGGAAACCCCAGCAAAAACTCAGTGAGAGGCACTGCCTCGCGGAGGCAACACAGAGTTAATGTTCCTGGGGAGGCAACAGCTCCCCTAAATCCCTGGAGGCTTCGTGGAAGAGGCTGTTCAGCTCCACAGCCAAGACCTTGCCTATACGTAAAGAACTGATCCAGAGCAAGAGCCTCTCTGCTTTGCGCTTGCGTGAGGCAGGGGTTTGCTCTATGTCAAACACTTGGGCCAAAGAAGCTTTTCCCCATCCCCTCGGTGATGTGGTCACTCCATCAGGAGATACCCAACCCCATACCAACCCCATGCCCCAGGTCCCATGGGAGATGCCCTCAGTGCAGCGGCTGGGAGCGCTGCTGCACTGCAGCCTGGACCCCATCTGGATGACAGGGGAGCAGGGCTGCAGGGTGCACCATCAACGGCACACACGTGCAATTCAATATAAAACCCCGAAGGTCTGGCAAAAAGAATCGCTGTTTTCCCCTTTTCCGTGCACTTCCTTATCTTGGTTTGCCTCTACTACACCTGCCTAAGCGCAAGATCCCATCTAAATGCTTCTTGAAATCGCAGGAAAGACTCTCCATGACCCACAAGGGTGCTGAGTTGGGCCACGTTTGCTCCGTACAGCTGCTGGGCAACAAGTCAATAGGAGCTGTGTTTATGAAAGCTGGGCCTTCTCCACCCACTTCTCATTCAAAGCAAGGGTGACAGCAGAAGTCATGCAGGATAAACGCCTTGGATAAAGCTGTGTTAATCTTGGTTTTACATACGCATTGTGTTTTCTATTCACTCCTCTTTCTGCAAGCCGAGGTTCATAAAAGCCTGATGAGGTCCCTCCATTATCTTGGAAACGAAGAACCATTATCTTGGTTCTGATGCTGAATCATCTTGTCGCCTGCAAGACTGAGCTACATGGCCGGTAAAATGCATGACTCCTCCCAGTCCAGCTATTGCTTGTCATCCTTGTGACAACCTGCACGTAGGGTGTCATCCTTGTGACAACCTGCACGTGGAGTGTCATCCTTGCCCGTTGTTTGGTCCCCTCGGTCCCCGCAGCGCGCTGCTCCTGCAGCCTGGGCTTTGTGCGGTGCAGGATGGTGCTGCATCCCGGCATGGACTCACTGTGCCGCTGAGCCGTTTGCAGCAGTTCTGCTGGGTCTTCTGTATTTTCTCCTTATAGATCACCCTCCCTGGAAGGTTTGTGTGCAGCTTTGTGGCAGCCAGGCTTCCACCGTGCAGATGGACACAGCCACCAGACACCGTGGTCGGAAGGTGGGATGGAAGGGAAAAGCACCGTGTCCACCTGGACAAGAGCTACAAGCATCTCCTTTGAAAAAGGGGTTTCACCCTCAGTTCAGTGACCAAATGCTTTAGTGCACTGGCCATAACTGCATTAAAACACCTGCTGGAAGATCTGAGCTCTATATTGTGGTCTGTGTCCCCTGGTTAGAGCCTTCTGCCTTCTTTTTATTCCCTCCTACCAGTGGTGCTTCATGGTGCTGGACCGAAGTATACCTTTTTATAAACAAATTGGTACATGCCAATTAGCATCCAGGAACTGAAATTGCCAGTTCTTTCCTAACTTTTAAAAAAATAGCCAATTTATTTTTGAAATCTTAAGAAATGTCTTATTCAGATGACTTGTCTGGCACGGTTCATACCAGACTGAGTGTAGCTGTATTAGAAATATCCTTAGCATTTTTCTAACATACAGAGACTTGATTCACTGGAGTCATGGCAAAAAAAGTCTTTGTGTTAAAATACCTTTGGATATTCTCTTTTAAGGCAAACGTAATATAGACTAGTATTGATGAGAATATTCTGCTCCGATGAAGATCAGAAGAAAGATGTTATGCCAGCACTGTTGATCTGCTTAGGAAGATGAGGGTGCTGGGCAGGGACTGATGCAGCTCTCCAGCATGCTCGTACCTCTGCAGTTCAGCTGTGCTAAACTGGCAGCTTGTCTTGAGCTGGCAGCTGCCTGTCCTGCCTGTCCTGCCCCTGAGTCACTCTGTAGAACGAACTGAGGCGTAGGAGCCCTCCTTCCCCTGGATGCTGCCTGATGGGGAGCAGGGCAGTGCTGCTCCCCAGGAGGGGTGTGATGGCGTGATGCTGAGCTGGTCCGAAGTTGTCTGACAAGTCATTTTCTAGAAAGTGCTAATTATCAAATAGAATTTCACTGAAACACACTGGCTTGAGAAATTTTTTTTTGAACCATCCTCGTGGCTCCTCAAGGTCACAGAATTGCACCGTGTCTGAAGTTTTTCATTTTTACCTTTCCGGAGTGAAGTGTTCTGTTTTTCTAGATGACTTTCAATTTCAGCTCTTAATGTGTTAAAGTCATATAAAACAAAATATCAAATCAAATTAGCACTTTTCACTGTGTCAAAATTAAGCATTTTGAATAACAAACACATTTCTCCAGAGCTTGTGTGAAATATAAAAATTGCTTGCTTTGTTGCATTTTCTAAAATGGAAAAACGTCCAAATCATGAAATTTGCCACAAGAAACAGATAATAAGAGTCTCTATGTACCTTAAAAGGAGTAACTCAGTCTAAAATATTTTTTTTCCCCTATCTTTTTTTTTCTCTTTGCTTTAATTATCAGTGAAATTACTCTTGCAGGATCAGGACCTATTTAAAACAGATAAAATCTGCTATCTCCTTGACACTATATTATCTTTTCAGCTTCCTTTCTCGACTTTGAGCAAAAATGAAAACACCTTAGCGCTCTTCACTCCGGTATTCTCAATTTTGTCATTTGGGATCCAGCACTTTTGGGGACAGCTGTAAGTCAGCCTCTGAGCCTGGAGCTTCATACAAGGACACTTTTTTTTTGGTGTGGATTTGTCTACTTTAGCAAGTATTTGAGTCGCTCTTGAAAGTAAATAGGAAATATTGTTGTTTCGTAGTAGCAGGCAGAGTTGATGAGTTTCAGCCGCGTTAGAGGAGTTGTGGCTGGGCTTTTGATTTACCAAATAGTAGCAAAGGAGTAAGTCCGGATGGCATATATTTTTCCCTCTTTCATAGGAGTAGGTTTTGTACCCTCTGAACCATAGTGAAGACACTCTGTTTTTATTAGGCTGTAGATTTCCCTTCTGAAATGGTTGAGCGTGGCCAAAGCAAAAATCCCAAGCATTTGGGCTGTTGCTCAGCTGAGCCTCCTCGCCTTGGCGTGCGCTTGGAGCCTGTTGCAGCTCCCGAGGATGATGGAACGGCTCCCACTGGGAGCTGGATCAAGTTTTGAGCTGCTCCTCGCTGCTTGTTTATTTGTCCTATTCTCTGGGCTTGGCAGGTGGCATTTTTGCTCAGTGATTCATTCTCCGGCACATGCATTTATCTGGGCTGACATTTTAATCATGCAAATAAGGATCTCCTTAATGAAGAAAAAAATTAATTTCACAACTGTTGCTACAAACACAGTGACAGTCCTGCTAATGTCATTACATTTATAATACAATCAGTGGCTTTTCCATAATTACTATAAACTGGTGCTCTTAACGGTGGAGTAAAGGTTACACAAAGAGCTGTATGACTCCTCTTGTTCACTCGCTTTTTTATCAAGAGCGTTTGGCACTCTTCATACGTCCTTTTGAAATTTTTTGGTCATCACTGCTTCATTGCTTGTACTGCAGATGGCTTTGCCTTTGTCGGAGGAACAGACAAAATAAGTGGCAAGGAGACAACTCCTCTGTGACCTTTTGTGGCTTCTTGTCTTTCACATCGCAGCCTGCAGAGTAAACACAGTGACTCATTCTCTTTCGGTAAATAGCTGCCTTCCCAAGGTTTTGTTATTTGCAGGATTTTTCCGTTAAAAAAATCGGCGCCCAAAGAGCAGCAGGATGTGAGCTCTGAGCAGCCACCAAGCTGGTTTCTGCCTCTGGACCATTACGGATTTGGTAGGCAATAAGGAGTTAAAATACCTGGGCAGGCCCATACCCTTGTAGCACAAGTTCTTCCACAACACGCTTCATTTTTCAGTTCTCCCCCAATGCAGTGTATCAGTGACGAGCTTAAAAACCCAGTTATATAGCCAAAAAAAGGTCAGAAGAAAGGCTTCCTAAGGGGGAAGGGTGCTAAAAAGCTCTGAAATTAGCAGAAAACAAGTGACTTGTGAAACTGAGGTGTCAGGATGCTCGGCACCATCGTGCAGCGTCAGCCTGGCATGAGGAATAGCTGTTTCAGACCCAATGCCTTCGTTCTCCTCTTTTTCTTTGAAATGCTGTGAGCGAGGTGCCCAAGACCCAGGTAAAGGTGACCTTAATCCCCCCGAGGGAAGCGGGTTGGGAAGTGCTGTCTGGTCTCAAGGTATTATGAACCATCCTCAGATTGTGTTACCTCTGCGGAAAGGTGTTTTAGGGTTGGGTTTTAACCTTCTTGTTATCGAGGGAGGGTTTAAAGGTGTTGGAAAACATTTCTCAAAATAGAGCTCCTGCTCTTGAGCTCAGGGCACTGCCCACAGGCACTTGAGGTTGTTCCTTTAAAACATTTCATGTGTCAATAATGTCAGCCTCAGTCTTTCATTTTTACCCCAATGGGATGAGTTTCCTTGGTGGCAGAAATGCAGGAAAAGCAAAGCTCGGCTGCTGAGAGCAAAGCTCTCAGGAACAACAGGTTTGCTGTCAGACCTTGGGGATTTTTCAGGAGTAAAAGAGAAGGAGGAGAACAGTAAATGAAGAGAGAAAAAGCACAAAAGCAGGGAAAGGACTAGAGGATACTGGCAGGGGAGGTTCAGCTTGTCAGCAGGCAATTTAGAAACTTCCCAGGTCACTTTGGCCCCCCACACCTACACTGAGTAAGGACATGATACATTTAATTGACCTATCTAAACTGGAAAAGTCCTGGTGTAGATGGAGTACTGGAGCCGCATCAAACAGGTAGAACCTGTATCTGCAACAGCAGCAGTCACCGTGCATGGTACAGGCTCAGTAAAAGCTCAGTGGAATTGAAAAAATCAGTGCTTGCCCACGCTGGGCGTGCCCCAGGAGCTTTTTCTTTGCAAAGCATCTCTATCCCTGGGGACCAGAATGAGTGTCCGTGTGCTGCACCGACCCACCAGAAATTGGGACCACACTGATGGAGAGGGAGACTGGGAGAAGGACCTGGAGCTGAAGGGTTGCTGGGTCATGGGAAAGGCAGCATGGGCTGGCAAAACTATTAGAAAATGAGACCGAGATCTGGGAAACGATGTTGGGCACTGGGAGCAGCTGCTGGGATGGCCAACCAGGCAAGGGGCCGGTGGGGAGGAGGGAGCGAGGAGAGGCTGGAACAGGGAGAATGTGTCGTGGCCATACCCGTGCCATGTAGCACGGCACTTTTGCCACCTCAGGTGCTTGCCAGCTTTGTGGCTGGTCGTTCCCAAGCTGCCAGCAGCTACCTCTGCAGCTTGATATGTTCAGTTCAGTCCACATGTTTCCATACATTGCTAATCTTACTTTTAGCAGATGCTCTTTCTGTGAAAGGGAGAAGTCTGAAAGAACTTGTCACTCAGCGAAGACATTCATTTTTACTGCCTCCTTCCCTTTAGAAGATGTGCAAGCCTGCAGCTCAAAAAGACTTTTTCAGTGATGGGCCAGGGGATTGGTTCATACTCATCGAAGTCATGCTTGCATCTGGGGTGTGAAGCCTGCATTATTACTGCTCACGATACTTTCTTTCCCATATTGACCCCAGAGAACCGCATGCCTCAGTGGGAGATTGCATCTCCCCCATGTGACAAGACAGTTTGTTTTTGCTTCAACTTCCAAGAGCCTGGAACATGCAGTTGCAGTGAAGGACCCTTTGAAGTGTTACTACACCTTTCTGGTTCTTCATTCGGGGGTAGGTATCGTATGTATTTTTATTGGATAGTAACCATTCGGTGTGATATGTTGTTTTATCTCACACTGGAGCATGCGTTCAACCAGAGCTATAAAATGGTCCCAGCACGAGGGCTTGTAACGTGCTTCTGTTCTTTCCCAGCCAGCCCTCGCAGCCCCCGTGGCTTCTTGTCTCGTAGTGCCAACTCCCGTTGTTAAAATGCCATGGATCTCATCTTTGGAGACTGAGATGAAAAGAAGAGGATGAGTGCTGTGGCTTGCACAACAATTTTTAGTTGCCTTTGGTTTTCCAGTCTTTTGGGGTTACATGTTAAAAGATTGTTCCCTGGAGGGACAAAGACTTGGAGCTCATTTTTGCAGCACTGGATGACATTTGCCCATAACCGCATGACCCCGGGAGTAGGCACAACTAGCAGTGAAATCACATTATGAGAACTGGCAACTGCCTCTTTACCCGTTGGACATGGGAATAAAATACATCCTGGTTGTCCCAGTTAAATCTTCCTTCTTTCAGGCAGAAATGAAACGAGATCTTCCCTTGCATTCCTGTGCTGGTATCACGGCCACAGCCCAGTCCTTGCCCGCTGTGCGTGGTGTGGCGTCAGCGCTCGACGCTCGCAGAATACCAAGTTCTGGCGAAGAATTAATTCTCTGCAGTGCAAGATATTGGACACCGTTTGCTGCTGGCGCGCCAAGGCTGGCCGGCGTGTGCCCTGGCAGGATACTGCCGCCTGTTTCTGTGTCCCCTCCTCTTGGCCAGGGACTCTTCCCAAACCTTTTGGGCTTCTCCAGAAATGTTGACGATTTCTCCCCTGCAGCTGCAGAATGGGACATTTTCCCGGCTGGGATCAACTGGTTGTCTTTCACCTATCAATTTCTGGGATAGGAGAGGGGTCCTGGCCCTGGAGGTCTCATCTTTTCCCTTCTCAGCACACGTTTGTGTTTTCTGAGGAATGCGGCATTTTTGCGCACCTAAAATCTGGGGCTGGTGAGAAGCGTGCGTGCTGCTGAACGGCCCCGGAGTGACGTGATGCTCTGGGGATCCCTGCTGGCTTCTGCTTCTGTCGCCCAGCAAATGGCAGTGCTGTGCCGCTGCTCCTACTGGGATGTGACGGCTTGTTTTCTACTGTGTGAGTTGTTGGGAATTTATTGCCATGTTGTCAGTTGATTTTTGGAAACATTTAGGGGCGGCGTATAGGAAACGTAACTGCATAGTGTGCAGCCCTGTCAGCAGGATCGGCATCTCCGGTAAGACCCGGGGAGCCTGGGCGCAAAGGGGGTCCTGTGCTTGCAGACGCCATGCCCAGCCTTGGATGGATGATGGGAATTGAAAAGTTTCAGGTTTCCCCTATGAACACGGTGATTAACCCAGACAAAACTTCCAGGGATGTCAGTAGGAATCTGCCTGAACAAGGGCTGTGTAGTGCTGAAAACAGGACAGGTTTGGCACAGTGAGCTTATACGAGACTGGAATGAAAATCTTATGAGAACAAGTTTTTGATTAGTTGATCATATTCTTCTGATAATAATTTTCCAGATGTCTAATCATTTTCCAAGTATATAATAATTTTCCAGTCTGACAATAGAAACATGACTGATGTCTGGCGTGTATGGTTCATTCTGCATTTACATCAGGAAGAAAACTGTAGATTTCAGAAGAAAAGTTTTTCTGAGCCTTTACTTGCAGTGGTGTGCCTAAAAATAGATGTGCTTCCACGGGGCACACTAAAAACATATAGAAAAAATGTTACGGCCAAAGCTTGAGCTGATGGTCTCTACTCCAGGAACCCCAAATCTTGCGAGTCCTTGTGTGGACTCTTCACATACAGAGTGGTGCCAGCTCTGTGTGCCACAAGCAGAAGTATATGACGTGTCTCATAGAGTCAGCAATGGAAAATTTGGCCTCAGAAAGCAAAATCAGCATGTGAGCAGTCATGCTAATGGCTGCTGCTGTCTCCTCTCCCCCTTCCTTTCCTCCGCTCCCTCCTCCTGGAAGGACATGAAAACTGTTAGTTGGGGCATCACCTGCTGAGGATAAAAGTGACATTTCTGAGACACATCACATGGGGAAAGCTGAGATGTTTTGATCCGTCTTAAGCAAGGCTGATGGCAATTTAAAGAAGATGTTTTTGTACGCGCTGAGATGTCATAGCGCCTGGCTGATGGAAAACTGCTGGTGGAAAAGCAGCGTTGTATAGGAGTTCTCCTGCAAGAGTGGCTGTGGAGGCAGGATCTGATCTTTAATTAACTCAGCCATCAGAATGGAAACCACAGATACTTACTTGCAAGAGTTTATTTCTTTTTAACTAACATACAAGATAAATATGAGGGATTGATCTGAAACCCCAGGGATCTTCAGTCCATTGCCATTCCTTCCCTTGAGTTTTAAATCCAGATATTGTTAAATAAATATTTAAAATAATTTTAATATTAACATTTTTGCACTTAGTTAAAATCTATTAAAAAGAATATATTTTTTCTCTCTAGAGGGAATCCTGTGCTTTGTTAAGCCAAAAGACAGAGCCCAGCTAAGCCAGTACTGATGCCTGGGTCAGCGGCTGGTTAGATCTTTCATTCCTCATCTCTTCCTGATCTTTCTTCTCTGCTCCAATTTTCCTCTGCAGGGTGGCAATCCAGCAGGTGCAAGCTCTATATGGTCTTTGAAATTCAGAATAGACTTTGAAACAGGACAAGGCTCCCGTATCCTGACTGTGCGGTGCTGCTGTGCACGCTGCCCCGTGCACCTTAATGCTTCACAGCTCGTTTTGTTTAATTCGGAAATACTTACGTGAGACTGCAGTAGCAAAGAGCCAACGCTAGATAGCATTTTATGTTTGTTTTGAGGACGAAAAGCCTTTTGTTCTTGTATTTAGGTAGATTCTGAAAAAAATCTAAACACATATTTTAGCTGTGATTAATTGTTAATTTTTCTGATGATCTGTGCAGTGTCTCCTATGAATTCAAAACAACAGGCAATAAAACTGTCTCTTTTTCTATTGTTTACTTGACAGCCTTGTATCAGTATAGAATTTATCTGCATATCTAAAGTGCCTAATGCTATTTTGCCTCTAGGTGCTGAGGTAAGAGGCTTATATTTGATCTTTGCGTAGGCCCTGTTCCTGATCCTATTAACATCAATGTGAAATCTCCACCAGGCTGGGATCCAGCCTGTCATATGCTTGTAAGTACTGTATGGGGAAATAATATCACAAGCAGTAATATGAGCAGCAAAAGTGAATTTCTTGTGATCTACATAACAACAAAAAAACTACGGATGGGGTTTGGCTCGCAGAGTAAGACACACCTACCTTGGTGTCTACATGTGGGTATGTATATGTCTATGAGGAAAATGCTGAGTTGCCCTTACAGATGATGGGGATCCAGGCTCAATTCGGTGTCCACAAGTAGACATCTATTGCCATCAATATATCCTAGGATATCAGAGATATTCACATATAACCTGTGTGAGAGCCATGAGCTTCTGGAGTGTCAGCTGGAGTCCAGATGGGATACTCTACAGCATTTCAAAGTACACCAGATTCCTGCATTTGGCCAATTGAATCAAGCCTCTGGTCATCTCTAATTATAGTGGGAACTAGACACCTTGCTCACCTCGACACCTACATTGAAGACTCTTTGACTTAGGTGTCTTAATCTTCAAGCTGAATCCCATACTTTGGGCAGGATTGGGTCACCTAAACCTGTGCATTCAGTGCCATTTGAGAGGCCCTAAGGTATCTTGCCTGGCTTCCAGATGCTGACCTAGGAAGTTGCAAGTCTCCTATAGGGTTCCATGAAAAAAACTCTAGGAAAAAGTCTTGGATACCCTTGGGTGTCTCAAAGGGGTCTACAGCCCTACGTTTTGGCAGCTGACTCTGGCTCTGCGCATCTGAGCAGATGCCTTCAGGCTCTACTGAAACTGTTCATGGCCAAGAGGTTGATCCACATGACTGCAGCACTGAATTTGGGCAATCTCTTGGTTGCAGTGCCCACCCCAGCACAGGCAGGAGAAGTCTACGACCCTATTTGTCCTTATCCCAAAGAAGAACTCCCACGGTGGCATGCTTGGTGTAAGGTAGAGTGGGAACAGGCAGGGAACAGATCCTGAGGGATCCCAGAGGCTGCTGCTAATGTGGGCTCCTACCTTGAGAAGGAGGTGGCAGAGCCCAGCTGTAGTAGGCAGTCTGCCGTGGTTCCCCAGGGCTCTCATGCGATTGCAACATCCAGAAACTGCACTGCAAAACTCTCCTTAAAATATGCTGATCACACAGGAACTTGAGGCAGCTGTACTGCAGTGTCTTACAATAATGAGCTGGCATCGCTTTAGCATATGAAATCGGTTTTGATGAGAGCTCTGACTGCTCTTTTCACGCAGGTCTTGTTGTGAAGCTGCACAGGAATTAAGAGCTTTGAGGTTTCACTTTCTTTAAAACACAGAGTTTCAAATTCTTTTGGTAAGGGTTTGTGGCAAGACACATTTATCACCGTCATTGCTGCCCTGAGACTTCATTTTTTAGCATTAATGTTAGTGCCGATATGTAGCATATATCTTAGGTGCTCGGGGTGCTTTAGCACTGCTCGGAAACCATTGCTGTACCTCGTGCTTACACCCTTCACACGGGGAAACAAGTGGGTTGGAAACTGGAGTAACCTGAGCATCAGCTGCACACGGAGGAACAACTCTCTCCCCATAGTTGGGGGGGCTATGAACTCACCTGGAGCTAAATCGACGTGTCTCTGAATGCTGGTCCCTAATGCTGTGCCAGAAGAACCCAGTGCAGGTATCCAGCAAGAGCTGCTTGAAAAGCTCGGTGTCGTCCCTGGGAGATGCTGGCATTTCAACCTTCATTTGATCATGGCAAAAATCAGAATAGTGGCAATTTAGGTGGAAAAGAAAACGTAAAGAACAACAATAGTAACAACAAACCCAGGAAAAAACCAAGCTCAATTTGAAAGTGTTCGCAGGTTTCTTTTAGCTGTTCCTGGGATCTGAGTACCTTGATGCTTATCCCAAGTCAGGCAGTGGGATAGTTGCAGCCTGAGTCACAGAGCTTGTGCTAGGACTAGAAATCCTGGTTTCTGATAGAGTGTTTGGCTCACTTGGCCCTGAGATTTTCTTAAAAGATTAAACTATGAATGTGAAGACGTGCCTATAGAGGTCTTAACTCTGCGCTTCTTCTTCAAGCTCTGCTCTCTGAGAAAGTTAAGTGTGATGGAGAACTGAAGGATTCCTTGCAACTGTATGTTCAGATTAATTGATTGCAACTGGGCATTGCTATCAGGGATTCTCTGAAAGAAGAGAAAGCAAGATGAGTTTGGACAGCTTCTTGAATTCTGATCTATTGCCTGAATTTGCTGGGGAAAAAGCTGCACTTGGTTTATGCAATGCTGTTTGCACAGCAAAGGTGTGACTGCTATTATCTGCCCTGTGAGCCCTCAAATGCAGCATCTTGTAGAAAATAGGTTCCTATTTTGGACAAAGAATATGCCCTTCCTTCCAAACAAAATACCACAGAATTTGACCCCGTGGCCAAAAGAAACCTGCAGTCAAAATTGATTCCTTGCTGCTAAGTCAAGATAAGGTACTTTTAAACCAAAAATCAGATAACACCAAGCAGAGGGTTGCAGTGATCTAACAAGATCCATTAAAAGCTGTGTCTGCAGAGGTTTTTTCCTGTAGTTTTCCTCTCCCAGCAAGGAAATGCTCACACGTGTCATCTGGTCTGTATCGATAAAATCTAAGTAAGATAATGGGGGCAGGACACAAGGAATGATTCGGAAACTGAATTCTTCTGGATTCTTAAATGTGCTTTTAATGGTAGCAAAGTCAAAGCCAGGGACTGATCAGTGCTAAATTTATTACCCTTGAGCCAGAATCCATTCAGATTTGTGATTGCAATGCCAGGGTTTCTGTTTTAATGATTTTCCGTACCGCTGTTTTTATGTGAGGTATATATGAAGTTGTCACACTTGGCTGAGGAAATCGCTCACCTGCTATTTGTATGAGCTCCAATTTGCGTGATATGCTGCAAAATGCGATGTTGGCTCCTCTCTGATGATGCTACAACCCACTAAGTGTATTCATACAGAGGTGGCTTCCCCTCTCCACCATCACGGGCGAGATGATGAAATTGCTTGCCTGCTCAGGATGGGAAGGAAAGCGGCTTTGCCGGTGCAGGTTTCCATGCGGGCAGGGCAGGGATGCACACTGGAGCACGTAGGTGGGCTTTCGGGAACGGGTGCTGGTGGCTCAGAGTCCTCCTCCTCCTCTGCACCTTCGTGTCCTCTGGGACCTGCACCTGGGCACCAAACCTTTCAAAATCCCCTGTAATTTTTCTCAGATCAGGCGTCTTACAGCCATAAGTGATAAACTGTGAGAAATGCAAAGGTAACTGCGTGTGTCCCGGCTATAATTGCCTCGCTGTAATTCTACCCAGGAGTGCAAATGAACTCCAAAAAGCCAATTTCAGCTTTTACAGAGTCAGGTGTCTGTGCTGCACCAGCCGCATTTTAAGGCACCGCTCCCTGAAGCATTGCCTTAAATTTCATACCGATGGACATCTAATCCCTAAAGATATTTCCAACTCCTTTTAAAGGTGCTTTGGTTTTCACAAGGCTTATGGCATTTTTTAAAAAAAGCTCTATTGTGTTTCTTCTTCTTCATTTCATGTTTAAGAAAATGAAGATAAAAGAAAATAGGACAAGGGAACAGCCACCGAGGCCAGACTGGAATAGCTCAAGCCCTGTGAGGGCTGCAGGAACGGAATCCCTGACACTTGGAGGAGCCCCTGGGACACTCCCCCAGGCAGCCAGCAACACCACGGTAAATGCGGTTTATCTTTTAAACACTGTGCCTAAGAAAAACATTGTGTAAGACAACTTTTTGTGTAAGAATGTACCCTTTTTCCAAATAAAGTTCCCAAAACTTAAATTTCAAGTAATTTTTCCATCTTGTAAGATGTTTTTTGTCCTTTTCAAATAGTAGATGAAAACATTAGGGAAAGTGGAAAAAATCACCATTTTTCTTGGTCAAATGAAAACTTGTGACCAAAAAGCTGTAAGTAAGGAGAAAGTGCAGATGGAAAGCTACTTAGGCTAACTTAATGTATTGTGTTTTTGCAAGATTTATTTTCAGTAATTACAGGCTTCCGACTTACCTGTTCCTTTGGCCTCCTCCAAGTGTTCTCCACACGCACAGGTTTAATTGATTCAAACTAAAATAAGAAGTTTCCTTAGTGCCTTTAGATAAGCAAAACCCAGAGCCATACCGAAAGCTTGAAGAAAGTGGGAACCTAGTGTTGAACTGTAGGGGGTAATGTTGCTACACATACTCTGCCTGCCAGCTGCAAAAGGTAGATAAAGCTATTGACTGTTTGTATTATGATGTGACAAACTGGATCTCCACGGAAAGAATAAAACCACTCTATTACTCTTACCAACTTCCTCCCTCTGTCCTCGCCATCGCTCATTTGCAAGGGCACCTTAGCTCTTCATTTCTTCTGATATTGCATTGTATTCTGCTTGATGGTCTTTGTCCAGAATTGTATGTGTCTTTACAGTCTAGGTTTGTATGCTGTATTTTGTCTCTACTTCTTGTGGCCAGCCCCGCTTGGTGTCAAAACGCCCATTAGTGTAACGTTCCCACTAGCTAGAGAGACCTGGGCGAGAGATAGGGAAGGCAATCTGTAGGTTTGGTGGAGTCATGAGATGGTAATAACCACCTGCTGCTGTGATTTATTATTTTCTTAATCTGGAAGGAGGTGCAACAGCATTATAAAGGAGGGAAGATGTTAACTGGAGATGTCAGCCAAGAAGTGCTGGGGAAGTAAACAGCCCTCCCTTCTTGTGGGCAGGTAGGTTAAACCCTGCCCGATTGCACAGCTGCCATAAAAGCATGGGAAGGGGCTTCCTGGGTCAACTGCTCATCATGTAATCCCTCTCATGGATTAGTCCAGGTCTTGCTTAAAGCCAGGCCTCGTTGGGGGGTGATGGTGAAGGAGAGAGAAGGAAACAAAATCTACCAAAGAGGAAAAAAAGAATTCAGAGCAGGAAACACTTAAAAGGCAATTTAAGCATCCCCTCAGGGATACAGGCCGTTGTGAATTTGTTGCTAATGAGTAAAGGTAAAGAGTGTTAGTGCTAAGGAAAGAAAAAGATCATAAATACAGTTTTTATACTCATGTATATCTCTGAAGCTCTGCTGATGTACATTGACCCCCATGTGTGTCCTAAAACCACTGTTGTCTTCTCCACTTACATATATCTACAGTGTGAAGGGAATAACCCTAATCCCCCCAAATAACTGAGCCGCCATCAGAGACACCCCCAGCCCCCATGTTGTGGAGACCTGGAGACCATCCCGGGCAGTGCTGGAGAGCAAAGGCAAAGGCAGCACCCGTTCCTGGGGGGGAGTGCGGAGGCACAGCCCCTGCCTACAGCCAAATTCACACCCGTTATCACTTGGGCAGCAAAGGCCACCAGCTCGGAGCTGCCACCTGGGGCTGGAGGCCGTCTGGGCTCCGGGTCGCGTGAGTGTGACCATGAGGACCAGGAGGGATTCTTCCACAGCAAGCTTTAAGGAATGTGTGACCCTGGTAGGAGACCAGGGATCCCTGCACTAACTGCATTTTGCTTCTGTGTAGTTAAAAATAGTAGTTTGAGGTGATGGCAGCATTTGCCTCTGGCTCTTGTGCTCATCTACTTGGAGTCAAGAGAAATGAATCTTGGTGGGAACCAAATCGGGTGGCTTGACATTTCGCCCCCATGCTTTTGGCTTGGTCATGTGTCCCAAAAATGAAAAGGCAAGCTGGGTCATCATTCTGCTTTTTGATGCACTGGGCTTTGATGATGCCATTTTTATCAGCCACACAGATCTGTACCAACAAATGTCATCATTCCTGACTGACCAGCCGCTCGCAGTGTAACCTAACATGCAAGGAGCAAAGATGCTTTTTTTCCCCTGAAGACATCTGAGCTCAGCTCATAGTGCGGCGTTTGCTGCTGTGCATCCCTTACAGCCACCTGCAATGGCTCTCCCGCACGGCTGCTGGGTCTGTTGAGCGGATGCCTCTGCGGGACAGTTTAATGGGATAAAAAAGTGGTTTGCCCTAGGGGCAACACTGCTCCTCTGTCCCTTCGGGCATGCCGGAGGGAGTTGTCTGACACACCTGACAGCCTCCATCGCAAGCTGAGGTGATTGCTTTGTATTGCCAAGGACAGTTAGCTTTCCATATAGCCAGGTCGCTGTGTGCACGGGGTTTTGAGCAGAGTTACGCTTCGTACTCTTGAGAATGACAAGGGCTACTGCGGTCCGTAATTGAGTTCTGCTTCGCACTAATCCGTGTGCTGTCAGGGCTGCGAGATCAGTCATGAACAGCGTCCTTCCCCATACAGCCAGAGCCGAGCGCACTGCCAGCATTGCCCCAGTCCCACATGGACACCGTGTAGCGCAAGTCTAGCTTTTCCTCATGTCAATAAGAATATATTCATGCTATGAACTAAGGCTATACCACTTTTGCATCCTTGCCTGGCTGGTTACAGTGCTGTAAATGATGAATGGCTCTACTGGGGTTATACTGGGGTAATGCCAGGCAGAGAATGGCAAGGATTACTAATTCTGGATACAAATGCTGGAGATGAGCAGAATTAATGGAGTACTACATCCTACACTGATCAGGGGAGAGGTGGGAACAACAACAGGCTTATGCTGCATTTCAATTCTGAACAGAGTCTGTACCAGTCTCCCAGAATCTGAAACGAGTCATAACCTATTTTTTAGGGATTTTCAAGAAGCATCTTTCATTAAAAGTGCCTGCATGGAAAAGAAATCTATTAATCTCTGCTAGGTTTTCCCTCTTACTGCGTGATATGGGCTCCTGATTAATGGGGAGCAGGCTGGAAGGTAGCTGAAGACTTTCTTGCTACTTTTCCGCCAGTTTGCAGGTTGGATGTTTTCCCTCGTGGCATTGCGGAGGGGAGGAAAGCCCTGATTGATGTAGGCTCTCAGGTCACACTCCGATGGGAAATGGGTCTTGCTGTCCCCCATGTCAGGCTTTGAATTGTCACATGAATAAATAGGTGTAAAATATTAGCGCTTTCATTCAGGAGCAGCTTGTATTTTCTTTGCATGGACATAGATGACTTCACCAGGGAGGTTGATGTTTTATCCCTACACATTTCCTGCCCCTGCATACACATCCCATCGCATCCATGCAAAAAGCCTTTTCTTCCCTCACTTATCTGTTGAAGAAGATCTTAGGCAGCGGGTACCACAGTGATGAATCCCCTCTAACCACCACAGCAGACTTTTTGTGAGAACTCCTCTTCTCCAGCAGCCTTTCCAAAGGATCTGCAATGAATGCAAGGAACCTTGGCAGGAACTGGGTTTTCACTGTTTTTTTAACGCAGCGTCTGCCGCGTTGAGGCTCTTAGGTCTGATCACAGTACAGCTAATGCAGGAAAAATAAAGCTGCTCCCAAGACAGACTGACTGACAGACTTGTCACGATGATAGTACACATATTTGAAATATTATGGCTGCATTCTTGAAAACCATAGCTAGGGTAAGCTGTTTCTTTGAGTGCATGTGGTAGAAGTAACATCTGTTTTGCAGGCAGTGGATTTGACAGCTGCGAAGATATAGTATAGGCATCTCCAAAAGCATGATACATTTTTTCTTTGTACACCCAATAATAATAGGATTTGTTATGGAAAAATGGAAGGATGAGATGTGAATTCCTAGGTACAAGGGTAAGAGTGTGGCGGGGTATTATGATTCAGTGGAACTAATAAAAACCATCAGCCATGCCTCTCACTTGAAGGTACATCATTCATTTCTCATGTTGTGCATGGGTCCAGTAACCTGGCACTTGTGCTGATTGCTAGGGCTGCTTGGCAAGATCCAAAATAATGTTGTGAAATGCAGCACTGGTTTGTTGAGCCTGAAACGTTTTGTTTTTCTTTGTGGAGAAGTTTTTGCTGAATCTTAATGCAGGCGGCAGACAGGGTCCTGCCTGGATTCCTGGTAAGCATCTCCCAAAGCCTCATTTTCTGCCGAGCCCCCTTGCATGGCTTCTGCATTGCCTGCAGCAACCCAGTGTTGGCATTGCTCTGATGTCAATGGCTGCAAACTCCAGCTCCTTTATAAGAGGGTGCCAGAAGAGACAAATTTGCGTTAGCAGGGTCAGCTATGGCTAGGAAGTCAAGATGTTGTTCCTCCATTGCTTTCTAGAGAGGGGACACAGATGGGTCTTTGATTCAGAATAGTTAAAGGGTAGAAGAAACCGATTTCTGGACTGGAATCCACTTGCTGGTTATCACATTGATTGCAGGAAATGGTGGCAATGCCTCTCATTCTTCAGAAAACTACCAAGGTATGAACCCTTCCTTAATTAGTTTGCCTTGGTGGCTAATCACCTTTCTCATGAAAAAAATGTGTTCTGTAGTCATTGGTAATTGTCTGGCTGTAACTTTCAGCCACTGGTTCTGGTTTCATATCCCCTTTCTTCTAAGGATTTCCTTCCTTTAAAGGTATTTTTGCTCTGTGATCAAATAAATTTTTGATCTTCTTTTTGATGAAGACAAACAGATGGAGCTTCTTGATTCTCATACTAGTTAGGCATCTTTGTCACTTCTCAGCTCTTTCTGTGGTTTCTTACTAAAACCTCTCCCATCATTAAACGTCCTTTCAAAAATGTTGCCAGTGAGAACTGCATTCGGTATTTTAGTTTCCCTACCTAATCTCACCAATGGTATATATATACAGGTAAAAATTACCTCTCTGGTCTCATATTTTTCCATCCTTTTGCGAGTCTTTTTTTCCACATTGTTTAAGAAATATAATGCTGAGCTATTTATTCATTGCAAGTTATAAATTCTTGTCAGAGTTGCAGTTTTATAGGATACAATCATCTATTCTTTAGATTTGTCCTGATAGCTGTGTTCCAACCTTTGTGCATTTAGTTTTATTTTATTTATTTGTATTTAGATAAAGCAGGTTTTATATAAATAGATACAGCTTGCCAAGAAATCCCGACACCTCTGTATGCTACTGCAAGTGCTGCTGCTGTTGTGTTCCTCCCTGATTGCTCCTGCAGCAGCCACCCTTCATGTCTCTCCTGAAAATGAGATGATAATTTGAATTTATGAGCTGAAAAATACTGGCAACAATCAAGATGCCTTCACAGAGAATAGTTCTTTCTTAAATGACTTTGATAGTGTTTTTTGGTGAGCTAACAAGTTTAGCTGATAAAGGTAAATTGAATGCACTGTAGTTGTGCTTTTTAAAGTGTTATCATCACATGGTATGCTCTAACTTTGTTAAAACTTTGCATAAAATGATACAGCACATTAAATAGATGAAAAACTGTCTGGCTGATCTCAAAAAGTAATAATTTTTGTTAGGAATTACCAGCCAATTTTTCCATTTGGCATTATACCTCTGCCCAAGATGTATCTATATATTTATCATAGGATTATAAAGCTTCATAAATTGAGGAGGAAATACAAGTGATTGGTGAAGAATATCCAGATAACACAGTGATTGCTGGCATGATGATAGGGCAGACATATCATCTATATAGCATGACCTTAATCACTCAATAGCTTGAACATAATTAAAAAGATATTTTAAGGCAGTAGCAGTCAACTTATAATTTTAGGATTAAAGAATGTATACCATGGTGAGAAAACAAGGGACTGGATCCTGGAAAAGATGGGTTCCCAAAAATATAAGAGAATTAGTGAAGTCCTCAGTGAATCAGTAGGCAGTGTAAGTGTTTCAGGTGAGTTGCAGAAAGAATGTAGGTGCCTGAGTTCAAAACTGCAATTCTGACTGCCCTCCTCAGCAGGTAAATAGCATTTTGGTAACCTGTATAGTTCTTTACTTTTTTACTTCAAATAAGACTCTGCTAAGGTGAGAACAGAAGAATGACTATGTCAGGCAAAGCATCACCCAGTCCTGTATCCCATCTCCAACAGAGACACTTCCAGTGATACTTCCCCCAAATACTCCCCACTTTGCAGTTGTCTGGGATTCTGGACCTTCCTAAGCCAGATGGAGTGTCTTTGTGTCAAATGACCCATACAGGGTTCTTCTGCCATGCTCATGCCTGCTTGCCCTTGGAAACTTCTGGTACCTACCACGTCCTGTGGCCGACTGCAGCTTAATGACTTGCTGCATAAATAATAACCTCCTTGTAGCCTGCTGTCTACATATTTCATTCAACTGGTCACAGTTCTTGCGTGGGAAAGGTTGTTCTTGCTCCCTGTGCCACTCATACAGACCTCTGCCTTCCCTCTTGCCTGGTGTCTTCTGCAATCCCGATGTCGGGACTGAGCCAAGTCCTTTCACAAGGAGCTCCCTTGCACAGTGCTCCCCGAGCATCCCTAAACCTCGGGGGACATGTAATTCTAACAGGATGGGGCTTTCTACAAAATCAGCGGCAACCAATTTCTTTTGATACATGGCTGGGAAAAGGAAGTAGCAGTTGTGCAATATCTTGCTGCTTGGTGAGCGGAGCAGAATATGGAGCAGCCTGCTTTAGTTCCTATCCCAGTCTTTTGACAAAGTGCTCCAAGCATTTGTATTATGTGGGGTGTTGCCTCACTGTGTCCTGTTGTGTTTTATGAGGAGGGATGGCCTGCTTGGTTCTTGAAGGCCAAACATGCTCACCTTCAGGGTGATGCTCCGGGCTGCGGACCTTGAGTTGAGCCCGGTGGGCCTTGTGCCAGGTGCTGGAGGTGAGGGAAGGGGACTGTCCTCTATACGGACAGGTTTAAGGAGCTTAAGTTCATGTAGTGCTTCTGCTGACCTTTAGGCTGCTGAAGTGAAGATCACTGGCTTGATGCAATGTGCACTTTGGCATTGCTGGAATGACTTCATGAGGTATAAGTTTTGCCAGACCTCATCATTTTGGGCTGTAGCTCTTCCTATCTCATGCAGACAGATCAACAGGCTGTTTGCTCACTGGTGGCGAATTGATGCCTTCCCACGTTCAGACTTAAGGCTGCAAGAGGGCTGTCACGTCCCATAGCACTACCTCCACAGCTCCTCTTGATGGACAGGCTCTCATCTCCTAAAATAAGAAACAGAGAGCAGTTCCTTGCCCTGGACTGAGCGGGGGAAAGTGGAGTCTTTGTACGAGTAACCTTTGTACGTTGAAAGTCAATTTTTCGATATGAAATGATAACATAAATATTGGTAGAGTTAAAAACATCATTTAGGGTAATTCCTTTTTTTTGAAACCATGACTCTAGGGCCTGCTTGGTCTTACCAACAAGATATTAAATTAATTTAATTAACAGATACCAACAAGAAATTAATTTCATTATTTTTTTTCTTTTGAGCCCATAACTGTTGTTTTACAGATAGCTGTGTGTTCACATATAAAATAGACAGTGATTAATTAATGGTCTTACTGTTATTTACTCTTATCATTATCAAAGTACCTGGGAGCCTCTGTCAAATACACAGACGTCATAGTTCTTGCTGCTGAATACACAGAGTTTGTGGAATTTTTCAACAGCTTGCAGTCTAAGACTTAAGAAAAACTGACAAACAGATGAGAAAATAAAAAGAAACAGTTTTAGCAAATACCTAGGTAAAAGCAGGGAGCCAGAGCCTATTACAAATACTGTTGTCCTTTTGCAGAAGAGTCCTCCATGCCACTTCATTTTCAAAGTCAGCTAAAGTTGCTGAGTAACAATGCTCTGACCAGCACGTGACTTGCTCCAAACACCATGGGTGAACACAAGGTGATGATGGCTTTGACATGTAGCATTTGCAGCTGTGGTACAGAAGTTGTTCAGTGTTTCCCCAAGAGAGCTCATAACTCACTGTGCTGGGATGAAGCTTGGCTAGCCCATAGCTCAAGGCACCTGGGAAAATGTTGTGTTCACTTTGCTTCCCATGAAGCAGCAGCTTCGTGTTGCTGCAATGGCCCCGTCTCCCACTTGCAACACTACAACCTTCTCCAAAGGGGAGGACAAAACATCTGGTTCCTCTACATCCACCTCCATTTCCCGGTTGCCTTTCAATTCCTCTGCTTCTTCCAAGCAAAACTGCAACTCCTCACATTCCTTCCCACAGGTGTGATCTACTGGCTCCACCCAGACTCTTTCCCAAAGCATCAACTTCTTTGGCAAGCTGGGGTTTGTCATGGCCTGTTTGCCATGGGATTGCTTCTGATGATGAGCTGCTGACCTCCATGCAGTGCCTGGGTGGATCAGACTTCCCCTTCGCCAACCCAGCTGGTCATTAAACTTTGTCTTCAAACCCTGCCCCCTCTGATCTGAAGTTATAATTTGATGGTAGACACATGAGACTGCAGCCAGGCAAGAATCTGCAACCATAGATCCAGAAACACTGAATTTTCTTATAGCATGTGATGCTGGTGGTCATATATAGCAAAGTCCTGTCTTTTTTTCCATCCTAGCTGATTTTTGGGTTGGTCTTTGTGCTCTCCTCAAGCCCAAACTCCATAGACATCTGTCATGAAAATGACAATGCTCTATCTCCTTGGCTGCTCTCCATTGTGATTGTAATCTCTGCATGCTTCTAAGGTCAGACCTCCTCCCACAGGATGTTGGGAACTGACCCTTCCAGTGTTTCCTTCCTTGGTGGGAAGTCCAACAGTTGCAATCCCATAGATCCCTGCTTCTGCCAGGGAGGGACTCAACTTGCCAAATACCACACACTGAGGTGTCACAATGTAGGCGTTTTCGTGAGAGTTAGGTGTCTCAGCTCACATTTCCTCCCATGGAATAAGTCATCAAACCAAATGTAGGTGTTTATTTGCTCCAGGATGGATTGAAAAGCTCTCCAGAGTCAAGAAGAGTGATTAAAGAGTCAAAGGCAGTACTGACACATAAACCGCGCTTACTCGAGGCAGTACTGACACATAAACTTCCGTGGCTTACTCTGCAGTCTGAGTCCTACCTTGGCCTTGTAAACCCTCCATGGTGTCCACAGAGAGAGATAATCACACCACAGGGGGATTCCTTGAGGGTTTCTACTTAGCATGGCCAAAAGAGATTTGGGATGAGTGCTAGTAGCACCTTCAATAGCAGTGAGGGTGGTTTTGCTGCGAGCACCATGGTGTGAAAGCCGGGCAAAGATGGCACTTGTGGTTGACCAGGTTGAGGATGAACTGGAAGTGGACCCCAAACATGAGCAAATGTTCCTGAGAAGACCTTGAAGAACGGCTTTCTGGTAACAAGACCTTGTTAAAGGACTTCATTTCTCTAGGATGACACTCAAGGGCAATTGACTGCAGTCAACAGCTTCTTCTCAAGCATGCATGGGAAGCAAGCAAACAGCATTGCTGCTGTGCTGGTTCTGGCCATCGTTCTTCATCCTCACCTATCTACTAGGTAAAGCAGGAGTGTCCTCGTAGATTTAAAATTACAGTAAGTAATGCTAGTGGAGTATGTTTTTATTTCAAGGCAGACAAGAAAATGTATCCTTTTGGACCATTCTTGTGGCAGACCACTGCAGTATTTGGGTAGCTTTGATATATAAGTTTGATTGCTACAAACTAAGCAGTGAGCGGCACGTTCAGAGCTCTCGTTTTGGTTGACAGCAGTACAGAACTGCTCCATCAGCAGGTCCTGTAATTTTGCTGCAGTAATGACATGCCAGCTTAAATTGAAAGGACTATTCCCAGCTGAAGCCTTTCGGAGTTGGACTTCCATGGGAATCATTGCTAAGCAAAATCTGTGGACAACCCCCTGGCTTTCATTTATTTTAAGTAATAATAGACTAAACTGTCATTTACTTTAAGCAATACATTACATTTCCAAGGAAACTTTTGTCTGTAATGCCAGCAGCTTGACATAGGCTAACGCTGAGCTAGCAAGTGTCCCTCTGAAACAAGTGGCATGACTCTTCTTGGGCATCTTTAAACATCCAGAAAGCCCAGGCTGTGATGTGGCTTACCTGTCCTGACAGCAGATGGAGAGAAGAAACAAACTTTGTGCTGTGAGCTGCCACACTGTGGGCTACAGCAGCTGAGCTGACCCATGCACTGGCTCCCATCTCACTATGACTTGTTCCTCATGGTGTTTTTTCTTCACTAAGGTCTTTCATAAGCCTTTCTATTTGTCCAAAAATATCTCAGGTATGATCTTCCATACCTCCCTGGTAGAAGGTTCAGTGCTTTGGTTGAGGAGCTTTTCAGAGCAAGGAAACCCTTCCCTGAGATGAGTCTCAAGCTGAGACCGAGGAAAATCCCACGCTTCCTCCAGGTTCATAGACACGGCTTTGGTGTTACTGGTCCTGAAGTGAGGGACCTAAAAGATCCCCACAACCCTAAAAGAAGCCAGTCATTTACAGCGTGCTTTCTCATGGCAGGGTATGTGTGGATGTTCCTTGGCTTTCTGCATGGCTTGCGAGGAGCTCCATGGAGATCACAGCCCTCGGGGACCAGGCGAGGGGCCAGGAGACAGGGCTGATGTTGAAGCGATGCCTCAGGAGCACCTCTAGCTTACAATGTCCAGATCAGCAGCGATGACCAACATATTTCCCAGCCCCCAACAAGACCGCTGGGGTGCTCAGGTGCCCTGCACATGAAAGAAGCAGATTAAATGAAGCAGCTATTTTAAATAAACCTTCCCAGTGTTATCTGCTCTTCTCCCTGTGGGTCATTCAGCCCAGGGCATACAGATGAAGTAGGTAGATAGCTGGACAGGATGGTTGCTGTCACACTGAATCTTTCATGGACAGAAGACAGGTATTTCCACAACCCTGCTGTAGCTGGAAGGAGATGGATTATTGCCTCCATGACTCCTTTTGGGCTAAGGAGGAGATTAGCCTGCAGTGAGGCTGTGTTTTGATGAACTAATACTGTGGCTAAATGAATCCAGCACAAGTCGCTTTGGCTGATGAAGTTATCTTGTGACAAGATGAACTACTGATTAGATTTTGTCAGGACCTGGAAAGAGTGAGATTTGTAGGGTGTATTTTAAAAACACTGTGCAAGGAATTATATACAGGAATCCTGATATTGGTTTAAACCCTTATTTCTCTACTCTTTCCCTTGAAAACCTGTCCTAAGGACTGCACAGTGAATTGATTAACAGGCCAGCACTTTATTTTTATGTAGTGATCATAGAAAGCGTAGCACTGGGTTGGTTTCCCAGTTACATTGTGCAGGAGACAACTGCCTTGGTGCTGCGTGTGTGCAGAAGTCTTCAGGTGTGCTCTGCCTGTCAGGCAGAGCCATGTGCCTGTAAATCTCTGTGCTGGTTTTGGCTGGGGTAGAGTTAATTTTCTTCATAGTAGCTAGTATGGGGCTATGTTTTGGATTTGTGCTGAAAACAGTGTTGATAATACAGGGATGTTTTCGTTATTGCTGAGCAGTGCTTACACAGAGCCAAGGCCTTTTCTGCTTCTCACCCCAGCAGTGAGCAGACTGGGGGGCATGAGAAGTTGGGAGGGGACACAGCTGGGACAGCTGACCCCAACTGACCCAAGGGTTATCCCAGACCACAGGACGTCATGCTCAGCCTAGGGGAAGCAGAAGGAATTGGGGACGTTCGGAGTGATGGCATTTGTCTTCCCAAGTCACCGTTAGGTGTGATGGAGCCCTGCTGTCCTGGAGATGGCTGAACACCTGCCTGCCCATGGGAAGTGGGGAATGAATTCCTTGTTTTGCTTTGGTTGCATGTGTGCCTTTGCTTTACCCATTAAACTGTCTTTATCTCAACCCATGGATTTTCTCAGTTTTGCTCTTCCTATTCTCTCACCCTTCCCACTGGGGGGTGAGAGAGTGAGCGGCTGTGTGGGGCTTAGCTGCTGGCTGGGGTTAAACCATGACAATCTCATCTGACAGATAACATATCACAGCATCAGCAGCACCAGGGGAAAAAAAAATAAAGACAAAACAGCCAAAGTGTGAAAAAGTGAGGGACACAAACATTCAGCAGCTCTCTGCCAGGGAGCTAAGTGCATGGGAGGATGGACCTTAGGAAACACAGGAGCAGAGACCAGCTGCAGCACCAAAATCTGACAGAAAAGCTAATAAATCAATAACTTTCTCCGCCAGTGACTGGCACACTGTAGTGGAGACAGGGCCAAGGCAGTGCTTTCCTGCCCCCAGCCCTGTACCATCCTCTGTTGCTTTCCCTGCCTACATCAAGAGGATCAAAGCTTGGTGGCATCTTTCCAGCAGTCTCCATCCCTTGCAGCCTTGGCTGCATCCCAGCAGGACAGACATCCCACTGGCTGCATAAGAACAAGGGCTGGACTGAGATGCGAGCTATGCCCTTTTACGAAACAAGGAATGCTGTCTATCTCTGTCTCCATCGATAGCAGCCCCCAGTAGCTGTCGGACACATACTGTTTTGTAAATCTGATCGTGTTTACACTAACAGCGTTTTATGAGCCTCATCAGGTTGCAATGCAAATATTTCTGCAGCAGCTGCTCCTGGAGGAGTGACGTGGTGGAGAGGCCATGAGCACCCAGCAAACACAAGCTGCACACCAGTTCAGTTCATGCGCATTCTCCAGGAAGGAGCCAGAAAACAGAAGTGTGCCAGGAATTAGACAAAGAAGCTTGAAGACTTTTGCAAGAAACTTCAACCACCAGAATATCTTGGAAATTAGAGTAGACGTATAGGTTTCAAACTAGGCAGCGTATCTACCTGTTCTCTTACAAAAACAGCACCTCAGTTAGGAAAGGGAACTGACCAGCTGCCATGAGATTTTTGTCTGAGATCCTTCACCCCTTGCTTGTTGATTGTGAAGCAAAGAGCTTGTGTTACCTGTTGTACAAGTATGGTTATCCTGCTATGGTTAAAATGGACTTTCGTTGTTGCATGGCCACCTCTTTGGGTGTGATGGTGAGGATTATGATGAAGGAACAGCCCTGGCACAGGCCCTCTCCGGTGTCCCCCAGGGCTGACCACAAGGCACCAGCTGAAGGTGCAGAGCATTGGCTGTGCCCCCCATCCTGGCCCACCCCTCCCCAGCGTGTTTTCAGCAGAGTCTTCTCTCCAGCATTCTGCTGGCACAAAAGCAAGATAAACCTTCAGAGAAAATCTCATCTTGACCATCAGAGGAAAACTCCAAGGCTACTGTATAAAATTTTGAATTCTACTTTGTTTAAAGCTGTGTTTAAAGCATAGCAACAACATAATTTTCCCAGTGGCAAAGTTCCAGCCGGTATTTGAAGCCTAATGGATGTACTTCAGATGTAGACATTTCTCCCCCAAGACCAGACCAAATCCTCCTCTCTAAGTCATATAATAAAACCAGGCAAATGGTAGTGCTTAGTAAGTTTGAACCAGGTCCATGGCATTAAACTGAGCGGAAATCCTGAGGGTATGATGCACCATCCAGGCAGACTGTGCTGCTTGATGGTAGTAATCATGTCAAACTATCTCCCTGAGCTAGACCCCAAACATTTTTGGGAAAAGAAGAAAATGCTAAGTCAAAGCTTATCTTTCCTATAGTCCGATCAGAGGTGAGGTAAATGCCCACCAACCCTAGGGTAGATCTTGGTCTCCCTCTAGTGATGGACCTACCAAAAGCAACCAAAAACTTAGCTCCAGCTTCATACTTCCATCCTTTGCCTCCGCCACTGGCCTCATGCTGTGGTGGCCCAGGATGGCTCCAGCCCTTCATCCAGCACAGCCAAGGTCTCCTCACACAAATACGTCTTGACATCTTTCCACTACACAGAGCCTCCTCTCAATGCGTTCTGGTTTACAGCCATGCTAATATTTCATATTCAGATTGCTGCATCATGCAGGAGCAGGACACATGGGCTTCTGCCTTTTGTTGCTAGAGAGATGGCATGGAGGAAACCCACCACTGCAGCCCCACCTCAGGGAAAGGCAGAGATAACCATGACACACATAAATTCAAACGGCCCTTGGGGACATATCAACACTGCCGGTGTAAGTGCTTTCCGGGAGCATCAACCTCTGACATTGAATGCTGGAGAAACTGAAGGTCTTAAAGCAGCTGCTCTGAAGTCACTTGAGATAGGACCCCACTTACGCAGCGGCAGTAGGTCCTGTGGAAGTGACATGGGGCAGTCTGGGAGGCTGAGAGTACTCACAGTCTCTGGTGTTGGGTTTACCTCTGTGAAGTCCATAAAGATGCACATGAAGATTTTGGGCCATGTGTTGCAAAGCAGTTTCATTGGTAACCACAATGTAACCGCTGGATGTGTGAGGACCCAACGGGCTCGGTGACATCAGCCATAATGTCTCCTGAATTTCACAACAAGGTCTTTCAAGCCTGTCACTTTTCAGTGACATTGTCTCTTTTAGTGCTCCTAATTTTCTATTCAGAGCTTCGTTGCAGGACGTGATTAAAATTAGGAAGTTTCTGAAAGTCATGCTCTTGAGAGGAACAGGCAAGGGGAAGATGCCCTGACCAATGCATCAGCTCTGTCTAGAGAACCAGTTGGGAAAATAAATGAATAATGTTGCTTAATTAGCTGAGACATTTTTTCAGCCTTTTTTTCTTTTCTATATATCTTTTAAATTTTAATGCTTTTGTCTAAAGAGTTTCCTAGTAGAAAGGTATCAGTGAAGTTGGTTAAAATAATTGGATGCCTACCTTGAAATGAGAGCTGAAGTAGATACGAACTTGCACCTAAACAGCTTCAAGCCAGGAACACAGAGAGTGTTGTAAAATTAAAAGGGATTTTATCACTTGGAAAATTCAGAAAATAAGCAATGATGTTTTTGTGGACTGGACCTGCTCTTCCCATGCCACACAACTGATTTACCATGGCTGTAACACTGATTTTTCCTTATTGTCTTTCTTGCAGTCAGACTGCCAAATGAGAGGGCATTTGGAAGTTAACAATTCTGTAATTCTCCTAGTTTTTATGTACTGAGACTTTGAATGTTCATACTCTAAGCATAGCTCTAAATAGACCTCAAATGCTAAATTCTTAAATCAGCTCTAGTGGCAGCAGTTGCTAAAGGCACTGACAGTAAAAATTCTTAAACAGTCATGTTTAAACTCCTTATTACCAAAATTTAAGTTATTCCAAGAAAGGACAGCATTCAACACATATTTAAGGGGCTCTTATATTTGTTGAACACTCCTCTTTGCCTGATGGTCTACTGCCTTTTTTCTGTGGTTTGTTTCTACTGAAGAGAAGATGTGCAAAGAGGTATTCAATACCCAGAATTACTTGTAGTGACGGTTCCCCTGTGGGCTGAAATATTAAAAGAGGAAAGTGTGTTATGTTGGAGAGTGACACAGAGGATGGTGTCTTCATTACCAAGCAAGCTGCCTTAGCTGCAGTTATGCCAATAAACTGCTCATGGGTGTTTTTAAGGACTCCTGTTTTTGACAGAGAAAGTCGGAAAAGGAGTATGACGTTTCACAACAGGATTGAGTTGTTCTCTGCCAGAGTGAAACCAAGGCCTTTCAAAACCCTTCATGACAAGGCACTTTGTTTAGACCAAGTGAAAAAGATGGTGAAAACCAAAAAAGCTGTCAGGTACACAGACTGTACTTCAACTATGAAATAAAGCAGCAACCACCAAAGCTGACAGCGATGGCAACACTGCTGTCGTAGATGTTGAGACACACGATGGATTTGAACACAGGCCATTCGGGTGTTAGCAAAATGTCTAGTGTCCTTGGGATGTGGTTTTAAATCTGAGAAACCCCTTTAGCAACTGTCTTGTTGAAACACAGGGTGTTTCTCCATACACAGCTTTGTTTTTTAAAAGCTCCACGCATGCCCAGCTTTGACTTTATAATTAAAGTCACTCTTCTCAAAAGTATCTCGACTTTATGTCATTGATTTATTCTCTGTCCCAATCTCCTGGTACCTAGTGGCAGGGAAACTTGAACCTGGCTCATTCCTTCTTCTGGTACAGCCTTCTTGATCTTCAGCCCAATCTGGGAATAAAGATTGAGAAGACACCAAATAAGACCCTGGGGCATTGATTCAGTGCTAATCTGATGGTGCTGAGCACAAGGGCTGATGAGAGAGTTTCTGAATACAAGTGCCGGAGCCTTCAATGCCACCGATTGATAAAATAACAGTAAAAACCATGTGGCCACCCAATACTTCATCACTGTCAGTACCACAGTAGGGAGGGGTAGGGTGAACGAAGGCCCAGGTCCCATCCCTTGAGATATGGAGGAAGCAGTGCTCATAAACAGGGACTTGACCTTTAGATGCCATCAGCAGCCAACATGATGCTGTTGGGACCTTTTGCCAGGAAAAGCTGATGTGACTGTGGATGAGCCGCTGTGTGGCTGAGCAAAAGATGTTTTTGATGCTCATGTGCTCATTCAGATGCTGATTCACTGCTGTATGTGCTTACCAGACTTCTGAGTTTCCTTGACTTCCTAAACAGTATGTGAAACCTTCCCTCACACATTAATTTATTCACATGTTTTTTCTCTTTCTCAGTTCATTAGAGGAATTAAAGAGAAGGACGATAACATGACCAGAAGGACTGAACGGGAGGATGAAGCAGCTAATAACCCTGCCAGGAGCACATGAGACATGTTCTCTTAATGACCAGATAATTAGAGGAGAAGATGAGAGCCACAAAATCAGTCCATGTTTGATCAGAAGCTGTAATGTTTGCTCTCTGATCCTGATAAACTGTAAAGAAAAACAGTTTAGGAAAAGAATGGAAGAATATCCCCTATTAACATCAAATAAGAGACCCTTGTCATGGCAAGGAAATAAAATGTGGATGACAGATCAAAGCTGTGTTCTCTAAAAAAAAACCCAACTGAGTTACATAAATCTCTACTCTTTTAAAAGTAGGGATTTCAGTTTTTGCAGAGGCCTTTTGAGAAATGCATCGGAGAATTTAGAATTGCAGGGGGGAGGAAAGAAACTAGTAATATCTGAAATTAAAAATATAAGGTATATCCTAGAAAAACAGTATTTCAAGAGATGGCCAGAAATTGCTTTTCCTTTTATTGAAACTTGAAATTATTTAAGAAAAATTCAAATACTGATTAATTCTTTGCCTGCAGACCAAGTAACCTTTTAAAATGGGGTGAAGTCCTTCATCAGAGAAGCAGTGTAAGACCTCTCCTTCTAAGCACCTCCAACAACAGCAATTCTCTGCTTTGCTCTCCCTCCTAGCACATGCCATGACTTGCCTCCTGCAGATAGGAGAAAGTCCCATAGGGAGCGGGCTGAGCACCATGGCTGATCTGAATTTGTCCCAAGAGCCCATTTATTCACTCCTATTGAAAAAAAGGGGCATGTGGACATTGTGCACCTGCGCGTTGCCAGTGGGTGAACTGCTTTCTTGCAGACACACAGGGTTAGAGCCACTCTCATTTCCAAGCTGGGGCTAGCTCACAGGCAATAAGCCCCAGCAAAATGCAATCCTGTGGACCCACTTGCAGCTGGATGGGGGGGCCTGGGCAAACAGGTGCTCTGCACCCACAGCATCTGCGTGCCAGACCCTGCAAAGCACAAAATAAATGCTGGCTGTTGGTACAGACACCTCCTGTTTGTTCTCCAGAAGATACCACCACCCTGGTGAGACTGAAGAACTGGTTAAGCTTCACCTTAAAAATGTAATTTGGCTTGGTTGCCATAATTTGCTTCATATTGCAAGGTTGGGACCTGAAACAGCATCAGACAAGAGCCAGACAGGGAACTCCCTAAGAAAAACGGGATAAAGCTGCTTCTGCCAAGAGGACAGAAACCGCTCCAGCTCCCCTTCGGACAGCCCAGCTGCTCTGTGACCATTACCTCCTCCAGGACCTGGAGTCCCCCCAGCCAACAAACACAACCTCATCCATCACTGTGGAGGTAGATGCTGTGATACGGCCCTTCCTCGTGGGAGGAAGGCCATGAAGAACCAGGCTCTGTCACTGTAATTCTTGCTAGCCAGCTTCTTCTTCAATGAACATGAATGATGAAGTGCCAGCTTACACTTTGACTCCCTCAACTTTCTGTTGGCCTGTGCTGTCTTAATGTTATGTAAATGCCGATTTTGGCATTTAATAGTCTGTAGCTCAGAGCTACAATAAACTCAGACTGATCTAATAATGAATGACAAGCTTAATAATGTAACAAACTAGGAGTTTAAGCCAGTCTCCAGGGTTTAATAAGGCTGCTAAATAACAAAGCATTATTTATGCATTACAGTGCTAATAGCTTAAAATATTGGTGTGAACAGAGCAGTGAGAAATGGAGTTGGTGAGGGTTTTTTGTGGTGTTTGATCGGCATAAAACTGCTTGTCAGTTTATTTCCAATACAAAGAGGTCTTAGGTTTCTTTTATACTAGTGTAACTCTATTGACTTCACAACAGTTGCTTTATATTTGCTGGTTTTGTCAGTCTTGCATGTTCGTTGTGCATGAAGACAGGGAAGGTGTGGGGTCACTGGCTAGTGGAGAGAGTTCAGCCAGAAGGGACCTCTGGATGTCGCCTGGTCCCAGGACACACCTAGATTAGGTCCCTTGCCCAGTACGGTCAAGCTTTGCTTGTCTCCAAGCGGGCAGATTCCCCAGGACCTCTGGGCCCCTTCACACCTTCATTGGGAACCTTTTTTTTTTCCTTACATCTAATTGGGATTTCCAACACTCCAGCTTGTGTCTGCTGCATCTTGTCCTATTCCTGTGCACCTCCGAGAAGAGCTTGGCTTCATCTTCTCTTCTGGCAGGGCTGAGTGCCCCAAGAGCAGTAACAGAATGCAATGGAAAAATCACTGCCTGGACCTGCTGGCTGCACTCTTGCTATTGCAACCCAGTATGTAAGGGCCTTATTTGCTGAAACGATATATGCTGACTCCTCTTCAACTTGGTGTCCACCAGGACATCTGTGTCCTTTCCTGCAGAGCTGCTTTCCAGCCCACTAGCACCAAGGTTTTGCATGGAGGAATATTGCGGGGTACAAGTGAGAGGCGACGATTTCAGATATATAGAATATCTGTTCTCATTTTATTTCAAGGTGAACACCTGGCTGCCAAAAAAACTCAGATCTGAGCTTGAATGCAAACTTCTTACATGTCGCTTTGGTTCTTGTGTAGCTTTACTGCTACGCACAGGTAAGGAGAGGCATCAGCAGTCAAGGTTGAGAAGAGCACCTGAAATTAGGATATGCAACAGTTGTTCAAGTGCCTCCAAAAATATCTACAAATGTTTTTAAAGAACACTTTTGGCACTTGAAAAAATGGTTGTAATAAAATTCTTGGTGTGTCCCAAGGAGGTGGAGAGATGAAAACTAAAATCAGAGTGTTCACTTGTCCAGAGAGAAACAGTACTGGAACAGAAGAGAGTAATAAATAATCTTTTAAAATGTGCTGCTAAATCCTAAAGGGCATTCCTTTGCAGAGCAAGAGAGAATGAAATGGGAAGAATGGAGAGATCTTAGATTGTCTGGCAACCCACAGGAAAAAAAAAAGGGTGAATTAATCCAGCAGTCTCAAATTAAATACAGATAATAAGACTGCTGGGACAATGAGTGCGACAAAGTCAAAACATCTCAAGAACTCCCTTTTTTTCCAAAAATTTTGTGTATCTTATTGGTATGACACTTCTTTATACACTTCCATAACAGACCCTACTACTTTCAGATCCATAATTCAGCCTCAGCTACAGTAGACAAAACTGTTGCCTTTTACGACAGAGCTAATAAACTAGGTTTTATCACATAACCCATGTCTGAGGAGGGAAGTTATAATATAATATGCAATTTCCAGAATATCTACTAAATAGTCTGAAGTTGCATTGCAATAGATACAACAGGAAATCAACAGACCCTCTGTAAAATGACATTAGATCCTCGGAGATAGAATATGCTGCAATTATAAAGCAGACACACAGGCGTCACATTTCTCATAAGCATCATTAAAATTAAATTAGAAACAATGCTTCAAAGATAACAGATCATATTTTGCTTTAGAATTATCTTGATTCTCTGGGGCTTAATAATTTCCAGAGAGAAAATATCTCAGATCCACCAAGATTTCTGGATTTTGTCCTGTGGTACCCAGGAGATACTTCTGGTCTGAGTCACTGACCAGACATTTTGGGTCATAACCCCTTGCGCTTTTTGTTTCAGGCTCTGTCACAGCGAAATCAGCCAGGGGTGAGCAGCTGGGATCTTGTAAAACTTAACACAAATGGCCACACAGATATGCCTACGGCCCCTCATGAACTTGGGGTCAGTGACCACACAACACACATGTTTGTGTTCGTGCTTTAACCTCTGCCTTTGAGAAGCCTCCCCATCCAAGCAGAGCATTCAGGTAAAAGCAATTTCTGCCTTCAGACAATTTCTTCAAATAACACACTATCTTTAATTGCAGAATTAAAAAAGCAGAGGGATGACTTAGACCAATGTTCACCAGCAACACATCTCAGGGTTCGGCCCGGAAAGAACTTCTATTAGGGCTGCTTGCAGATGTTGAAATAGAGGCAGTAAAAAAAAAAAGTAAGAAAACCTTGGGGAAATTAAAATGAAAATGAAACTCCAAGGAGCTAAATTAAATAACTGTGAGACCATTAAAGAGATAAGGGAAGCGAGTAGGAGGCATTTGCAAAAGAATTCGGGGGACTGTTGGACCTGGATGGTCAATGGGGTGTTACAGCACAGCCCCGAGAAGCACGAGGGTGCGTTGCAGCTCAGCACCCAGTTGTGGATAAACGCGCTGCCCTGGCTCAAACCTGCCCTGGGACTGAAGGGCCACGTCCAGGCGCATATCTAAAGAGCTGTCACATGGCATGATTAATAGTTATTCCACAGTAGGGGGAATCCCTAAGAAAGGATGCAACTGCTGAAGAAGCAGGAGCGGGAAAGAGTGTATGGACTCAGCTGCCTGTTGCCAAGCTGCACAAGGAGTCTCAGTGGGGCTCAAGTCCCCGGGGAGGTGTCCTCGTGGGGCCACATGGGGTGACTTCAGATAGCCCCACGAAAGAAGGCTCTGAGCTCCTCCACATTCTGGCTGGCTTGCTTCTCCTCATCCTCCCCAGGAGTGGGATGTGGGATGGAGGGGCAGGGAGACGTGGCTGCCTGCCCTGGGAAAGCTGGAAGTGCTTGCAATAAGCTATTATGATTTTTTCATTTTCCTTTTAATGGCAGGTCATGAGACAGGTCTTTGCAAACATTGGTGGTTTGATTGCCAAGTGTTAATCAGACCCTGACCAGAAGAAAGTCTTAAAAAAATTGCTTGCAAAAAACCTTTTTTCTACTTTATTTTATATTTCTGACAAAGTCCATTGTCAGTAAAAGGCAAGTGAAATCCAGAGGTTGATTACATATATTTTTCTTCCTTAGCAACAAGAAGATTATGGAATATGGGGGGGGAGGCAGAATGAAAAATAAATGAGCATACAGACTTGATAACACAACAGAACTAGAGGCAATATAGGTGCAGTTTTTAATGGGTAACACTTAAAGCGAGAAAAAGTGAGTTCTCTTTATTTCATTGACAAAGACTTTTTTCTGGCTCCAAGTTACATATCTAATAAAATTTTGTTATCCAGTGTCCAGTTTATTAGTCCCTTTCTGCTCACTTGTGCCATGTTCGTGCTGATGTAGCATTGCGTTTCTGCCTTCCTTTCCTGCTTTATATTGGCCTGAAATTCTCTCAATCATCTTTATTGTGTACAGTAGATGTAGGCTTTCCAGTTTGCCCTCCAGGCTCGAAGCATTAGTGAGATCAAAGCAATAAATGTCCTCTTTCTTACAACAGGAAAACTAACCTGAGTTTTTTGGTTTGGACCTTGCTAAAGGACTATTTGTCCTCTCAGTCCTTCCTTAGAGACAGGGGCTTGCGTGCACTTGAACTGGATGCCAAGTTGTCTCCACTGATAGCTATGGAAATGTTTATGGACAAGTCTGAATGTCACCTCCCTGCCACCGATTCCCAGAGAGGGGTCACCCACGGGGGCAGCTGGCAGAGCAGACAGCGAAGAGATGCGTGTCCTGGCTGGGTCTTCGTTGTCCCTGCTCACCTCCTCTGCTTTCATTCCACGGTCAGGCACAGCAGCTGTTCCTCACACAGTTGCTCGGCTGTTGCTTCAAAATGATTTGTGTTCCGCATTTTCCCTCTTTCCAAAATTAAAGTCACCGCATTAGCGTACCTCTTGTTTCACACAGGTGATCACTCAAGCCAGGTGTTACAGGGTTTCAGGAGTGATATTTATGCCCGTTCTAGGTTTCTGAGAGCACAGCGTGGTTTTTGGTCTCCTTCAGAGCTTTATGAGCCTTTCCTGCAGGTCACATTCACCCGTCTCCCATGCAGCTGTGCTCTTGCACTGGAAGCCCTTCTCCTCCCTCCTGCTGCAGAGAGAGTCACTTGCACTAATCTTACTGTATAAGCTCATTTCTAATTCCATTTTTGCAGCCCAGCTGATAAATACTGTAATGTTTAAGTGCTTACCAACCATTTGGTCTGAAATGACTTGTTAATCAAGCTTTATCACTTGAAGTAAGAGGCTTAGCTCATGCACACACAGGCTGCGTTATGCAGGCAGGGATGCTGTCCTTCACGCAGATGTCACAAGAGCTGTGCTCAGAAAGTGTGTGCTGTACTTATGGGTATTTGATCAAATCAAATTTTATTTACTTATTCTCCCCTGGTTCTTATCACTGCTTGTGCTTGAAACTGAAATCACAGGTAGCATCTGTCACGCTGTTAATTTTGGCTTGTAAGTGAAGTGTAGTTTCGGAGGGGCAAAATATGACAAATTATTAAACACCTTGCTTGTCTGCTGGAGATTTCCCCCCCTGCCCCACTTACAGCATGGCCAGACTAAAACTTAAGAGCATTTGAGGGAGGTAAGAAGAAGAAGCAGCTGAAGAAGGAAAGGGAAGCACAGTGGCTGTGGCTTCCCAGGCTGGATTCTCACCCCATCTGTGAGGGACCCTCCTTGTGGGGTGATCCCATCTCTGCTTGGTGAGGGTCCTGTCTCCTGATGAACCAGCAGTTGGCTTTTCCATGGCCAAGCAGGAATTTCTGAGGACACCTGGAGAAGGAGGCTGAGATGGGGTAATCTTAGACAGTGACTCTCATTTCCCTGTACATCCAGTGGAAAGGAGGAGATGCTTCCAGAGAAAGACTTGTGTGCGTATTCTGACACCATCCCAGGCTATGGAGGGTGCTCATCTCTTTCTGCAGACCATAAGGGAGGCTGGCTTAGAGAGGGATATCTTGGGTTTAGGTGCTTCCATGGGGTACCTGAACCCTACTACGCATGCCAGTGTTGATGGAGGGTGGGGGAGAAATACAGCAATGTTTTGGGCAGGACAGAGCTGTTGTCTGAATGTGGCTTTTTTCCATTTCTGAAGCCAGTGATTTTATTTCCAGAGCAAAATTATTGTATGCCCATGGAGGTGCTCAAACAAATCAGAGATGGGTGAAGTGTGCTGTGGAGGGACATGCTTGGGCTCTCTTTTCAGCAGCTGCAAAACACCTGTACTCCCCTGAAATCTGTGGCCTTTGCCCAGCTACCCCAACTCCAATACCTTTCCCATTTTTGCATAGTCATGTTCCTTTTCCCCTAAATGTTTTTGGATGTCTCGGTCACATTTAATTCATTAGAATTTCCCTTCCTTCCCTCCCACCTTGTGAGAGCACAGAGACCGCTCAGGGAACCGGCTGCCTCGCTGTTCAATCCCCTGTCAATACATGTAGCTTTGCCGTTTGACCTTTAAGACATCTCCTCTCCCGGTTACCATCGCCTTTTTGCACTCGCTGTCCAGTTGGAGAAGGAGCAGAAGAACGCACCGATAGCAATGCAGGCACCCAGAGCAACCCCAAGGAGCGTGACGGTGGCAAGCCTCAATTCACCAGGAAGGATTAATGCAGGATTTCTATTACTGTGCAAAGGATGTAGGAATAAACAGCTGCTGGAGTTGATTAAATGCCAGCACAAATGTATAATCGATCACAAAAGCCATTAGCTGCGAGTGGAGGCTATCGCCGCCGCAGCAAACGTTGTTCCCCAGCGAAGAGGGGTCTGACCTCTCCTCTCCTACGAGGCGGAGAGGAAGCACACAGGGGCCAAAGCCATGTGTGGGAAGGTGAGGAACACCCCTCGGCGTGTTTTGACTCGATCTGATGGACTACAGTAGCTGCCACACACCGATCTTGTAAAGCAAGAGCCCGAGCCCACCCACCTTCAGCATCCTCAGCGCTCCCCGACCCTCAGAGCTGAGGGTGGTTTGGCCGGTAATGGACTAAGCCCAGGCGGAGCAATCTCCCACGGGGTGGTGGGCAGAGGTGCAGACCCCACAGTGGGCTTTGTCCATTCCTCCTCCATGATTTACCTTCTACTGTTTTGGGGTGAATGGAGAAAAAGTGGTCAGAGAGAGAGAAAGAAAGAAGGAAAATGCTTAAAAAGGATTATCTTCCACAGGTAAGGCAAGGGACCCAAGCTGCTGGTCCTGCCAGGAAAAAACAAAAACTGCCCCAAGGAAATGGGAGTGTGGCCCCCATCTGGCTCCAGTTTTTGCATTTTGGCCATTCTTCAAAAAAGCTCAGATAGTTTAAAAGTTGTAAAATCCAAAGTTGAGCCAACAGAACTAGTCTATCCATCTTGTTTGGAGATCTAGGACTTTTGAACACCAGCTATCTACACTCTACTAGTTGGATCCTGGCCAGCTCACTTCCTTCTCTATCTGCTTTCCAAACAGGCAACACAGTTTTGCTTTTACTGAATTTATCTTAAAAGAACTGATTACCTAGGGGAATGGTCCCTGACCCATTTTTTTCCTCTGCTTTTTTCTGCAGGCAGAAGGAAACCTCTGGGGTTTTGAATTTTTATTTTGCATCCCAAGTTGTCTCAGAGCTGTGTGGTGAGGATGGGTGGGATGCAGCCTGCGGGTTCAACCAGGTGGACGGGGGACTCTGCTCCCTTCATCTCATGTCGGACTCTCATGCCCACCTTGTTACACAGACAGGTACAGGCACTCTGGTCAGTGTGCTGTAATGTATACTATCTGAGCCAGAAAAGAAAAGCCATTCAAAAAACAATTTTTGATGAAAATCTCTCCCTATGACTGTAATCACCAGAAGTGCCAGCCTGCTGCTGGGTGCGCAATAAAAGCAACGGGATATCCCACGGGCATGTAACTGCTGGTAGCTGGAGCTTTCACTGTGGACTGTGCACCTGGTTGTATCAAACTGACCTGTGATGTTTTAAAATCTTTCTGGAAGTTTTACATCTGTTTGGAACTTTTAAATCTTTCTGGACACATTCATACTGCCAAAAGTGGTTTCCCCTCTTCCAAATGGCATATTCTTATGTATGTTTCTGTTTTGTATGTCCTTGCCAAATGATAGAGGAACCTACTGAGACAGGAGGAGGTGTTTGGTTTAGAGGGATGAAACCATTTTTCTGTAATGTAGAGGCAATTCTCAGCCAGCACCACCAGAAGTAAAGCACAGGCACTTTGGGAGGTGTGCAGCCTGTTCTTCCATAAGGAATTAGGTCAAATCCAAACTTGAAACACACATGAGGTCTGGTCAGAGGTGCTGGCCCTCCTTCAGTGCATAGTTCCATTTGGGTGCATGGTGACAGAGGCCACCTTTGCTGCTGGGTGCACAGACAGTGGACAGGGAGTGTGGAGGCTGTGGATAATCTCCAGGGGTCACACAGGAGCTGGGGACACATCGATTCACTTGCTCTGGGACCAGGTCTGAGCATCTCCAGAAGGGGGTCATACCTGGACAGGAGATCATCATACTGGAGCAAGGATGAGACACTGCTTCACAGAGCAAGGGACACCCCATCATGACAAATCTGTGGCATTTCAAAAAATATCAACAGCCGGCTTGCTGTTTCCTAGTTGTCTCCTTTGCTGTTTTGCTGCACAGGGTGAGAGATGCTTTCATTAACAGCACAAGTTTCCACTAAGCCATGAGTTTTGGTTTGCTTGGTTACCCTCAAGCATGAAAATTAAAGCTAAATTAGAAAAGCAAAAGCCAATGTAAATAGCCTCATGTCTCTAATTAAAGTTGTTTTGATAATTTTCTGCTGAGCATTTATTTTAAGACATTTCTATCTTATCTTTAGAGATAATAAAATGTGATTTTTTACAAGCCATGGGCTGGTTCTGACTGCATTCGTGTTGTTGTACTCCTCGTGGGGTGGCCTGCACCAGTTCCTTGGGTGCGATTCATAGAGCTGACCATATACAAGCATAATTTAAACTCTGTGTTTCATTTCAGGGGAAAGGAAAAGCACATAATCACATATCAAGTGATAGGTAACACAAATTTCATGCAGAGGTTAGAGCAAAGATGCTATTGACCTGGTTGTTCAACAAGTGGTATTGGACTGGGGCCACTTGAGCCTCCTTTCAGACACAAATGCAACACTCGCACCCAAGCTCTTATGCTGCTGTGTTGACCAGAATAAATTGGCTAAATTTCCACTTCAAGAGGCAGCAAGAGCGGAAAAGAAAGCACAAAGCCAGCGACACTGGATCAGCCACACTTTCTTAAACATTGACATCTCATTACCAGCAAGATGCAGTGTAGTTACCATATGTGATAATTTTGGGAAGCTGCTTATGAATTCTGATTGATGTCTCGGCGATGTGAAATGGCTACATCTTTTTTTAATTCCTCTGCTAATGAGCACCAATGTGGCTGCCAAGGGTGGTGTCTCGGGCTCCCTGTCTGGACATGGAGAGGAGCTGCTGAGCACCATGGCTGGGGATGCAACTGGAGAGCCGGTGGGCTAACAGGGTGGGCTGAGGTCTCTTCCCCACCTCCCCTGGCAGGACTGCTCCCCAGAGGTGAGTGTGATGGATAGAAAACTCTGCGTGAATGTCCCAGGTAACCTGAGCGGTCGTCACATCTTGGTGTCACCTTCTTTGAGGTTCCCACATCTCCAGAGCTCCCCATCCACTGTGCTCCTCTAGTGCCACACCAACCCCCTTGGCTCCAGGAATCTAGCCTGGGTGGAGTTTGTGCAGCCCTTGGGAACTCGTGATGCCAGAGGAGTGCCAAAAGGTGCTTCTGAAAAACCTGGGTGTGTAACCCAACCACAGCCTCCGACTTTTCTGCAGCTGGCCTGTCCCTAGGTCTACAACGAACACAGAAGATACGAAGTAAGACCACAGCCTGGGGAATATTTGGTGGTGGAGTTTCCACGCCAGCCCATCAGTATTTGAATCACTGATCTGTCTGTCCCCTTTAAAGCAACCGGCTCTACCCACCACCCTGTCATTGTCAAAACACCCTCTTTATGCCTTGAAGCTCTCGGCACTGTGCCTTCACCGAGTACAGAGTTTTTCTCACTACATCTCAGCCATGGAGTATATTTGCAAATAACAGCTCTCATGAAAGCTGGCACCTCTCCTCTCCGTCAGTGCCGGTGCCAGTCATCATGCTGGAAATGGCACCGTGGATCACAGGAGCAGTCCAGCATCCCTGGGCGAGAGCTCGCAAGTCAATTCATTACCGCCTTAATGCTCTCCCCTAATCTCTTACAGCGAGCGGCGTCTCTGCCCCGGTGGAACTAATGTCATTTTTCATCCTTGTGGTCACTGTTAGCAGTCAAGCAAAAAATGTCAGTTTTAATTACAGCATTTATTTACACATATGTCTCCTGCTTTAAACTGGGAGACAGACTTCCCCCTCATCACCCAGGGCTTACACGCTTCTGTTAGAGAAACAGGTATAATTCTTGCCAAAGGGAGTAAAATCTCTTAGTAACACCTGCTTATGTTTCTTCTTGAAGCATATAGTTGTAATCAATGACCTATTTAAAAAATGAGAAAATCAGATTATTTTTTTTTAAAGTTATTTCAAGCCTGCTAAACAGGTGCTGTAGTAAATCTGACATGTCTCTAATATACTGCTCTGGTAATCCCTGTTTGCTTTTTATTTCCACATGTATTGGTTGTTCTCTTTATGACCACAATAAACACAATTGGTGAGAGAATAGCAGACATCTTTGGAGAAAGCACTCCAAGAAGTATTATCTGAATTACATTTTTGCTCTTTAAAAGCCAGCTGTGATCTGAGATTCCAGCTGCTTGGTTTTCCCATGGTACCCTGAACAGCCGTCCATTTATTTGTCAACATTTGTTTCTATCGTTTAGTTTGTCTAATACTTCACTTCTTTTTCCTACCCACTTTTCCTGGTGCTCCTCTGAAGTGCCATTGGTCAGCACCAATGAATTGTGGAGGATCTCACACCAGGTTTCTTGTTTTCTATATGACTGGAGTGGCTGGTAATGGCTGGTGGGGAAATCACTGACAAGTTAACAGGTCCGTTCACTTTTTTGGCTTCATGCATTCCCTGACTGCTTTCTTTTGAACCTCTGACTAAGCAAAAGTCTGTTCTGATTCAGAGAAAATTCAGTCTGCTGGAGCCTGGAGAATAACCCTGGGAATGTTTTAAGAAGTGTCAAGGGAGGAGTTTCTTTTTAATTGAATGGAGCCCATGCAAAGCAGGAAACCTGTTAAGGCTTGGCTATTCTAAGAGTATGAGATACAGAAACGGTCATCCCTCTTTCCTCTTAGCACAGGCAATCGCTAGGTCTAAAAACTTCATCTTACCTGGCCATTTCCCTTGGAACAAAGTTCAACTATACTAACAGTAAAAGCCTCAGGAACCAGGGGCATCATTTTAGCAGGCTATGGGGACCATGCCCAATCTCTGCCAATGCCGCTGGAGCTCAAGGAGTCACCTCAGTGTCGGTGACGGCTGTCCATGTCCAAGGGCTGGACCGTCTGCTTTCTCATTGCGAAGACCATCTCGCCTTGAAACCAAGCGTGCTGTGATGGGGCCCTGCTAACAAATCTCAACGTCACTTCTTCAAGGCAGAAAGTTCTCTTCCAGCATCAGTTTCCCTGTTAATTGGATGACCTCTGCTACTCAGCATTGGGCTGCGATTCAGGAAAAGGTCAGGCCTTTTTCACGGCTGCTCTTTCCAATTAACTTTTTGGTGTACTTGAGCACGAGTCTACTGCCCTTCAGGCGCAGGAGATGCTCAGCATGCCATAAAGCTCGAAGGAGAGCAGGGGGCTAAATGATCCTTCTGGGAGGCACCTGACCTGACTGTTAACTCGGGTTTTACTTGGCGGAACAAGAAACGTCGTCTCTACTTTCTTCCATAAAAACAGAGATAGCACTGCAGTGAAGAAACTCTGTGGGTAAACGGAGGTTTTCTGTTATCAGCTCCAGTTACATTCTTTCCCAGGTCTGTTATCTGCTTGGCCTAATCCATGCCTCTGATATAGGAATCACCATCTTTTGTAGGACAGAACACTGCATTCAATATTTCCAAAATATGTCAGCAGAGGAGTAACCATTTGGACTGAAATTCCATAAATAATTTGTGACAACTGACCTATATTGGTTTCCTATAACATGCACAGGTGTCAGTCCGCTGCCTACCTATCCTCACATTCACTATTGCTCCCGAGCCTTTGGCCAGGTTTCAGCAAATTCTGCAGGTGAGAAGAACTTGCAAAGATAACTAATTTTGTCCAAATTTGGGGAAAATGGGTGGCCAGACAGAGGAGAAAGATGCATTGTGGACCTTTGCCAAAGGGAGAGTGCAACATGTGCTCAGACCATATCAAGTGCCAGCAGATTCACATGGCAAAAAGTCCTTGTAAATGTGAATGAAATGTTAATAAAACCCACTGAAGTGCAAAGAGTTCTGATTTAAGCTCACACTTTCTCTAAGGCCAACAAATCAACTATGGGATAAAACCCCAAAGGCACCAGGCTCTAGAAGCTCTGGTGCTCACCTTTACACCTCTCAAGGAGAAGTTTATCCTTACCTAAAGGGCAGGCACCCACCTCTGCCCTCCTTGTGGCCAAGTTACCTCCTGTTTTGAAGGTTTGTGTGTTCCTAAGTGTTCAGCTGAAGATATGCACCAGGAGGAGATGAACCACAAGCCTAATTTCTAACAATCTGATCTGTCTGGTTTAGCGCCTGAACAATGCACTCTCTGAGATCGGTATGTGTTCATTGAATAAGAACAGGTTTGGACCATTTTTTTGCCAGGTCCACTGAATTTCCCATTCTTATTCCTTGGGCACCCCAAATTAGTGGGTGCTGCTGGCAATTATAGTGTGTCTCTCTGCCTCAGTGCCCTATGCACAGCAGAATAATGATAAAGCTGCTGAGGGTGGTAAGTGCTGTGGTGTTGGATCCACTAATGGCAGTGAAGCTCTGAGATACAGATGAGAGGGTTGCGGACACATCCCTGAGCGTGGGAGGAGTTTGCACTGGGAATAGCGGTTGTGCAATGGCTTTGGCTGTGCCAAATGCCTGCAACACACACTGCACCTGGGTTAGCTCCATCTCCCTTGTCGTCACTCCCCTTCTCCCTGCACGATGGCCTGACCAGGTCCTTGCACCCTTGCAACTGACTCCTTGAATCCTGTTTGCTACCATGTGCACAGGCCAGCAGGAAAACATTATTTCTGCAATGTCCCTTCAGCACAGAGGAGGTGGAAACAAGAGTTCAGTGTCCAACAACTGGGCAAGAGCCTGCCCCGTGAGTGCCAGACTCTCCAGCCTTTGGAGCCCTTTTGTGTAGCTTGGTGTTGCACTGTCAGCACCATACACATATCCATCTCCATTCCCTTGCCGATCATTTTGTGGCCCCCCAGGTCCCTTCCACCTCAGGCAATGGGCTTTATGCCATATAGAACCAGCCAGTATTTTGCCAGTCCCACTCTGCTTCAGCCTGGAGTGTTTGACTATCTCACCAGCAGGAAATATTTATGCACATCAGAACATCAGCGCAGCAAAAATATTAAGATGTAACTCCCTGCCAATCACCTGGTAAAATTTTGATTTCAGAAGCACCTAATAATAAATGGGAATGCCGGAACTTGAAGTCAATGGGGATCCATAGCTAAAGATTGCCTTTATCAGTAGGGCATCTGTCATTGCTTAATTAAGATGCAAATCATAGCTGTCTCCATGGTGATGAAGTGACTTTTTTGTGTTGATGAAATACAAACATAGCTGGATGTGCTTAGCTGAACTAGCTATAACCTAAGGAAAATGTCAGGGCCGGCTACAGCTCTGGCCGCACTCGGCCAAATTCTGCCCTCGTGTCCCCCTCCCGGCAAACCTCTGTACCAGGAGATCAGAGTACAGCAAGATCCCAGCACTCACGCTGATGATGAGAGACCCAGGTAAGTGCTTAAAAAGGTGCAGTGAATCAAGAAAAATGGGCTGAGGTGAGCTGGTTACCACTTGCTCATGGCTGAGATCCCCCCAGCATCACTTGGTTTGCTGGCAGGAGTACCCGTTCCCAGCCAAGGCAGCAGCTCTGCAGAGCCATAGACATAAGCCACAGGCACATTGCTGTGGGTGGTAAAAGCCATCTTACCCAGCTTGCAGGGAGCGAAAGGGCATTAATTATGGGTGAGCGAAATAATTACAAAAGCCATAAAGAAGTTTATGAGACGTGCCTTCAGGAGAGATGTAGCAGCAAAGAACATTTTGTGCTCCCCAGCTGCCATTTGCCAGGTTTGTGATGAAAAAAAAGCCAGTTGCCTAAATCTCTTCTGCCACACTCTCTTGCCAGCTAGGACATGCGCCGAGCTCTTACACACCCAAATTGGACCCAAAGTGGATGAAATACAGATATTCAGGCAAAAGGCCCAGAGCTGCCAGCATCAGTGACTGTGATTTGTGCCTCTGGGTGTTAGACCCTACCTCAGTCCCTGGGGCTGGGCTCATCTGGGTACAGAACTCCCCACACCCACAGCTGCAAAACCCTGATGAAAATGGGGCTTTTTTAAGCATCCAGGATTCACAAGATTTTTTTTTTTAACCCTATGACTTCTTTAAGCCTATCTCCTGCCAAGCTGGGTTCCTTGCGTGGTTTTTAGTATTTTGAAGCAGTCATTGCTGGTAGCTGCGTGAGCCCAACTCACTGCACAACCCTGTTGCTGCCTCTTGAGGGACTTTGGAGACTCCTTTACCTGTCCTGCCTCAGCATCCTCCTGCCTCAACACCCAGGGATAATAATAGCAAGCTGGCCAGAGATACTGACTCCTGTCCCAGCACGTGGCCAGGGCACCTGCAGAAAGCTTGGTAGCAAGTCACGCTATTGCTTTGGTGTGGGCTCTGTTGCAAGAAATGAAGCAGATCTTCCTGCACAGACAAAGCCAATGGTTACGCATACACCTATGACCTGGTATGTGCTGTAGCCACGGGTCTGTAGCTCCTCATGCAGATGTGTCTGTGCTAAGGTGCTCATAACCACCCAGCATTTATCCTCTCTTCAAGCAAATTAGCTTTTTCAGCAGGAATAAACTGCAGCCAGAGTGAGGAGTCAGCCCCACCTGAGCTGCAGCTGAAGCATGGCTCTTGGTTGTAAATCAGTGCTTAGGCATACTTGGAAAAAAAAAGGCTTGATTGTCTCCCATGGCAATGTCTTGAAGCGATGAGGAAAGAGTAATTTAAAAATCAGCCACCTAGAGGCAACTGTGACAACAGGGAAAATACCCTCTGGCAGCAGCAGAGTGGCTAATTGCTCAAGTTTGGTATTCATGTGATCATTCATTAGCTCTCATTTAATAACGATTTACTCTGCACTGATGTGGAACCCTTCATCTCCTCTCCCAGGCAACTGCGCAAATATCAAATCTGGCCTGAGAGCACTGGCAAGGGGATGCTGAGCTCTGGGTCACACCCGTGGGGAAACTGAGGCACAGGAGGGCTCAAGGCTATACCGGAGCCCAGCGGAGCATCCTCTGCACTGTCTCTCCGGGCTTCCACCCTCTGCACTTTCCCATGCCCTACCTAGAATTTCCTGAAGAGCTGAAACTGAAGAAAGGCGCAGGGTTTTCAGGCAACAGTAGTTAATCACAGTCATTCCCACCTCTGTAAGCTCCTGCAGCCCCCTGTATTTTTACTGGTAGAAAAGAGGGCAGGATTAATTTAGGAAAACCATAAAAAAGATGCTGGGAGAACAGGTTTAGCACATACACCTTATTTTTAAATGTTATGAGATCCTGATACACCCCTGCTTCTCCATCGCTCTCCGAATGCTGGTGGGTCAGAAAGTACATGAGATGCTGCACTGCACCTTGTTGCATTGGGGTAAATGAGAGCGCCAGGGAAAGAGAGACTGACTGCGTGGAGAGGACTCCATGCCAGCTTGGTCTGCAGTGGGGTGTCCCACAGGTGCTGTGGGTCTGCTGTTGGGTCTGTGGGGATCGGTCAGTCTGATGTGGGCATCTCAAGGGCAACGTTGGTGTGCTGGACACTGAATCAGTGCCCTAAAATAAGGAGAGATGAATTCCTCCTAAAGGGACCAATTGTTGTAGAAAATGAAAAAAAACCCCAACAAACCAAAACATAGAGGCAATAAATGCAACTGAATTCTTCAGTTAGTGTCAGAAACCTCTTCCCGCAAACATGTAATTTGGCAGTGGAGAAGATTTAGTGCATGTGTATCAGCACCCACTGGTAAGGTCCATAGGACAGTGTTTTAACAAGACAATGTGTGCATTGTCTTCAATAAAAGATTTTGTAAGACACTGTTTAAAAATTCAGCATTTGTGTGCTTCTTTATTCTGCTTATATAAATAAGCAGAGAGTTCGCTGGCTTCCCAAAGACATAGAAAACAAACCTTTTGTAGGATACTGGCAAATGCAGCAGACAAGGGAAGGCTGAAATCACCTGCCCTTGGCAGACCCTACTGCCCTTTCAGATGGGCAGAGGCACTATGTTAGGCTGTTTCCCATTAGGAATCCCTCTGACTGACAACCTCCTACCATACCTTCAAAGGTTAAGTAGTGAGGCCTTTGGTTCTTAGCTGAATTTCACTTTTTCCATTGATCCAAGTTAATTCCATACTCTCTGGAAGCATTTGTTCTGGAGAAAGCCATGCCTTCCCTTCTCTCCCCTTCACGGCGTTTTCCACTCCAAGTAAAGCAGCATGCAAGGCAACATAGAAATGCTATGTGGAAAAAAAAAAAAAAAAAAAAAAAGACCCAGGGTAAGAGTTTGGCACTTGCACTGATATGTTGGTGTGCCAACTACAGCAAAAAGAACAGGAGACCTTTCCCCTTTAATCAAACTGGAAGGTTGACTTGGTGCCTTCATTACAGGTCTCATTCTCAGCTCGAGAATCAATGAGCAGCTGGTGACCGGCACCATCCCTTTCTTCTCCTCCTCCTCCTCCTTTTCTTCCCCCCAAATCTTGCAAGTCTGTCCCAAATTTATGGGTAATTCACCCAGATGTATCTGAATATGCACCACTAAAGTTATTGTTATGTCTTCATGCAGTTTAAAGATAACTACAGGACTCACAGGACTGTGAATTTTTCCCTCTGCAGTGTGGAGGTGGGAGAAGGTCCCTTTGCTGGGGTGCCTTAGTGGGCTCTCCTCCTAGAGATACCCCACGCAGTCAGGCTCATGTGGGGTGGACGTTGTCCTCCAGCCCTTTCTCTGTCAGGGTGGTTACAGCTCCTAGGTGGGAAAGGTGAGGGGAAAACAGGGGCCACGGTGATGGCCAGCCCTGTGCTAGTGATGCCAAGAGTAAAGCTTCCCGGAGGGAACGCTCTGCTTCCTTCGTCTTCAGAAGTGCCCATGGAGGGGTGGTGGAGCCACCCCTTCACTGCCATGGTGCAGGGCAAACAGGACAGCAATTTTCTGTTCCCTTTCTTCTCCTACAAAGGAAAGGGCACTGGTGATCAGTGCACACACTTACCTTCCCAGTCTCTGTTGGCAAAACCTGCTGTTCCCAACCAGAACCAAGGTCCCTGGCCATCATCTCCAGGGACATGGGTTTCACTGCTGGCATGGCAGCCTGATGCCCATTGCACCGGGAAGGGGAGAGAGGCAGGACCTTCAAGCAGACAGGCATTACTGAGATTAGGAAACACATGTGGTCATTCCCCTGCTATCTCCAGCTTTCACCAAGGAGCCTTGGTTCATCTAAGCCACAATCACTTCTTCCCCAGGCTTGGGGGGACCTGGGTCCCAGCTGAGCCCATGGTACGAGCATGAGCAAGCAAGCCTTGGGACAGCCTTTGGGACTGCCTGGGACACGCGTCCTGCACTTGGTGGAGATGGTACAAAGGCCTGGCTGTATCACCGCAGTCTTCCCTCTGCCCCTCGAGCTGTGTGCTGCGAGCACGTGGTGCTCTGAGTGTTGGCCTCAGTGGTTTGTCAGGGGTTACTCGCAACTGAGGCAAAGACCAGCCGGGCAGTTCTCCTCCTGGCTGAGGAGAGGCCTTTCCATTCATTCACCTCCAACAGCCCCGCTAGACTCATTTTCTGTCCATTTTCAGCCTTCCCTGTGTGACTGATGACAACTTCCATGTGATCTCAGGGTGTCATCTCCATGCTCACCCACATGCCAGCACACACGGAGATTTCCCTTGTCTACTTGAAGGCAGCTTAAAAGCAACGCCAGAGAGCTTTCTGTGCTCATCTAACATAGCTATCCCCAGAAAGAGGATTTCTTTCCCACAGAGCTCCCAGGGCCAAACCTTATGCTCCTGGCCTGGGTAGGAGCAACAGAAACAAGCCCTAATGACAGAATTTCTTCCATCAAGCTCCCTGGATGCATCCATGGTGCGGAGAGCACATCCCACCAAACTGGCTGCCGCCTTCACCTGGGCCCCTGGTGTTGCTCAGCGATGGTGGCACCCAGACCCTGAGGGTAGGAGCTTGCAATTAGTTTGCGGAATGGTTTATAGACTCGGTGTTTGCAGGATCAGCTTGAAATCTCTTAGCAGCAAGCATCAGTCATTTCATCACCTGGTGGTGGCCACCACATAGTTCCACAGGGCTGTGACTCATCTGCCATTCAAGCACCACTTTGAGCTCAGGAAATTTGTACCTCAGCCTGGTGTCACCTGAACAAATGATAGCGCTGCTTAGCTTAAATGATTCTCAGCTGGCCTGTCCTATATACATATGGTGCTAATTTCCTAGCATGACCTGGTGCCTTTGTGCTATGCTTGCACAAGTGCTGTCAGCTGAAGAGCAGAGCCTGGGTCGTGGTGGCTTTTCTGGAGCTGTGCTGTTTGGTTTCCTCCTGCATTAAAGGCTTGGGAAAGCACAGCGCCTGTCAGAAACCCAGCAAGACGGAGCATGCGATGCAGACGGCAGGTTGCTCTTCTTCCTAATTAAAGCTAAGCCTTTGAAAAGGGCTACAGCTCTAGTTATTATACCTGTGCCTTCATCCCATCACTCTTCTGCTTTTCTTTGCCACTTCTAGCTATTATATGCCATCTATATGATCTCTGTCCAGACTACTAATGAATGCCTTGTTAGAACAGTAATTGGCTTCTTATTTAGTAGGCTCATAATGATTATAACAGAAGTACATTATCAGCCATAGGGCATAATCTATTTTAAGCTGCAGTACACAGGGACTGAGGTTTATGTTCCTTGATGTGATTTCTTTTCCTTTTGTAAAAGCGATTACGTGCATTTGAGTGTATATCGCTATTGTTGAAGCCTTTTATGCAAGAGTTTGTTGTACACAGAGCAATTTATAAATGGCAATTCAAAGAACAGGCAGCAATACAATGGGACCAGCAAGTGGGCTTAACCAGAAAGGAAACGAAATACAGGAATTCAATGTGCTCCCAAGAAATTATCTGTTTTCACTCTCATGATGGATTACACTGTCAAGAGGTTGTATAATATTCAAAGAAATATCACTAACTGGTTGGGTTATTGTACTCCAAATGCCAGCTATATGGCTTAGCAGTGTGCTGATGAAGTTCATGGCTGTGTGATGCTAACCAGGGGGATTTAAGCAATGTTCAGGAACAGAGCTTGAGGAATCACTTTTTGCTGCTCCCTGTGTGGATTTTTGCTCTTTGCAGTTATTTCAGTAGGTAAAAGAAGCTGAACTGGGGATCTTGGTTCCAATCACCTTTCTGGAAGGTGTTTGTGTAATCCATTCTCAAATCTGAACAGCCCAGAAGGTAAGTGCACAAAGGACTGTGGCATCAGCTCTTTTACCCAGCTTCGGTGGTTAACACAAAGCATTAAAGACACTGAAAAAGTTGGACCAAGCCAGAGCATTCACCACACCTGCTTTTGGAAAAAAACATGGGAGGGAGAGAATGGACTTTGTGGGATGTTTTTGTTCTTTAACTATACGAGATAGATCTCCAGCTGCTTTTGGAAATTGACTGTGTGCCTTAATTTTTGGCTGCTAAACTAAAAGCCCCAAGAAGTGGCAAAAATCAATTTTCAACAAATAGGCTGCAGGGATGTTTAACAAGGAAACACCCAAAATAATTAGTAGCTCTAAATCTTAGGATTGGGAACAAAAGGTGCTTGGGCTTGAGCCTCCCAAGAACACTGTCCTTTAGCCATTTTTCTCCCAGTTTGCTTGTCTTATCCATGTACCTCTTCCGATCAAAAGTTAATGGCATATAAAGAATCTGCAAAAATTCTAATTCTTGTAGAAATAAAAAAAAAAAGCAAGGCTGACCTTTTAGTTAAATGATATTCCTTGGTTTTGTTGTCATCTTTGTAATCATGACTTAGTTACTTCTGGCATGCTTCAGGCACATTTCTTTTGCGTCCCCTTTTGGAAACTCCTGCCTCGCTTGCTCTGTATTTCAGCTTCCTTTGGTAAAATGCTTGAAAAGGGGACGTACTCCATGATGTGCCACACTGGTAAGAAAAAGGCTTTTCCTAGCAGAAATAAATGCTTATGTTCATGTGGTGCCCAGGAGCTCTGCACATAGGAGTTTTTGGATGTATGTGGACAGACTCCTTGTGAGCTGCAGCAGGTCCAACAGCTTTCAGAGGCATCAGACACAGTCCTTGCACAGAAAACATGTTTAGCATCTCCAGAGAAATGCAGAGAGCCCTTAAATCGAAACCAGAGGGCATTCCCCAGCAGCAGGAGGGCAGGTATCCACAGGGCACAAGCTGTCTGGGCTCATTCCCCCATCTGAAATAATCAGAGCTGGTTAAAACAGATGATTTTGCAGGCATTTCAATTTCCATCAGAAAAATTGGTCATAAGGGAAATTTTCATCAAGCTCTTGTTGTAGATTCTAGGTGGTGCGGATGGTTTACTGTAACCTACTTGGACAGTACTAGAACAAGGGGGTCCCAGGCTTGGATGGAGCCTTCAGATGCTGCTGTGTGGCACATAAGTAACACTAACATGTGGAATGAAATGCTCTACAAGGGTTTAGCTTGTCTGTGAGCCTCCTGTTTGCTGCCTGTAACAAAAACTAACATAAGTTTCCTTTTTCTTTTACAAAAGTTGTTTTAAACCTCCAGTTCCCTTCTAATTTCTCAGAACTGTGCAAACTTCATTATCTTCCCCAAGGCACTGGGAATTGGGATTTCCCCATGCTTACTGCAAATGCCAATTACCGGTGCCAAAAAGAAAAGCCCACTGTGTTCCCCTGAAAGTACCATTCCTAGGAGCTATTTGTTTTGAATGAAAAAATGCTGTAATAAAGGTAATTAAATTAGAATGGAACTTAATGTATAGAACTAGTGGTAGGAAAGAAGAATAATGGGAACCTTAATTATACCTGACAAGGGTATGTGTCAGCACATCCAAGCAGAGTGTGTGTATTTTTCACTTGCTTAGTACATCCCTGCCCAGTTTACAGCATGAGATGCAGAATTTTGATGAGTTTCAGTGGCTTTCAGCAAGTCTGGATAACGAATGTCACAAATGCTTGAGGGTGTGATTTTTTTTTTTTTTTTGTGTGTGTGTGTTTGGTTGGGTTTGTTTGTTTTTTTTCCAAGGAAGGAGAGTCTTGCAGATGAAGCTTTTGTGTACTCCTCTTCAGGGCTAGGGTTGGCTCCTGGCTCCTCCACAGACTTCTTGTAACTTTGCTTTCTTTTTCCCGCTGAGACAAGAAAGAGAGACCTTTGGCTGATCCTGGAGGTTAAATCCCCCCCAAATAGCAGTCATGCACCTGGAGGGCACTGTCCTCTTATAAGACCCTGTTGCCCAGAGGAGGGACACGACTCCTTTCCAGTCAAAGGGAAAAACTGGGGATGACGTTGTGCAGACTTGGATTCTCTTCAGCACCTCTTGGCTCACCATCAGCAGACGGAGCTGCTTGCCAAGAACCAGAGGAGCAGGTAGAGCTGGCCAGGCTCACCAGGGAAGGGGCTCAAAGCTGGACTGAAGCTTTGCCATCTCTGGGACCTCCGGGACCACAGTGCCTAGCACCCAGCTCGGGGACCCTCAAGGCCACCGGGGCATCAGGTGGCTTTGCACACCTTGTGCTCAAAGGGCGTCCTCAAAAGCAGGGTGAAGAGGAGGTGTTTTTGGGGCTGGCTCTGGCAGAGGGAGCCAGGGACCATGTGTACCTTGGTGCAGTGTCCAGCCAGGACAGGACCTGTGAGTTTCCCAGGATTTGTCCCACCTGTTACTACTCACAAATCAAGAGCTATTTTGTAGGAAATGTAATTCTAACCTTTGAGTTTTCAAGCCAAACAGAGATTGTTTCAACCATATTGTTTCTAAGAATTTTCTTTATCCTCAGTGAGTTTGGAGAGAGTTTTAGACAGCGTTTGTGCTTTCTCATCCCCTTCCCCCTCAAGTTTAATTTATGGCAAAAGCATGCCGGATTCCTCCCTGTTCCACTGCAAACAGCTTTATAACCTCATGTGTGTCCCACCTCCAGCTAATCACACCATGGCCAATGCGGTTCTGCTGTCTGTGCGTGTTTCTCCGGAGCAGTCGTGTTTCTGAGCACGGTGCTGGGGACTGCTGTGCCTCCTGAAGCACAGGAGGAAAGACATGTGGTCAGGAATGGGGATTTTCACCCATCTCCCCATTTTTATGCTTTTTGGGGAGATGAGGACAGAGTCGCTAGTCTACAACCGGACAGTAATGCAATTTCCATGTGGTGGAATTTACATTTATGGTGGAGATGTCTGGCAGGCAGCAGAGCTGCTCTGGGGACAGGAGCAGACTTCTGCATCTCCTGCCTTTGCTCCTGGTGCTCAGCCCTGGCCACCACTTCTCCTTGACCCTAGCGCACTCAGCTCCAGCTCAGCATCTCCCAGCTCTGCAGAGTACCCACTGCCTCTCTGAGGATGGAGGGTGTTCAACATGTCAAAAGATTCAGTTAATTGTCCACTTAGAGCAACTTCTGATTTTTCCCTCTGTTAAAAGAAAGACAGCCAAAGTGGCTTATCTGTGCCAGCTACAAAAATCCTCCTGTTTTTGTGAACTAGTAACTTAGCAAATAACGCCAGTCTGAGTAACTCATCCACCTGGCACAAGCAGTTACTGAATTACTGTAAAACACCATTACTGCCACTGTCTCTTAGGGTCACACTGGCCTCTGTAGGCATGATAATGACATTGTTCCTTCTGCTTCTGGCACAGCAGCACATCCCCCTGAACACCCTCCTACCTCGTTTTTCCTGCTGGGAAGGAGGCAAGAGCTGCTCATCTTGGCATGACAACAACTCCTACACAAGCTACCATGGACTAATAAATAAGATACCGGCCACTGAGGAAGGAGATGTGCTCTGAGGTCTTCTGGGCAATTTTGGGTGCAAAAATCTGAGTGCTATTGGGAATGCCAGTGTTGGTGGGCCAGTCATGGTAAACGCTTACTGGTAAGTGCAATAAGGCTGGTGGGAGCTGCAAGTGCCGCTGCACTGCCCTGCCCAGGACTGAACTGCTGGGGAACATGCCTGGCTCCGGGCTGCTGTTGGGACTCTGCTTTAAGAGGAGGTTATATAAAAATTTGCTGAGGAAAGTTAGAATTTAACGCTTCAGCTATTCATTGCCTTTCTGTTCAGCGGTACGGGACAGGAACTAAAAGGAAACACTGTGCCCCATTGTAACTGCAGAATGTGCACATGCAGTAGTGATCCCTTTTTGAGAGTAAAGGGCCGGGAAGGACCTGTTAATGTCTTTGAGTTTGTTACCTTGATCATGAGCAAAGGCATGCTATGCTTTCTATAAAGCCGTCAAGCTCCCTCTTGCAGACAGGTAGGTTTCTCCCCACTATTCCTCTTAATATGTTGTCAGAAACTTTCTTCTTCTATGCTCCAACATGTAATTATTCATGATACTTTGTGCCAGTTCATTCTTCTTCCAACATTACCTTGACAGTTAAACACATTTTCTCCTTCCCAGCTATTTACCCCTTGTACTGCTCCAGTAGCCTCTGTTTTTCCAGGCTGATCAAGCTGAGCTCTTTTAGTCTCTTTTTGTACGAATGCCTCGCAGTTGCTCTAGTTATCCTAGTGACCCTCGTTCACCCCACTTCTTGGCTGCATCTGCCTTTCACTTGAACCGGGGTGATTACAGCCATGAAGAGCACTTGGATGAGAGGGCACCAATGCTCTGTGCAGGGACAGTTGTGTTTCCTCCTCCACTGCAGAGACCCTTCCCAGTCCAGCCCAGGGACGTAAGACCCAGTCCCTCCTGGGACTAAGACCTCATTTTTCATTTTCTTAGCTGCATTATGCTGATCATTCTCTGATCAGCTGGTACTCCTCAGTCATTTCCAGGTGATGAGCTACACATTTATATCAGAAGGCTGCATTTTTATTTCGTTCCCAAATACATTACCTTGCATTTCGCACTAGTGAATTTTATCTCTCTCCTCTTACCTCAGTCCTCAGGATCATGTACTTCTGTTGTTATCTCTCTCTATTTCCATATTGACATTGCCTCTAAGTTTTGTCTTCAGCAGATTTTGTCAGGCATTTTCTGTGCCCAAGCAGTTAATAAAAATATTGGTCTCAAGACTGTTCCTTAAGGAACTCTGTTAATAATTTCCTCCCAGACTGATCCTTACCTTTGCAGCAGTATGTTTCCATCTCCCCTTCACCCAGCAGCACACCCAGCTTGCAGTTCATTTAGTTTCCACCCTCCCCATCCAAACTAATCTCCCAGATGGTATTTAATCAAATGCTTTCTTCAAGCCAGCATGGCTGAGCTCTACTTAACTCTCTGCATCTATAAAGCCAATTACGTTCCTGAGCTAACTTTAATAAGTCCATATTGCTTGTTATAACATTTATCTCCATTATACTTTTCTTCAAAATCTGATCTTAAATCTTTCATTTTTTTGAGGTCAGACATAAGAGCATTTTACTCCTTCCCTTTCTTCTCTCCCTTTTAAACTTGCTATTCTCCAGTCATACGATGCCATTCCTGGCTAGACAGATTAGCTTAAAATGTTTGCTGCTGCCCAGATGTGCCATGTGGGACTCGGGAAGGGGAGTGGGTCCTTCCAGCTGCTGGATGTGAAATTCCTGGGGTTTAGGGTTAGCCTGACTCAGCCATGCTCCTGCTCTTGTTTCCATCCTCCTCCTTTGTCTGGCCCATGGGTAGCATCAGCACTACCCTACTGAAAATGGGGCTGAAGACAAGCATCTGTTGTGCAGTTTTGCTTCAGTGCCTCTTCTTGCCTGTTTCTCTGTGTTTATGTCCGTGCATGTGCCAGCAGAACATTCTTCTGCTGGCTTTAATGTTTGTAACAAGGCCTGGTTAAACATGACCGGCAATTTTTGCTGTAATCACTACAGCTCTTCACTTTAAAGATACAGCTTTCTTCTCCGGCAACTCTTTGTTGTCTCTGCTTGTTTCCGTTACTGTTCTTGGGATATCTGGAGCTCTTTCCTACAGACGTTTCTCCTGGCTGGCGGGACAGATTGCCAGTTGTCCTGCCGTACAAGGCAAGGACCTCTGAAACCTTCACCATATTCAAGTCCTCTCGGATACTCCTTCCACCTCTCTGAAGAAACAGCCCATCCTAACATATCAGAGATGTGTTCTTGAAATAATGAAATTCAGTTGCAATCTTCTTTTGCCTTATCCCTCCATTTAATTTTATTGACCTATATTTAGAGGTGTCCAATGTGTTATTTCAGCTTCCATCTTATCAGTGCTGGCTGCACTCTTCCTTCTCTTCTCCATTACAGTGCTCTCCCCTACTTTCCTGCCATGTTTGAGACACCTTCTGACTCTAGTGCAACAGCCTTGGGTAACAGTAGCTTAATGCCGTAAGAAATCTCACTTCTAGAGGACAAAGTCTTTCTTACAATGTCATCTTTTCTAACTAATGCCTTCTAAGGATAATTCAAACTAGGTCAGCCCAGGTTTTCTAATAGACTTCTCATAATTTTTATGCTTTCACCTTGGGAAAGCATAAAATCCAACTGTAAGAAGTCGAATTCTCAAACCCTGACATTGGAAATCTAGGCTGAAAAAAACCTGTATATGTCCACAATAAATTTAGGAGTACTCTTGTGCCACTGTGACCCCTTGGAGGAAAGCAAGAAGAAAATGTGTGTCTATGCTTCACGTTTTGTTTAGCCCCCTTCTTCTGTTAATATGCTGAATTGTCTAATGGTGTCCCAAATATGTGGTAGACTGTTGATAAGGAAGTCCAGAAAATCATCAGTAAGGATGTCCAGAAAAATAATGGCTCTCCAGTTTACATTGGAAGATCGAGTGAGATTCGGGTCAGAAGTTAAGGCACCTGTATTCAGGTGTCTACATGTCCGTATTTGTGAGCACCATGGCTAACCTCCCATCATAGTCAATGGAAATTGAGTCAACAGATCCTAGAGATCTCTCCAGCATACACTCTGGTGGACTCCCAGGTAGGATTCATGTCCCTAACAGTATTGGGGGTGCCCTAACGTACTCTGTCTGGCCTTCAGAGGAGCAGTGAGACCCTTTCAGGTCCTGTGCCATGTCTTTCTGCACCATCCAGACCTCACAGAAGCCTGAAATGGCAGTACATCTAGAAAACTGAGTCTGTTCTGCACGTTTGTTCAGCTGAACCTGCCTGAAAATCTCCCAGATGTGAAGACCTTTGGTTTGCATTATTGGTGGATCAGCAGATGTTTGCAGCTGGAGCTAGCTGGGAAGTTTCTGATGGCGTATGTTGCTTTCGACATGCTTTGGCTGAAATGAAGGTGAGAAACACGGCGGCAGCGCTGCTCCCCTGGATCCTGGCGCTCCCAGGGTTCCAAGCTCTCCGTTGTAGGCAATGTTGGCAGGATAACAAATGGGTATAAAATGACCACAAATACATTTAATCCGGAAATTAATTGGAAGTTTCTAATTATCAGAACTGCAGTGTTCCCACAGCATTCCCACCAGAGCAGTGCCAAATGCTTTTGAGATAGATTAGTTTATTAAACTGATCTGAAGACAAGGTTGCTATGACACTAGGGGAAGGAGCTGCATGATGTGGGAAGCCTCTTTAATGTCTCTGCAAAGTGGGACACACAGGACTTCTAGGCTCTGTGTTTTACAGGGCAGTCTGGGGAGTCCTGGAGTCAAAGTAGTTTCTTCCCTTCAAAATGGCAAAAATGGTTTGGCATTCCTTGGTTTCTTTTTTTTCTTTTAGCTTAATTTTGTTTAGTAATTTCTACCTAGATGAAAATTTTGACAGTTCTTCTGCTTTATGAATCAAAAGATAAAATTATCAGAAGTGACAATGGTTTTATGTAGCAGAAACTCCAATATTTAACTCGCTCTAGCTGTAACCATAAATAAGAAAGGCTGTGGTATTGCTGTGCTTTCTCTACGTTCAGTGTAACTGGCTAACAAAGCAATTGTTTGACTTGTTCTTATATATCTACTTCATACTCCTCTGCTCCAGTGAGTAAAACATACTACTAAATACTAAAAATGCATAAATTAAATCAGCTATTTTTGTGGCTCGCAGAACTTGTGAGTCTTCCGTGGTGTCTCGGAAATCCTTGAGAAGGATTTGCTTGAAGTGGACGTAGTGGAAAGAACCTTTGGAAGGATGCTATTTGCAAGGTGTTGTACAAGCTTTCTTTGAATTCAGTTTCTGGGAGTACATCTCATTCAGATGAGAATGGAAGTGAAGCTGATGAAAAGGAGATTATGTTGTTGAACAGATTCTATGGAATTTATGAATTCTACTGTCAATGGAAAGTTATAAATAGCAAATGACTTGGTTATCTTCACAAAGATTTTTCTTAAAAGGAGTTAACTGCAAATTTCAATGTTCTTTCCACATCTTGCCCATTATAGAGCTTTTTGAACCCATACCTGTCTGATTCCTGTGGTATTATCACAGCCCAGATAATTTTCCTCCTTGCAAAGCTCTTAAGAGGTAGTCAGCAATATTTTCCCTGACCCTTTTGCAGTACCATGTACCAGGTATTTCAATAACATTTAGTAGCTAAAGGTGCTGTTTAGTGGCGTCATTGCCTTCAGAAAGACTCCAGATAAGCAATAGTCCTGCACTGAATGTAGAAATGGGTTAAATATTTTTTCATATGGAGCTACTGAACAAAAATTAAGGTATTCAAACACAAATTCAGCTAAAAACTATCAACATCTCAGAAAAAGCAGAGGCTTCATATCTCTAACTTTCTGGTGGTTTTGGTTTTTTTTTTCAGAAACCATCTACTATTTCCGTAGTCTTTGTGGCTCAGTCTTGCTCTCCTGGAGACCTGAGACCCTTTTGGAAGTAACAGTAGGTGTATGTTTAGAGATGACTCATGCTGGGTGTCCTACAAGGACCTTGAAGCCCCAGCACTCTCCACATGGTGGCTAGTTTAAACTCTGCTAGTTCAAAAATGAAAGAAAACAGGCTAAAAAGTGTTTGAGGAACAGCTTGCAAAAGGCATGAAAATAACAATTTACGATAATATCTTTTCAAATACTTCAGGGCAGGAGGCCTGCCCAAGAGTGGTAAAGCCCATAAAAGACTGAGAGCTTAAATAAGGCCATTGCAGAAAAACTGGATTAATTTTTTCATCTGTGTTCATCTTAATGTATCTTGGGGAGCTCCTTTACTTGGGACTCATCAGAGGCTTCATCCCAAACATTTCTACCAACGTAGAAAAGCTTACAGAAAAAATCTGCAAAATGAAGAGCAACACTCAGGACTGGGTAATATTCATCCAGGACCTTGGTGGGAAGCCAAGGACAAAACAGCTGAACCACCACCAATGGTGTGTTTCCCTCCTTAAATATGCCTCATTATCAGAGAACTGAGAGTTGGTGAATTTAATACCAATTGTTACAACAATTCTGGGGAAGGCAATGCAATAGTAAGTTTAAATCTGTGTGTGGTGAAATTTAATAGAAACTCACAGCTTCTGGTAGCCCCGTGCCTCATGTGCCCTGAAAGGCAGGTACATCACCTGCGTGTCTTCTTCAGAGCCACCTGCAGATCCCAGTCTTGATTCCAGGCAAAACCAGCTCAAGCCCCTCAACTGGGCTGCAATATGAGGGGCTCGGTGAAACCTCCGCCTGCCCAGCTCGTGGCGGTCTGCTGCAATAGCATCCACCCTGGCACCCGTCTTCCATCCCGATGTCCTTCGCCTGGCACGCAGACGCCTTCAGCTTTGGATGCCAGGGAAACAGTGAGCCTGGGAGAAGGCCACTCAGTTTTGGGAGCTGCAGCTAGCAGAAATATATCTGCAAACTATATTTTAATTGGTAAGTATCAATAAGTGGCAGGGTGTGTGACCAGCATAAATATTTCCAAGTAAATATTTTGGGGGCAGAAAAAGCAAGTATTATACAGAGATCATTTAGAAAAATGCTGATTAGCTTCAGAGTATTAGTGAAGCAGAAAATTGGCCTGGAACATGATTGTTAGCAGCTATCTTGAGAGCTTTATCCATTTATATCACTATTTTCTTTACAAATGAGCCGAGGGATTAGCTTGCACTAAGCAGACTAAGGATACAACAAATTCCATTCAAGAAGGAGCAGATGAGTTTTTCAGTGTTCTTAAAAATGGTCTCTCTCGTTAACTTGGCTGTTTCCAGTGAACAGCCTCCTGGAACTGCACATACCTGGCCACTCCCCACAACTCTTTTCTCCCTAAGTAAAACTTTATCTCCATTTTCCCAGTGGGGAATTTTACATTTAACCAGTGGGATCTGCAGGAAGGATGTGGGAAAGGCATTCCGTTCCCACCGTGTTTGGTTTGACAGGTCTGTCTACACCCTTTTTTCACTCCATATCCAGACGCTGGTTACAGGGTTGCTGCCTTCCCCTCCACATGGCTCCAAGTACAACGTCTGTCATGTAGCGGCTGTGTACCCTGTGCGTGGCAAGGTACGGCTGCCTTGGAGGGAGAGGCGTGGGAATCCTGTTACATCTTTAGCCTTAGAGACGGTAATTTGCAATCACAGTAACACCCCAGCCAAGGAACTTCACAACATTCATTTGGAAAGCAGCGGTGCTGTAGTTTGTGAAGATCACTCATCTTCTTTTAATTACTGTCTCAGATCCTTGAGAACCTTTTAATAATTCTTTGTTTACAGTTGAAGACAAGAAGTGCACTTGGGTGCATAGTCCTCTTTCAAGTAAACAGGCCACTAATTAAGTTTGCTTTGAACCCGAAGGCATAAGTATACAGAGTCCTTCCAACCTGGTGGAGCATCCTCATCACAACTGTTGTCTACTCAGACCCAAAGCATATTGGTGTGCATGGCGCAGGACGATGTACGGTGTGTAAGGAAGGGAAGGCATGACGGGAAAGCTGAGAGCCCTTTCTAGCTTCATTTGCCATGTAAGCCTTGACTATCACTTATTCTGTGCCTAGTTTCTTTGAAAATTGACATTAGCAATGCTTGCCTGTTTTACAGGGAAACGTGAAGCCTGTGGCTTGATTCAGTGGCCTAAACACTGTTAGGTTGAAATGACTTGGTCATCTAAAGCTTTGCCATGGAGAGTAATGCCTCCATGGCATGGCAGATAGAGCAGAGGTCCCACGGGAGTCCAGTGCCCTTCCCGAGGGGAGGTCAGGCAGGACACTGAGGGCGTTGCAAATGGTCCCTGTGTTGAGGCAATCGAGGTGACAGTGTACTGGGTTTTATGTGTGAGAGATTTTGTAATGTGAATCATGTCACCATATTATCAGCCTACCAGCAACTCCGTGGAGCAGTTTTCACCAGCTGATACAGTCCTATTCAGAAATTACTTACCTGCTTGCATCTTGGATGACGGTAAACACAAAGCTGTGTACATGTCAAATGCTTTGCTGTCATTTTCCTCTCTGAATCTTCATTCCTGCTCAGAACCTGCTGTACTCCTCTATTCTTCATCTGTAGGGTGCATAAATTTAATTCATTTGTTGACTCATTGACTTTTTTACCATTGACCTAGAAGCTTGAAGAGCCAAGAGATGATTGAATATTTGCATGCATGTAAAAAAGGCTGACAAGTAATCAGAGCAGTGTGTAGAATCTACAAGTAGCTTCCGAGAATAGCAGGGGGAGACTCGCTGCCTTTTCACTGCAGGCTGAGCTGTAAACTCCAGTTCTTCACATGCCTCGGTTTTCAGGATGCAAACAAAATTACCATCTGCAAGCAGAACAGCTCTTATTATTGTAGACTCTGGGTCAAACAAGACCACAGTGCTGAGCTGTACGGGTCCAGCCAGTCATTCTGTACCATGTAAATGTATATATTACATAATTGGCTGGGATATGTTAGTGTTTCCCAGTGTGGATGGACCTTCTTAAGAAAGTTGGGGGGTAGCATATGAGAAGGAGCAAGGAGACAAGTGCCTTGCAAGGTGCTGTGACAGATGCACTTGCTGGAGCTGGTTCACATTATGACACCTGGGGCAATAACTTCCACCTGGAAGCAATATAAAAATGAGCATATTTGGGAGCCCTGTCAGACTGTTGATCCTAACAAATAGGAGGGAGAGGAGCCGTGTGGTTTCTGTAGGAGGGATTAGGGGAGATAATTAATACTAGTGCTGCATTGCGTTGTGTGAGATACAAATAGTTGTAGTCATGGTGTAAGTGTCCAAAAAATGTAAGAGAAGCTAAGTTAGTTTGCTGGGCTGGGTGGTCTAATCTATCTCCAACAGAGGCCAATAGTGGACATGTCAGGAAGGGCGAAAGAACCATGCATACAGAAAGAGTTCCCCAGGATGGTGTCCTAGACTCCAGTTAGTTGTGGCTTGTGGAGCTGCTGGACAAGAGATGATGACCTTAATGAATATTGCTCATTATTTTTGAGACAACTGTCATAGATCATCTCAGTCATCTCTCTTCCTGGCTGAAGAGACTTTATCTATTCAGAAATTCTTTATGCAGAAACCTTACTACGTATTTGATCATCCCATCACCCTTCTCCGTAATTCTTCCATTTTGACAATATTAATTTTATGTGATACTAATTTTCAGCTAGAGGATCAGATCTGTAATGGATGTGCTAGCATAGCATGTTTTCTTTGTGTTCTCTGTTCCTTTTCTAACCATTCCCAAAGTACCCTTTGCACCAAGCGGATGTTTTCATATAACTGTGTATTATAAACCCAAGATTTTTCTCCTGGTTGGTAATAGCTCACAGTCCATCATTATACAAGAAAAATTAGAATTATTTTTCCATTTGCATCACTTTACATTTATCTACACAGAATTTCATGTGTCATTTTATTGCTTGGACACCTAGTGGCACAAAGTACTTTTGCAATTTTTCACTGTTAACTCTTATTTCTACTAGCCTAAATCTATCATCCTAGTTATTGACCTGGATTGCCTTCCTAAGATTTGATTCACAAATATCCAAAGTAGTTTAGCCTGGATGCGGCAGGTCTGATAAAGCAGAACACAGGTGGGTCCCTTCATCACTTACACTGATCCAAAGACAAAATAAAAATCCTCAAACTCTACGACCTGTACCTCACTTTTGACACTCTAGTTTTGTGCTTCAACTTCAGTACCTCATGATGTGAACAAGATTCTTGTGATCAACATGTGGCTTTTAGACAACAGTATAAAAGAACAAGAGGCTTGAACCAAAAGGCATGTCACACAAGAAATCTTTTCTTACACCAAAATTGTTCCAGCAAACCTGTGTGATTCACCTCCAGCAGAGAAGTGTTCCTCTTCTACTTTTCTCTAGATACATCACAACAAACATGTTTATTCTTGGCACAGCACATATCCTCCTCCTATTCCTTTAGATGTGTTCATTTTCTACCTAAAAACTAGTAGTTGTTCTTTTAAAGAAAAATAGCTTTCAGTAGAATTTTTTTCTTGCAAATCTGACTTAATCTATTGTTGCCCAGAAAATAAACTACTTTAGCAGTACTCCCCTGGCCTCTTAGATTGAATCCTCCTGTCTATTCATGGCTGCCCCAATTCAATAGCTGTCAGTTACTCCAGATGCATCTGTCTTGCTTATTGTTGCACTGAGGTCATGCGCAGTCTTTTTTTTTTTTTTTTTCACCTAATGGTTGGGTAAAGTTTTGTTTTCTCTTCTGTCAGGGCTTATATCATGCTCAGTATTTGTCCATCACTCCACTTTTCTAGGAAATGTAACATGAATCTTCCTCTCCTGTGTAGTATCTTCAGCCAGAACACCAGGGATATCTGAGTCATGGCAGATCTATGATAAATTTTTTTGTTTCTCTGCTATTCTTTGTGGGGTATGTACTACTGCTGCTGATAAATTCACACTCTCCTCTCTATATATGAGCAGTTTGACATTTGAACAATGAAGTATGTTCCCTTGGTCATTTCCTAAACAATTTCTCTGATGAAACTCTCAGGTCTTAGCCTCTGCTACCTCTAGGCAAACGGCAGTCTCATGCAATTTCCACAGGGTATTATTTTCCTTCCTTTGAAATGCATTTCTTTGCTCACCACCATCCATCCCTTTTCTCATTAGAATAGACAATTTATATTATAATTTCTCATCCACTGTCCTTCCATGCATAATGACAATTTTATTACAAGGTCCTATTTCACCCTGTTCGCTCCAGCGGCTCGTCTCATGGTTCTGAGATTGTTGGAACAGGTCCCTTCTCCTACGTGGTCAGAACACGATCATGTGCTGTATTTCATTTGCCTGAAGCCTGGCACATCCTGGTGATTAGTCTTGACTGCGTATGGATGTAGGGGGTGTGCAGAGTTGGGCAACAAATGTCTAGAATGACTGTAACCCCTTATAGCTAGCAAAAGCAATGCGGGAGAGGTGTATCACTTATGCAATGCTATCAATAACTCAACAAAGTAGTGGCTGAGTCCTTTGAAAATGGTCTTGATTTTGCATCCTCAAAGCCCTTCTGCTGTGGAGAAGAGTGATCCCAGAGATATTCAAGGTTTAGCACATGTAAGGGCTGTGGGTGGTACAGAGATGTGGATCATAGGACTGGAAGGGTCTTCAAGAGAGTACAAAATTTTTCCCACTGCCCTGAAAATGGATCAACTATACATAAAATCCTGGCAGCTGTTCCTAAAGCCCTCCAAAGGGGGAAGCTCCACTGCCTGCAGGCACGCATCGCCCTGCAGCATTGCCCTTGCCACTTGCTTTTTCTTCCAGAGGCACATAGAGCTGATTATTATTCCTCTTGGCATTTCAAGTTGCACTTGAAAATTGATAATGCTTTTGTACAGTTGTACAGTTTTGTGCATTTTTCCACCTAATGCCTTGCTAGTGCCTCTCTGTAAAGTGATGGGCACTGGCTGATGCGCACATTGCATCATTTTCCCATGATCAAGGTATTTGAGAGCACTTCATGGCACAGAAGTACTGAAGGCAGCACTCAGTGCTCTGGGTGGATGTTTTCTTTTTCCAGGAGCTCCTATTTTGCAAGCTTCTAGCTGTTCAGCCTGCACAGTTCAGGGGCTCAGACTCAAGCAAAAGCTTTCTTTCCTCTCCTTTCATGCCAGCTTGCCTTTTCAAAGTTGTCTCTGGAAACTCACGGGGCAAATTCTGTGATCCTTCAAGTGATGACTGTCAGTAGGCTGATGAAATGTAGCAACCCCAAAACCAAAGATGATGAGAGCATCGGTAACTGCTTATGCATTTCTTCAGGGGGTGGCAGGTTGGTATGTCTGCTCACCTTGGGCTGCGTTCATACCCTTGGAAGATGCTAAAATGTGGCAAATCCCTCAAAAAAAAAAAAAAAAGAGGGCAATTCCCTTCAGAAAGCCCAACATCCATCAGAGAAGATGAGTTGTGCTGTTGTCTCCATGGGGGCAACAGCCAGACAGCTGCAGGGGTAAAAGGTGCCGTGAGCTGCAGGGCCAAGGCAGAGAGCTGTGCTCCTGTGCCATCTGAGGCCCCTGACTGCTTCTGTCTGGTTTTCTCTTCCCATCTCTCTTATTTATTTGGTTTAATATTGATGAGCTATGCTAGAGCACAAGGAGAGATAATAGAATTCCCCCACTGGGGGAGAGGAATTCCTTGTGGCCCTCCCTAAAATTGCTTTCTCTTCGTAAGTGCCTGTGAGAAATGTATGGAGGTGATTTACCTCCTAATACTTCATTTTGGCTTGGAGCTGTGGGCACTGATAAAACCAGGAGCCAGATATACGATTGCAGCACTTTTTCATTTTGGGAAAGTGCTTTTCCTGCGTGCAGGCCAGAAAGATTTAGCCTTTGCGTTGCCACCAGTTTGCAAGGTGATCAACCATGCCAGGTGGAAAGCAATGGCCCCACAAGTTTATTAAATTGTCCAGTTTGGGGCTTTGGGGCTGGTCTAGAGTGGGTTCAAAACCCCACGAGACACCTTGCCTCACCATCACCTCTGTGGCGGTCGTGATGGTGAGGCGAGGTATCCAGTGTGCACAGAGATGCTTGGATGGACCCAGAACAGCTTGAGAGATGGACAACGTCCTGGAAAGGGGGTCCCACCTGAGGGCCACCAACTGAGCATTTTGGTAGGTAGAGTTTCTCTGTCCTTCCCACTGCTGTGAGCTGCTTTAAATATATTGAACCAGACATGAGAATGAGTCTGCTGTCTGCTGGTTAGGTCATCCCTCTGGACAGCAACTCTCCTGTCCAATTAATAGCCAATGATTTATGTGTGCCTCACAGGCCACCAGATCAATGAAAATTTGGATCTGAAGATGAATAAAGGAATCCACAAAAATGCAGCTACATGTGCTATAGCCCAGGTCCTCAAAGCATTTCAGCACTGTGCAGTTTCTCCCCGAGGTCTTGCTGTACACGGCACTAGTACAGCCCAGCTGTGCTGCAGCAACAGCTGGATCCTGGTCAACATTTCTTCTTGTATGGAGCTGCCCATAGTCTTGCTTCAGGGACAAGGAGCATTTCAGTATCTGTCATAACGGCATCTCCCTTAGTGGATCATCCCCTAGTGAGGATGCAGGCAGATTTTCAGTAAACACTCCTCCAAGTTGGTTTAAGTGACTTATATTATCATTCCAGATGATTTTCAATATACACAAGTTTCTTTTTATGCAGAAGATTCCAACTGTATCTGCAATAAATTTTAACTCGAGAGGTGCCTGTGTGTCTTACCTTGGTCTGTCTGTGGCAGAGCTGGGAACTGAGCACAGGTCTCCAAAGTCTGAGGCTAACCAGTAAATGTACATTGCTCTTTTTACAGGAAAGCCGCTTTCCTCCAGGCTGGAGGACGACTGGCTGGCTAGATCGTGCTGGCAATATTTTCAACAGAAGTGGCTTTAAACTGAGTTTAAAACTGCTTTTGGAAACACACCTCAAATTAAATTGCAGGCAAGGCTTTAGCAGATATAAAATGGTATGCATGCTTTGCAAATCCCTGGTGAGGAGCCCCACCGGACCCCATCAGCAAGAGGAAAAGCAGAAGACCTCCCCTGCAACCCCTCGCTCCCACCACTGCGCTCTTCCTCCTCATGCTGCTTGACTTCATCACCTCGGGGCATTATTTTTAACTAGCACTTCTAATGCTCCAATTTCACAGGTTCCTGGTGTATAATTAGAAGTCCTGACATCCTTGTCTTCTTGCTCCCTGGTGTCACGGGCCTGCCGAGAGAAGGAGAGAAGGTTTACTCCCTCTCTCGTGGCAGAACCAGCGGCAGCCCCTTCGTTGGGACAATACGTCTGTCAGCCTCTGTCAGCCTCCCTGTAATTAGCTCCAAAGTTAACTGCTTTCCGTCTCCCAGAGAGGCCAACACCTTCGTGTTTACTTCTCGCTGGAAAAATTCCTCTTGCAGCCACCTGAAAGTGTCTGCAAGGTGCCTGCGAGCTGAGAAATGTGCAAATTCACAGTGACGTGCAAATCTCCCCTTAATATCCCTCAATCTGACACCATGACTTTTCCTAAATGAAGCCCGTCTTTGGCAGGAAAGGCACTAAGCTGTGCAGCATTGCCGAGCCAAAGGGCAATTAATTTAGATGAGTTTTCAAAGTCATGGCACAAGGGCTGTATTTTTAAAATTTGTGTCTTTCGCTTTTTCTCCCTGCGGAAGGAATTATCGCAATTGCGTGCAGCTGTGAATAAAATGAAAAATAATTGGGGAGTAGGAGGAAGTTTCGCACAACAAACTGAGGCAAATTTTCAAGCAGAGCTGAACTCCAGGCGCTGCACAGCCCCAGTCTGGAGCCCTCGTTTTCTCTTCTGTTTTCTCCCCTTGTTTCTGGGAATGGCATTAGTCCAAGTGGTGGAGCAGTAAAGGAGGATGCTGTTACTCAGACTGGCGTTTATTTGACTTCTGCCACCAACTGGAGGAGATTGTAAACAATTATTGTAGTTTTCAGACATCCATAAGACTTGCACAAAAAGGCTTTAGCTCTTTTTTTTTTTTTTTAGCATCTATAGGACAAATTATTTACAGCAGTTACTAAAGCCCAACTGAGCTCCCACCAGAATTTAATGAAAATTTTACCATTGGCTTCAGGGTGGCAGAACCGGGCCAGAAACAGAAGCCTTGGATCCAATGCATACCAATGAAAAAAGTTCCACTGACTTTGAAGTGACCTGGATTAGACTGTACATTTTTATATTGTGGGTCTTAACAATGCCTACTGACATGATTCTTTTTTTTTTTTGTTCTTAATAATTGCTTTTATTATTGGGTTTGGTTTTTTTTAACCCAAGATAACATTTCTTTCCCTCGTTCCTCTCTGTGTGTATAAAGCATTTGGTACAAAGCTGCCTGGGACAGATGATAGTGCTGTTTGGAGGGACTATAGTGACAGAAAACCAGGCAATGTAAGGAAGAAAGTGAAGGCGGGATTTGGGGTTTAAGGTTTAGGTTTGCTCCCTGTGTCCTCTGCATAGGAACAGGTCTCGGTTTGATGACGAGCGCTCTCTGTGCCAGATGCCTTACAGCACGAGCACAGCCACAGGGTTACAAAGTGTATTCCTATTTTGCCCTTGGGATCCTAATGACTGTGGAAATTAATGACTCAGATAAAACAAAGATTGGCTTTCTTCAACACATTTTTCTGAGCCTGGAGCGTTAATAACCCTTTTTGGCTATAAATCTGAGCTGTGCTGAGATTTCAGCCATGCTGCGGATCTACGCGGAAAGACTTGTCATGCCATATCTACAGGTCCTCTGAAGAAAACTCCTTTCCTTTATCTGAATTACTGAAAGCTGTGTGCATATTTCTTGTAATGACTGGGCTTTAGATTGACTTTCCACTGTGCTTTGGAACCCCTGTTTTCTATGTTTATCTGTAACAGGTTAGTGGCTGAGAGGGTGGAGGTGTCAGACCACATTTGCGTGTGTTTGTGCCCGAGAGGGAGGAAAATATAGTTATGTTGTTGCTGGGTAACTTGTTCTGGGGGTAATTTATGGGCACGTTGGTAGTATATTTCCCAAGACCATCAGGAATGTCAGTGTGTTAGTCATTTCTCTATTCAAGTAACAAAATCTAAATAGCTGTGAGCTATTTAACAGTGATTCATTATCAATTGCCTTACTTTTCAAAGGTTGGTTTATACTTCTACACCTGCAATCCTTCTCCTTTCCTGTGTCTTGTAGAAATATCCTTAGTAAAGTAATCTTCTGGGGAGCTGTGATCGTTAAAAGATCTTTGCAGAAGAGAACTGGTTCTATGAGCAGAGTAGCAGCAGCCTGGCTTTATAACTTGAAATGGCTCCTCTTCTATTTCTATTTATTCCTGGTAAACAACAGTCAAACTTTCAAGGGCTTTTAGAGATAATTAGTATTATTAGTATATATAGAAAACACATCTGTCCCACTGAAGGACTGATTAGTGCTTAGTTAGATTCCTGGGAATGTTCGCTTCGTATTTTTGGAAGAAAGCTATGTATTAGGGGTATGTCTGAGTTCTCCAAAAAGAGTGAATGAGTGTAGGGCGAGATGGATAATAGACGGTATCTGGATTTCAGGAAGCTTTTGGCAGGACTTTTCCCCTAAGGCTTTTAAGGAAGGTACACTAGTCAAAAGGGAAGATCCTCTGGACAGGGCTGTTAGAAGAGCCTGGATGCATCTGGTGCCACCTTGATATCACAAGTGCAGTAGGTCTTGATTTTACATGCAAGCACAGCAAAAGTGGACGACACTGTGTGTAAGGGCTCTGGTCACCTGCACAGCCTTGGACCTTGGCGTAATAATGTACTAGACATATTGTCCTTGGGTGTAATAGCTGGTTTAGCAGTGGGAAATAAATGGTAGGAGAAAAATGCTTAATTTTCACAGTAGAGGGACGCTACTCGTGGGATCTTGTGCAAGGGATCTGTGGGGTCTGTGCTGGGCCTTTTGCTGTTCAAAATAGCATAAATGACTGGGAAAAAGGGAACATGGGGTGAAGTGACAATGATGGCTCATGCCAAACCACTGGCATTGCAGAGCATATCTCACCATGTCCTCCTGAGGGCCCAGGTAGTGAAACAGCCCGTGAAATTCAGCATCACTAAATAGACAGTAATGGACATACAGAGGTGGATAAGTAACATTGTTAAATAAAGCAGAAGAGTCATCATGTAAGGAGGAGGGAGCCCAAAATTGTCCCTGTGCCTCCTGGGAGTGGTTCCTAGCACGCAAGGCGAGTGGAAAATTGTACACTTGGACCCTGTTTTATTTGCTAGCACAGACCAAGTTTTGGATGGGCATTAATCTTCTTCAGCTCTACACTCAACCTAAGATTGTTTTCCCCCAAAGCATAGGATTATATTTTAGCCTTCATGTGCTCTTACCAGTCAATATTCAGTCTCGCCCTGAGTAACTCTGTAGTGGGAGTGTCTAACTGATTTTCAAAAGAACCTGGGTAATTTTGGAGACTAGGTTCCATCCTATCTTCTGTGCTTTTATCCTTGCAGTGCACATGATCTTCATATATAAGTAAAAAGAGTCAATATTCCTTACACTGCTACTCAGCAAACCCAAACGCTCTGAATTTCAGAATGAGTCCTTTGTGGCTAGCATGTGTTTACTTGTAATAAAAGTGCCGAAAAAATCTGTATTATCTTGAAGTTTTGCCTTCCACTTATGTGATTCCATTGATTTCAATACTGTTAAGGCAAGGGAGAAAAAAAAATCCATCAAGCTAATTCTTGAAAAAAATGCACTGAATATTCCTAGGCAGATGCCAGCTCAAGACAGCTGTGCCTGCAGTGCTATCAATACTGAAATCTTGTTTTAAAGGTGGATTTTTCTTCCGTTAAAATAACAAAATATAACACTAAGTAACAAAGGAAGTTAAAAACACTGATGAGCTGAAGATTTTGCTATGTGCCTTTGGGAACAGGGCACTGAGATGACCCTGATCTTTATTTCAGTGCAATTTGGATGTTCCAGCTATGTATAGCCTCTAAGAGAAGGTACACAAATGTTGGTACATTTGCTCAATGTTGTCCTTTTCAGACAGAAAGGCCAAAAAAATGTTAATTAAGTGGACATTTAATTTGGTTTTTTTGGTCTTTTTACAAAGGAGCAAAAGAACTGGAGGGTCCAGAAGTCAGAAGACATCCTGAATTTGGGGATGGGTTTTCTTTTCCTGTTTCCACCTGGCTTGTTCCCTTCTCATCTTAATTCCAAAGCTAGAGAAATGCTTCAGAAGCAAAGACTTGAACATATGTGCATCGTTATAAAGCAGGTTGTGTTATTACCTTTTCGTATGAGTGTTCCAGGCAGTGACTTAACTCACAGGAATGCTCATGAGTGTGGAGTATTTCAGAATAAACAGGCAAATATTGGTAAATAGTTGGCTCAGATGAATATGTGTTGGGAAGTTGGGGAAACCCAATTTCTACTTGGCCATGACAAGACTGGCTTCACTGCTACCCAAGAATTAGGGTGAGGAGGATGTTCTTCCACCTGCATATGAGTCAGGGCAGGAGGGGCAGTGGATGGGGACTGGCTTTAGGTCTGAGCTCTCCAGGCAGTGACCCATGAATCTGGTCTGTGGCTTTATGAGTGCTTTACAGGCTGTCCTCTCAATGAACAACGTATTTGGGTTTAGAAGCCCAAGGTGGCTTTCCATAGTATAACCAACACACTGAAAAACCCTTGCTCCAAAGGACAGAGCTGTCACAGGGCTTCTTCACCCTCCAGATAACGGGGGACCTCATACTTTGCTATCCTCATCCTTCTGCTCTGCTCCTTATGGCATCGCATTGACCTTGGCTTGGGTGAAACCTCAGCCCTGCTTCCATCGGGGCAGAGATTGTCAGTAACCAGCCAGAACTTCTCCCTTCTGACGGCACTGCAACTACTGAGCGCTGGAAACAAGCTGTCAGCATCGCTGACTGAGCCACAATTATGGGTAGGTAGTAGCTGAGAAATAATGTCAAATCAGTGTGATACTGTTTGTGCCACACTCCAATCTGCAAACAAAACAGGAGAGAAATTCTTCAAATAAATGATTTATTTAATGAATTATTCATCCATCTTTAATCTACTCAATCAATCAGAAGTCTGCCAGCACCACGGGACATAAATGGACTAATGTTTTTTCAGACATCTGTACAGAAGGTAACTCCTGGTCAGCGTCTAGCACAAGTACATAGTGTTTCGGGCTGTGAGATGTCTTCCTAGATGTAGCTGAATCAATGTCCTACTAAAGCACATTTCAGCTATCCTACAATGAGAATAAACCCATTTTCTTCTTCCCTATTTATTTATCTGCCCTGTTATATCCCTATAAACTGTGAGCACATGTTGACAGCTATACACGGGCCCATGCTGTAACATTAGCTTGAGCTCTGAGGATGTGCAAGCACTTGAGCTGTTTTGCACCATCCACCTGAGAAGGCAGGTGAGAGACAGGGTCCATCGTTCCCTCCTTCCCGCCAGGCTCCAAATTATTCCTCATGCTTAGCCTCTGCATTCAGGATTACCTTGAGATCTTGTTTTGCAGGAACTCTGTATTCTCCCCCACCACAGTAACCATGCACCATCTCATCATTTATAGTGCTATTTATATCCCACCATGAACTTTCTGGAGGTTTCTGGAGACCGGAAAGATTCACTGCCACTCTGTTTGGAAATGGTTTCTCCTTTTCATTAGAGACTGAACAAGTCATCTCATTTGCTTCTATTTGTGTGGCACTTCCAATGTGATAAATTACCTTGGCCATGCATAACTTGGAAAACTATCACTCCTGCTGCTTAACACTGATGCCTCCTCCCAACACCTCCCTTAGGCTGGGCTTGTGGAGTATTTTACCTGCAAAGTGCATTTACTGTGAACACAACAATTCAACAGGGCTATAATTTCTGCAGGCATAGGAAAGCCTTCCTTCACCAGGGAAAGAAGCCACATCACTGAGAGAGCAGTTTTGCCAGGATGATGCATTCACGGCCACATTTCCCTGGCAGAGGGCTGCCGGTGGGGCCGTAGCGTGGTACAATCGTGGGCTGACACAGCTGCCAGCAGGGATTGCTGTGAAGACGTAGCCAGGTTTTATTTTTGGTGTTACACCTGGAAACTTCAGTGCAGTTCCAGTAGCTCAGCTCTGCTCACGCTTGCTGCTTAGTTATAGAGGAGCAACCTCCTCTTAACACATGAGCTGTCCCCAAATGAGGGATGCCTGCTGTACCCAGGCAGCTGTTGCTTGCTCAGTCTTCTCTCTGCAAAGCCAAGAAACACACTGTAATCTTACTCTTTACACGGGGATTAGTTTGGGTATTGCAGCTGTTTAGGAGGACTCAGCTCCAGCTGGAGATCCTCACAGATGCTCCTAATGGGCCCAGGCTCCACCAGCGTTGCTCATTTTTTGAGTGAATCAAGGATCGCGGAAAGATAACGGGCTCTCCTGAGCGCTGCTGTGGGCTTGGTGTTCATTGAGAAGCTCATTAAGCGATGTCAGCTGAGGACAGACTGGCTGGGTCACTCGCAACCTCAAACCTCCAAATGACTCACACTCCCCTGCCAGACCAAGGGGCGTTTATTGGCTTGGTTTTGATGGTGACAGTCCTGAGTCTTATTACCTAAGGAATCCTTTACCAGCTCCAAATCGCACAAGGACAAACCGAAAAGAAAAGCAGCCAGGAGGAAGGAATGATCAGACATGGTGTCTGAAGCAGAGAGATGTGCATTTCTGCCTTTATGATTGTCAACAAACCCAGTTACTGATTGATTGGCAGTGAATCAGTGTAAATCCTTTTAGCTGGGATTAGATGGAGAAAGTTAATGAAGTGTCTGAAGGTAGATGTTAGATGCTGGTGTTGATTGGGCAGAGCAGGGTGCATGGCTCCTGGCTAGGGGTGTGTACCTGCCTTCCCTGCATCTGCAGAAATTACTCTGGTGCTTCCCAGGAGGAGCACTGGAGATACAGAGGACACCTAGGAGACAGAAATGGGGCCAGGCAGGCTCAGCAGCGGTGCAGGAACAGGGCGATAGAGGCTGAGCCATGGCAGCAACTGGGGTCTGAGTGCTGCAAGCTGAGATTGGGGGTTCGAGGGAAAAAATAGAGCTCCAGACCCTTTTTTGGAGCTCGTCTCCTGATCACTGCAAAACCCACAAGGAATATAAGGTGCGGCCGTGCTGCAAACAACTCCTCTGTAGCTTGGAAGAGATTTTCCAGTTCCCTCGACGCTAGAAGCACCACTGTCCAGTGGCTGAGCAGCCTCTGCCATCCCCTGTAAGGAAATTCTGCAGTCTGAACCTGGGAAAAAATTGTATTTCTACTGGAACTTGTAGTTTCATTTGTAATTGCACCGAAGCAAAATCCTGGCTATAAAACCCAAAAGAGCCTTGTTTGTTTATAACAGATGGGGCTAGATTCTCCACTCTCTTTCACTAGTAGAAATCAATAGTTACTGTATTAAAGTCAGTGAATTCACACAGTACAAAATCAATGCAAAGCAGAAAGCAAACAAATCTGTGTATTAAAGTAACAGGTAGTGTTTTGCCTCTCCTCATATTGTGGGTGCTATTCCATATCAAAGGTATTTTTCCCCTGCTGCTGAGCACACTCAAGTATTCATGATTTGCTTCTCATAGCCAAAAAATATATTAACTTTTCAGATTTTCAAATGCAGCATTTCAAGGTGTTCCTGCAGACTAGAATTTAAGATCTTACAACTTATCTTGAACTTCCTATTTTATTGTTGCTTAGCAAGCCAAAAAAATTGGCAAAACTGGATGTGATGCTCCGCAGTAAATATAGAAAAAAACCATTCTTTGGTACGTGATGTGTGAGCAGCAACAAGAGCAAAGACACCACCTCCCTTTATTGCTCTCAAACATTCCTAAAAGAAACCAACTTTTAAGTGAACAGTTTTCCCTGTCTGGAAACTAGGTGGAAGAAAAGGGAGACAGCACACAAAGCACAGCAGTGAAAACAGTGGGGAAAATACATGTTGCATCTGGGGCATGTTTTGTTCAGAGTCATGCAGAAACGACCTGTATTCAGGTATTGAGACCTGATTCTTCTTCTGCTGAAATCAGCTGGGATTTAGCCATTGCCTCTAACAGGATAATTCAGTGGCTCAGCACTGGCGATACCCTCAGAGCACCCTCCTTGCAGCCGCTTTGCTGTCTCTGGCCATGGCAAATGCTGTCGTGCTCTGCCCTCCCCCGGTCTGCCCCATGGCTTTGGTCACCTTTGCCCATCTGCATGTTCCTCTGCTGCCTTCTCATCTGCATCGAGCTGAAGCCTCTCATTTTTCTTCACTTTTTCAGCTCTCCTCTCTCATGCCCACCCCTTCTCACCCCTGATGGCCACTGGCCAAGGCCGAGCCCATCGGCGACAGTGGCAGTGCCTCTGGGATAACAGATTTAAGAAGGGAAAAAAAGTTGCTGGGGCACAGAAACCGCAGCCAGAGAGAGGAGTGAGAAGATGCGAGAGAACCAACCCTGCAGACCCCCAGGTCAGTGCAGAAGGAGGAGGAGGAGGTGCTCCAGGCGCCGGAGCAGAGATTCCCCTGCAGCCCGTGGGGAAGACCATGGTGAGGCAGGCTGTCCCCCTGCAGCCCAGGGAGGTCCACGGGGGAGCAGATCTCCACCTGCAGCCTGGAGAGGACCCCACGCTGGAGCAGGTGGGTGCCCGAAGGAGGCTGTGACCCTGTGGGAAGCCCAGGCTGGAGCAAGTTTTCTGGCAGGACTTGTGACCCCGCAGGGGACCCACGCTGGAGCAGTCTGTGCCTGAAGGACTGCAGCCCGTGGAAGGGACCCACACTGGAGCAGTTCATGAAGAACTGCAGCCCATGGGAAGGACTTATGTTGGAGAAGTTCGTGGAGAACTGTCTCCTGTGGGAGGGACCCCACACCGGAGCAGGTGGGTGGTGTGAGGAGGAAGGAGCAGCAGAGATGAAGAGCTATGAACTGACCCCAACGCCCATTCCCCATTCCCCTGCGCCGCTCAGGGGAGGAGGTAGAAGAGTGGAGAGTGAAGCTGTGCCTGGGAAGAAGGAAGGGGTGGGGGGAAGGTGTTTTAAGATTTGGGTTTATTTCTCATTACACTACTCTGGTTTAATTGGCAATAAATTAAGTTAATTTTCCCCAAGTCGAGTCTGTTTTGCCCGTGATGGTAACTGGTGAGTGATCTCCCTGTCCTTATCTCATTCCACAAGCCTTTTGTCATATTTTCTCTCCCCCTGTCCAGCTGAGGAGGGGGACCGATAGAGCGGCTTGGTGGGCACCTGGCATCCAGCCAGGGTCAACCCACGACAGTGCTTTTTGTTCAATTTATTTTTTAATCAGAAGTGTCTTCGCAATTTCTATTTCTGACAAGAAAGAGAAACAGCAGCAAACATTTCATCCTGTGATATCTTGTGGCCCTGTGGTCTCTTTAACATATACCTGATGTTGTAGACTGAAAGATTTGGATATTGGGGGAAGTTTGTGCCAGTGTAAGATCATTTGACAAGTATTTGGACAGCAAAAGCGTGGCTCCAAAGAGGGCTAGAGCTGAGCCTCTCAGCCATCAGGATCTCCTTTATTTTCAGTGAAAAGGTGTTTTGGTTGTGAAAGATCAAAATCTTCTGATGTTGCAGAACAGAGTTGCCTCAGGGACCTGCTGCCAGGAACTTCAAAAGATCCTGAAAATAAAGTGAGAAGAAGAATTAAAGACCAGAGATAGAGAAAAGGATAATGCTGGCTTCTGCCTAGTCTTTCTGAAGAGCTACAGGTACAGACAGACCCAAGGCTAAAGCACCTTGGTCTTTCTTAATCTGTTTAAAAGGGTTAACAGCAGGCAGGAGTCTGCTTTCGTTGTTTCTAACAGGGATGTTTGAGAGGTGCAGGCAAGTGCTCAGAGGACATGGGAAGATGAAGCACGGCTGTTGCTCTGCACAGAAGTCTCTTCTCTTTAGAGAAGATGCTGTGTAATTCATGTGGCTCTTGCACTACAGCCGCACATTTCTCAAAGGTACCGCATGACTTTCATCTTTGTACTTTTAATAAAGAACAAATGGAAAAAAACCAACCAATGAACCCTTTTAGTCTCCATCATTTTTATCTCCATTAGATGTGTTACCTGATTATTTAACCCACATTCTCTTTGATTCCTTTACCATTATTTTCCCTGTATTAGACTACAATCATTCAATAACAAGCCAGAAGATGAGCCCTGATCTCCTCTTAAAGTCCGGGCAGCTTTAGTTCTCTGTAGTGCATATGAGATGTACTGAAAAGGCCTTTTCATCTCCGGGTTTGCATAAGGAGCAGGCTCCTGCTCACTCAGGCGGTGATTTTCCACCAGTGTGACAGTCTCCAGCGTTTCCACTCCCAGTTATCTCTGAGCTGCTCGTGGTTTTAGCAGCAGCTCCCCGCTGGCAGTGCAGAAGCCAGAGTGATTGCATGGTCCTTGCTGAAGTCCACGTTACCCCCAGCTCAGGCAGCGCAAAGCAGAACCAACACTCTTCAACAGCTCTTTGCTTAAGCTATTACAAATCACAATTTAAGGTCTGATTCTCATCAGCAGGCCGATCCCTCCACACTGTTCCAGCCCTAGGCATGTCCATGGTGCCTTCCAGGGTGCTTTCATACCCCTCGAGTAGCCTATGGGGAGGGACTGGTGCAAAGCAATCTCTACCCTGAAATTTGTGGTTGGGCATCATCTGTGTGAGCCACTGCTAGTTGACCATGCTCACTGCACATCTGTAGGGTGAAATTCAAGTCCATGAACCTTATGTTTTTTACTTTGCTTCTTGTTTTACAAGGGAAAAAAGACACAAGGTGGGTGAGTAACTAATCTAACTACAAAAGTTGTTTCCCAGATGGTAAAAAATACACAATAAACCATGCCTGCCTGCTTTCTACAGATTCATCACTCACAACTGTTTCCCTCAATCCTCTCGCCACGTTTATTTTTTGTTTATTATTTCTGCAGAATTGCTTCTCTGTTTGCTCATCAGTCCTTCCACCCACCTTTACCTCCTGTCCTATGTGCGATGAATTTCCTTTCATCTTTTTCTTCTTAGATTGAGCCTAATAAGATGTGGGACAGCAAAGATGTTCCTTGCTTCCCAATAGTAAACTCTTCTTCTTCTCACTCCTTGAGCTGTCTGTACTAGTGTGCTGTAGCTACCCTCCCCCTGCCCCCCTTTGCAATTGATACCCATCCAGAATTTCCTTGAGGATATTTAATGGTACACAGAAGCATTCACTGAGCACATCACATTAACTCTGCTGTAATTATTTTCTCACATTTACATGCTTTTTTTAAAAAATAAAAGGCAGATAATCACTGAAAGTAAATGCATTTCTGAGAAGACTTGAATGTTCCAAAATAAAGACTAGAAGTACCATATTCTGAACATTTCTGCTTCCGCAATTTCTTTGTTCATTTGAGTTCTTATTTAGAAATTATTTCTAATTTCAAAATGCAGCAGTGAGTGAAAGTTTGGTTCCCATCTGTTCTTGGCTTCATGGTTTCTGCTTCATGATATCATTTCCAGAAGTGCATTAGTTATACATTCTTGCAGAGCAAGTGTGAGTATTGTCTGCAAAAGCACTTACTGTAGCAGCCACTGAACATTAATAAACATGACACCTCTCCTGTTTTCTTTATGCAGTGAGGTTTCTGCATTAAGTCATCCACCAAATAGGATCACTGTTTCACAGGTAGTGCTATGCAATAATTATCAGGCAAAAGCATCAGTTAATGAATGAACCAGTCTTTGGAACAACTGATAAAAATTGTAATGCAAATCCCAACCCTGCATCCAAAGTCAGTTGGGTACCATCAGGCATACTTATTTATGGCACCCATTAGATGCCAGTACAAATTTAGCAACAGGAGCTGGATTTCTCAACAAAGACCTTGTGCCCCTCCACATTTGGAGCAGCATGTGGGCTGGGATTAACACAATGATGTGCGGATGACTAAGGCTTTTTCCTTTTCCTTTTTCTTTCTTTAGGACCGATGTCATGGGAAGAGATCTAGTACCATCTGCTGAATGCAGAAGGGGACCAAAGGATTTACTCTGTGATGAGAATCCTCATTTCTTCCAGTTTAGAGCTATAATGCCTTTTCACAGGCTTTTTTTTTTGTGCAGAGCTAGTAGGTGGATACACATAATGACATACTTGGATCTGCGTGACATTCAATTGCGTGCAATTTTTTTGGCCATTTTAGAGATAACAGCTGTAACTTCACCCTCCAGACATGCAGCTCTTCCCAGATGGGTCTGGCAGGAGGAACAGAAAGGGCGCTAGACAGAGAAGCAGCTCTCAGAAGAAGAGCTCTTTTGAAAACAAGTTTCATTGTCCATAGCTTCATTTCTGAACTCAAGACACTGATGAGAGCAGGAAGGAGTGATGCTGTGTATTTGGGACAATGTGTAGGTGAACTCCAGAAAAACAAGGTGGCTTTCACATGAAGATCTGTGCAGAGCTGATCCTGGAGCTGAAGGGACTGCATCTGCGGAGGAAAACTCTTTGCTGATCATTGTACGTGTGCTACTGCTGTCTGGAAACTCATGGTCCTGAGCAGAGTTTTGTGATGGATGCACGATCTGCTCCTCAAACACACCACCAGTGTAACACAGTTGGCCAACCTTGGCCAGTCAGTTAGGTTGCTGATAACTTTGGCTTTACACTTATTTGCAGTGGTATGATTGATGGCACCATGATTTTAATACTAAAACACATGTTATGGCCTGGAGTTCACTCATAAAAACTTTGGGGCCTCTTGCCTGTTTTTCTGAATTAAGAAAGTGAGAGTTCTTAGTCTGGAAGGCTTTTTTTTGGTGTCTTCTGCTACTACGACAGTCTTACCAGGTGTTTGGGTCATGGAGAGGAAATGTTTAAGTGCTGTGCAGCAGGCTGAAAGGTCAAAGCAGATGGTGCCCTCAGGACACTGATGGTCACTGTCCACTGTGAGTCTTCATGCTGCTGAAAAATGCCCTTCTTTGGTTTTAGCTGTATTGAGTTCTGCGCAACATCCGCACGACATTTGCACAACATTTCGCTTCTGTTGTGTGCAACCAAGGGCAGAAAGCTCAGAGATTTGTGGGAAACTGAGAGATGCACATCTAAGTGACAGTCTTCAGCAGGATTTCACCTTGGTCACTTAGTCTGGAGACTGGATAGATCTTTATGGTTTGCTTAGGTTATTAGTTTTTTTTTTTTTTCCCCAGGCATGTAGCACACGCCAGCATGGCACAGAGCCATGGTTCAGTGAAGAGCATGGGGTACTTTTTGTGAGGTGTAGCTCTCATGCTGTTTCCACTTGCATTTTATGTGTTGGTAGAACAGCAGGTGTTGATTAACAGGAGAATTAAGTACTAATGTCTTCCAGGCTTGTGCAGCTTTTTCATCTTCAACCCAAATGTAAGAGTCCTATTTTTTTTCTTCTAAAATAACGGTCCATGTTGTTGGCCAAAAGAGAGGAGGATGTGAACTACCATTTTGATGGACTGTCCTCTCTAGCAAGAACATGAATCTGTGACCACCACCAGCTGCCTGGGTGTTTCCATTCCCTCATCACAGTCCGCTTGGCCAGCGCAAGGCTGTGCTATGCCTTCCTTCCACACAAGCTTTCTCCACCAGCTCCCCACCGACTGCAAGGTTGCTCCTCCCAGGTACTTCCCATTACACAGGCATCACTCTCTCCTTCTTAGAGACTTTCATTAAGTCACTGAGTATCTTCCTTCCACCTGCCCACTCTTCTTCTTCAGCTCAAGGTGAACAGCAGTTAGTATCGGTGTCCTAGTGAAATGAGACTGTTAAATTTCTATGGCCAGAACAGAGAAAGCAGTCATCACTCATTTCTTGGTTTCTACAGCAGGAAACTGAAACACTGCTTTTTTTACCCCATACTTTTGGTATTTAATTCCCACTTCTTCCCAGTCCTGGGAGCTTTTGGGCCTGATGAGTCCTTTTTTATGTTTTTGGGTTTTGTTGGTTTTTTGTTTTTTTGGTTTTTTTTTTTTTTGCATTTGTATGCTTTTGAACTGTAACCCAGGGAACTTCAGCTCTGAGAGTTGTTTGAATGGCTGAATGTCTGTAGCATAGGCTGTGCTGCATCAGGCGTTTGCAGGGCTGTGGTTCATATTACCAAGTCCATGTGATGCATGTCATTAGGGTACTGATTAAGAGCATCCCTGGGACACTGCGGTTATAAACCTGACCTGGGTTATTCTTCTGAATTTCCCAGTTGTCAGTGTTGTTGAGAGTTGGACCTCTACCTGTGAATGCAAGAACTACAGTTCCTGATGAGTTTCACCAAGTGCTTGTATTTGCTTTTCCAGAGGTTGTCTGGATACTAGAGACATGTCGCAAGGCTTTATCTCCATATAGACAGCTCATTATTGCAATATGTTTTTCAGTTTGCTAAAACATATCAGAAGGGATTTTAGTGGTTAAAAAAAATCCATCTTGAAGAATTTTGTACTAATGACTGCTTATATTTCAGCTGAATGAGTCTCCTGCACAACTGAAAACACTGTGTACTTTCTGACAGAGCTACAAAACGCTTGGCTCTCAGTCAGCACATCTCCATGCAGTATTAGTTATATTAGCACGAGGAGATCACAGCCAGTGTCCAGATCTGCCATTTTTCCTGCAAGTCCCATAACATTCAATGTTTCTAAAGTGCCAGATCTTGGAGTAGTGGGAGTGTATGAACAACTTCTCCTCTCTCCCTCCTGGAAAAACCTCACCTTAATAGACATAAAGAAAAGATTCACAGGCCAAAACACAGGCTAAAATTAAAGAAGGAGAAACAACCTACAGTAAAAATTGTTTGGTGTATACATGTTGCAGTTCCATAAACTGCAGTACCTGTGTATAGCACTACACTGGGCTAAGTGAACCATGAACACATGAACCATGTGCTGAATATAAAGATGGTTCTTGATTCAAAACATTTATGTACTGTTTTTTTATTTCAAAACTCATTTTAAGTCAGTGCTATGATTTTTGGCTACTTGAGGTACTTATGAATGGCAATGCTCATACCCCCAGTGGAACTGGGCTACTGCTGACACCTGAAGGTCCTGAGCTTGACATCCCATGACTTCATGCTGAGGTCTGCCGTGACAAAAGCCCAGAGACCAGGTAGTGAACAGCTTCATACACTTATTTGGTGTGCTACTTCATTAGACGCACTAAGAATTTGAAGGAAAAAATCATCTGAAGTTGAACAAAACCACGGAATAATGTCTAGAGGGAGAAGAGAGATAACAGCTCCATGAATTTCTTGAGGTTTTTGTAATGAAGTTGTAGTAAAATTTAGAAATGTCATTTAGAACTGCAAAATAGAAATGTGACATTTTGAACACTGCAAAACAAAGCATTTTGACTTACTCCTTTAAAAAATGTAGTTTTGTGGAGGTTTTCCCTGCCAATTAACTCTCCAGCTTCATTGGTTGATCACAAAGCATTGTCGCCTCCCAACCCTGACACCATTTGGAACCAGAACGTTGCGGCCAGTCCTGGTGTTGCAGGATGTAGAGGTGAGTAAAAGTTGTGCACACACAGGCAAGGAGCCCTGGTGTGGCCACATGAAACAGAAAACCTACAGTGACCTGGCCTTCGCCTTCATCCCATCATGTGCAAAAGCCACCTCACCTGTGAGTGAGCAGGAGGGGACTCGTCCAGGTGCCTGCTGCAGTGGCAACAGCAGCTCCCATGAGCAACCAGGAGCCATCTCTGATGTGCACAGGCCTTCACAAGAAATATTTATGGGTTCAGGGTTCATTTGGGGTTGCATAGTGTAAAATGCCAGTCAAATCCTCCAACTCTTTCCTCCAGAAATTTCTTTTCTCTGTTGACTTCCCCAAACCCGCTTCCCTCATCAACGCAATGTGTGGGTGGAGATGCTTTTCCAACTTGAAAGAGAGAGAAAGAAACCCCTTTAAAAACAGCCTGTGCATAAAAAACACATCTTGAGCATAGCCAGTGTGAGCAAAGGCTGCACGGTGCCTGCCACGGCACTGCCAGGAAAGGAAAGGTTCTTCTTCATCACAGCAATGTGGGAGGTCAACTACTTCAGCAAGAGCTCATGCTAACAGGAAGATCAGCCAGAGGAAAAAAAGACTTACCAGTTCTACCTGGTCAACTTTTTAACAACTTTAAGTGGGCAGGTTGTTCTGTGAAGGGCAGGAAATTAAGCTTTCTATCCTTTGACCCTCTGTTTTGTGGATTTCTGCCAGTGAAAAGAGATCTAGGTGAGTAGCCATGGCAAAAAGGTGGCATGATACAATGGCTCTGAGACTCCCAAACTCCGTATTTTGTGTTGTAGTAGTGCTTTCAGCCTAGGCCAGGGCAGAAAAGAAAAGGAAACTCAACGCATAAGTGATCCAGGTATTGTGAACCGGGCTGTAGGTGGAAGTGAAATCAAACTTGGGCATCCTGTGAGCTGTGTGTTGACAGCAAACAGATCTTCCTCCTCTGCTGTGGGGGTATGTTGCAAAGAATCACTGCAGAGGGGGTTGAGAACTTCACTGATATGTTAATGATTTTCTTAGGAGGAAAGCAAACAGAACTTGTTCAAATATTTATTTTTTTTGTCAGATATTCCCTTGCAGGAGTCTTAACATCAAAAGAATCACCATGAGAAGTTAGGGTTGCTACAACTGTTACATGCGTTACACGATAAAATAATACAAATTAACCCTAACTCTGTCCCTTGCCCATTTCTGCTCACATTGTTGTTATTTTTTTCCCCAGGTGTTAGAGTAGCTGAAGGGGTTCAGTGTCAGAACGCTGCTGAATAAAGGAATAAATCCAGGAAGGTTGTTACAGGGATGACTGAAGGTTGGCTTCTCCAGGGAGGAAAGTCAAGGTTGTTGGCGCCGTGCTATGCACTGACTGTGGCAGTGGTATGGCATGTGCTAGGGACTGATTTTTTTTTTTCTAAGGTGGAATAAACCTCTTTGGAAGTGAGACGTTTAATCAGCACCTTTAATGCGAGGCAGTGTTACAGACAATTAAGCAGGAGCTTGTACTCATAAAAGCAAATGTGAAATTACTAGGGAGTGCCAGCAATTTGGGAGGAGATTTGCAGACTGTGGTATTGGAAGGAGCGTGAGTGGGTGATGATGGTGCAAATCAATGCAGGTGGCAAAGAAAGCTTTAATGTCCCCTGCAATCCCATGTGCCTTTGAGACTGAGGTTTGGGACCAAGTGCTGGCTGAACGGGAAGCAATGAAATTCTTTGTAGTTGCTGGTTTGCTCCTATGCTCAGCAAAGCAGTGCTCTGGATGTCTCTGTGCATAAACACAGTGGCATCAAGGATAGATGGCTGTGCCTCTTCTTCTGCCTTGCCAGAACCCTTGCAGGACCTATAATTTATATATCACTAGATAAAAAGAGGTGATGGGTAAGACAGCAGAGGTAGCCAGCTTTTTAAGGAGAATTGTGAGCTGGCCAAGGCAGAGCATGAAATAGAAAGGGTCACAAATCTGGACATGGCAAAAAGGATTTAAATCCCAGACACTTTGCCAAAGGACATAAAACCAGATCTCTGTCAAGAGGTGTCAGTTTTCCCAGAAACGCTAAACAGCTAGACAGCATCTTTCCATGAACTGCTGAACATCTGTATGTGTTGGGAGCCCATCTGCAAATCTCCCTTTTTGGAACAGTGAACCAGCTCAAAAAAATGACCCCCAACCTGCTATAGAAATTTTTCCATGAAATAGTGGAAAGCAGAGAAATATTGGCTGACCTGGGATTTGCTGACAGATGTGAAGGGCAGCACAGAAGGCAAAAATTCATCACCAGAAAGGGCTCAGTGTGAGCCTGCAGTGCTTGGCAATGCAGTTGAGCCAGTTGTTGTAATTGGTAGAGATGTGACATTTACAGCAGTTCTGTGGAGCTGGAGAAGACTCTGGGTCAGAAAGGACCTCCAGCATTCAGAAGTCAGGTCAAGTTTCCTACAACATCTCCTCATTCCCATTTGGACAACATGGGATCTCACAGAGTTTGGGGGAAACGTAGCAAGAGGAGCTTCTTTCCATTTTCTTGTTCTGGCTTTTGGTAAAAAGCAAATGGTTGGTAGAGCGCGAGCTCCCTGTACAGCTGGGTTTATTACATGTGAGGACAAAAGTGATCCTCAGCTGGCTTATGACATTACCGGATGCTTAGAAGAAGTCATAAATCCAGTCTGCAATACCAGGGAAATTAGCGATTATGGAAAAAATAAGGGAAGCAGTTCAGTTAACTGCAGGCACAGTGGAAAAATTGGCAAGAAAAAGGGCTACCACAAATACAAGACTACCCAAGATAAATTAATTTAAAATTGAAATTACTCCTCCATTCTATGCAACAAGGACACTGAACTGAAGAAGCTAATGTTGGAGGTAGAAATATCACCTCTCCACATCTGTTTTCCATCCGGGTGGGTTAACAACAATGACAGGAATTTGGCTCCTTTCATAATCAGATGTGTGACGGGAACAGTGTGCTGCATCCCAGACGACCCATCTCTGAGGCGAACGGATCCAATGGGCAGCCACCCCCGTGGTGTCCACAGGTGAGGTGAGCGGGTGGGGGCTACCACCCCCAAAAGAGGTGGAGATGGGGCTAGGGGAATTCAAACGAGGAGCCTGGCTTTGCTGAATGGCTGAGCAAGTCTTTGGGGGGGACTTTATTTGGGCAGATACGGGGGGGATCGGAGAGATGCCCTGCAGGCTTGTCTGTAGCATTTGCATTTTGAGATGTGATCTGGCTGGTTTGCAGGGAAGAAGTTTTCTGCAGAAGAAGCTGCACCAGCCTGAAGCTGTGTTTTGGGGAAGGGAAGAGAGGTTTGAATCTGTCCGTAGGCGAGGCAGGGCAGAGCCTTCTGCGTGGGCTGAATGTCCATGGCAAATGGCAGGTGGGAGAACAGAGACCGTGAGCCCTGAGTGTTGGCTAACGGGTGAAATCAGGCTGGGGGGAGAAGAAATGGGGTGAGGATGAAGCTGAGCTCCCAATGTTACCATTAAGTGCTGCTGAAGTGCCATCCAGCACTTGTTAAGGATCCTCAGTAGATGGTCCAAGAGGCATTTCGATCGGGAATCAGGAGATGGTCTCCTACTCTAACGAGGATACAACTTTGTTCAATACAAGTTGCACTGCACTGGTTCAGCCAAAAATTGGTACTGGGGAGAAACAGATGGCAGCAAACAAAATTAAGTCACTTTTAAGATTCTTATCCATTAGCGCAGACATATGTCTCCCTGGAGACTGTAGGAGGTTCGGTTTTGGTTTTTCTGTATTAGATCTTAAACATTGCAAATAGAAGAGAATCTAGAGGATGGGGGGAAATCTGCCTTCAGAGCAGAACAAAGCCTGCAGCACCTTGAAATGATGGCTTTCAGCCTGTGCATTGTTCCTGGCACATTTGGGAAGCTCATGGAGAAAGCATTACACGGCATGCCTATTGAATTTCAAATAAATATAAAGCACCTAAATCCCTCTCAATTTATTCATTGAAAATATCTTCTGCCTTTTCTGCATATTGAACCCACTACAAAATCTAGTTATAGAAATGCTACTTGGAAGTAACTGGATTTGTCTGTTGGATGCTTTGATGTGCAGGGTTTGAACGCTTTGGAGGGGATTGAATAAGTGTCTCAACATGCAAAAGCAGCACAGATAGAGCTGACAGAATAAACTGAGAGGCAATGAAAATAGAAATTCAGATAGAGAGATAACAGTGGCACCAAGAGAGTCACAGATACAATGGGTAAAATCTAAAAGTGTTCCCAAAAGTGGATATTTGAGCTTAAAGGGCGGCTATTTTCTAAATGACCACTGTCTGCTTGGTTTAACAAATGACACTTACTCCCTTGGTTGATTTCAGCTGTAATGAGCATTTTTCATCCTTCTCAGTTCATATATTGTGTCCCTAGTTCTTGAACGGCCATGTGTCTATGCTCTCTTTGAGTGGGCTTGATTCTTGCAGCTGGCCACATGAAAACATTTGCAGTTGAAAGCATCCTCCACCTCTTAATTGGCTATAAGCTTGAAATTTGGCTTGTTTTCCAAAATTAAATTTTGCTTCTTTTTAACAAATCCTTCACTTGTCTTAAAACAGTTGAATTTGGAATCCCAAGGTTCAGACAAACACCCATCTGCACATCACCAGGCATGCATACATACGGCTGGTTTGTATTATTTATAAACGTCAATAATATGGGAGTGCTTTCTAAACAGCATAGTGTTCTTGCCAAGAAGAGCTCACACACTAGTTGGGCAATGTTGTATGGAAGCAGTAATGGGCATTACTGTATATCTCTTTCTGAGGTTTATGTACTTTGCATGGCTTTTAAAGCAGCCCTCCTGTTAAAAAAGGATTTGGGGAATGAATATGTGCTAAAAGAGCAATTTAGAAGAGACGAGTTAAATACTGTACTGGGTTTTCAAACTGGCAGGATTATTCTGAGGCAGTACTTCATATGACAGGTTTAAAAATTATTATTTAAAATGTATTTGGTTAAAATTATGAATATTCAGTACTATGAAACACCCCCCCAGCAAATTTGATCCAAGTTTTTCGTAAAAGCTTTTCACGTAATAGGCAGAGCTTGCCTCAGTATCTTCAATAGCTGATTTTAAATTGCCTGCAAACTGTGAACAAAGTGGATACAGCATGCAAAAACCCCCACACGCCTTACTACAGAGGATTTCAATCCTTTTCTGTTGAAAGATAGCTGCTACTATGAGCAGCTCTGGACAAGAAATTACAGCCCTGAAGCAAGCAGTGGGATACGAGGACAAGTTGAGTGAAACGTGTAGAGTGATCTCACTTTGTGATATTTAACCAACCTCTCCAAAAAGTTTTATGAGGACCATTTGAAGTTGTTACAGGGTTTGCCACAAGTGTAGGTGTGCTATTTCATGTGCCTGGGGTAGACGGTCTCAGGCAGTCTGCTTCTGCAATGATACGACTCTTTCTCGTTCACCAGGTAGGTTAGAAGAGTGTAAGCAGTATGTACCCTTTCTCTCTGTTGTATGCTATTTGTAAACATGAATAGAGCTTAGATACAAAAAAAAAAAAGCATGTAAGAAAACCGATAGTGCCACCTGAGTGTCCATATGTTTCACCAGCCTAGGGTTTGTGTACAAATGACTGCATGCGGACTCCAAATACAGGCAAGCCAGTGGGAAACTCAGAAATTGCAGGTGTGTGCAGATTTCATAGCCATTGGAGCCAGGCAATAAGCACGTAAGGCCACAACCTCGGTCTGCAAGGCTCCTTCCAGTTAAACTGGCCACTCTTCTGCCTTGCTGCTGGTGTAGCAAGAGCTGCTGTGTTCTGGGGTTTCCCCTGGAGAACTACCCTGCAGAGCAAGAGGCAAGGCTGTCCGGCACATCTTCTGCAGAGGTGGGAACTGAACCCCGCTGGCCTCGAGCGTGCTTGTAACACACAAGTGCGTGTTGTGCAAGCTGGTGTGAAATCCGCCCCTTCCCACAGCGAGCGTAGAAGCCGGTTTCCCTTCTGGGCGGGAGGCGGAGGGGGAACATATTGCCGCCTTGATCTGAGAAAAGAGCTCAGGCAATATGCAATAAATTGTTTTGTGCTGTTCTTACTCTGCACATTTCTCATTGCAAAAGGAGACATAATAAACCTGTTTAAAAAAAGATGAGTGTTTAGGAGAATGGGAAGTGGGAATTGCTTCTCTCCCTTCTCAGACGTAAATTCGATTGTTGATGTGAGAAAGTCTGTTTTGTAAAAGCAGAGCGCAGCTGAGAAACATCAGACAACTTGAAAGGCAACAGATTCTCTGAAGGGCCTTTCCTACCTCTGCTGGCATTGGGATTTGGACTGAAAACCTCAGCGCTGGCAAGCAGCCTGCTCTGGTTTGGAGTCCTTGGTCATGTTTGTATTAAAATTGATTTGTCTACCCATTTTTCTTTTTTAGAAATATTTTTTACAGGAACCTGATAAAATCACAGTAAATGTTATGGCCCTGGAATTGCCGGTGTGTGATGTTGGGAGTTGGTGCTATGAAAAGACAAAGCGCTGGGGTGGGAGCAGCAGGGTGCAGATCTCAGTACGCTTTACAAGCGGGAGGGACTCCTGTTCCCAGGCAGTCCTATAAGGAAGCAGGCTGGTGAAGGAAAAACACGTGCTGTGTTTTGCCCCTGTGCCAGTCCTAAAGGCAGCACCAAGGACACGGGGCATGTTGCCTCAGGCTAAGCCTCCACAGACAAGCTCTGCCCAGCCCTGGGTGCAGCCTGATGCAGCAGATAGAAACCAGTTTGTGTCCTGGCTTGGGCCGAGAAGCCAACTGCCCCATCCGACAGCCAGGATACATGTCCAAGAGAGGAGCCATCTGATCTAGCAGGGCCAATCTGTAGGCAAGTTTGATGAAGAAAATTTTAGTGCATAAAGTCCTTCAACTCCCTGGAGAAGAGAAGAGAGAAGAGAAGAGAAGAGAAGAGAAGAGAAGAGAAGAGAAGAGAAGAGAAGAGAAGAGAAGAGAGAATATTTCCATTAGAAGGGATCTACAGTGACCGTCTAGTCCAACTGCCTGACCACTTCAGGGCTGATAAAAAGTTAAAGCAGGTTATTAAGGGCATTGTCCAAATGCCTCTTTGACTGACAGCCCTGGGGCATCGACCACCTCTCTAGGAAGCCTGTTCCAGTGTTTGACCACCCTCTCTGTAAAGAAATGCTTCCTAATGTCAAGTCTACTGTACTTCTCAGTATCCACAGAAAAAGGTCATACGTTTCACAGGAGTTTAAGTTATGAACCGGTGTCCCCTCTCCTGCATCTGTTCTCTGCCCCTTGTTCCTCTTTGTCCTCTACAGACCTTTTACCCTGGAGACAGCCAGCCCTAATTAACGCACTTGCATAACTGCAAGGATGCTGTTTTCTTCACAGGGACCTGGAGATAGCCTTGCCATTTATCTGAAATATTTCAGTGGTGGTAAGAAAGGTCAGCTTAAAAAAAGAAAAAAAAAGAGCTTTCAAAGTGTTCCTTACTTCCAATATTGTTGCCAAGTGCTACTGAGCCTCGTTCAGAGTGCTGAGGAGCAGGTCTGCAGCTGGCGCCAACCCAGCTGCCTTTGGGTGGTGCAGACTCACTTTCTGTCTAAGGTGACTGAATGTCTTGGTGCTTTAATTTCAATCTGATTAGTAACATTCTACGCCTCAAATTGTTGCTTATTGCTGTTAATTTTAGATTATGACATTCAAGAAAGAAGAAAATTTTATCATTAATAACTATTACTTTAAGGAAAAGTCAACTGAAATGTATTCTAGAATATCTCTTTGGTATGTGATTTTTCTGAAATGTGTTTTGGAATCAAAATGCATTACAAAATGCAAATGCATTCATTTGGAGGCAAAATAAGTGTAAGTGTATTCAGAAAGATAGTATAGACAGGCTAATGGAACTCCTTACACTGGAACAGCAAAAGGAGACATGGAAACACAGATTAAAACAGCATCTCATTGCTTAACTGAAGAAAACCATTCTTTTGCAGAGATAATGTATTAATAAGAGACTTCTCAATATTTGATGTCTCTATTTTCATTCTTAGGCATTAGCTGAGAGCCACAGTGATCACTTTATGTCTGCGGTATAGGGTAAAAATGCAACTGAAAATGCCAAGAAATTATGTTCTAGACACTTTATTATTTTTAAAGGTAATTAGAAATCTGTACCTGGACCAGTTTATGTGTGATAATGACCTAAGTGAATGCTGCTGAATATTTCCAGACAGGCCTATAAATCTGTAAAGTTCATGCTTCTTTGGGGAAGGTTTGGGAACATAGCACACATTCACCTTGACTTTATTTCTCATTTAAACAAAAATAACTGTTTCAGATCAAGATACTCTCTTGCTCTCACGTAAAATTCTAAACTCAGCTTCTGGTTCCTTTTACAGTGTGTGCAACTTATCTCATATGCTGATGAATGAGAGATATTTATCATTTTTATCTCTTTTCTAAGTGGGGTAACAACCTCTGACAGTCTAAACCAGCCATCTAGACTCCCCATGCAGACAAAATGGTGGCCACCAGCCAGGTCTCCAGGCACGTCTCCAGTGACCAGGCACGTCTGCAACCAAGCTGGGAAGATGAGGGTCAGTGGTGGAGGATACCCATGGCTGGAGATGAAGCTGCAGAGCCTGTGTCCCTCACCCAGCCCCTGGCCAGGCTAAAGCTCAGAGTTTCCAAATGGGAAGACTCACCTCGTGGATGGATCTGCCCACACAAACTCATGTTTTCTGGTGTCTCCCAGATTTGTATCTGCTGTTAAGGCCACTTCTGCTGCTGCTCCATCAAGACAGTAGCTCTTCCAAAGAACAGTGGAAGAAATTGTTCCTTTTTTCCAAACTTTTTTTTCCTCCTTAGTTTTATCTTTAGCATGCTTCTGAGTGCATTTTATTCCTTCACGGCTGGAGAAGAGCCCATGACTGTGGAGCTCCAGGAGCATCTCAGATACATCTCCTTTATCGTGGATTCAGTCCAGGTATCAGGAAGGGGAAAAAGGTGGTCCTTGTTACCTCAATGGATAATTTCTTTTTTTTTTTTTTTTTTTTTTTGGTAAATCACCTATTAGCAGTGAGATAATATGCCAGTTTTCATCCATATCCCAGGCAATAGCTGACTGTATCTGTGTGCTTTGGCTTAACGCAACTCGACAGGCATCCTTTTGGGTGATTTATGGGAAGTGCGGCCAAGGGTAGTGATTAATTGTTCTAACAGAGAGCGAGCTATAAACAAGTTTTCTTGGCTACTGGTCAGTAATGAGCATTCTCATATTTTTGAGTTGGATTTTTTTGGTAATTTTCTTAACTATAGCTTAATTTTAGCAGCAATCTGAATTCTGGCTTTGGATTTAGATTATTATCACCTCCGTAGCTTTCATACTAGGACGATGAACAGTTCATGGACCACTGAGGGTTTGCTCTGGGCCTTGAAGCTATGTTTTGGGGGCAGGTAAGATCCTGGCAGTCTTCAGGTCTTTAATAGTCCATCTCTCTGTAACAGCCCCAGGCACTGCCTAAATCCAAACATCGGCGTAAGGCAGGTTTCTCCTCCTACCATGAACACATCTCTGGGTGCTTGTTCACCCTGGGATGTCTCACTGCAGTTTTCTCAGTGCATATCATCGACCATTTGGATCAAGCAAGTGGTTTATTGTGGATTTTTTTGGATTAGCAGGCTAGAAGTCCAAGGCTGCATTAATGTTAATGCGAGCATCTCTCAGATTCAGTCTTCAGGGCAGTAATTTTTAAACATGAGAAAGAGTGAGTATCAAAGCCAGTAGTATTTGAGGGAACTAAAATCAGAACTCAAGCAGAAGCTGGAGAAATAATCCCAGATCTCTGAGTGTCTATTGGGATCAGCCCACAAGACCCCTTCTTGTTATAATTTCTATAGTTTTCCACCCTGTGTTTCCTTCACCATCCTTAGCCCTTCTGCCTCTCCTTGTCTGAATCTTTTAGAAAAAACAGTTATTTGCTTCCAAGTAAGGGTAAACTGCTCAGTTAGCTCTTCCCACAGTTAACTGCCCTGGCAAAATCTGGCTTCTTCGTATGTGGTTGAATTTCACTTCGGTCCCTATTGAGGAGGGTCCCTATTGTCAGAGTCTCCATGTGGAACGGGAAACAGAAGGTTGTAAAGCAGGCGGTGGGAGAAACTCTGATCTGTGGTTTGCTACAGGAAAGTGACGGCAAGAGCCTCATGAAGCTCCACAGTGATCCTCAGGGACCTTGTACTGAGACAAGGTGATTTTTTTCCTCTACCAACCTCATATCTTGACATGCAAACAGGGCTTCCAAATTGCAGGGTGGCAGTGAACTGACTATTAAAACCCAGATCTTCTGGCTTGCAAACAACCATGGGTGACCCAGGAGGGAGGGCAATACAGATACTCAAGGAGGCAGGGAATGCGTTGCTCCACGGTACTACACTTAACTATTACTTGCTGGGATGGAACTGTGAATTAAGTGATTCCACTTAGTATAATTCGAGGAGATATAAACAGCTCAACACAACCACAACAGAGCACGTGCTGTGATATGTGTCTCCATACTAAGGCTTCAGTTCATTTCCCACTGAAACCCAGTGTGAGCCCAGAGCAGCAACATGGATAAATTCAGCACTGAACTCAGATCCTTAACTAAAACCTCTGCAAACTCTCTTAACCTCTCAAAATTTTCTCCTAAGAGAATGTCTTCTTGTCAGCCTCCTAAGCTATGGTGACTTGCTTTTCAGTTCAGCCTGAAGGTGATGTAATGAAAACGCTTATATGAGAAACATCACAGTTGCTTTACTTGCTGCATGCTGCTCTGGTCTGACTGGCCACATGGGGCTGTTTTCTTGTCCCAGCACTTTTCCAGTTGAACTCACAGAATGGCAGAAGAGGTTTTTTGCTCCCATTTCTCTGAAATCTGCACAATGTTTTGAGATCTCAGAGAAATTAAAGAAATTCAACTGGGTGTTTCCTTTTTAGGATGCCTTGAAAATATGAGCACAGTTGTTCAAGTCCCTCCAAATTCTGTATTCGCTGGTTCATCCTTTGCTGCTTTTTGAAAATCTAAATACTGGGCTCAGAACAACTTGCTAGTACTCCTGTCACTGCTGCCTACATTTTTCTTTCTGCTGATTTAGCCTCAGAAACCAGTGGACCATTCAAGCAGCTCTGACTACATTTCCTCTTTGACTTGTCATGTCAGAGCCCTTTGGGATTTGCAGCCAAGAGCTGATTCAAAGGAAACCAGCACAGCACCCGACCAATACTCTTGCCTCTCCTCCACCATTTGCTACGACCACGTTGCAGGGCTACCTACGGAGCTGTGCCCCCTCGCAGTGCATATGTGGATCTAAACCAAACATTTCCAAGCCTGGATGAGAAGCTCCTACTTCTTTAAGCATTAAGGTCCTCTGGCATTAGGACTTACTCCTTCTGTGTCCAATGTTTCTTTCTGAATTATGAGTAGGACCAGATTCCACCAAGCCTGTGGGTGGATGAGTGCCCAAGGTGGGATCGATCACCCACTCACGCGTTATTTCTATCCCACAAACCCACCACTTCCCTGCCCTGAGCTGGGTTCACTGCCCTCTGCTCTGCTTGGAGGAGCAAGTCCCTGTCAACCTTCACAGCTTCCCTCTTTCTTCTGTCCACCCCTGCCTTTGTCCTTTTTCCCACTTTTAAAGGCATTTTGGATGAGTGGGTTTAAAAAGAATGTATATAATAAAAAGTAGAATGATGACCCTGGAATAGCCCATGGAGTTTGGCAGTGGAACCAGCTGTGCTCAGAGCTCTTCTTGTTTGGTTTTTTTTGTTTGTTTGTTTGGGGGGGGTAGGGGGTATTGGGTTTTTTTAAAATCAGGGAGTACTTACCGGACAGCTCAACAGTATACCTCACATGCAAAAATTGTCTTCAGAAATATTAAGATCCACCAGTTAAGTGGGTCAAAAGAGGCCAATTCATATTCTGTAAGGCTGCAGAGCTTGCTGGAGCATCACTTTCAACTTCTATAGCACAGGACAGAACATTTCCTGCAAAAGCGACCCTGCTCTGCACTGAGACATTGCTGCTTAATGTCAGGGCGTGCTTCAGAGATGCACGCAGTTGTGACTGCAAGCTTTGGGCAAGCGAACTCACCATTTTCACAAACAGGTTATTCCTCGGGGAGGGATGCAGTCTTGCTGTGCCCCTTCCCCACTGCTCTGGCTCAGAGCGAGTGGTCTGAGGTTGCACGGAGGGGAGGTTACAGCACGGGCAGTGCTGGGAGAGGAGCTCCCGGCTCTTGCTGTGGGGAAACGTGAACTGCAAATGCAAAGAGTATTTTGCTCTCCAGCGCTGCCAGTCCAGCACTGCTCACTGAAAACTGTCTGCACTGAGAGCTCCTCCTTTGAGCCTTTTTTTCAGCTTGTACCTCCCGTAAATCCTTTCGGCATCTGCAGCAGGGAAGCAGCAGGAAGCCCTAGCTGAGATCACGCCTCTTGGAGGGAAGGATTTTACAACAGGTAGTAAAAGAGTAAAGGAGGCGGTGCGTGTGCACAGATCAAAGGCAAGCTCCACACTGCCTGTCTGCATACTTTAGGAATCTAACTGCAATGCATAAAACACAAGGCTGGTGTCTAGGATCGTCCTGGGTACCGATGGTTAGTTCAGCAGCGATGGAAAGGGAGCTCAGAGGAGCAGCCCCTGTCAATGGCCAGCGGGGAACAGCAGAGCCGTCAGGAGGCTTCTGAAGTGCAAGCCTTGGCCAGGAACTTGGTACCTGAAGTTATACATACAACTATATAATATATATTTTATATTAACCTCATGGGAAGTGAGAAACCTGCTTCTAAACTCTCCCCTCATTCAACAGCATTTCCCAAGCAAGTGCTTTCAGCATCAGCCCAGTGATGTTGGGCACCTCTGTGGGAATGGGGACGGGGATGAGCCAAAGCCAGGAGAGTCAGGGTTGGGGTGGGCACCCATCTGGGACCCATGGCCAGGTGAAGGCAGGGCTGCAACACAAGAGTAGCACCAACCCAATGGACATTTTCATGCTTTCAGACCATAATATGGGAAATAAGGTGATCATTGCTTCAGCCACACACCTTCTACTGTTTTGCAGTGCAGAATTGCTAGGGAATAATAAATAAAATAATTAAGAAATGCAAAGTAGACAACACTTCTCTGGGTAGTGACTTCCTGCTATTTGCCTGATGGATTTTCAAAAACCAGATAAGAAGCGCATATGACCCATTTAATACTAGTTGATAGCAGGTGTGTTCTGAAGCACTGTTTCCACCCACGAGCATCCATGAGTGCATCCATGTCTCACTTCTTAAGCCAATACTCAAAAATCCAGCTGGTAAATCCAACATCCTTTTCCACTGACTATTGAAGGGCAAAAAAAGCATAAGCTCTGGTATCTTTAGGATGAGTATTTTTGACACAAAACTGAGGGTTGGAAGTTTTGTCTCCAGGCTCAAAAATACGTGTAACGCTTGCAGTTGCCAGTGCTAAGGCTTTTTGTATTTACTGTAATAATCAACTGCAAAAGAGCGGTTTCCTGCTGAGACCACAGAAGCCATCACTTGAAACTGCATCAATGTTTTTGCCTTCGGACATTCATGTTCTTATTTACAAAGAATGGCCGGTAGCCAAAAAAACAGTGTGTCACCTGTTAAAAAACACACATTTCCCTGCTGTCTGGTGATGTAGCTGTAGTAAATCTCCTATTCTACATGGATTTTATGATCTCATTCCAAGGAGGTATTTGACTAGCAGGATCTTTGGCTAAAGAAGAAAATCCTGCTGTGCTCCCTCCCATCCCACCAAGTAAAAACAGCCCCATGTAATTAATGCTTGAGCTATTCTCAAACCATGATTTATATCATCTGAATCTCATCTGGGATGAAGAGATGCTTGCATTTCCAGAATCCTCTTACTAACAGATTTATGGAGTGCTTTCTCATGCCTGAGATGTGCTGGATTATCATCAAGCAATAACCCCTGTTCACACACCTGAGCTCTGTCTCGTTGCAAAGTCCACTTTAACTGTCTCAAGCAGAAGCATCACGCAACAAGAAGAGCAAAGGGCTGCCAAAAACTTTTCCTGTCTAACTGAATTAACCTTCATTTCCACGAGCCAGCACTGAAGTGCCACAAGACCCAAGCAACTGTTGGCAAAGATGCCACACAGCCGCTGGGCACGTGGGGCTGCCTCCTCAGCGGGGCACGGGAGTGGCTGAGCATTTTTGGGCTTCACAAGGAACGAAGAGCAAGAAAAGTCTGAATACAGAGCAACCCGATGGCAAAATGGCACTTGTCATCTTCCCAGACAGATCAGCCTTACGGCAGAAATTGCAGAGATGAGTTGCAACATCAGCCACAGCTGAACGTTACTGTCTGTCACCTCCACATTTCTGGCTTTTCTTTAATCCTCAAACCATTGGCTTTTCCCAGAAATGCCAGTCAAATGAATGATTGGAAGAGATGTTTAAGTTGTGGGCAAAACTCCTCACTCTTCATTAGCTTCCCCATGGTGAATTTGACACACACATAATACACCCACACACCACCAAACAACTTCCAAGCAACTCACACTATTTTTTTCTAAAGTAAGAAAAAGAAGAAAAAAAAGAGGTTATTATATGTTTTTCTACTTTAAATACTTGCGAGACATGTAGTACAAGAATTCTCTAGAAGATCCCTGAAAGCAGTTAACAAAAAGGAGACCAAAAGAAATTTCTCTATTAAAAAAAAAAGAGTTTTCATTAATGCCTAGAACACTGTAAGTCGGAGTATAGGCTATAACGCTGCTTCCCACATGCAATCAGACATTGGAACAATACACTAGATTTAATTACAATAGAGGATATGAATGTGAAGAGATAAATTTATCTGTCATATTGCAGTCCAAATGACATGCTAGCCCCTGCAAGTTTTTCTGTCCTGTTAGTCTAAAGCTAAAGAACTTTCAAAAAAACCACAAACCCCACTCAGGTCACTTCGATAGGTTTAGACTAACAGTCAATTCTAGCTCTGAAGTCACGAGCCACCAAAAGTAAGAGTGAATTACACATGTTACAGAACAGAGGATGGAGAAACCAGCTTTGCAAATGCAGTATTTTTGCTAATAATGGTTTCTAAGCTCAGAATAGAATTTGAAACATCCATGGTCCAAGATGCTTTTGTTTTTAGCCAGTTGCTCAAACAGGAGCATCATGAATACTTGGACCTGTTCAAGGTGTAACTAGAGAGCCTAAGACTCAAAGCACATGAGTCAAAATATATTCCTAGAGTGCAACCATGCACGGAAGCAAAAAGGATTAAATGATGGAAGTTTATAATGGCAAAGGATAGCTGTGGGTACCACAAGCTTCAGTAGTGGCTGCCGTTTTATTGCTTCCATGGCATCGTAGTAGTAATATACATCGCCACCTGCAATGATTTGGAGACACGGCAAAATCTGAAGATTACAAGTTTCTTTAGGTTAGCTGGAGTCCAAGGGGCCTCAGAGAAAGCAAAAAAGCTTGGCAAATAGACAGCACAGCAGCAAGCATGATACGGTAGTAAAAAATGTTTTTCACAGCCCAGATGCCCTAGGCTCACAGGACCAAAACTGACCCTTCATATATATATCCTTTATTTAATGTGTGAGACAAGAATCAAAAAAGGGAGGAGGGGAAAAATACTCTGCCAGCATCCTAGATTTATCCAGTCATCAGAGAGGAAAAAAATGCAAACAAATTTTCTGTACTTCTGGCTTTAAATTAATTCATACCCCAAGTAAGATTCATCTCACCTACTTAGAAAAATCTTCAAGTTTAACGTTTGAATGTGAGCTAATCTCTGTAGGCTTTTTTCATACTCAGTAGAAAAACGTGTATTTTTAACAATACATCACTTCTTTTGAATGGGGAGTTAGGCATCAAGGTGCTCCAGCAAATACTGCTTGGTGATGACCGTGTTCATCAACTGTATTGTCTACCTGGACTTCAGTAAGGCCTTTGCCACTGTATCCCATAAAATCCTCATTGAGTAACTGTTGATGCACGGGCTGGCTGAGCAGACGGTGAGGTAGGTTGACAACTGGCTGAATGGCCGGGCCCAGACTGGTGATCAGTGGTGCAAAGTCTTGTTGGAAGCCAGTGACTAGTGGTCTACCCCAGGGGTCAATACTGGGTCCAGCCCTCTTTAACATCTTCATTAATGAGCTGGATGATGAAGCAGAATGTACCCTCAGCAAGTTTGCAGATGACACCAAGCTGAGAGGAGCGGCTGATACACCAGAGGGTCGTGCTGCTGTCCAGAGGGACCTTGACTGGCTGGAGAAATAGGCCAACAGGAATCTCATGAAGTTCAACAAAGAGAAGTGCAAAGATCTGCACATGAGGAGGAACAAAAAACCCCATTATGCTGGGGGATTCCCAGCTGGAAAGCACCTTGGGAGAAAAGGACCTGGGGGTCCTGGTGGCCACCATGTTGAACATGAGCCAGCAATGAGCCCTTGCAGCAAAAAGGGTGAATGCTGTCCTGGGCTGCATTAGACAAAGCATTGCCAGCAGGTTGAGAGAGGTGTTCCTTCCCCTCTACTCAGCACTGGTGAGGCCACAGCTGGAGTGCTGTGTCCAGTTCTGGGCTCCCCAGTACAAGAAAGACATGGACTTACTGGAGAGAGTCCAATGAAGGGCCACAAAGACGATGAAGGGACTGGAGCATCTCTCCTATGAGGAAAGGCTGAGAGAGCTGGCACTGCTTAGCCTGGAGGAGAGAAGGCTCAGGAAGCCTCATATATAAATACCTGAGGGAAGGGTGCAAAGAGGACGGAGCCAGCTCTTTCCAGTGGTGCCCAGTGACTGGACCAGAGGCAATGGGCACAAACTGCATAGGAAGTTCCCTCTGACCATCAGGAAATGCTTTTTTAGTGTGAGGGTGCCTGAGCACTGGAGCAGGTTGCTCAGGGTGGTTGTGGAGTCTCCGTCCTTGGAGATACTCAAAAGCCATCTGGACATGGTCCTGGGCAACCGGCTCTGGGTGGCCCTGCTTGAGCGGGGGGTTTGGACCAGATGGCCTTCAGAGGTCACTGCCAACCTCAACCATTCTGTGATTCTGTAAACTCCTGCTCCCATTTCTTACCTCTGTCTGTAACAGCCTCTGTCTATAACATCAACCCTTCATGCATAATGATTAATAAAATCGCACTCAACCCTGAGCGATCAGAGTGATTTCCAAAACATTTTGCTAATCTCCTCCAGAAAAAGTTCTGGAAGTGTTTTATCTCCTCAAATCACATACAATTGATACAATAGAAAAATTCAACAAGCTAACAGAATTTTCCTTAGTGAAAATCAGTTTACCTTTGATTCAACTTTCCTTTTATCCTTGGTCAGAGAAAGGCTTTAGTAATTAAGTTTTTGCTGAGAGAGATCTTTGTCCTTCATACATTTGCACAGTCTTTCTAGTCAAGAGCAAAACAACCAGCTAAAAAGATTGATGCAGAGTGAAAAAGAAGTGCGCGTGTGTTCATGTGTGTATATGTTTTGCAGGAAAACTATGCATCTGTGTTGACATTTTCCAGTGCGTGTGGGCTGATCATTGTGCCCAAGGAGAACATATTTTCCTGGATATATTTAGGTATGCAGTGCCGTTTGCTTGGCGGAAGCACTCAGAGCAATGAATCTGGGAAACTGATGTGTGTGTGTGTTCACACATCTCCTATGCTGCTCTGCTCAGAAAGCAAAGGACAAAAGAAGCTCCTGTACTCACCCATCTTTAAAGTCTTCTGAGGTCATTTGTGCATTAAAAAGTTGCATCCTGGCCCCATAAAATAAATCAGCTGTTCTTCAGAAACAATATCACCCTACAATCTGGGTAATCCTGGTTTTCTTGCCTACTCAGTGCTGTGGGATGTTTATGTAGTATCTGGGGCAGCGAGGCTTGAGTTAATTCAGAGCTGCCTCTTCCCTGATGCTGCAGAGACGTCCCAAAGCCCATGGCTCCAAGCAACATGCATCCCTTGGGACTTCAGCCAGCAAGAGCCAGGCTGGGTGGCTTTGCCTCTGCATGGAATAGAAACGTTAGAGGGTGTAAAGCTGGATAAAGGAGTCTGGAAACGTACAGTGCTAATCCTGCTCTGAAGCATCTCAAAATTCAGAGCACTCGAAGGAGAAGGGGAAGGAGGACAGTGGATTTGATCTGGTTCAGAGGGCTATTATAACAGCTGTAGAAGGTAAGCAAGAAAGATGTTTTCCACTTACAAAAGGCTGTACGAAGCTGAGCATCTAAGCACTGAACAACATGTACACGCTGCTCATTTTGCACAGTATTGAGACATCTCGCAAAGCTGGAGGATACTTGCTCAGCGGCAGAGAGTGCACTTTTCCTTTCTTTCCACTGTCTGCACTAAGGTTGGGGTTATCCCGGTTATTTAGGTGCTTTGTTATGAATCAAATAAAAAAAAAAAAGTCTAAGCATCTCACCATCTCTAAGGACCACATCTGGGAATAATAAAAGGGATATTGCTCCTTTTCCCCCCCCTGCATGGCAGCTGGCAGAGGAAATGAAAAATAATCGGTCTCTTTCTGCCCTGTGCTGCCACCCTCGAGCAGATAAGAGCACACTCAGCCCTTGACCTCACGTCTTGCCAAACAGACTCTTATCTCGCCACAGAGGAGCGGAAAGGTGTGTGGGCCAGATGGTGCTTTTGACCTCATCTCCTTCCCTGCAAGCTAGCAGAGTCATTTCGCTGTCTGCCTGCTGCCAAAGTCGGCGGCAGCGGAGCCGGGCAGAGCGTGCTGTCTGTCACCTGCAGCTCCTGCTGACCCGGTGGCCGCCTGCTCCTGCGGGGCAGAGCCAAGCCATGGAGCCCACGGGGAGCCAGCCGCGCTCTCCTTACCCTTCTGCCGTGCCTCCAGAGCCACCTCTTTTCTTGCCGACGGGCTCCGGGCCGCCTGCAGGGCCACGTTATCATGTACGAGCCGGGGTAAAAGCACGACGCTCTTCATCTTCTCGATGACACCGATGCTGGGTGCCTGCAGTGGATGGGGGTCCTGCTGCGTTGCACAGGGTGCATGAAAGCCCCTCTGTAAGAAAAGGTGTCCTAAAAGAAACGAATGCCTCTCCCATTAACAGCACTGGAGAGGCCAGGGCTGAGATGATTCCCTCTTTTCCTGGAAAAAGTCCCCCTCTGTGAGGATCATGCTTACTTTATGGTTTTGAAGTGCCTAGAGCCCGCCGCAAACAGGCATTTCAGAGAGATACCGGTGCAACCCACCAGCTTTTTATTACCCCATTTGACCTGGGGCATGGCTCATTCGGTTTATGAAGTGACTATTTTCACTACGAGCCCTTGAGCGGAGGAACAGCCCTGACTCTGGGAGAACCACCATGGCAGCACATAGGGAAATGGGTTCCCCCAAGCCATCGGACATCTCCTCTGGGCACCTCCGAGAGCAAGAAGGGAGCCAGGAGATGCGGCGTGGGGCGGGAGCTGCTGCTTTGCTGGGGCTGCCAGCCGGAGGGAAGAAGAACAGCAAGGTGAAAACCAGCCCAGCTGCTCCGCACCCAGATGAATTATCCAGTGTATCCTGAAGGCCAGGCCACCCGGGGCCAGGAGTCGGCATGGCTGGAGGTGTTGCCTTGCACCTAAAGCTGGGGAAACCAGGGCATATCCCCCTGCGGGACACTCACGTGCCAATGATTCGGGAATCGCCCGGGGAAGATGCTGTAGTGCGCACACGGCGGATGGGTGCGTGTTGTTTTGGAGACACGCGTGAACAAAAGTGGTGGAGAAGCTGATCTGAGGAGCAGCAGCAGATTTGTTGTCAAATAGGTTTCGTTTGAAAGCTATTTGCTGTGTTCTGCATGCAAACACTGGCCACTTCTGGGGGCTTTGGAAGGAATTTAAAGGGTTTGTGCTACTTACTGTCTTCTCCAGATGCCTTAAATGCTCATTTTAATAAGAAGCAGCGCTGACACTCATTTTGGTTGGCAACTATTAACAGCTTATAAAGTAGCCCTAGGGCTTTAGTCAGGGTAATGTGCTCTGAAATCCCCAGTAAGACTGAGGTCTGTGCTGCGGAACTGCGGGAATCAAAGGAGTGTGGCTGAGTGCCGCATCATCTCACCTCGGCATCTATCTGCCTCCTTTTAAAAAGTCTTGGAAAAGCTTAATTACTTAATACTGTGGGCTTGCGGTTTCCTTTTGTGTTCAAATTCCAGATATTGAGTAACCCCTTGTGCCAGCAAGCGTACTTGCACTTCGCATCTGCTGTACTCCTCCTGTCTGTTTAATATTCACCCCGACGCTGTGATGTGCGGGTGGAAGGTCCAAGACGCGCGGCAGGGGCATCCTGCCTTAATGCACCTGGAAACTTTGGCACCAGGCGAGCAGCTGAGGAGAGAAAAAACATCACAGACCTGCAACTCCCAGGCAATTGTGCGAGAGGCTCCATATGCTCTGGTGCCTGCCGAAAGAGCCGAGTTTGGCATTGCATCAAAATTATTTCTCCCCCCTCCTTGAAAGCAGGTCTCTATTTAAACTGCAAAACTACGTGACCGTGAGGTCTGCTTTCCCCCTATAAAGTCTGCCTGACAGGAGCACAGGTAACCTGTGGGGCAGGATATAAGGCTGTTAGCAGATCTAGAAGGGGGTTGCAAGGTGATCACATTAATTTTCACCACGGTCTATGCGCCACAGGCTCTTTTGGGTTGGAAACAGCCCTGTTTGGTCCAGCTGTGCCATGCCAGGGAGATGTTGCAGAGGCAGCACCCTGACCAACGTGCGAACAGCTCCCTGGCGTCCAGAGTTCCAATGCAGCATCGCAAGAGAGTGGTAGAAGGGTGGGACACGTGATGGACCTTAGCAAAATGAGCCAGACCAGGCACGGTTTAAACTTCGGGACTGCCCAACCAGGTGTCTTGTGAAGAGCCAGGTGCTTCAAACATTGAATCACGGTAGCTCAGGCAAGAGGAAGCGGATCTTGGGATTTTGTGGCACCTCGACTGTTGGTTTGGCACCTTGAACCCAGAGAGAAGGGGTTTTTCCTGACAAGTAAAGATGCCAGTTTTGAAAGGTTGCCCTCCTCTGTATCGGCAGCCAAGGCTGGTGGGATCTGTGCGTAACACGATTCAGTGATGGAAAAGGACAAGGAAGAAGCACTGACCTCAGGTTGCAGCCCTGAACTGATGAAAAATGCAATGTTTCAGGCCAATGCTTGAACAAACTTGGGGACCTGGCCAGCAGCAGGCAGTTTTGAATGATACGGAGATTTCCACCCTCTGCAGCTAGCAGCGGGAAGGGGATTGAGCTGGGCAGGGTGGATGCCTCAGCCAGACAGAAAATGCGTCAGCTCCCGGAGAGGTGGTCATGGCTGGGGAATTTTTTTCCTGCAATTAGGGCTGCAGGGGGTTAGGGAAATTTCTTCCCCTTCTTTTTGCTTTCCTGCAGAGATGAGCAAACCCACGGCAGGGGCAGCCTGGCCAGGTTTGGTCTTACCAGAAGCGGGGAGGGTGGCTAGAAGCAGGATTAGGGACTGGTTTGTCAGCAACGGCTCCAGCAGAAATCTGAGGCGAGGGTATAGCTCCTGTTTTCTCTTTCCCCACCCTTATCGCTGTCAGAGAGCAGTGGTAGGGCAGTGCCTGCTCCATCCCATCCACCGAGCAGGCAGCCAGGGTTCGGAGTTGCAGAAACTGTTGTTCCCACCACCAAAACTGTTAGTTAGGCAGGGGAACAACAGCAATGCACTGGGGGATCCAGAGAAAGGGCCCATCTGTCTTGCTTTTTAGGATGATTAGGGAAAATATTTGACTTGGCCAGCATGGGAAATCACACGGCCGAGAGAACTGTGATGCTGAGGCTGACTGCCTGGCAGCAGCGTGGAACGGGGGAACAGCAAAAAGGCAACGAACTGAAATCGTAGCCTCCCCTCCAGTGACCCAAATAAAATCCATAGCCGGACACAGCCCATGCACAGGTAAGAAATAAGTCTGCCTGTCCCCAAAATGCTGAACAGTCCCTGTACGTTCAGCTCCTGATCCACCGTGACGTGGCTGTGCCTCCCCGCCTGCAGCAAGGGTCCCATCCTGCTGCTCCTGGGTGCGTGCCTTTCCCTCACGCTAGACTAAAATGCCCCCGGCCAGTTTGCATCCTCATTTCTCTGTACAAGTGATTTCATTTTCTGTATTTACACCTTTTCCAGTCCATGAGTCATTTGCAAATATTGGACAGTTTGAACCACATATTGGTTTCTTCTTCACTTTTTCATGGAAGTGTTGAGTGTTGTCAAGTGAGATTCATTATTGAGGAGTGAACACTTTATTGACCATCAGCAATGAACCATGTGATGCAATCAAAGACAGACATCAATGTGATTTATTTTAATTATATTTATTTCCTGTAATTTTTTATTCATTGAGTCTTTTATCAGCTGTTCCACGTTTTAGCCAAGGATCAATTTCAAGCTGTAAATCAGTAACAGTATTAGCCTTATAAATACTTGGCTCTCCCAATTTGCCCTTTTAAAATACTGGCACAACTTCAGCTCTCTTTGAGTCTTCTGCAACTTCCTCAGCACTTCGGTGTTGCTGAAAATAATGGTGATTTAAAGAGCTCTTTGGGCACCTCTTAAATTTGATAAAAATGATGGCAGTTTCATGATGTTCAGCCGTGGTATATCGCAGTGGGGATGCAGATTTTGCCATGGATGTTTTACCCCTCTGTTCCTACACGGAGCATTAATGATGCCCGTATCATGTTCCCCATGACTTTGCTGGTGTCCCAGTTTGCTGCTGTACCAATGCAGGTAAAATAAGGGATCCAAGAGTAAAATGGTGACGAGCCCCTCGCGAACAAAGCAGCTCAAATCGCTACACTGCAAAAATCACTCTGACACTTTGTCAGTCTCACCTCACCCCAGCAATCGCTGGAACTAATAGTCATTAATTACCTTTGTCAGGTGAAATTTCCTTAATTGCCTGCAACTTTACTTCCAGGAAACTCCCACTTTCAGCTGCTGCTGCCAGTTTAAAGGCCATGTCTCCCAGCGGTAATTTTTAGGAAAAGTTTTAGAATCCTAATTTTTAGAAAAAGGGGATGAAGTCATGCGTGGCCCACCTCTGGCTGTGCAGGATCGGTACGTGTCCTGGAGTCACCTCCCTGCCCTGCCTGCATCGAAATGAAAGGTCAGCGGGATGGGGGCGGAGGAGGAAGGTGGTCAGCCAACCTGTCATGTAATCCAAGGGCATTCTTTTGTGACCTTTTCTTCTCTGTAAAAAATAAAGGAAACACAGTAGCAGACTGCCTGGAGAGCTGCTGCTCCTTGAACCTTGACAATATGCATTCGGCATTGCGAGGAGACGTTCAGCAGACAGCATGCAGCAGGCACCGTCGTTGCCCTAGCTATCAAGCTCCCATACAGATGTTCATTGAACTGTCAGAGCATCGAGAGGAAAATAAATTAATTGTAATTGGAAGAAGGTTACTTAAATCTTTTCTGGAAGTATTATATAGCCATTAAATTGCATAGGAAACTCAGTAATAATGGGTAATAATGTTCTTCCGAGGAATTAAATAGAAGCCCAATTTATAATGCCGCTTGGCATTCAAACCAGAGTGTTCCACCTTCCTGGTACATGATAAACATTTACTAATTAATCCACACAAAGCCTCGGTGAGGCAGATCTCTTCACACCACTGATTCTGTTTTATGAATGGGAACAAGAAGGTGCAAGATACATCCTTTGAAGCTGGGGTTGTGTAGGTCTTCAAACAGGATTTGGGTCCCTGGGAGCCCACTCCCAGTCTCACTCGGCATCTGTGTTTGAATACTGAGAGGTTCGTAAAAAGCCTCGGAGCCAGGATCAGAAGTCAAGGTTTCTTTGTGCCCCTTCACTGTGCTCCGACCATCACAGCATGTTTCTATATGATTCTTCAGCACAATCTCCAGAATACTGATATTTTCCATGCATGGTCATTTTAAATTGCAGGAATGGTATTTAGAAGAAAAGCTAATGGACTTAAGTCTCAAGTAAAAGCTGTAGGAATTGGCCCATAATGTAGCTGCTAATTATGTCAAGATTCAAAAGAACAAAACTTATGACCAACTGGAAGCTGTTATTTGCAGAAGATCGATATGGATTGCATGGGATGTGGGCTGTCAAATAAATGTGGATGTAATTTACACCCGGATGGTGGACTATCCATGACTACAGACAAATTAGTGTCATTTTAAAATTCTCTCCTGTCTCCCTGTCACCGTTTAAGGCATAGCATGAATAACAACCCAGCACTGAGCTGCAGCAAAAGTAGGGATCTTTCCCACTGATTTCAGTTTAATTTTGTCTCCTTACACAGGATACTAATCTGAGTTTGCAGTTGATTCCACGACCTGTGCTAGAATCCCACACAACACAGGCAGAGAATTTGCAATACTTATCAAAGAGCAAATAAAAATGGGGATGAACACAGCTTGGACTGAAACAGGGTTGTGTAGACATGATGTTATGTGTTAAAACACTGGACTAAAGTCCAACTTCCCGGTTAATCCGTGCTTTAGTGTTTAAATCGTTGCTGTGGTGGCCTAACATGTAGTCTCCTACTTTCAGGCACTACTAAGCTTAGCTGAAGGTCTGGCTTGGGCAAGGAAGCGTTTTTCCCGACTCAGTTTTGGCTAAACAACCTTTGACACAACAAAAGTAGTAAGTTCCCGAAAAGAACAACTCTGCATTGGTGATGGACTGTCCAGAGAAGGCAATGCAACCTTTACATCTTCAGTAAAAAAAGTGGCTCAAGAGTTTATTACAATTTCCAATATATCAGAGATGTCACTAATAATACTTTAAACTATGTTACAAAAAAATGCTCTTTACCAGCTGTAGAGAGATTGGTCCATGGTTAGCACAGATCAGAGACTCTTTCAGGGGAGTTGGAAGATTGCTCCCATCCCACCCATCTTCTCCTTGAATTAATTAACATTAAAACTATGCTTTTACAAGACAAGACATGCTGGATAAAATTCTCATTTGCTTGAAGTCACTGAGAATTTGTCCATTGCTTTCAATGAGGGCAGGATTTTACCTAATATTTCTAACAGACTTTTATCAAATACTGTTGAAAAAGATCTCAAGGGCCATCCTATCTCTCCTCTTGCTGCAAGGCAGGATCAGCTACATCTGTCTCAGTCCTGATGGATGTTTGTCTAACTGGTCCTGAAAGAGCTGCAACACTTGATAGCACCTTGAGCTCTGCTTCCATTTTCACCTGTCCCAAGATATGAAAAGAGAAAGGACTTTTTAACCAACTCCACCAGGATTTTTGACAGGTTTAAAGGACCAGTGACAATTTTAACATCTGATGTCTCACGATCTGCTAAGGGTAAGAACTCTTCCTAACCACCCCCAGGGAGCTTTTCCATCATTTATTGACATTTTTCCCTTTTATCTCTTCTTCTTGAGATATCTGACACAAAATCATGTCATTCCAATTCCCATCTTGTCTTTTTTCTCCACCATTACAGTTCTGGTCTGATTTCAGCAGCTGCCCCATAAAAAACGATAGTTAAAACTAATGCTTTTCTTTATCTGAAGGCCTGTCAGTCATCCAGCAGTGCAGCATAAAGTGCACAATTCTAATTCTAGGAGTGAAATGCCAACTACTATAATTACGTTGGCAACATGGAAAGGCAGGGAGGCAACAGAGCAGTAATGACCAGGCAGGACTGGAGCCTTAGGGGGAAGAAAGAGAAGGACGGGTGGGCAAAAGCAGAAATATTTAAGTCTGGTCGTCGCAGAAGAGCTCCTCTATGGTTTGGTTATGCTTCCAGAATGAAACATCACTGGTCATTAACTGCCCTTTGCCTGCAACCCAGGGCTCAGAGGAGTAAGTGGGGTCTTTGCTTTCATTTCAAGAAGACCTGAATTGCACTCAGAAATAGTAAAGCACAGTCCCTCATTGACAGGCAATTTGAAATACACTCCTTGTGTCTCCTGCAACTACAGGAAACCTGCCCCACAGCTGCTCAAAATACATTTATGGTTTAGAATGGGAAACACAGGCACACAGATTTAACATTTACAGCTGGTATTTCTGAAAGTAAAGGTCTGAGGCAGATGCTGACACGTAGCAGTCAGAGAACGAGAGGTGGATTTCCCATGCATTCTCTCTCATTGCAGGGTACACCATGCATTAAGCTTTCACAATAAATATTTTTTTTTTAAAACGTTCCACGGAATCCAATAGCAAATAGCAAAATTCATTGTGGCTAAAGCATGTGAGAAAAGGTTTTGTACTTGGAGTCTGCTCTTAGCCCTTACTGAGGGTTTTATTCCCCAAATACAAACACTTAACAGTCTCTACCGGCGAAAGACAAAACAAACAAAACAGCCTTTTCAACCAAGCCATAAAATATCTAGTGTCATATATAATCACAAAACCTCCTGACATTAAAGAGTCCCAGCTTTGCACATGGGACAAAGTTGATTAATGCTATGAGGGACTAGCAGTGGCCAAACCAGAGTTTCCAATACGACTCTTTGCCAGAAGACTCCTCTGCACCATTACTGCCACCGAGCAATCCCAAGATCGTCTCTAGGAAGGTGGGAGGAGAGCAGTGGGGCACTGGAGGAAGAAGAATGCTGTGTTGTTGGCCAGAGAAACCCTCACATGCTGTTTGCAGAAAAAATAACAACTGACTTAGAGGCTGGGACGGAGAGTCTGTGTAGGAACCGGGACCGTTGCTGGGACATACGACCCATGGGGATGCGTGTTTAGCATCGCCTCGGTATCTGTGGCTTTGAACTTCTTCAAGAATTTGGTAGGATTCATTGAGAGTTGAAATCAGCTTCCTGGGGCAGCAGGAAAGCTTTTTCTGCTCAGTGCTGTCTAAAGAACAGGTTCCTGAAGGCATTGTTGTAGTTTTTGTTGAAAGCAGTGTAGATGAGTGGATTAAAAAAGGAATTTGAATAGCCCAGCCATAGAAAAATACTCTTCCAAATGGGTGGGATGTCGCACGAGCAGAGGGGGTTGATGAGCTCCGTGATGAAGAAGGGGATCCAGCAGAGCACAAAGACCCCGATAAGGATGCCCACCATGAGGGCAGCTTTCTTTTCCTTCTGCTCTCTCCACGTGTCTCCGTCCGTCTGGAACGTAACAGTGGCATGACGGACAGTGAAGACCATCTGTGGCTGCTGGGCAGCTTCTTTTACCTGCCAAACACAAACACAAGTTGCACCATATGTGCCTCAGTCAGCTGATCCCACACAGCAGGTACACAACCAAACTATGCAAGTGATGGCCAGAGCTCACAGGGAAACACGGGCCATTTACGTCACACTCTAATTGAGGGGAGAGTGGTTGTGTGACCCTCCTCTGGGTAACGGAGACTATTTTTAAGCGAGGCTAGAAGCTAAAGAGAGTAGTGATATATGGGCAAGTGGAATCGCTCACACAGCATCGCAATAAGATTATTTCCCCATTTACAATCTGATCAGTAGAACAGGCACACACGCACATGCCGTGCACAAAAGTCTCCTTGCTTTCTCTGAACCCACTGAGTTTAAGAGTCCTTGGTAGGAAAGGCAAGAAAATGAGCATACATTTCCTTCCTCCCCCCAAGAAGTCATTACAGTGCACGGTCACCGTGCCTGTGATTAACTGACACGATGCAGCCACGATTAGGAAGGGTTTAGAAGGACGTTCTGCACGTGTGTCTTCTGTGTGTGAGTAAATTCACAGCCTCCCCAAAGCCACAGCTGCTTGCCAGGTTATCGTCCACAGCGGACATGGGTTCCCACCCATTCACACCCCCACACGCCTCCCCACGGGAGGACCGGTGACCCCTTACTCACGCTCGCAAGCACTGATTCAGCATTCCACGGGGAGACATCTGTGAGTCACCGCACGCCCACGTGGAGATCAGGCTCGCAATCTGGCCCAAAGTTGCTTTAGCTACACCTTGCGCGCCCACAGCCGGGGACTCGGAAGGAGTCAGAAGACTGGGCTCGCAAGTTTGCGGTCAACTTTCTCTTGAAAGCCTCCAGGATTCACAGGGCTTTGGTGGGATGCTGTTTGCTCGCACGCTTTAGCTCTAAGTTTCCCCCACTGCCGCAAGGGCTTGGCTTGGACCAGAGCAAAATACAACCGAGTTGACCTACCTCCAGGGCTTCTGGTGTAATGGGGGTGATGGAGTTGTTCTTCCGAGACCCAATTCGAAACTTGGCGGCCTTGTAGATCTTCCAGTACACAAAGAGCACCACGCAGAGGGGCAGGTAGAAGGCGCCAAAGGTGGAGAAGATGGTGTAGGAAGGCTCCCGGCTGACTTGGCACTCCTCACTGTCCTCTGAGTAAGTCTCCCCCCAGCCAAAGAGCAGCGGGGCCAAGGAGATGAAGGCAGAGAGTGCCCAGGTGAGGGCAATCATGATGTTGGAGATGCGGCGCCGGGTGCGGAGCGTGTACTCCAGGTGGCGGGTGATGGACCAGTAGCGGTCGAGGGCGATGGCCGTGACGTTCCAGATGCTGGCGGTGCAGCACAGCACGTCGAAGGAGATCCACACCTGGCAGAGTGACCGGCCCAGCCGCCACCTCCGCCCGGCCAACTCGTGCACCAAGCTGAGGGGCATGACGAGGGCCGCCACCATCACGTCGGAGATGGCCATGGAGGCCACCAGGTTGTGGGGCACCCGGTGGAAACTACGCACCCGGAGGATGGTGGCCAACACCAGCCCGTTCCAGAGGAACGTGGCCACCACCAGCATGGCCAACAAGGTGAGGACCAGCACGCTGAAGACGGACAGATGCTCCCGGCCGCCGGCCGCTCCGGCGGAGGACCCGCTCCGGTTGCCGGCGGCCGGCGTCGTATCTCCAAAGCAGCTGAGGTTAAGCGGGGGCTCCATGCCGGGGGCTCCCGGGCCGCCGGGGGCTCCTCCGGGCGCGGCGGCGGTGCTCGGCGCTGCGCACTCCCCGCGCCGGCAAACGGGGGGCGGGGAGCGGGGGGCGGAGGAGGAGGAGGAGGAGGAGGAGGAGGAAGAGGAGGAAGGGGGGGGGAAGGCGGAGCGCCGCCCTACCGCGGGCGCGGAGGGTCCGCGGCCGCCCCGAGCGGCGCCGGGCGCGGCGGTTCCGCGCTGCCCGCCGCCGGGGTCTTCATCCCCGGGAGGAAGAAGAGCCCTGCGTGAGCCGCCCGGTTGAACGGCAGCTCCCCCCCCGCCCCAGGCGGCGGTTCCGCGGGCGCGGCGGGGTGCGCGGCTGCGGAACCCGCGCGGAGGAGAGCGGCTGCCCCCGCCGAGGAGGAGTCCGGGCTGGTGGGGGCTCGGGGCGGGCAGGTGAGTGTCGTGTGTCCGTCCGTCCGTCCGTCTGTCCGTCCGTCCGTCCGTCCGTCCGTCCCCCTCCCGCCCTCCGCCTTGCGCGGGTGCGGAGCGAGCAGCCTCTCTCGGCGGGGGAGCGGCTCCCCGGGGCTTGCGAGTTCGTGCTTAGTCATTTCGGTGCGGGGATTGTCCCTCCGAACCCGAGGCGGTCGGAGCGGGGCCAAGGCAGAACCGGCAGCCGCTGTCCGCATCCCGCATCCCACATCCCGCATCCCGCCACATCCCGCATCCCGCATCCCGCTGCAGCCCCCCGGCTTTGTCTGCGCCGCTTCTGCTCGGGGTGGCTTTCTCTCCCGTGGGGCGTATTCCGTGTCAGATGCAGAAAGTTAGCAGCCCTGCGAAAATTGCGCCCGGGCTCTTGGAAAAACGTGTCGGTGAGGTGCCACGGGAATTTTATAGCTCCCGTGTAATAGTAATTATAGTAATCCCGGTTATTCTGTGTAGGGGGGATGTGGCAGGGGATTATTTCTCTGAGAACTTCTGCTCTGGCATTTCCTAACTTGTTAGCAATTGGCGGGCCTTTCATTAGAAATAATCTATCGCTTGGCTGCTGTTATTAATCGTTAAATTAATAACATTAACCTTTAACGAAATGTTTGAGCATTTCACCTGGTTTTTATTACACCGTTTGGGATGAGAAGTGAGATTCTGGGCCTCACAGAATTTAAACCCACCGAGCAGGTTTCCCGGGGCACCGGCTCCATGGAGGGATGCCAGCCTGGAAGCCTTGGACGGCTTTCGGACAGGGCTGTGCCGGTGTTGGCGCCCCGCTTCTCCGGACAGTCCCGGGATAAGGGGTCCAAAGGGCTTTTGGGTCGGAGGCGACGCATGCTGCGAGAAGCCGGCAGGCACCGACATGGGGCTCACAGTCTGCATCGCTGGGGGGGAGAAGGAAGGAAGGAAGGGCGGGCATCAGTGTTCAGAGTCGGTGAAGTGCACTTTCAGAGACTTGGGGGAGAAAACACGAACGACAGAGGTGTTCCCGGGAGTGCCTGATCCATACTGTGCTCGTGGTATACGGAGGGTTAAACCAAACTGGTGCTTTCTGCTGTCGCTTCTGAATCTCTCTGGACTTTCTAATGTAAAACAGCAAAGCAACAATAACGAGGGCTAAAGAAATAAGATGTTTTCTAGCTGCTACTTGTTTCTCCGTGCTACCAAGTGAAACACAAGGCAGCGTATCCACAACAGGTCCAGGACCTTGTTTTGGTGGGACGGGAATTTCCCCGTATGGACTCATGCTGTGCTGTGATACTCGTCCTCAGAGCCAGAGAACAGGACCCGGCCTATTGCAGTTACTAGACCAGATGTAGCCTTAGAGACTATAACAATTTTGGAAATCTACTGCCATCTTTTTGGGGGAGAAAGGATTATTTTATCTTTTATACACATGAACACTGAAATATTTGGAACGGGTAAGGTCTTTACTTACAATTCAAAGGACAAATGGGGTTTGCAGGCTTTCATAAAGCCTCCTGATTTAAAATTCCTGGTTTGCAAGGTGCCAAACATCCTTGACTGTCATTCAATTGATCAAAACACTTAGCAGCTGCTAGGACTGAGAGCTTTTTGTTACGTCGGCCCTTCCCAGAGAAGCCTATGAAGCCCAGAATTAACAGAATCAACCACAAATTATGGAATATGTGCTCCCGAAAAGATGTTATTATTTTTTACTTCAGGAACAAATAGACAAAAATTAAATTTAAAGGGAAATGGAAATAAAATGTATTAAATCTGAAGAAGTAAAACTAGATTATGTTCTAATGGAAAATTATGAATATTTTCATTATCTTACTTACTGGACTTTTAAAAATATGTATTAGCAGATTCTGAATGGGTCAGCTGGGTACTAATTGGAAATAGAAAATGTAGACAAATACATATATATATATCTCATATATGGAAATGCAAAGGTCTGCACCTGGGATGGAAGAACCCTATACACCAGTACAGGCTGGGGACTGACTGGGTAGACAGCATTTTGCAGAAGAGGGCCTGGGTGGCCTCTCAGGCAAGAAGTTGCAGTCTGCAATGTGCCACTGCACATCCTGGAGCATCCTGACCTGTAGGAGTAAGAGTGTGGCAATCAGGTCGAGGGATGTAACCATTTCCCTCTGTCCAACAAACCTTGGAATTTTATGTCCAGTTTGGGGTTTGTCAGTACAAGACACTGACATACTGGGGGAAGGTCCAGTGGAAGGTCATCGAGATGATGAGCGGACAGGCATATGATGTGTAAAGGGAGGGAGAACTGAGTTCATCAACCTTAAAAAGAGAAGGTTAAGGGGAAAATCTTACTGCTGTCTCCAGCTACCTCAGGGGAGGGTGTAGGGAGGGTGGAGGCAAACTCTTCTTAGAGGTACACAGCAGTAGGACAAGATGCAGTGAATGCAAGCCACCACACTGGATATTCCAATTAGAAATTGGGAAATATATATTCACCTGGAGAGTAGACAAACACTGAAATGGGTCCAAAGAGGCTGTGAAATCTCTATCCTTGGTGATGTTCAAAATTCAGCTGGACGGCACTGTGAGTGACCTGATCTAACTTTGAAGTTGGCCCCTCTTTAATGGGGTTTGGACTAGGTGCTCTCCAGAGGTCCCTTCCGACCTAGATCATTCCACAATTCTGATTCTGCAATCTTTAAGCACATTGGCTAAATGCACCAGATTCTGGAGGTGACCGAATGTTGTTATTTTTAAGGGCAAAATGCTGTTTTCTTTACACAGATTCATAAGACCATTGATTTCCTCAGAACTATTGATATTTATGAAGTGAGTGGATGGCTGGTATCTGTAGCGAGTGCGTAATGTTTGTGGAATGATCACATCTACAAAACTCTCTGAGAAAAGGATCTACACTACAACATCACTATCACCTCACATCCTCACTGATGGAGCCAGAGGAATTCAAAGTGACAGCACTTCCCTAGATTTAGCAGGGATCCCTTCAGTAGAGCCATTAAATGCTGCTTGCTACTAAATACCATTTACTGGAGGTACCTTCCAATTAAAAATATGTAGATGATAGTTGGAGGCTGGGAGGGAATTCCCAACACAATCAGTGCCACTGCCTATGTGCACCAAGTAGCATCTGCTCTTGGGGACAGGGTGAATGGACTCATGTTGTGAATCTGCATGCAGATCTTTTGAACCCCTGCACTCCTATCTGGCAGAAAAGGGAGAGGAGATGTCTCAGGAAGTGTTTTTGCTCAGCACACTTAATGAATACATGAGAATTTCAGTCTACAGGGTAGGTGGAGCTGCTAGGTTAAACAAGGATTAAAGGAACACGTATACTCACTGTATATATATATAGACCAACATTGAAAGCTCTGCTCACTTGCCAGCCAGACTGCTCAGTAAGTGTGTATCCTGTCAAGGCAATTTCTGAAACTCAGGTAATTGTCACTTATATTTCATTTAACATTCATCAGCTCCAGCTTGCACTTTTTACATCCAGACATGCTTTTTGAACCACCTGCTCCTCTCCTATAACAACAAAACGTTCGAGTACGAACACAGTTCAAATGCACAGACTGTGAGGTTGTTCTCACACGCTCAGAGCCCATCCGCACTTCTGAGTCTCACTCTAGTCTTCCAAACCCAAGGTCTTCAGAGATGGGCAAGATCAGCACTGTGATAGACTCTCATGATGTCCCACCTCTGGCTTGAGTGTCCTGTGGTGTTAGGAACGACGTTTTGTGAGCAGAGAGGGGAAATGCTGAACCAGAACTCTTCATGGACACTCACCAGCTTTTATGAAACTCACCTCTTTGTCTGATGCATCCCATAAAAGCTATCTCAGGTGTAGGGTGGTAGCTGTAGTTGGGAGGAAGACTGGGTGATGCCTTCCCTCTCCAGTGGTCTGTGAGAGCCTGTATTTGGGGTGTAGGCAACCAAGGTTCAAAGGATCGCAGCTCAGGCTGTGGGCTTGAATTGTGATGTTTCTTATCTCTTGTAAGGATTTTGATTGCCAAGCAGCTGGCTATTCTGGGTAGCTAGCTCTCAGGTTTCTTACGTGAATCTGCATGCAGATCTTTTGAAGCTGGTTAATAATCGTGTATTTTCTGGAGCATGGACCTACCTGAGGTCTTCTAACATCCCAGCCAAGTGCCACAGCAACTGAAAGATGGAGTCAGCCTTTCTCTCCCAGTAACATGTAATTACTTACTGCAAAGTGGAACAATTCCTACTGAGTGAGAAGCAGAGATTAATCCTGCCGTGTGTTAGTAGGACACTCAGCAGGATTATGGGAGCACGTCAGGGCGGGAACAAGGAGGACCCGAGTGCCCCACATCCCCAGAGTGCCCCAGTGACTGACCTGTTTGCCAGACTGGGTTGTCTTGCTCCAGATGCTTATGAGGAACTTTGAAAAGTCTCTGTCTTTGGGCAGAAATTAAAACAATGAGTTGAAATCCTGTTGGCTTTTTATTTGTATGGCTGGAAAACTATTCCTCATCCAGCCTCTAACAGCAGGTCTCGTTTGATTTAGGGCATGCAAGCTTTACTTTAGGAATTGTCACCAATTGTATGACTTCAGTGACATAACTGAAGTATTGTTTAATTCTGCAACAGAACAAAGCAGAACAAGAACAAAAGCTGTTCAACAGAGCAGCCTCTTTGCGTATCCATCTTGCCTAGACTGTAGTCCTCTCTTACGTAAACTCCACGGTAAGTGTCTCAGTCCTTGTGTCTCTTGAATTTGGCCACAACCTATTACACAGCCAGCCTAAAGGGAGGATGGAATCTGGTACCTCGCATTACTGTGTATGTCTCAGTAAATGGACTGCCAGGGGTGTTTATGTGTCTTCTGTCCAACGTGAATTAACTCCTGCTGGAATTAAACCCTTTGTTCTTGCACAGCCAAAAACATGTTCGCGGTCACAGGACCAGATGGAACGTAGCTTAATAAAGTCTTACGGCAACTCCCGCATCATTCGCTGCTGCAGTTAAAGTTGCACTCTGTGTAAATAAATGAAATGTAAATAATTTTATCACTTCTTTAATACCTTAAGGGACAACATTAATCACCTGTGTCATTTCAGGGGAGTCAGCAGAGTTATGCTAGGTGTCATATTGGCTTTTAGTCAAAGGTGCTTTGCAGTTAGTAGTTATGGCAGTAGTGCAATAACTTGGAGCCAGCCTCAGGGGGTACTGCCCTCATAAGGCACCCACAGTTTTCATTTATTACTCCAGTGATAGCAAATACTTAACACATATATACACCACCACCTGTGATCTTTACCTGTGGTCAGTCCCAGAGTAGTAAGCCTTTCTCTGGACTCTGATGGACTTGGTCTCTGCAGGTTGCTTACAAACCAGAATAGAAAATCATCCATATTTGTGATTTAAAAAAAAAAAAAGAAGTTTAAAAGTATCAAAATATATTATGCTTCTGGGAGTACATGGTATCCCGCAGTTCTGTCAATCATCTAGAATAGCAGATCTATAGAAAAATAATAAGAAACTGTGTGTGGGAAGACTAGGTAACTCTAATTTAATACATGAGCTTTGGCAATCAAAGCTGCCAATGCAAACTATCAGGACTCTGCCAGGGAGACAGATGGCACGATGACAGCAAATGGATGGGTCTCTAAAACTCAATTACCATTTCAGTTCAGACCCTTTTTCCATATGCCAAGTTGTGGAAGAGATTTGTTTATCTTGAGCTTTATGCATTTTGGCAGATAATTTGCATAGGTGTGAAGCTATAGGGAAGGCTGTGGTAGTGTTAGGCTGAACACGGGTTTTTCTGTTGTGTGTTGTTTTCCAAGTTACCTTTCTGCTTCCTTGCAGGTGGTAGGTGTCTGAACCTGTGTTTACATAAATCCATCCATAGTCTGGAAATGTTCTTTCCTAACTCCAGAGGCAAAACGTTTTAAGATCCATTTACCATAACAAGGACAGAAATCCCTCTAATCAGTTTTCTGGGTGAGCAGTTCTTCAAGTTTTTTCTTATACCTCCTTCCATCCCCATTCTGCTCTCTTTGGCTCCTTGGCAGTGTATTCCCATGCCCATGTCTTCCTTGGTTGGAGTACCTTATTCCCAAACCTCCATTAACTTTAGCATTCAAGACTGGTTTTGTTGTCGTAACTGGCAGTATGTGCAAAAATGAAACCACTGATGTCCATCATCAAGGAATGTCTTTTCTCTTCTTCCACTCCAACAGCCTAATTTCTTTATAGGCCTTTGGTTGCTGCCTTCTTCCCTGGAGATTTCTGAACAGCCACAGCCACATCTCTACCTGCCAAAGGAAGCACTGGCATAGCTGTACAGCTTTCTCAGCTTGGGTATCGCTGATGAGCGTCTCGGATTCATATTCACATGCTGCTTCCTTCCAGCTGTGGAATATTTTCCTCCCCCTGATTATTTGGCATACCTGTATGTTTCCCTGCCCCTGCCTGCCCAGGTCACCCAGATCAGCAAAACTGCTGTTAATTTAAGTAAGGCAAATTCCCATTATTTTCAAGCTGTGCCACATGGCAGGTCATTAGAGAAAATGGGAAAGCTGTGGAATTTTACTAATTTATATTTCATATCTGTGTTGCTATTTAAGTGAGTGAGAGGCTCGTACAAATGAGAGGAATTGTTTACGAGTTAGAAAAAGTCAAATGGCAGGATATGACCACATGTTTTCTTTCTGCAACTAAAATGAGTCGGCTCCCATGCCTGTGCAAGAAAAGTGTTTGCAGACATCTCCCATAGGCTGACAAAAAGCTTGCCTCTTGATCACATGCAAGACAGCAAACTTTTCCAGCTATTTGAACAGACAGCCATTTTTGAAGGACCCCAAACATAATTTCTGTCATAGAATTTGGCAGTATCATGTTACAAATATTTCATTTTGGTTCCTACTACTGCAGCAGGCACCTGATCAAGCAGTGTCTTCTTGCTACTGCTACAAAATTCTCTGAACTCATGGGATGAAAGCAGTTGTATAAATGTGTCTAAATGTCTCTCTATTTTTCACAAGGATTTTTATTAGTAGCATCATTATTTTTGACAACCAGTATTCGCTACTTTGACAGCAAAATGTTGCCAGACCTTTCTTAATTGTCTAGCAATGCATTTTATTATAAAAGAGCTGATTTTTTTTTTCTGTCTGCTGGTCTGTGGGTCAAGGTTGGTAGACTGTAACTCAGAGGTGGTGGCCCTGTCACCAGCGGTTCGTGTTCAGCTCCCTCACTGGGGACGTGACGTGTGACATTGGGAATATACTCATGCAAGAGCTGGTTGTGGGAAAACCGATTCAGCAAGAGCGGCTGAGGCCAGCATCTCCCAGTTACCCTGGGTACAGCTGGGTGTCCACCCTTGCCTTGTCCCACAGCAAAGCCACCAGGCTCCGAGGGAGCTGCTGGCATCTGCCACCAGTGAGTTTTTTTCTTTTTGGAGCCTTCCCATCCACCTTTCTTCAGGTGCCCCCAGGTAGATGCAATGCATTGTGTAATTCTTGTCCCAGAGGAGATTTTAGTACGTGACCTGAAAGGCAAGGGACCTGGCTGGCCTTGCTAAGCTGGTGGCTTCTGTGAGTTCATTTTCTCTAGTTCCTTCTTCTACCTCTTCTGTGGTTACCTTCTACTTTCAAGTATCAACTGTATGACAGTGAGTTTGGACTCAGCTGCTAAAGGAACTAAAAAGGTGACTTCCCTATCAGAATTTCAGCATAGATTCAGTAAAAAACTTCCATTTTGATACCACTGAATTATTCAGGGTCTCATATGAGCATACTTCATGGGATGTCTTCATTAAAGAAGGTGTTATCCATCTGCACAGAAGATGGCTCATGTATTACTTTAAAAGCTGAATCTCATTTTGGAAACAAAGAAATCACTATGCTTTTTTAAAAGGACTCCTCATCAGACCTGATACATCTTCAGAGCTTTCTGGGCAGGTTGTCAGTGTCCTTCCTCCTCCACACATTTCACCATCTTCGCGGTATGCTAACGCCTCTCCTTTCATCTATGCTTTATTGAGTACTAGAATAGTTAACATGGTCAGCTTTTAAAACATCACCACTAGTACCTGACTTGGCAGCAGGGTTATAAATGTAACCGCGACCAATAATTCAATCAAAAAATCTGAAAAAAGCCACTTACCATTTTCACAGTTTAAAGCTTTTCACCCAACATTCACACATAACGACATCTCCTGTCCCTTAGCTTTGACTCCTAGCACTATTCTCAGTCTTGCAGAGCTGCCCCCACACGCACGCACTCCCTATCCCTCCTGTTTTGGTCGCACACCAGCCCGTCTGGCTGCCGGTGCTCTGTCCTTCACCTGCCATCATCCCTTCTGCAGCACGGCTGCTCCTCGATGGGAGCCTGGAAGTGGAGTCCGGGGCTTGATACGTCGTGAGGAAGATGCACAAAGACAAATGGTCTCTGCCCCAGTGCACGTTCTCTGTTTCAGGGAGGTTTTCTTGCAGCTTTTCTGGTTTTGTGACAGCTGTGACTATAAGGAACCATAAATCCCGACGTCCTTGCCCCAGATAATCCCTGTGCCCAGTGAGAGGCATGCCCCATTAAACACTGCACTACAGCCTCAGATTAATGACAAGTGTTACAAAAGAGCACCATGGGTCATGGAGAACCACAGCGGGTTCATTAGGGTGCATCTTGCAAACAGTTACTGCTAAACACCCAGCTGGACTATTTTACACAGGTGAGGTTTAGTGCAAGGGCTTGGGTTGTGTAAACAGAGATAGCCATCAATATGCCTAGCATTTGTTATAAAAAATTATGGCAGCTGCTTTCTCTGAGCATCAGTGAAATAGGTGAGGAAATAGATTTTCTTAAGCAATCTATGGCTGTGGGTACACCTCTTCCATTCATTTCAAGGAGGATTATTATTTTAAAATGTAATAAGATTTTTTTATAAATCTGAAATGTCTAAAATGTAGATATCTAAATCCTCTGGACCGGTTAGTAAATCTGAAAAAGACATCCCTATCTGAATGAAGCTTTCTTTTCTTTATCTGAATAATAATACTCCTATAGTAGCTTTTATGTCCTTTATTCTTCAGAGTGAAGAGCGACATGAGTGAGAGAGACATGCCTCTGCTGTACAAAGGCAAGACCAAATAGTCTCCAAGGTATACTCAGTAAGCAATCAAGTCAGCCCATTATGAGAAATTACCCTCCGCAAATTGAGACACAGTAAATGATGACATATATGCTTCTGTTCTTGTCGGTTTAACGTAAAGAGAGTTAGCTTCTTCTCCCTGCATTGCTCTGTTCCTTCGCTCACCCTGAGCCAGAACAGGAGTATGCACACAAAACCAGTGAGGGTATGTAACCTCTTGATATTTACCAACTGGATTATTTATGAATGTGTGAGCAGACTCCCGGCGTGTGGGAGAGCCACGTGGTAGCTAGGCTTTTCTGGGGAGGGTGGATCTTTGTGTATCCTGTGATGGACCTAAATATTTGCCTTGATTAGATCCCAGTTTGGTGCTTTTATCATTTAATCATTATGAGCACTGTATGAATCATAAATTATAAGCATGAACCTATAAAGCATAAAATGTGTATAGCGCTACATCTAGCTGGTGTATGTGTTAGCTATTGGCATGTGCCCAGTGGGTGATTTTTTACATGGACTTATTTCAGGAACGCATCCTCATTCACAACAGTGTTTAATTTCAAGTATGTGCTTTTTCCTATAAAAATGACCAGGGTCTGAGGATATGCTTAAAGCTAAGAATGTGATTTTGGAGCATCCCTGACTCAGAGACAAAGCTTGGGAAAATTGTCACAAAATATAAGAGGCAAAAAGCTTAGACTGGAGAGAAACATAACTATGGAAGTGTCCCTTCCCTTTTAGGAAAAAAGTACAGAAATGTATGCAGTTCTCTAAGTATGAGTGCAAGCAACGCTAAGGAAAATACTATACTACACATTTAGAATGAGTTAAATCAATTGACGGCTATCCAGACACAAAGAAAAATAATGTAATTGTAACTGCGAGCAGCAAAATGGTTCTGCCTAATAGTTAAACATCAGTAAGTGCCAGTGTGTCGAATAAAATGCAGATCTCATTATCTGTTTGTTATGTGCCTCGCGAGATAACTGTTCAAGTTGAAAAGTATAAAAATTTGATTTAATTCACTGACATTTTGGATACAAGAGGGTCAGGTTGGTCTTGTAACAAATAACAGCTTGGGGCATACGGAAAGGAGTGTAATTGAAGATAAGGCTCTAGCAAGATGAGTGGAAAATGTAATAGAGTTCAAGGATACATTAAACAAATGTATCCTGGCCTTCACACTGTAATCACCTACGTGTGCCATAAGGCAAACAGCAAATGTAATTGACTCCCCGAAGGAAGATCATTACAGCTTTGGTGCGTGCTGCCTCACGCCACAATTTCTTCCATTTGCAACACAGAGAATTCAGGCTTGGCAAGCCCTGGGACCCCGAGGCTGCTCTAATTTATACAGGGAACTCAGCAAGCTCGAAATAAACCCAGAGAAGTTTTCAGTGGCTTCTTTGGAGGTGAAAACTGTATCTGTGAGTGTCTGCCGCAGCGTCGTAGATTAAGAATGACCAACGTTGACGTGAATAGGGCAGAAGCCTCAGTGCCGAAGGAGGAGGACGGTCCTTTAAGCCCCTAGGAGAGCTAACAAGTTCAGGCTGTATGTGTTGGTGTTCAGCCACATCTGGCCGGGCTGTAGAGGCATCAGGGATATGGAAGGGGTGACAGACCTTACGAGACACCGAAGGAGCCACACTGTGAAATTAAACCTTATTTGGCCTCAGCCAGTTCACAGAGGAATTAGACCTTGAGACGTAAAATGATTGTAGGCTTTCTTGGTTCAGAGAACTATTTATTCATATTAAGGGAGCTTCAGCATATCACAGAGCGTATCTTTCAAGTGACCAGAACATTTAGGGACTTAGAGAGCCTTTATTTCCCTGAAAGTCTCCTGGAAGCAAAAAAAGAGAGTTGGAGCCGGGACTGGCCTGAGAGTACAAGGAATATGCCTGCATTCATCCTCAGCTTAGCTCTAATGAGAGAAGTCTTGACAGTGAGACCCGTTTCTTCGAATCCCAACTCCTGGTTAGTACTGAGTAGTTGAGATCATTAAAACAGAGTTACTCTAGATACCCAATCAATAATTCTAATTTTTTTTTCACTGAAGAATGGCAGACAATTAGGGACTTAAGTAACAAATGTGTTACTTCATAATGTTTTCTGCTTGGCATACTAAAGAGGCAGAGAGTTCTAGATATCAATCACTAATTAATTAAGCTGGCTCTGAGGTCACGTTAAAATTATTGATCAGCTAAGAGCAGCAGTGGATTCTTCATCTCTCGGTGTCTTCAGATCAAGTTTCAGTATCTTTCAGGAAGTTCCACTTTGACTAACCAGTCACTCAGGATACTCAGCTCAGAGCAAGAGTATGCTGGATGAAATTTAAGGGCAAATGATAAGAAAGGCTGGCCAGAAGACCTACTGGTTTCTTCTGGCCTCAAGGCTGTTACCAGAATGCCGTCGGAACATATTTTTCAAGAATGTTGGTGGAAGTTCTTCATTTCATTTGTAAATATGTGAGAAATAGAAATCAGGTTCCTTCCACAGAAAAAGAAAGTGGTAGTCCAACCCGGCAACAGTAACTGCTTGTGTGGGTAGTCCAGTAACATCCATGTGTAAGTACTGAGAGCCTCCCAAAGCTGCAACCACAAATGCGTGACCAATGCAATCAGCTTCTCTGTTTGTACCATATCATAGGCAGATGAGTATGTATACCTCTGTGTCTATGTTTAAGGATGTGCAGGCAGATGTCTTTCGCCTACCCTGAAAACGCTGCTCTAAGTTTCAGCATTTGGGAAGGCCATAAAGCAGAAGTGTTCTCCCAGACTGGGGCTGGTTTTAGAGCAAAAACAACGGAGTGATCAGTTCTGCTCTGTGTTCCATGTGAAAGGTTAATCAAAGTGACCTCCTGGCCTTACACTCTGTAAATTGGAGGAACTGCTCCAAAGATGATGGAGTTGCTGTGAATTTACGTCAGCCAGGGAAAGTTTCCTGGCAGAAATATTTTCCATTGGTTTTAGCACTAAGACCCCATGGCTACATATGAATTTCTCTGGTGGCACAGGCGACCAGGCAGGCTTGTGTAGCTGCTGCCCTCCGTCTCCCACCCCACGAACCCCGAGTCACTGCCTGTGCCAAGCCAGCATTGGGTTAAACGAGTCAGGAAAATCACCTGCGGAAAAATGAACCATTTTTAATAGGCCGTTCTCAGCAAGATCAATGTGGGTCACCCCCGAGGCACTGAAACTTTCGTGCGAGCATAGTGCTGAAAAAAGGGACAGAAGCAGAAATGAGCGACCAGGTTTAGAAGGGCAACCAAGTTGGTGAGGGGCCTGGAGCACAAGTCTTATGAGGAGCGGCTGAGGGAACTGGGGCTGTTTAGTGTGGAGAAGAGGAGGCTGAGGGGAGACCTTATCGCTCTCTACAACCCCCTGAAAGGGGGTTGTAGTGAGGTGGGTGCTGGTCTCTTCTGTCAGGTGGCTGGAGATAGGACGAGAGGACATGGCCTCAAGTTGCAGCAAAGGAGATTTAGGTTGGATATTAGGAAAAATTTCTTTACTGAGAGGGTTGTCAGACATTGGAACAGGCTGCCCAGGGAAGTGGTTGAGTCACCATCCCTGGAGGTATTCAAAAAGCACAGAGACAAGGTACTCCAGAACGTGGTTTAGTGGGCATGGATGATGGTTGGACTCGATGATCTTGAAGGTCTTTTCCAACCTAAATGATTCTATGATTCTATGAACACGGGGAGGGTTTGGGGTGGTTTAAGTCACCTTAAGTGAGATTGCAGGTTGGAGCATCTAAGTTAGCAGCGGCCAACTCCTTCCATAAATCCGCGCTCAAGGAACTAGACGGGATGATTAGCTTTCAGTGAGTTTGGCTCCATGTTGGTCAGATAAGAGTCACAACCTGTTCGAAAGGAGCAACAGAAGAATGACAAAACCCAACCAGCCAAGCAAGCAAGCAGGCTGCCAGGGAAAGGAGGGAGGAAACCTGCCCCTCTGAGCAGCAGCGGTGAGCCAGCAGAACAGCACAGCTGGGATGTGATGCCACATCCTCAGGCAAGTGTCCTCTGTCCATTCCTCCTTCTGGCTGAGTAAAACAAACATTTAACTTTCTGGACAGCATACAGAAAGAGAGCGATGTGATGTAAAGGTTTTATCAGCACAAATTTAGGGTTTTTACTCTACTCGTAAACACAAAGGCGTAAATGAATATTGGAGATCATCTCAGAGAAGCACCCAGCCTCACTCTTCACACTGTTCTGTAACATGCTCTGGAATGCCACCAACTTCAGTTGCCTTTTTCTGCATTTATGCATTAATAATGTAAAGATAAATACAAGTGTTAGTGTCCTTTGAATCACATAATAAAGATTTGGCACAAATAATGCCAAGTTTGTTCCTTTCTAGAAAAACTCATTTTAGTAACTCCAGGTTTCATTAACTTTTTTTCAAGGCCGCTTGAATGAAAGCCTAGGCTTAAAGGAAAATTTCCATTCTCCATTGTTTGGCTGATACTAATTTACCCAAATGGAAAGCCTGTAAATGAAGGAAATCTTGACAAGCTACAAAGAAGGGCTACAGGGATAATTACCCACTATGTTTCACAAACATTTTTCCTCAGACTCGGTAGGTACCTTAGTAAGAGCAGAAGCAAAGACTTCTCCTGAGATGCAAAGAATGGAGCCTATAAATTACAGTATCACATTTTACTGGTGGCAAATTATTTTTTTCTTGCCCAGAGCACTGGGAGGACCTGCATTCTTCTTTCCTGGTGCCTTACAATCAGGCCAAGAACTCATTAAGAGAGTATTATAATGTTATAAATATATACTTTTATATACATATGTATAAGTACGTATGTATGTTATCTAGAAAATTTATACAGAATTATTGGTAGTCTGAGGGAAAGATAGGAAGAATCAGCCTCATTTACAGAACAGAAGATTTAGGTCAGGTATTAGGGAAGACTTTCTAAGCATAAGGAATTTTTACAACACTAGAGCAAGGTATTGGGGAGGTTGTGTAGATGTTATTGGAAGTTTTAAAGGAGAGGGATTAACTAGGGGTTCCTCCTGCTTTCCCCCACCCATGCTGGCAGCTTCTTTCAGCTGTATTTGTGGAGACTCTGCAGTTTTGAAGGGCCCTGCACCAGTCTGCATAATTAATTCCTTTATTAGCTAAAAACTACTATGCAGCCCTCCCAGTAGAGCTACTTCAAGCAAGCTCTGTAACGATGTGGTGCAATGTTACGCTAGTTGGAGAAGATCTTGGAGCAGGAGTGGCTTTAGACAAGTGTAACTAGTGCAATTACACTGTGAACTGTCCCGCTAGCTATACTTTAATAAAGGTATACCCAGCGCAGCTTAGGGCTGGTTTTTTATCCTTGCAATGTGACGCACAACATCTCATTCACCTTTCCCTCTACGTACCTTAGCAGGTAATAGAAAGGAGTGTATCTCCTTTAATAGTATGTCTCACTTCTGATGAAAAATGCCCTTACATTAGATGTGCTAATGAGAGCATTCTCCTCCCCTGCTCATTTATGCAGTTATAGTAAAGGTACATCTTGTTACTTGGCACTTGCAAAACATTTTGTAACTATTATATTAAAAAAGAAAACTGTCAAGCAAATGACAAGGCATTCTCAGTGCAGTTCTGGAACTGGAAGAGAATCGAAAATTAAACTATCAGTTCCAAGAGAGCCTTTTAGGATTCAGTGTTGCAGTACAGATAAAAAGAAAGTTTTTAATTATAAATCATATTTGCCATTGCGAGTAGTCCCACCGAAGGAAAGAGGAAAAATGCACAGACAGTTTAAGCCAAAGCAGAGCCCCCTATGTACCTGTTTTGCATATTTGGGTTCACATTATAAAACCAGATTCTTATTCACTTTAAGAAATGGGTATGGTAATAATGCAGGAAGCATGCCTCCTGTGACTTCTCAACAACTTTCCAGACACATTGAAACTAACATCAGCTTTCTGTAAAAATTGAGTACTTACTTTGTGAAGATGTATTTTATTGGAAAAGTAACATCTAGAGAGCCAGCTGCCACCAAATGAGTATGCATTATTAACAAAGGACTCAGCCTTCTGCTCACTGAAGTAAAGCAAATACACAATTTAATCTAAGCTCTGAATTTAATTGACTGCAAGGAAAAAATCAAACTGTTGTTTTTTCACAAGCAATTATGCCTAAATATGATATTGTAGGTGCATATGAATTTTTCATATAATCATTTGTGCACACAAATAAGGCATTTATGTAAGCAAAGACTAATTGTCTGCACAAATCTTGTCAACTCAGTGGGCTTTCACTACGTGCAGACAACGCCTGTTGGAAAATAAAGATCACTTTACAGCTTTTCTGGAAACATGGCCATAAACTTCTGTGTACAGAAACCTCACAGTTAAGACATATTAGATACTGTGCTTAGTGTGTTTATAGAACAGATAATGTGCTGTTCAGATCATTGCGGACTATGGTGATGTGCACAGTCTCTGTTCAGTCTATTCACTAGAGAAACTAAGCCCAGAAATAAACTCCTGTTAAGGCACAACTGATCTCTGGGAGTCTTTGCTCCCAGGCAACTACTGTTGTGGCTGCATGAGAGCAGAGACTGTACTTAAAGTGAGAGTCCAGTCTTGGATGTTTCTTGGGTAGATGAAGGTTCTGCCATGTGCTCAGCACCTCTGCAACAGTTAAGTTCCTTTGAACGAGTCTCATCCCTGTGTGTTGTGATCAGACCTACCACCAGTTGCTTGGCTTGACACACAAGCATCCCATGTTATGTGATGGGCACAAGTCCAGCGATGTGACAGGGAAAGACTGCAAACCCTTCTGAAGGAGGATGAAATAAATGGGGAGAATGAATACTGTTAGAAGAAAATGTATCATTCCAGATCCTACAGCCCAAGAGAGGCAAGGCTGCTGCTGCTCCGTGTCTACAGGTCCAACCAGTAGTGAGGCTGAACATGTATTCCCTGCTGGCACACACGCAGAAGCACACCTATACACTACATACGTACATATATATACATGGCCAGCCACACACATCACAGAGACAATTGGAGCACTCATACCAACATGGACAGCACCAATGGCCTTATCCTGCTCCCCCTCTGGCTGGACAGTATGGAAGGCCATTAGTGAGAATATATATGCACTCATATACAACGTAGGTCCCTCCAGCCGCTGCTCTCAGACACTCAGTCTGCCCAGTAGCTGGCCCCTCGATCCCAGTCTCCCCAGTTGCCGGCATCTGGACATCGGAGCCCCGAAGTTGCAGCCCTACTCCAGGTGGTGATACGGAGCATCAGACACACACAGCTGGCCAGGACTTCTCAGGTCCCATAGGTGACCACCCTGTGCTCTCACTGTCACGGCTGGACAGACCAGGGAGTCGTGTTGAGTTCGGCATTCCCTCGGGCTAAATTAAGGTGAAACGACACCCAACGAGCAGTTAAAGATTTTATTCATGGCAGAAGCAACCTGAACTTGGGAGGTGTAACAGGAGGTGGCAGGGATTTTCTCAACAGGAGTTGGCATGGAACTACCTCAGTGACCCGTGTAACCTGTGGTAACCATACACATCAATTCAGGGAAGAAGGAGATCCCTCCCGTTGGGTTGGGAGGTTCAGAGCAGACCCCCTTGCTTTCTAGACTCCTTCTCAGAAGGGCCCAGGGGCAGCTGGATCCACTCTTAGTCCAAGACTTGGTCAGCGGTTTATGTCTTGAAACGGATGAGGCGTAGGAGTTATAGAAAAGGAAAGAGAAAGAGGGAGCAAGGCAGAGAGAGAAAAAGGAAGAGAAAAGAGAAAGATGTCACTGGTCCTGGGTCCAGCGTTGCTCCAGTCAGCCGAGGGGTCCCGTTCTGGTGGGCTTGCGCGCCTGGGCCTTCAGTTTGTGTCCTTTTATCATCCTTGTCCCTCCTTCGGGTGGGCACTCAAACTCATTGGGCTAATTAGGTGTCATGAGTGGTTTGTGCTTTCAGAACCTTTCGAAAATGGGTCGGTGGGCTTGGGGGTCGTTTAGGGAGTAACTTCTTCCCTACAGATGTGACCATTGTTTGATTTTTGGCCATGCGTGGTGAGCTGCCCTGCTCAGCATACCAGAACAGGGAGCTGCACACCCTCGGGCATGCCTTCCCCCTGTGTGCTGATGTCCTGTGCTGATGGGCTTCTTTTCCCCTCCCATTCCTTGCTATGTGGGGTTCGTTGTTATGCAGTTCACTGTGGAGCAGAATGTGCCCCACCACAATGTTTGAGACATTAACTCTTTCAGTCTCTCACACCACCACCCCTAGAGATACACAGGTGCTCTCACACACAGAGCTGGCCCTTATGAGACCCACTCACCCCCTTTGCTCCTGGGCCACTTCACCGCCTGGTCCAGCTTGGTCTGGGGCGGACGGCTCTGCTGGGACAGCCCTGCGAGGGGCTCAGAGAAGGTGGTGGTGGTACCTTGGCTTGGGTTCCCACCTGCCAGTGTGCCCCTGTGCTCCTCTGGCTTGTGCAGATGGGCCTTTGATGGGCTGATGGTCCTAGGGATGATGCCTGGGAGCAGCCTGGCAGGAGATTATTTGGGCTACCCCTCCTGCCATTTTCAGTCTGAGCTCCTGCAGATGAGCTTCATCTCGTAACCTAACAAATCCGTATTGAGGCTAGATATAGGTGAGCACCTTGTTCTACACCTTGCTGTGACTAAGGAGTCGGACCAGCCCACTGATTTGAATTAGTTCTGTGTGCTGACCTGTGAGCAGAACCCAAAATTTATTTATGGCAAATACAGGGGATATTTTTCTTGTTCAGTAACATACTTTTTCCATCTAGTTTTCTGTTCTTGTGGTTCATCTAGATCACACACACGAGGCAGAAATTGGAGCTACGCATTTTTGTTAGAAATAGTCTAATTACAAGAATTTAAATAACTTGTTGACAGGTGACTCATGAAATACACAAAGAAGTAAAAAATACATCAATTAATTTAATTCTACTGCTTATTTCGAAGACAATTAAGGGGAAGAATTTATGACTCATGTGAGCAGCCTTTTCTCCTGGGAGCGGTCATCTTGAAGGCAACAAAACTGGACAAAAAAAGGATACTTTTGTGTAGGAAGATTAGTATCGCTGCTAATAATACAACAGACACTCTATGTGACCCAAAGTCCGATATTAAGATTTACAAAACTACTTCTCAGGGCCCACTAAAACTGTTAGGTGTCTAAACTTCTACCAAGCAAGTTTTCTGTAGACCTGTTGCTGTGCATTGTTTCATGGTACATACAGAAATGCCTTTGCTTTGGCTGTGCCACACAGCTGGTTGCCTACCTGACATCTATTCGAGCTCAGGCAAAATTTCCAAGTCCTTCTTCTTTCACCAAGCGCAGCTATGGGTCTCTGTCCAGGAGCTGCTTTCATGGCTTGTTTGGTGGACGGAGGATGTGATGGTCTTATTCTTCCCATTTTTATCAAAAGCTCCGTGGATGTAGACATCCAGCGGCCATACCTACCTTAAGCCTCAGTGAAGTTGCTTTTACTCCATTCAGGAAGAGAAGGACAGACCCAAATGTCCATGTCCCACATCCCAGGTCAGGGCTCTAACAACTTTATCTTTGCTTTCCAGGACTGAAGTTATAAAACAAATTTCTTTTGGTAAAGTTATTAATTAATAGTTAATTCTTAACCTCTCTTTTTTTCCACATTGCATTACACTTCCATACTGCAGATGGAATTAAACTTTATTCTTGGATTTTTGTCATAATTAGCCAAAAAGAACAATTCTGGTTTAGATTGACACCTTATTAATGGGTATCTTTTCATGGAAAACTGCTTTTGCAATGAATTTCAGTGATTTAACGCAGTAATCTGACCTTGTATTGCTAATATATGATATATTCTAGAGAACTTTCAAATTGTTGGGATTTAAAATCTGAAATTTATCTCATAGTCTTCTGATTTGACTAGCTGAACAAACAGAAGATCCAAGGCGGCCCCACCTGATGCTGCAATAGCACAATTTGAGCTGAAGGTTTGGGAAGGGGCATTATTATTAAAAATCCCATTCAAAGTGTGCTGGTTGTTTGCTTTATGCTTCTTTGTCAGTATTAGCATAGCACCTGATTTTAAATACTTGTAATCTTGGAGCTGTACGAAGAACTAAAAATAATGTGGCTATGGTGAATCCAAAGGATAGGAAGGCCAAGGGAACTCATTAAAGTAACAAAGAAAATAGGCTGAGGAGGGAAATCAAGAGGACGAATCACTTTTGGTTTTCTCTGTGTGGAGTGGGAATATGCAATAGCATATGAGATTAGATATAATGAAAGTTCTCTTGTGAGAAGGGGCAATTTAGCAATCACACTGAGAAAGAAGATGAAGCCAAGTAATGAATGACATCATGAAAAGAACTTAGAGAAAAATGTGGAACAGAAACCTGAGAGACAGTGATATTTATGAAAGAAAAGAGGTGAGAATTACCAGTGCTGGAAGATGCAGGTAATTACAGAGGCACTGAAATCCAAAAAGGAAGGAAACTCGGGAAGCAATAGTGTTTAATGATATCTGATAGATCAAGAAGAGTAAGAAAAATATTTCGCTCTAAGCAAATGAAGATTTTGATCAAAGTTTTTCTAATTTAGTGAGAAGAAGTCAAAATGGATAAAAAATGGAGTTGGAAAGATTAGAAATTACGTAACAAAGAAAGCAAGGGCTGGACTAGGGGACCTGGACAGTGGCTATAAAGGAAGGCAAGGCTCAGAGAACTGTTTTTCAAAGACAGTCCTGGAAACACTTGGGGCACGAGAAAATGACCCTAAACAGGAGTGAGTTATTAGAAAAGATAGAAAGTGAGATGAGAATATGAATTATTGGATGAAGGGGATAAACTGAGATTTAAAAGCAGACTATTATTTCTTCTTTTTTTCTGCACTATGAATAAAAGGCATAATATAAAAGCTTAATGTTTTTTTTACCTCAGTTTTAACCAAAAAAGTAAATTTTAATTGGGGGATGGGGTGGGTGGGGTGGCAATACCATAAAACCTGCAACCAAAGAGTAAGATCTCTTTCTGGAGTAGGAAAAGAAGAGGTGATAGGTTGAGTATTTCTTATGTAGCTGGAGTAGAAAGGGGTAGTTATCATGTGGAGATCCAGGAGACCAGAAGAAAGGCAGATGAAGCGCCTTCCTTGAAGGAGGAAAAGGAAGTTAGGAACTTGGATACTATAAATTTCACTTTAACTCCCCTCAAAATACTGAATAAATAATAAATTTCTTGTAAACAGATTAATAGTTTCTACCAGGTCTGTTTCAAGATTAAGTCAGGTTAAATAAACCTGATTTTTTTTTCCCGGGGAAAGTACAACAGGTCTTGCAGACAGGAGACAAACAGTAAGTGTCCTGTATTTTTATTTCAAATTTTGATGCCCTTTCCTAACATTGCTCTTAAGTATGGGAGGGAAATGTTACCCATGCAAAAGTATTATGAGGGGTTCAAAATTCTTTTGGAAAGCATAGCAGGGAGGCAAGATTTATTTGACAATATGCGGATGTTTAAAATACGGCAGATGGATCAGGCTCTGGAAGTGCTCATTTCTCTCTGTTGACTGTAAAGGTAATTTAAAGTGATGATTTCGATTTTCTGATCAGTTATCTAAGCTTACGTAAGATACATCCCCCTCTAGGTTTGAATGGCTTACTACCAACATAGAAGGATGCTTTGAGTAGGCTTTTGAAGGGAAATGTCTGATTTCTGTAGTAGTCTGTATGTTCATTAACAAGTTGGAATATGGATGAATATGGAATGGAATATGTATGGAATATGTATGACGCCTATTGGATTTGCAGATGTTCCCAGCTGGAAGGGCTAACGTTTTCTTTGGGAAAGGACTGAATTTTGAAAGGTTCTTGAAGAAAAATGGTCTGAAACTGGAAAGTGCAAAATGTTAACTCATGTACCGCACACATAGCGTACTGTCTGTCACTGCTCGCCGTGCTAAGTTGCTGGCTGGTGCTTGATTCTCCCCGATGAACAGAGACGAAAGCCTGAAGAGTGAAGAAAATGGGAGTAGCCCCGGCCCTGACTCCTCCTTGACTTTCACCACGGTTCTGAGTACGAGGAGGGAGGCTCCAGCCCTCACAGCCCTCAAGGCCCAGCGCAGGGACCAGGACTCAGGGGGGGACACACTGAAACCTGCCATCCGACAGGGCCGCTGGCCGGCACCCGCTGCTCCCCTCGGCCCTGCGAGGGCCCCTTCGCCCGCGGGGGGAGGCGAGGCGGAGCCGGGGCAGGAGCAGCAGCGGGCGGCGGCGGCGGCGGCTGAGGGGACCCGGCGCCATCGTCGCCATCGTCGTCGTCGTCGTCGTCGCCGCCGTCTCCCACACGGCGGGAACGGGGGGAGGAGCCTGGGCCAGGGGGCGGGGCCTCGGGCGGTCCCGACAGGCGGGGCTGGAGGGCGGTGCGCTCCCCTCCCCCCTTCCCTCGCCTGTTTGCCAATGGGCGGGGCCGGGTATCCCCGCTGCCCGCCTCTGTCGTTCGGGGCGAGTCCATCGCGTTCCGTGCGGGGGGAGCGTCGTGCCCGGATGCTGGCTCCCGGTTCGGTTCGGAGAGAGAGGGAGGAGCAGAGATAGCGCCGGTGGATCAGGAGCGGGCGCTGTCCTGCGGTAGCGGGGGTGGCTGATCGGGCGGGGGGAGCCGCTTTGTCCGGGCGGCTCTCCCCTCCCCCTTCCACCCCCCCTGCGTCCCGGCGGGGGATGGTGTGTCCCGCAGCGCGCGCCTTGCTCGCGCGGTTCGGCGGCTCGGCGGGGGGAGGGGACGGGAGACCCGGGCCCCGGCGGCTTCTCCACAGTGAGCGCGGGGGATATCGGGGAGGGGGCGCGGGGGGGCCCCGCGGCGCTGGCGGCCGGGACCATGTCGGCGGACGAGGAGGAGCTGAAAGTCCCGGAGGAGATGTTCAAAGATGTCAAGTTCTTCGTGGTGGGAGACATCGACCCCAAGGTACCGGGTCACCCTCCCCCTCGCCCCTTCCCACAGCTCCTTCTTGCTTCCCCCCCCGGGAGGGGGGAGCACTGTGGCATCGTCCAGCTCCTCTACCCCCCCCCCCCCCCCTCCCCCCGGACACTTCCCCGCGCGGGCTCGAGGTTCACGCGCACCGCCGCCGCCCGGGGAAGGGAATGGCGGGGGGGGGGCGAGGGCGGGAGCGCGCTCGCGCCTCAGGGTGTGTGTGGGGGTGGGGGGGGGTAACGGAGGGTAACGGCCGCGGCCGGCCCGCCGCCACCCGCCATGGGAGCCAGCGGCCCCGGCGCGCAGGCCCCGTAGCCGCCTGAGCGGAGGAGGGGCGGGCGAAGGGACTTCCTGTTACAGCCCGGGCCGGGCGGGCGCCGCGCGGGGCAGGGGCTCTGCCCGCCGCTCCTCCGCCCCGGCTGCGGGCCGCTCCGCGGGGCCGAGCTCCGCATCACCCCCCTCCCCCGCCACACACACACCGCACCGCCCTCAGCGTCCCGCTGTGCCGGCCCCGGCCCCTCCCGTCGCTGGATCCGGCGTGAGCCCCGCAGGACGGGCGCATGCCAGGACCCCCGTGGCTCTGGTGGTCGCCCCGGGACCTTTCGGAGCCGCGTTGGGCGCGCAGAGGGTGCTGATGCGGCTGGAGGTGTCGTCCCCCGTTTTCCCGGGCCGGGTCCAGAGGAGGCAAGGAGTGGAAGGTGCTGAGAAATGACCCTCCGGCCTAGGGCAGTGCCCTGGGTGGCAGGGGTGGCCTGCTGTGGCCTAGGGCAATACTCTCGATGGTGAAGTTGGCCTTATAGTTAATAACGCCCAGTCGCGTTGGGCGAAGGTGGTTAAAAAAAAGTTTCTGTGGCACGTCCAATTAGGCAGGCGTTCGCAGTGTACCATGCCTAGCTTTAGGACAGCACCTTCCTGCAAACAGATTACTACGTGTTTCACGCTGAAATTAAAGTCTTTCTTCCTTCGGCCGTTGGCTGCAGCCGGATCTTTATTCAGCACTGGGTTCCTTTAATCTCATCTCCTGGCATTCACCGAGTCTTGTAGGCCTTTAAGTGAACTGGAGATGTAGGCACTGACCTGTCGAGATGGTTTTTATTCATAGGAATAGCATTACATGCTAAAAAGAAATGCAGTCTAGGAGTGTAGTTAAAGAGCAGAGAAAAAAAGGTCTTCCAACTTAAAATTTCTGACAGTGTATTAGAGCTCAAATAACAATTCCTGTATTTAAAAAAACACTATAGCAGCAATAGCATTATGTGTATGAAGATGAGTGCAAAAAACCAATAGGAGTCTTGTATATAATTTATCATACAAATAGTGTCCCGAAAGGCACGTAGTTAGTTCTGTGTTGACATAGCAAGACAATCAGTGGTATTCCCACAGAGCGAGTAAACAAGCATTCTCTTAAGCTAGCTTTCTTTCTTATGTGAAGTTTTAGTCTTCTTAGCAGTTAGTGTCATTGTCTTAAGGCTTTGATTTGCTCTAAATTAGGTACACTAAATTCTCCTCTATTTGTGGATGGCTTCCCTGGGTTGCAGGCAGACGCTGAAGGTGGCTCTGGCGGAGCTGATGAGGTCAGGCACAGCACTGCACAGAACTAGCTACACTGTTTCCAAGATCAGGTCGTGCTGGGAGCTGTTTAGCCACTTTTTCATCATGAGCGATGCCCAAATTGAGAAGCCCTGTGGATCTGAGTTGTTTCTGCAGCCGGCTGGCCTGTTTAAAAAACGTTCCCTCCCGCACTCTTGATTTCTGAAACAGCTTGCTGGCATGGCACAGTGTTACACAGAGGCCAGGATTTGCACCTGTCTGTGCTGGTAAGCCTTTGGGAGCATGAGGCACTGGGGAGGGCAGAGTCGTGCCTGGGTTGGGTTGCAGAGCCGAGTCGGAGTGAGGCAGTGTGTTGTGCTGAGCTTGGGGCCAGCTCTTGGTGGGTGCCTTCATCCTCCTTCTGCAGGTGCCCTCTGTGGTACCCTGGGAACAACCTGAACAAGAGGAGTATTTACCAGCTGTGTTTTGAACTGAGACAGAAAGCAGAAATTCTAAACTGAACTCCACAAATAGCTTTTAAAAACAGTTCTTACAGTGAAAAGTTGTTCCATTACTAATACAAATATATTTGGTGCTTTTTACTTCTTCATATACGAACGGATGCCAGCGTGATTTTGAAAAGAAGTTTCCTCCTTCATCTTTTGGGGAGGAGCACGCTTTGATCAACTTAAATTTCCAGATGTTTTCATGGAAAACCAGTTAACTTAATAAATATTAAAACAAGCCTATCACAAGTGAGCACTCTAATCAAAACAAATCCAAGAGTAAGGAAAAAAACAAGGTAACATATTCAGGTGAATAACTGCATACCCACTACCTATTAAAACATGCAGCATAAACTAGAAGGGAAACAAAAGCCTGGAATTGTGCCTAGATGTTCTTTGGCAAGTGAGGGAGAATTAGGCTGCTGGCTCTCAACTTTAAATCCATCCCATTAGGAAGTGCACCTGGCTGCTCACACCTTACAGGGGGTGAGGAGTAGATGTCAGCTATTATTTTGTTTTAATAAATGCTTTTCCTGCTTTCCTAAAAGATGTAAACCCAAACCGTCATGCTTTGGTAACACCAGTTAAAGTCAGTGTTTCATACTGAAAGAGATAGTATTTCATACAGAAGAGAAGGTCCCAGAGGGGGACTTTTTACAAGGGCATGTAGCGATAGGACAAGGGGCAACGGTTTTAAACTGAAAGAGGGTAGATTTAGGTTAGATGTAAGGAAGAAGCTCTTCACTGTGAGGGAGGTGAGGCACTGGAAGAGGTTGCCCAGAGAGGTTGTGGATGTCCCATCCCTGGCAGTGTTCAAGGCCAGGTTGGATGGGGCTTTGGGCAACCTGGTCTAGTGGAAGGTGTCCCTGCCCATGGCAGGGGGGTTGGAACTAGATGAACTTTAAGGTCCCTTCCAAACCAAACCGCTCTGTGATTCAATGAAAAAGTAATGCAATGCAGCATAGGGACTTCGAACAGGATATTTGGTTTCTGGTTATTTCTGGTTATTATTATTGTAATTTTTTTTTATACCCATTGTCTTATTTCTTAGTTTTGAACTATTCCTCTTGTTTCTTCCACACATTTTAGTGGGAGAGAACAAAGATAACATTTATATGCCCCCCAAAATGAAATTCCATTTACTGGATATAAATTAAATGAAATTTCATTTAATGGATATAAACTAACACCTAAAGTGCAGGATTTTTACAATGAACTTATTGGGGCTTTTCAGCATTTTATTTTCTAGTTATAAGTATATGGTTGATACTAGTATAGGTGAAGTTCGTTAATTGTGCCAATACAACTTTTCAGTCCAGGCACTACATAAACTGAAGAATTCATGTGTTCTGAGAGGATTTTTGAAATTGACATGAGCTAAATTAGGAAGAGTCTTTTTCATACAACTTTAAATAATCGTATGAAGTTATTATCTATCATATTGATAGTGTTTAAACTTACTACCTGAAACTAGTGTAACTTTTTGTGCAGAGTCCACTTATGCAAACTCTTTAATGCAGCATTGTTTTGATATAAAACCATTCATACTTATAGCTCATTAGTTGTAACTTCTTTCTCATGCTGTCAGGTTTGGGTGCTCAGTTTTTATTACATTCACTCCTGGTTTTATTTTTAGTCTTCCCTTAAACAAACAGTTGAATGGGGTAACTCAGGGAGACCTATGTGAGACAAGGAGCTTGTGTGGTGGGGCTGTTCTTAAATATCTCCTATTTTCAAAAGTGCTTTATTTTGATTTAGCTTTTCCCATTGGAATTATAGCATCTTGTGTTACCTTGCGGTTAACTGGATTTCATGCAGGGAGGTATCCCATGATTTAGGAGATGACTGTGTAAAATGGAAACATTCTCTCCTGCTCCTGACTCTGTGGTGGCAAGAACAGCAAGCTTGTGATCAATTTTCTTGGTTATTTTAGAGTAATTCTTTTGTAATTTGATAATATCACATATGCATCCACTGCAGGAAAATGTTGATTTTTTTAAAAAACAGAGTTTTGAAGTCAAGTACTTCAGTCAGGAAATGCCAAAATTGTCTTCTCACTGAGTGGCGATTTTCCCATCCTTGTTTTTCTGCTTAGCATAGATGCTTTATAATAGCCCAATGCCATGTTTTGAAAGAGTCTCTTTTTCAGTGCCTTCTCTGTCCTGGTTAGTGTACGGGGTAGGTAGTAATTGCTTAAGGACCAATTACGTAATGCTTTGTTTGATGAGTGCAGTGCCTTGCTCTCTGCAGTTCACTGTTCTGGGAAGAGCGTTCTGTGTGTCCCCAGCAGGTTTTAAGGGATAGACATCTGTCCCTAGCAGGTTTTGGAGGGTGAATGTCATACCGATTTGGTTCTGTGAAATCATTATGAAGTGAAACTGTTTATTTCTGAATAATAAAAGGGAAAAGGAAAGAATAATCTTAATAGGCATTTTTAACATTTGAACTCTAGACATTAATGTTTTAAAATATTTTTCTCTTCCTCCCCTCTACAACCCACTACCTTCTCTGTTACTTTTGTTCAAATGAAAGTGAGTCCCGTTTTGGGGGGGCAGGAGTGGATTCATCACACAGATCTCTACAACTGAGCTGAGAGAATGCTGAACTCTTAAACCAACATCTTCTAAATGGGCCTTGCAAAAAGAGGAGTAAGATGTACTTTGTGAGTTGTGAGGTGTTTTGTGTTTTCTGAGGACGGAGCGATGAAGTGACACATTTCAGTTCCAGCTCTTCAAGCTAGTAATTGAGGGGGCATGTGTCCTACTACTTTTTCTTTCTTGTTTCTCTAAATCACTTAGTCCTCCATCACTTCTTTTCCCAATACGTCAGCTCTTTATTAGAATGTTCTCCCTTCTTGAGGCAGTGCTTACAACTTTTTTTTGCACCTAGACATGTTCTCTCCTCGGTTCTTCGGTCTGGCTGCACTGTTTTGGAGCAGCTGGATGGCTTCTTCAAACTTACTCATACGCTTTGGGATGAAGTGTATTGATTGGATCTAGAAATACTAGAAACAAATGCGTTTGGTGAAGGTGGAATTCTTTTCTCACCTGTTAAATGAACATTTACAGAAAATGCATGAACTTTTTTTTTTTTTGTCTATCCAAGTAATTAACTGGCCAAATCTGGAAGAATTCCTATGAAGACTGCAGCGTACAGTTATGATGTTGTTAACTTTTCTAAGGTAACCATTGGGTTACCTTTTTTTTAAACTTCAAGCTCTTCTTTTAAAGTATATTCAAACACTTCCAAAGCTGCCATATGCAAAAACAAACACTGAGAAGAAGGGTTTTCTTATCCTGCCTGAGAGAAAATTGGTTTGAGATGTTTTTGAGGAATATGTGTTTCGGAAAAATTTTGACATTTTCTAGATTTCTGCCCCAGCCTGAATTGTTTTGGAAAATAAATCTTCAACTTCAATGATTAAAACATGGCAGAGGTGTAAACCACTGGCAATCAGGTTTTAAATGGGATGCATTTGGCAACTTTGAAAAAAGTGCTAGCCGCTTACAGGGGGGACAACCAAGAGAGGAGGTTATATTCATTCCTCTCGTGTTAGTGTGTACTTGCATTAATGTTTTCTCAAACAAAAGGTGCTAAAAATTGTTGAATTCTCCCTGTTCTCTTGTAGGTTATTCAACTTCTGAAAGCTGGGAAAGCAAAGGAAGTTTCTTACAATGCACTAGCTTCACATATTATTTCAGAAGATGGGGACAATCCAGAAGTTGGAGAATCTCGTGAAGTTTTTGATCTCCCTGTGGTAAAGGTGAATGACACATCTGTGACATTGCCAAAGTACTGACATGGATACTTTATTATTATAACAGAAAATATTCATGTTTGGATAATGACCAAATGAAATGTAACTTTAAAAAACTTTTATTCTTGTTACACAAACCTTTATCCTGAGTGGTAGACTTCTACTGCAATTCTGTTCCCTCCTTTCTCTTGTTGTTCTGTATCTATCAGTGGTTTGTTTTTTTTTTTTTGTTTTCTGTTTTGTTTTTCTCCAGAGTTTTCCTTCAGTCATCTGTAAGATGGTGTCCTATTAGCTGTATTTCAGAAATGTTTCTGATGGGAAGGTTCTTACAGGCTTCTGGCAATGGAAAACCTCAATTTAGAATATGTAGTACACTGCTGAGGGTTTTTTTTAAACTTATAATTGGCAAGGTGCAAAATGATTTTGTTGATTCTGCATATGTGTACTACACTAATTTTAAACAATAGGGACTTGTAGAAAAATAGATTTTTTTCCTCTTAATTTTAGTTTTTCAAGGTTTGGGTGTGGTGGTTTTTTTTTGGTTGGTTTTTTTTCCTTACTCATACTGGAATTACCAGTATTTTGTTACTATCTTGCAATACTGGGTTATTTTCCCAGTGAAAGATTCTGGGCTCCATGTTTGAAAATGTGAACTTGTCACTCTGCAATTCATGAGAATGATCAGAAGAAAAAACACTAGCATTTCACTACCAGTACCTTTGGGTACATAATTTTGGGTTACTTTTTCCATAAGGTTGCAGGTGGCAGTAGAGAATTTTGATAGCTTGTGTCATGAGAGTTCACCTGACAGTGTAGAAATGAGTTAATTCCAAAAAATAAAAGGTACTTAGCTAGAGACCTTATGGTTATAGTGGGTATGCTGATTAATTTATAGTTCCTTTTTCTGAAGTGTTCTGTGGCGTAATTTTAATCTTATAAACAAGAAGAATGCTGCCATTCTTATGTGAAGGAAGGACATCAGCGTCCTAACAGTGCTTTCTGCTTTCTGATGCCATTTACTTAATGTAATTTTCTTCATAACTGCTACTAGCTAAACTTTTTCGTTTGCCAAACCAGAGCAAGTCTTTCAGTAACGTCACTTAGTTTGACCTGAAAACATCACAACATGATCTGTAATCAAGAAGATTAGACTAAGTATTAAGGGAATGGAAGTCAAATGCAAAGGTAGCTTGTTATAGAGAATAAGGAAGGGGAAGACCTGAGGGAGGAAAAATCTCCCATTTTTTTCAGAGGATTGAGGAGTTGCGAATTAAATGTTTTTTAGTTCATTTTTGTGTATGCCTTCTTCTAAGGGAAGGAGAATACCAAGAATTGGGACACCATAAACGTAGTTACCACAATATGGTTTTTTTTGTTTGTTTGTTATTTGAGGAAAAGTAATTTCATGGTGAATGTGATACCACTCTTTCCCCCTTCTTCCTTATCTGCTGTATTGGGACTGCTGTCCTACATCTCCACTCTCCACCACCTCCCTCTCTCCCTTTGAGCCCTTCTGTCCCAGAATAATGTCAGTTAGGGGCCATCACCTGTGTGCTTAGCAGCCAGCATTGCTGTGTGTTTAGAAACTCCTTTCTATGCAAGGTTATGGTTCCTGACTCCTTGGTGATGAGTGTAAGGTAGGGGTTTTTGTAGGTGTTTTTTGTTTGGGGTTTTTTTTTTTTAAGAGCAGGGAGAACTGAAAAAAGAGAAAGGATGAATAAATACTGTAAATGGTTTTCCTAGTGCAATAGAAGGACAAGAGTAAGGGGTCTTGCTCCCATATTGCTGCACAACCTTTGAGCAGTCTATATTAACTCTTACAAATAAATCGGAACAGTGTTTTTTTGTAAAAGCGTAGGTATAATGTCTCTGAAACACTTAGACTTTCAAAGCTGGGAGATATGAAACTAGCTACAGTCTGAACTTGGAAGGTAATTCATATTTCATACATGCAGACCAAGGTTTTTCATGTCCTGTGGTTTTTATTTTTCAGCCTTCCTGGGTGATCTTGTCTGTTCGCTGTGGAGCTCTTCTGCCGTATCCTTTAAGGTCAAGTTTGAATCAATTCTATAGGAAACACGTTAAAATAGATACCATTGAAGGATTAAAGACTCTTTCAACTATGTACATCTTAAATTTTTAAAATGATAGGATGTGTTTTGCCTGCCAAGATTGCAGTGTGCTTGGAGCGTCTTTGTCTTACTTCAGTTTTCCTGTCCCTCTGGCTATTTTGGATGCTTAATAGGCACTTGCAAGAAAGCTGTCATCAAATTGACTCAAAACATTTTAGCTGGAAGGTGATAAATAACTGTGAGGATCCAGGAAAAATGCTCGAGTGCAGTAAAGGGGGCTAATGATGGTCCAGAGTAGAATGGCCTATTCTGCCTTTTCTAGAAGCAGAATTAAGTAAGGGCTAAATATGCAATAACTCACATCAACACCGTATTATAAATAACACTTTATAAATAGATGGTGTTAGTATTCCCATTTTTAGGTTAGTCTGTCCTTGCCCTTGTTAGACCCTTGTTGTTCATGTTCAGCTAGATCTATATTTCTTAACTTGTTCAGAGCATATATGCTTGCACGTGGATGGCATATTTCTTCCTCTTCTTGTCAGTTACTACTGTTTAATCTTTATTTATGTTCCCTTCAATTTTTTCTTTGGATCATAGGAATGGTGACAATGGCTATTATTATAGAAAAAAAATAATGCATCTTTTCCTCAGACCATTCATGATAAAGATTCTGCATATGGAAAAGCTGAAGCAGAGCAATACACTGCAGTACAGATACGAGTGGATGATTGCAACAAACCATGCCAAGACTAGGGAGTTATGCTGTCAGGCATGAGATCTTATTTTGGAATGATGTTAGCAGGTGGTCGTGTCTATAATGGAAAACAAGAGGTGGTAGATGCACGAATCCAGGTGTTCGTATTAGGAATTCAGGTCTTAATGTGCTTCAGTGCTTCAGAATTCATGTTTTATACCCAGTATTGCAAGGTATGTGTCTTTGCGTCTCACTGTGTTTCGACTATTTTGGAAATAGCCTGTATGTTCTCTTCTTCCCCAAGAGAACTCAGCTCAGGCCGTGAACTGTAGGAAGAGAAAGCATTGAATTCATCAGATAAAATGATACAGTGAGGTCTTTGCAGCTGTTTTGATCACGATAATCAACATGTCAAATAGGATTCAGTAGTTAGTGTGAAACATTTGCCATAGTCATGCATAGTCTTCTGAGTGAAGCAGAAGAAGGTTTTCGATGAATGACTTGGCTTCCAAGTGGAAGAAATGCACCAAACATTATGTGGCAAAGCCCAAATTAGCAGAGCTACTCCTGTATTAATAATTTGATTATTGTGATGTGATCTAGGGTCGTGATTTTTGTCTTTTGCATCTGGAAATGTGTTTCATCATCAGGATGGGAGTGTACAGTTGCTTGTGTCGCATGTCTGTAAGCCTTCTCCCTGTTCTAAGGACTGGTTGAAAGAATAATAAAATATCTTGGAATTAGCTACATTTCCAGGTTTAAGTAATCTAGTCTTGCATTATTAGTGTTGTTCTTTCCCATGGAGAAGTTGCACTATTAGAAAATTGGTCTTCTGTCTGAAACCAGGGTTTTTTAAAAGGGTACTTGAAGATCTTATGTTATTACATACCCAGAAGAGAAATCAACAGATAAAACCACTGAGTGATGCAGTCCATAACTAAATTGTAGCAATAAATGTGTGAATGTAGTCCTCAGTGGCTATTGCTCAGGAAGTCTTTATTGTGGGTATATAGGAATGGCCAAATGAAAAGACCAGGTCTCAGTAGTATCATATTCTTGACTTGCGTGGAAGAATGAAGTTTTGTACACCTGTCAGCAATAAATGTGTCCTTGGACCTTTGACTTTATTCTTTCTAGCACTTCATGTCCTTAGAACTTGGTGTTCTTAGATTTTATTCTGAGCCTTATAGTGCTCACTAAAATGGGTTGTTAAGTCTTAACTTTGTTCTGTTTCAGTCTCTTTACGACTTCTAGTGCAGTGGCATCCGGCCATTCATTAGGGTTTTAGGTACTGCCATAATGAAAAAAATATAGTAGTTAATAGGCATAGCTTTTTCCAGTTGACTGGTTTTGGACCCTGTTTAGGGAGAGGTTTGAGATTCTAAATTTTTATCTTTTGTTTATGTTTTAATTTGGAGATGTAATGCTCAAAGTGAACATTGAATTTCTGAAGAAACAAGTCCTAGAAACATCTTTTGTCAGATGCATAGATCTAAAAGAGCCATAGAGATTTTATGTTGGCTTACCAATTCCGGTACTTATTTGATGGGCATTTGCTTGTCAGTTGTTAAAGGTGAAGTTTAATGTAGAAACATTTAATACAGTACAAAAGCATAATAATTTTGCCTGTTTCTTATGAATACATTTTAACATTCCACTATGAAAGTTGTTTTGACCAGGGGGAACTTCAGAAGGCAAAGCGTTCTCCTCTTCCCTGCTAGCTGATGGTCACAAAATCTGACTGACCTACACCTGAAGGGAAGTAACAGAAAATTAATCTGGAAGCAGCCTTCGTGAAGAAGGAAAGACAATTTAGTGTGTGAAAACTTCACTTAGAGTGCCATAAAGACAGCTGGTGATTTCTTTATTAATTCTCTTGATAGCAGCAAAAGCAAGAATGAGGAAGGTTTATTTTTCCACAGTCTTATACAACCGAGCTGTTGCTTCTTTATATGCTAGGAGCAGATGTTAGAGGCAGGGAGTAGACAATGGTACACTTTTGAATCTCTACCTTAGGTGAGATACTGAGCAACACAGTGAAATTTAGGACGTTCATCAGACTTGAACTTCTTGGGGTATTCTGGATAATGGCAGTAATCTATTCTTAAGTTTTAAAGTGCTCTGGGTTTTCTTGTCAGCTTGCTGTCTGTTGTCTCTTCTGGGTCTCAAAATTTAAGTATTGCTGGTGCATCTGTCAACAGCACAGGGAAAATAATTTTGTTGAATTTCAAAAATCTCAATGTGTACTTGTAGCAAAATGCACATCTGTTTCTATAGTCATTTTTTTCCAACAAGATGTGCATGTATCTTAAACACAAAATTGTGTGAAAGCGTAGAAAAGGCAGGGAAGTTACAGAAGTCAGATGGTCCGTCTGTCTTTCCAGGTCACTTCTGTCAGACCGTTCTCTCTCCTGTTTCACAAGGGCCCTCCTGTAGTGGAGATTTCATAGTCTCCTGAGTCAGCTTACAGTGCCTCACTATGTGTTGCGAGAGTTTAACCGCATTACCATGCTGCAGTCTAACCCTATTTTGATTTATCTGAGCCACTCTGAACAGGGAGGACAAATTACTTCTCTTTTCATTTGGTAGTCTTTAAAGGATTTGAAGATGTGTTGTCTTACCTTCTTAAACACGTCAATTCTGGTCTTTCAGTTTCCTCTTGTAAGTCATATTTACTAGGTCTCTAAAAATTCTCACTGCTCTTTTTCACATACTCTTTCATTTATTTGTCTCTTTCATGTGTCTGAAAACAAAGAGATCTTGTTGAATTTTGATCTCTACCAGAGATCTTGTTGAATTTTGAAAGCATGGTGGAAAACTTCATGTTAGTTTCAGGCTGTGTTTTTGTTTTTACATCCTAGTGTGATGTTTTCTCAGTTTGTGTTTCATAGTAGCTCCTAGATTTCATCCTCCCTCCCTGTATCTGTTGCCTAGCCAACTTCCAATGCAGAGTTACGCCTCAGTAGGAAAAAATCGGCTGCGGAAGATCTGATACTTGCTTATACTGACTTGGCTACTACTGTTTGCAGATAATCTCTCCAATACTTTGATGGTTTATTGTTTTTCTTGATATGAGTTTGTCCCTTGGTATGTTTGTTGTTCAGTGCCTTTTGTGGACTTAATAACCATACTGTATGGTGGGAACCTGTTTCTACTTTTCCAGTCTTTGAGAAATTGCAAAGGGCAAATTAGGTTCCAAAAGGTTTTTTCAATCAAAAACTCTACCATTTGGTTACCAAACTTAGCCATTTCTGAAACCTCTGGCTTCTGTATTGCTTTCTAACCCATTTTCTTCTTTTTTTTTTTTTTTTTTTGTAAGGCTGTGCTTTTATTTCTTGCTGGTGTTAAATGAAGTAATCTACCAGATTGCCATCTTTTTTAATAAGCGTGCAAATAACTTTCTCACAGATGTCTGCTATTAGCTTTTATTTTAGAAAAACGCACTTTTCTTGGTCTGTTGTTTTATCAAAATTCTTGTGCGCCGTAATACTTCTGTATTGTCTGTTGCTGACTGTAGCAAAAAATTGTTCTTCAAATTCTCCTGTATTTTTAAGCATGGAAGATAAGCATCTGATAATGGAAGGAATGTTGTACTATGGAAGGAATCTGTTGTACTATGACTCTTGATAATGACTTGACTCCTATAAACTAAGCATCCTGAGATGGGCTGAGGGAGAAGTCGGTCATAGTATTAGAGGTGTCCTGATCCAGTTTGCACTTCATTTTTTTTCTTGATGCATACAACTTGAATTGGAAACAGACAAAGTACTTTTAAAGATAAAAGTTTTTCAATGGTCAAATACTTGATAATATCTGAGAAGTACTATGCATACTACTTAGTTTCCTTCTAATGTCCTTCAGGAAGCTCTCATTTAAATTATTTTGCATCCTTGACACCTGCTTTCCAGTGTAAATGGCTTTTCTCCAGAATCGTGTCAGATCTTTTTTGGAGTCACTGCCTGTCTCTCTCAGGTAAGAGGTGAACCATATTTCAGTCTATTCCAACGTACAATATGTGTGCTATGCTTTGTTTTTTTGAGGAGAGATACCAGTTTTTCTGTTGTACTATGACTTTTTTTCTGTATGTTGGGTGAATTATCACCTACGACAGTTTTTCACTGAAAATGAGGGCATGAACATTTCAAATTGTAAACATTCAATCAGTAATTTATCTTATATTCAGCTGTATGGTGATTCTGAAATGCAGAGTACACTAGACTGTAAAGTCTTTGCTCCTTTTCCTCTATTTCTACATTAACACAGTATTCAGTCAATGTGTTTTACCTACTTATGCACTGAAACCTTAACAAGGGTGCCAGTGAGTAAACTGGCAAGGTGGGGCTTCAGCAGCTTGTGTTCATTGTCAGCTGTATAGATCTGTGACCAGTGTGTGTGTGCAGATGGACAGGGTAAGGCCCTAGGTACTAATGGAATATATGTGTATATATGCTTTAGACTTTTTAACAAATTATTCCTGTAATACTGTCACTAACTCTGAATGGTAATGACTTGAATACATGTGGCTTTCTTGGCAGGGGAGGGGGACATTGCTGTGGCATAAATTGCTAGAAATAAACACATGTGTTTATTATAAACATAAATAAACACAGGCTATTAATTTGGTCTACATGTTAAAATTCTGTTTAATGAATTTAAACAGGTTGTCTAAGAGAAATAATTCTTGTTTGCTTGATCACTAACTTTTTTCGCTTGTGGAAAGCAATAGATTAGTGTTGAGTTTTACAGGAGTGAAGAACTTTCTTTTCTCTGTGCAGGCTAAAAATCGTTGTTTAATGTCTTTTCTTGTTGTGTCTCTTTGTCACCCTCTTTTCTCTGTAACTTTCATGCTAATTTGGTATTTAAAAGTGATAGGTAATACATTAGCTAGACTTGTAAATGGTATGTCATTAATTGTACTAAAATTCCTCAAGCAGAAGGCAGCTGGTTGCATAGAACTAAAAGGCTTATTTACCTTCCTTTTAGGTTTCATCTGAAGACCGAAGTACGCTGTGGGCTTTGATTACTTTTTATGGAGGGAATTGCCAGCTGAGCCTCAATAATAAGTGTACTCATTTGATTGTGCCTGAGCCAAAGGGGGTAAGAGTTTATTACACGTACAATTCTTCTTGTAGCTCTCATTTGCTTTTGAATAATCAAAAATTTTCCATCTCCCTGAAGTTAGGATTCTTAAGACTGTTCGTTAGTCTTGAACAGCTAAATTCAACACAATTATGCATTGCAGCTATTCAGTTTGTATTTATTTTCTGCATGGCTTTAAGCCTGATTAATTCAAAAGATATCCAATTTCATATTGGTATTTGTATTTCTGGTTGAATAAAGCACTTTATTCTTTCTTCTGTTTCTCTTAACCTAATTTTGACATGTCGTAATCATTAGTGATTTGTAAATCTGTAGGTACAGAATCAGTGAAGAAAAATGAAGGACAAAGTTGAAAAATTGTGTAAAATGCCCTTCGATGTTGTGAGGGAGAAAAGAATAAAGAGCAGAAGGAGAAACAGGTTTTTTTTTGTTTTTTGTTTTTTTTTTTCTTAAAAGAGAACTCTCAAAATCCCTCAACTCATTCTTCTTAAAGAGAGATGGTAGGATAAACATTATGCAGCATTCCTGTCCCAACTGCTGATAAAGTAGTCATACTTCAAATCATTCCCATCATAGAATATCTCAGGTTGGAAAGGACCCACAAGGATCATCGAGTCCAACTCCCCGCTCCTCGCAGGACTACCTAACACCAAATCAGATGACTAAGAGCATTGTCCAGATGCTCCTTGAACTCTGACAGGCTTGGTGCCATGACCACTTCCCTGGGGAGCCTGTTCCAGTGACCGCCCACCCTCTCAGTGAAGAACCTTTTCCTAATGTCCAGTCTGAACTTCCCCTGACACAGCCTCATTCTGTTTCCTTATATCCTATCAGTGGTCACCAGAGAGAGGAGATCAGCACCTCCTTCTCCACTGCCACCATTGAGGAAGCTGTAGACTGCCTCAGCCTTCTCTTCTCCAAGCTGAACAAACCAAGTGACCACAGCTGCTCCTCACAAGTGTTGCCCTCAAGACCTTTCACCTTCTTGGTCGTCATCCTCTGGACACACTCTAATAGTTTGATGGCCTTCTTACATAAATTGAGGCACCCAAAACTGCACACAGTACTCAAGGTGGGGCTGCACCAGCGCAGTGTAGAGTGGTACAATCACCTTGCTTGACTGGCTAGCTATGCTGTACTTGATGCACCCCAGGACATGGTTGTCTCTTTTGGCTGCCAGGGCACACTGTTGACTCATATTCAACTTAACTATCAACCCAAACACCCAGATCTCTTTCTGCGGGGCTGCTCTCCAGCCTCTCGTCCCCCAAGTTGTATGTATAACCAGGATTACCCTGTCCCAGGTGCAGAATCTGGCACTTGCTGTTCTTAAATTTCATACAGTTGGTGGTTGCCCAGCTCTCTAGTCTATCCAAACCTCTCTGTAAGGCCTCTCTACCCTTGGTCCACAGCTCCTCCTAATTTAGTATCATCATTTGACTTCCTACTCCCATGTAGGAAGTCAAATGCTGCTGTCTTTATGCAAATGAGGAAACTGAATCAGAAAGATCAGGTAACTGGCTAAGGCAGCATTAAGCACATCAGAATAGCCTCCTCTACTATAGTGTTAGTGATTCTTAGGTTATAATAGTTCACTGAAACCTCATGAAGTGTTCAGTACTCCTCTTCCTGAAGAGGAAATATATTTGTAATTGATATAGTGTGTTTGTTCAGAGACTGAAAATACTTAAAACGATTTGAAGCTCACTTAAAAATGATGGCTTGGATGCTTTTACTTAACATGGTGGATGGAGCAAGTTTTGGGGTTTGTTTTTTGTGTTTTATTTTTTGTCCTTTAATAACATGAGCTCATTTCCATCACCATTTTTTAAAATTTCAAGGAAGTGGGAGGGGTCACAGGGGTTAGTTATTTGAATGTGAATAACTCTAAGATCAGGTTCCATACACTACCTCCTTACATAAATCTGTAAAACTTTGTCAAGTTTCTAATGCTGTTTTATACAGAGCGAGTATATTACTGTCCCACCAATGACCCTTTTCATATTTTGGAGTTAATGGAAACTATCTAATACTAAGATAGAGAAAAACATGTGGCTAGTAGTATGACAGTAAACTTATGCTTACAATACATAGGAAAGTGCTTTAGAATAAAACGTGCTGACAGTGGGAGAAGAGAAAGTGTGGACGTGGGAAATGCTTGCTTTTTCCTCCCTATTTCATTTAAAACTGGAAGAAAATTTGTAGGGTTTGGGGGGGGTGGATTGTTTTTTTGTTTGTTTTTTTTTTTTAAATGCATGATCTTTCTTCTGTGGAAGATTTAAAAGGGTGTACCAAACACTACCCTAGTTGTCTCCTCCATCACAACAGAGTGTAATGCTTGGACAAAGAGCTTTGCTACCTAAAACGGTGTTTTTAAGAGGCAATGATATACATTTAAGAAGTGTTGCCTTAAATCATAAGCTTTTCAGATCAAAGGATGTTGTCTTGAGCTTGCCAGTCAAGAAACTGAAAAAAGCACATAAGCGTTTCATATCTGTAGGATAAAATAAATATTTAATTTATTTAATCATTGAATGGGAACAATTTTATAGGATGATTACTTAAAAAGCTTCTAGTCCTGCTGCTCTGATATACTGTTATAAGGGTATCTGCAGCAGTTTGTAATGAGAACAGTTTTGACACTAGTGAAAACTTAAATGATTGCTTTGACTAGACACAAGATGATAAAACAAGATTCTTAATAATTCTCACTACAAAGAAAGAATGAAAACTCCTATCTGCAAATAAACTTGGTTTCATCTGTAATCTCTTTATTGTGTATGAATGACAGTTTCATTGTAGGAAATAACTCTAGAGACTCATTAAATTAAATTAATTTCCTTTGAATGTGCTCGTTGTTAATTTATATTGTTTGACATCCAAAGAAAATCCCCGTTCAATCACTTTTAAATATTAGATCCTGATATTAGTTTCAAATGGTCTAAAGAAAGTTTTCTTTTTTTTTTTCCCACCGTCTTGATATTTGTGAGGGGTTTCTATCAAAGAGGATGTTAGAATAAATAGAGCACTGATGCTGTGTCTGTTTCCTGGGAAAGGAAACAGTGATGTTTTACTATTTGTACATGTCTTGAAATGATAAGGAAGGAGGGAGGGATAAAGTTTTCTACTTTGTCGACATCGTAAACCTCACATTGAAATCGATTTAGCTAATATTTGCACAAAAGTGTAACTTTCAATGTGAAGGCAACATTACGGTTTGCAGCTTCTGAGAAGGTGTATGGGAGATACCTGACCGGTTTCTGATTTGTATTCCTCCTGAAATGCATTTTTTTCAGTGATAGCCTTGTAAATATTTGTCTCTACTTCATTGTGAAATTCTGATTTTTCCTAAATGCTTTTTCATGATGTTTTGTTTGTTTGTTTGTTTGGGGTTTTTTTCTTTTTTTTTTTTTAGTGGAAAAAAGGTAAGTGTAAACTGTATTTAGACTCGCCTTAATGTCCACCTAAAAATCAGCTGCATCTTAGTATTGACTGTGATGTTCCTAGCTGCTGGAGTTCTGAAGGCTTTTTCAGAACAAAGTTTCATGATTGTCGAATCCTTTGGTGATTGGGTTTTGGAAGAATTTGGGTAGTGATGTGTTTGCAAGTGAAGACTTAATCTTCTGCATTTTTGCCTTATGAGTCCTTTATTTTGTAAATGTGGAGGGTTTTGTTTTAATCTCTTGGAACTTGTGGTTACGCACAGTAGTATAGTTTGTCTTGCTGGTTCTGGGAGAGATCACTTTCTGTTATTGGACAGCCTCTTGTGATCTGCCTCTCCATGCTCTAGTCCTGCCCTCAAAAAAGTTATTTGTGGTTTTTTGTCTGTAAATAAAATCTTCTTTTTTTTTTTTTTTTTTTCCCCCAGGAAAAATATGAATGTGCTTGTAAACGGGACAGCATTAAAATTGTGACACCAGACTGGGTACTGGATTCTATAGCTGATAAGATTAAAAAAGAAGAGACTCCTTATCATCCTCGTTTAATTATATATGAGGAAGAAGAAGAGGAGGAGGAGGAAGAAGAAGAAGAAGCAGAAAATGAAGAACAAGATTCTCAGAATGAAGCTAGTACTGATGAAAAATTATCAAGCCCAGCATCTTCTCGAGAAGGATCACCTTTGGGTGATCAAGTTTTTTCACCAAAATCTACTACTGCTGATAAGGCAAAAGGGGAACTGATGTTTGATGATTCTTCAGATTCCTCTCCAGAAAAGCAAGAAAGGAATTTGAATTGGACACCAGCTGAAGTCCCGCAGGCATCCGCAGCAAAGCGTAGGTTGCCTCAAGGGAAGGACTCTGGGTTAATTAATTTATGTGCCAATGTCCCGCCAGTGCCAGGTAATATTTTGCCTCCGGATATGAGAGGCAATCTGATGGCTTCAGTACAAGGTGCCCAAAGTTCTGATCGACAGGAAATGATGGCTACGTGGAGTCCGGCCGTGCGGACATTAAGGAATATTACTAATAGTGCTGATATTCAGCAGATTAATAGACCATCAAATGTAGCACATGTAAGTGTTGGATTGTTAATTTATAAGATATTGGACTTTTTCTTAGGAACTATCGTATCCAAGAACTTCAGTTTCCTTTTGTTCTTTAAATGTACGAAGGATTAAAAGTTCCCTATATTACTTTGAACTTGTGGCCAAATTAGTAACCTCCCTGACATAAGTAACTTCATTCCTAGCAGGTTCACAGAAGTAAGAATGCATTTGGAAAAAATGTGTGAAAGAGTAAAGCTGTGTTTAACTATAGCATGGTTTAGAGTTTCAGTACTGGTTTCTTGGTAAAAGCAAAAAAAAAAATTTAGAATTATTTTGGTAGTTCAGGAAACCTGATTTCATACCCTTCAAGCTTTTCAATCAGTGCAAGAAATTATTTGTGCTATAAACGCATAAAACTGTGAAATTGATTGTTCTCACAGTAGGTTCAGTTCTATACTGTGTTGTTCTGCTGGGCATCATTAAGTTGTTACATAGTAGAGTCAGGATTATGATACAGAAGTCCTAACTTAAAAGTTCTTATGCCACTCATATAGTTGAAATAATTGCAGCTTTTCTATTGAATTTATTTTTAGAAGAAAATAAAAAGCAAGCGAGCATTGAAATTCTTAGATGTTCATGGGAAGGGAACGTGAGAAAAGTAGGTGCTATAAAATGTTAGACATATCTTTTACTTAGATAATTGCACTGGTGCATTTATTTGGATGTTCATCTGATGGTAAAACTTTCAAAGGTGCCTGAATAATAGAAGCTTACAGCTAGTACTTAAACACAAAAAGTAGTCACTCAGAAACGTTGGTTCTTTGTTTATGTGAATTCTGAATATGAAATAGAAATACAGGCTTCATTTTAAAACTGAGTCTTAGATTCCTCTTCTCAGTGCCTTGAATTGTTTAAGGACTGAGACTTCTGGGTAAGGACTGAGCAGAACCGCCAGCGTCCTGGTTGGTTGGCCAGTGCCGGTAAGTTGGCTGATGCTTTCATGTCTGAACACCACATCTTCTACAACAAGTCATTGTACTATCAAATATTCCTTAGTGGTGTCTGTGTGGAAGTATTTTTCTGTAAGTAGTATTCATAGAGCTACAGGGCAGTTGATGGTGTCATGCTTTGGGTAGACTTTGTTCTCCAGAAGTCTTTTGGACTAGGGACTTGACTGTGGTGTGCAAGGACTGTTCTCAAGTACCGTATCAGGCTGCTGTGTAGGTTGCCTTGCTAGCTCCAGCACATGCAGAAAAGCTTTGCATCTTAGAATTGTGAATCCCTCTGGCTAAGTTAAATTGTACTTTGTATCCTGCTTGGGTACCAGTCTTGAGTGGTTTCCATGTCTTGGTGCACAATCTTGGAAAGTTAATGTTTAATTTGAACCTCAGATTTCTGCTGAATGGCAAGATCTGTAGTAATAAGGCGTTTTGCAGATACAAAGTTATTTTCTGAATATAGCCCTAGGATACTTTTGAAAGTTTTATCCCTTTATTTTGAAATATGTGTCCTGAAGCTTCTGTAATTTTGACTTTTGGGACTTTTTGTGGAGAGCAGCGTGAAGACCTCTCCTCATACTGAGCCACGGAAACATTCTTTTTGTGTATGTTATTTTTAGTTATTCAATGTTTATACTGTGGTGCTGTTTAGACATTAGTGGTGGGTGATGCATTGATAATTGTGGTTGTAAATGTATGCTATACCAACAACATCAAAATTACTTAGATAAAACCTGAGGTGTTTTGAAGTGCATTGTAAACACTTGAGCCACCTCAGATTAAGAGTTGATGGACATCTCATTGAAAGCATACAGTTCATTGGCTTTGTGTTTTAGTGATGTGCTTTGATTCCTCTCTCGCGCACACACACATCACTGAAGTTTACGCTGTATGTGATGAACTAGTGTGGGTGAAGGAAACAAGCTTTGCAGGATTCACCAAAGCTGATTTCATGTTTAAAAGACTTTATGAATGGCGAGTCTAGAGTTTCCTATTGCTCTGTCTAGTTTTTAATAGGTAGTTTATATTAAAGCATTTTAATAAATATGTAGAACTCATCCTAATCTGTTAGGAATTTGCCTAATTTTCCCTTTTCTGATGCTTTAAAAACTCACTTGCTAACTCATGTCTGCTTAGTGTGAAATGATTTTTCCTTTAACAGTGAGTTAAACATCTAAAAGTGAAATTAAACTCCACATTACTTCAGCACTCTCTATAAAGCTAAAATCTATTATTCTTAGTATGGGTTTGTTAGTTTGTTGGGGTTTTTTTTTTGTCCCAAGTAACTATTAGTGCTCAGCAGATCAATGTTTTTCTTTGTATTTTGGGATTCAGTTTGAAAAATAGAGCTAAATATTCCTGGATTGGTTCAAAAGAAAGCAAGGTTGTGTTAAGTTCCTATGTTTCAAACAGCACTAATTAGTAGAGCCATTATTAGCAATTTTTAAGTTAAAGATAAACTTTGAACTTAATGGGCCAACAGGATTGTAAAATGAATATTACAGTTGATTAAGTTGATCAGTGTAATTATTTAATATAGTGTTAATAGTCATAATGCTATTGGAGATACCATCAATAGTAAAGGGATGGGTTTAAATGTTAAATTTTGCTAAAATGTGCATTGCCTTATATTAGGAGCCACGTGTAGCTCCATGCTTTTCCATGTGCAAGTCCTGTCTTTTCATTTTGCTATTAATGGTTAAAGATTTTTGTTTAGCTCACCAATGTATTTAAGCAGTGTTCTTTTCTTTTGAGAATTGTATTTTCCCAGTAGTTCTTTAAATATTTTTAAACTGAATGACAACAAAAAGGTCACAAAACTAATTTTTGTTTTCTAGATATTACAATCACTTTCAGCACCTACAAAAAGTTTAGAACAACAAGTAAATCATAGCCAACAGGGACATCCAAATGCGGTGCTGTTTAGTCAAGTGAAACTAACACCAGAGACACATTTATTACAGCAGTCACATCAAGCACAGCAGCAACAGCACCATCCTCTTTTACACCTTCAACCTCAACAACTTATGCAGCTACAACAGCAGCAGCAGCAACAACCCCAGATTTCCCAGCAGTCTTTCCAACAGCAACAGCCTCATCAGTTTTCACAACAGCAACAGCAAGTTCATCAGCAGCACCAGTTCGCGCAGCAGCAGCTTCAGTTTCCACAGCAGCAGTTACATGCTCAACAGCAGCTACACCGTCCTCAGCAACAGCTCCAATTTCAACAGCAGCATGCTTTGCAACAGCAACTTCATCAGTTGCAGCAGCAACAGCTACAGCAGCAACAGTTGCAGCAGCTACAGCAACAGAATCTGCAGCAACAACAGCTGCAACATCAGCAGCAGCAAATACAGCAGCAGCAATTGCAGCAGCAGCATTTACAGCGATTACACCAACAGCATCAGCAACAGCAAATGCAGAATCAGGCAACACAACACTTAACTCAGACTTCTCAAGCACTACAGCATCAAGTTGCAGCCCAGCAGCCACACCACCAGCAGCAGCAACAGCAACAACTGCAACAGCAGCCGCTTTTTGGACACGATCCGGCCGTGGAGAGTTAGTAATTATTGCCTTCTAATGCTGGAAAAAAGTGGCTAATGACATGACAGAATGTGGGTTAGAATATAAAAAAATAATGCTGCATTTACAGTATGGGATTGTAAGGCTTAGAAATACCATTCATGGCTCAGGACCTGTTTTACTAATTTTTAGACAAACAAGATTTAAATTATAACTAAGGATGATGCAGAAATCTGAAAAGCACGAGAACACTGAGAACATTCTCTTTTCAAATGTATACTTTAGGCCCCTAGCATATAAATTATACTATGAGAACAGTGTTAGACTATGCATACCATAATTTTTTTTTTTTCCCCTTTGGAAGAAGGGAATGGGGAAGCTTTCAAACAGCGTAACAACTGGAAAGACAGTTTAAATTTTGGAAATACTAGTAAATTCATGAGCATTCAGTATCAAATAGAAAGTTGTCATACCTTGTTTTGAATTCTGTCCATGCTAGTAGAACTGAAAGCTTTTTGATTGTTTTGACTATTCCTAGTTGATCTGTTTAAAAAGAGTAAGTTGTCTTATGTTTTCCTTTTGGTGCCCCTTCCTTGTGCCCCTTTAGCCCCCCCTTCTTCTGGAAAAAAAGCACCCAGAACAAAAACAAACCCTGGGCTGAACTGTGCCTTTAGATGTGGCTGTCAGCTTTGAAATTTTGGATGCTACTTTTTCCAGAGAGGTTTACTTCAGAATTAACTGAAGTTTATAACCTGGTAATAGGAAAGATTAGTGTAGCAAATATGTTCTGAGATGAACTCTTCAGACTTGTAAGTATTTAATTTTTTGTTCTTTTGTTTGCCAAACTCTTCCAGTTCCAGAAGAGTATTTCCTACTGGGCTGTGTCTTTGCAATTGCTGATTACCCAGAACAGATGTCTGACAAACAGCTGTTAGCGACCTGGAAACGGGTAAGATTCTGCTGTATTTTTAAAAAACTATGGTAACATAATGTCATAGTAACTAAATTCTAAAAGAAATCATTGGAAGTATTTCAGCACTGTTCACTTTTCTTTAGGCATCCTTTTGTGTAATGTTTGTGTTACAACCTAAAAACCATTATTCAACTGCAGCTGACCAGAAAAAGTGATAAAAATGCTCTAGATGTGTGCAGCCTGGTTGAATTGGGCCTTGTCAGAGCATGAGCTGAATAAGTTATAGCCTTAACTATTTCCCGACTATTTATGTTTTTAATCAGGCAGCTCTAGTGCAGCAAATGTAATATAGCATTGCTATCTGTCTTTAACTTTATTGTATAAAAAGACTTTTTTTGCATATAATTTTGGCATTTAGTAGCCTGTGAGGTATCCACCTGAGTGAATAAGATGGAAGAATAGAGTGTTTCTATTTTTTGCCAACTTCTATTTTTCAGAAAAATCTGATTGTATCCTTTCCTAAATGAGAGGACTTTGATGTTCTTCAGAAACTTCTGATGGATTTTATAGTTGAATTTTCCCTACAATTTTGCATAATCAAGTAAGCTGTTGACATTTTTAACAGCACTTGTGTTTATTGCTGAGATAGAATTGAATAGTTCATGAACAATTGTTTGATAGTTATACTGCAAAAATAAACGTGAGAAGGGTTATTTTTGTTTGTATATCATTATTTGTTTTTTTTAATTGATTCTAAAAAATAGACTTTTTGTAGCTCAGTGAAAAGGTGCATATTTAATTTTGTTTTCTCCATTTTTTTTTTTTAAATATTCTTAAGCTAGATAACAAACTTTTTTTGGGGGGGTAACTCTTCAGTGAAATGGTGCTAATGGTGGCAATGTCCTAAAGAGTAGACTTCATGTCAGACTGTTTGTTTCATAGGGTAATTTTAAAATTGTTACATGTATTAGAAATTCTGGGTTTGTCCTCTTACCAGATCATTCAAGCACATGGTGGGACAGTGGACCCTACCCTTACAAGCAGATGTACACATCTTCTTTGTGAAAGCCAAGTCAGTAACATGTATGCTCAGGTAAGCAAACTAGTAACTTGTATTCATGCATGCTTTCATTTTATTACTAGAAAGGTAGGGCTTTTCAGTATGTTCTTCATGCTTAGATTGCAAGTATAAAATTAAAATTTCTCATTATGTGCTTCTTTTATGATTTGTTGTTTATGGTATAACCAATTTTTTATAACGCATGTAGTAGATTTATTCCAGAGAACACGGAGAAAGATGCTATGAGAAGGAGGATTCTGAAAAAGTAGAGAAAAACAAATGATTAAAAACGAAGCTTTGTATTGTAGAAAAAGTTTAAAATAAAATAAAGATGTATTTTGGTTTTTAAAAGCTGTTTATGCGTGTCTTCATAGGCTCTAAGAGAGAGGAAGAGATGTATTACAGCACATTGGCTGAACTCAATCTTGAAGAAGAAGAAAATGGTACCACCTCATCGAGCGCTTCATTTTCCAGTGGCATTTCCACCAGGAGGAAAGCCATGCTCTCAACATGTAAGAAGAAAAAGATTACTTCTAAAGAACGCTTGCTTCCTTACATGAGCAGCATTAAAGTATAGCTAGAAAGTGTTTACTCAAAGCAAAACACACATTTCTTCTGTCTCGGAAGAAAAGCTTCTGTTAAGGTCCTCTGTTGATCTGTTGCCTGCTATCAGGTGATTCAGAGTGCTTTGCAAATGTTACTGAGTGGTGAGGAGTAACACCTGTGTTTGTGAATTATTCTCCTAGAAACTGAGGTGCAAAGATTATATGAGTTATATGTAGCAAGATGGCAGGAGTCCAAGCTGTGTAGATTATTTACTAAGAGCACGTTTAACAGTATATGCTTCATTTACCATAACCCAGCATCTTCAGGGGATTTTTTGAGGGTTTTTCTTTTTCTGGGTCAATACCTAGGAAATACCAGAAAAGGAAGCCCATGCAGTTCATCAGAGAATAGGAGGTCACAGTTCCAGTAGCCTGTGCAATGAGGAGCGCTGGGGAAGTTGAGTTTTGTGGGGTTGAAAGATAAACTTGCAGTTGAATTGGATGCATCTTGAAATACACTGTGCAATGTGAAATAAAATACCAAAGTATGTCTTGGCATTGGATTTCTTTGTGCTGCAGACATACAGGATGACAGCCTTGCTACTAGCCTGTTCTAAAAGACATAAAAAGAAACACAGCTTTGGCAAAATTAGAATATAACAATATGCATGTGAACACAGTGGCTAGTAGTAAACGTAGTATGTAATGTAATAAATGTAGTTTATTATCAACAACAAAATTGCTGTTGCCTTTTTCCTAAATGAGAGAATGGCAAAAATGCAAACTTGGCAAGACTAAGGATAAGAACAGAAGAAGTGGAATTACAGTTCAGCACCTATGATCAGCTAGCACAATTTATTTGGCTTCATGGCAGAGTAGAGCAGAGCATTCAGGAGACTTTTAAAAGAAGAGTAGGGCAAGTAAGCGTAAGCGTTTCTCTGTCTTCCTAAATATAAACAGCAGCAGAAGAAAGAGGTGACATGTGCGAGAAGAAAACTAGCTGTGAGCTCTTTCATAGTAAAACTCTATGAGAAGCTGACCAGCAGAATGAAAATGATTCTTCCTGAGTCAGAACTAGTGCTAGAAACCTGAAATTTTTATGTATAAACAAATCACTTTAAAATTGTACTTTATGTGTCCTACAAACCATGTTTTAATTAAGTGCCTATATGCCATAGTTATGATACTGCATATTTCATTGTAATGTAAAAAAGTTAGTAACAGAAAAATACTTTCAGCAGGAGTGTTTTGTAAGTACCATCTAATGTTCAGTTATTTGTAACTGTCTCTTTCTATCTGTAGATAATCTCTGTGACAGGATTTGTTGATAGTGACAGAGATGACCTCAAACTAATGGCCTACCTAGCAGGTGCCAAATACACAGGCTATCTGTGTCGCAGCAATACAGTTCTCATCTGTAAAGAGTAAGTGGTTTATCTTTGCAGTAATCATGTTCTCAGTAGCCTATTGCCAGTTAGTGCTTATCTGAATGTGAGGTGCTAGTTACATCTCATTTTAAGAATGTTAATTTTAATCGATTCTGCAATTTGATAGCAATAAATTTAGTGATGTTGCTTCTTGAACTAAATTGCTGAACACTGTTACATGATAAATTTGGCCTTCTAAAGACAGGCAAAAGAAAAGTCATTTCTAGTTTCACTATTTTACAATGTTTTTATAAGTGATGCTGACTGTTACATCATCTATAAGTAAAATTTTTCTTTTTTTTGTAATAATTGTTTTAAAATGTTGGAGGAGGGAAAATTAAGTTAAATCGAGGTCTAACTTGATTGCATTTGGGGCAGAAATTCTCCCCTAATTGACTTGTTCTGGCATGTAGAACAAAAGTATTTTTTCAGAGTATCTAGAAATTGCTATTTTACCTATGTCATTGAAATATTTTTTTTTTTTCTTCACCTCTGAACAATAAGGCCCAGTGGCTTGAAATATGAGAAGGCTAAAGAGTGGAGAATACCATGTGTAAATGCGCAATGGCTCTGTGACATACTGCTAGGAAATTTTGAAGCTTTACGGCAGATACAGCACAGTCGGTATACAGTATTCAGTCTTCAAGATCCACTTTCTCCTAGTCAACATCTAGTTCTAAATCTTCTGGGTAAGAGTTTCAGTCCCAAAATCCTGTGTTCTGTAGCATTTATATAAGTACCTGTTTAATCAATAGAAACATGTGTCATCTGTTATTCATAACTTTCCAATGGTTTCATTTTTGTTTTGTTCTTAATTTCCTAGATGCTTGGAGAGTCCCATTAAAGGTGTCACCAGAACTTCTAATGGTACGTTGAATTATTGTATATATACCGCTATTTTTATAAGATTACTCTTTAGTGTTTTTAATGTGTGAGCACATGTGTGTATGGTGTGAGCAACACGCCAGAGAGGCTTACACAGACCCGTACTGAACCTCCTGGCGGTACTTCCTGGTAGTGTTCTCTCTATTTTATTTCAAGAAATCTGAGAAGTAATCTTTTGCAGAACTAAGAAACTGCAGTGTAATACACAAAATCAAGTTACTTTTGAGGCATCTTGGGCTAGTGCTTCACTCTTCAATTTTTACACCAGACCTGTAGAAAGGGCTTAGTATTTTTTGAGTCAGTACCTAACACTATCTGAAAATCAGGCCACATAAGGGTTTTTAAGGCAGAACACCCAAAATCAGTAAGAGTTCTGTTAGAATATTGACCAAATTTTAAATAGGATAGGTAATGTAAATTAAGGCTGGAACTACTTTTTATCCTCTCATTGAAATAGTCTAAGAACTAAAACCACTAATACTGTATATTTTAAAATTTAAAAATATATCATGCTTTAAAAGGTGTAGTTGATAACCCTGGAAATAACAGCAGTGTAAGCGAACAATGAAAAACGTAGCTTAAAAAAGATTTAGTAAAAAACATTTAATTTTTGTCATGTCGTGTATTCTGTGAAACATGCAAAACATGAGACAGGTGTAAGAGCTGAGGTGGAAACTGCAGCATATCTTCTGAACAGTTCCCTTGTTCTGAATATGTAGAAAACTATTTCAGTTTTTGTATTGTAAATTCTCTTCCCATTTCAGATTTACACATGATAACTGTTTTCACAGTGTCTGTCTTTATGTAGGTAAATTCCAGTTTGAGCTAGTGAGATTTCAGTTCATTTGTACAACAGATGACTGTCAGATAACATTTTATATTGCAGAAAAACATTTTGCCATACCTCTTGTGTTCTGGATCAGGTGTTATCTCAGTTGTTTTGTATCCTGTTCAGAAAAGAGGAGCTTAGTAACTGTCATAACTTAATTTGTACTAATACTTTAAAGGAGGTCTGGGCACTATTTGTTGTTTTAATGCCTTTACACTTTAGAAATAGCCACTACTGTGTCCCTGGGCATAAGTTTGAAACATTCTTCTTTTACACTGCTGTGGCATTGTTCTGTGGGGCTGTAAGAAACTAATTTTTAGGAAATTAAATGCTTTAAAAAATTTGTGTACTTCATATTTTCCTGAAGAAGGATGCATTCTACTAGTGACAAAATAAAAAATCCTTGAGGAGATTCAGTATGCACTATTAGTATTTAAAATAGCTTTTAACTAACTCAGTTTTGAGTTTGTTACCACCACCTCTTGGGTCCACACTGCAGTTGAGCTCATCTTAAAATTGGGCATGGGCAGCCTCCATGTGATTCAGTGAGACCAAGTGGTGGTCCCTGTTTTGTTGTATGTAGCAAATGGAGAGAACTTAGGGGTCAGAAGCCGAATTTAGTACCTCCCTTTCTGTATTTACTATATGGTGACCCTTCTTGCCCATGTGAAGAGAGAATCTTGTAACTTAGATTGAAAGAGACTTCTGGAGGCAATCTTGCCCAGCTCCCCTCTGGATGCCCACGTATGAAGAATATGATTTGGTAATAGAAAATGCTGAGGTTGTGGAAGTGTCAGACAAGGTACTTCACTGCCTTCACAGTAGGCATTTCTGTTTGTCTTGGGATTTAAAGCATGGGATCCTCTTTTGAGGACAGTATTGATGTCATCTACCTTTTGTATTTTCATAGTTGAAATGTCTATCAAAAGGTGAGCGCATGCACTTTTCTTTCCAGCTGCTCTTACTAGTGATTGTCTACCATAAAAACGCACATCCCTGAGTGTAGGGAACAAACCCCTGTGGTCTGTTCCTCCCACAGGACCATCCTCACAGCGAGGCTGGAATAATGCTGCCTGTCTTTCTGGTCAGGTACCTCTAGCATTCCTCACTAAATTTCAGGTGTAGATTTGAAGGTTAAAAAGGAATAGATGTCACATGCTCTTGTAACTGAGAGCTGTGGTTTCAAGTTACTCAGGCCAGGGAGAGCCTAAAAGCTACATTTCTCTACCCCCGGGCAGATGCTCTAGTGGCTGATCTAGTACTGGGGAAGTGGGATTGCTTTATCCAGTGAGTACCTGAGCATCCAATGGAGCTTCTGTTTATGTAGTTAGGGAACTTGAGTGTTTAAAACGCAGGTGCCAGTATTTTCTGTTGATACTTGAGCACCTCAAAGAATATTGTAATCTTCATGTATTTAACAAGTGGTCAGGTTTTTCACTCTCTTATTTAATTATTTGGGATTTCCATTGGTGATTATCAGCTTTATTTAAAGGAAAAAAAGTCCCACAATATTTTATTTGGCGTACACTTAAGTGGTTACATAACTGTAGAGAAGCTTTGGTTAATGCTCAGCGTCTGCATTGAGTCAGTTGTGTAAGCAATAGGTGCACCAGTACGCGTTCAGTAGCATGTCTTTTTCATTTGTGTTTAATTTTCTTTGATATAGTCTCAGAATATCGGTGTATAGTTTTCCTCTTTCAGAATAGAAGTCTGTTACCTTGTTTAATTCAGATGTAAACATGTAGATGATCTAATTTCAGGGTGTGAGGTTGCCTTTGAAACCAAAGCAAAATGAATCCAGTCTTCAGCCATCTTCCAAAAGAGCAAGGTAAGAATGGCGAGCAATCAGTGCCAGTAGCCCTTAATTTACTTTTGCACAGAAATGTCAGCTGGCCATCAGTCTGGTTCCATCCTTTGCCCTGCTAATTGAAATAACTATCAACATTTTTTGCATATTGCGAGCTACTCAGCTGGCAGGAATAAAATAATAACTAGAGAGTGAAGTAGTAAGATAATTGGGAGAGAACAGAAACAGGAGAAAATGTCCTGTTCTCAGCATCGCAATTTTTTCTTCAGAAGAAGATTGATCGTGCCTAATTCTCATTCATCTGAGTACTTCCATTGGTAAAAATTGTAAGACCGTGCTTGTCTAGTTTTAAAATACTAATAATACAACTTTGGGCCCAAACTTAACATTCTGCTGTATTTCATGTACTTGGTAGGATTGAAGACCTGCCGCCACCTACTAAAAAACTCACCCCAGAATTGACGCCAATGGTGCTCTTCACAGGATTTGAACCTATGCAAGTTCAACAGTACATTAAGGTGACTTTCATGCTTATCTCTTGTGAACTACATTGAAACAACAGATCTGTTAACTTTTCCTGATGTTAAGTTTTTGCTGTCTAAGACTTACTAGAATGCATCTAGTGGAAAAAAACCCATGCTTACTGGCGCTGGGGTTAGAGTATAGATTTATGTGAAATGAGTTTTATTTGGTAACTGAACTTTATGCTTCTGTGGTACTTGTTTTTTATTCTCATATGATTGCTTTAAAAGCAAGAAGGCACTTTCCACATTTGGTTTTATATCAGCAGACTTCATGATCAAATTTAGGTGAGGAGATTAGTGATGGTTGTACTGGGTAAGGCCCAAGATTCTTCTAGTGTAGTCGACATCTGTAATGCCAAAAGGAAAAAAGGGTGATTACTCAGTATAATCAAAAATACATGTGGAACTAGTCTGTTTAAAGAATACATGTTTTTCATGAGATGCTTTTCTCTTCAAAAAAAAGACTGACAAAATTAAGTTTCCTGTAGCTATAGTATATATTACACCTTCCACAGAAAAGAGCAAAATTATTAATTTTCTGCTTACTTAAAGTAATAGCATGTTTTACTTAAAAAAAGATTTTAATTTGTATCCTATAGTTATTTCATTGCTTTAAAAAAAACAACCTCAACTCAAAAAACTGCAGAAGCAGAATGTAGCTTTCAGTCTTGCCAGATGAAATTTGTGTCTTGAAATACCTGGATTTTCAGTGGCTGTAAATTCTGTCCTTTAATCAGCTTTAGTAAAGGAATGACTGTAATACAGAAATCTCTTATATTTACTGTTTCATTAGGACCTTAGTTTTATTTGATGGAGATGTTGTGATTCTTCATTTTTTGCTACAATTTTTAAAGGACTGTTCCATTCTGATTTGTGTTTTATACAACTTTCAGAAATTGTATATCCTTGGAGGTGAAGTAGCAGAATCGGCCCAGAAATGTACCCATCTAATTGCCAGTAAAGTGACCCGAACTGTCAAGTTCCTGACGGCAATTTCTATAGTCAAGCACATAGTAACTCCAGAGTGGTTAGAAGAGTGTTTCAAATGCCAGAAGTTTGTTGGTAAGTTAAACTAGTATCAACTTCTGTAGTAACCTTCAGGTTTGTTGATTAAAGTATGTGAAGATGGCATGCATACTTAAATACACTTCATTGTTTTGACTTCTGAATTCAGTGTCTCTTGTCAGATTTCTAGAGTTCAGTTTTGAAAGCAGAGATTTTAAGTCTACAACAAATCGGACTAGCATAGTTCATAACTGATGTTATGTTTAAAAAATTATACAAGCAGCTACTTTGTATTTCACTTGAGGTAGAAGGTTATGTTCAAATCTTTAAATAAAGGTATCATAAGAAATTATGTGGGGGTTTTTTTAACAGATTCTCTTTCAACAGAACATTTTGTTTCTTTTAGTTTTTATTTGATTTAATACAGTTCCTTTCTGTTAAATGAAGTAAAAAAATACTTTAAAAGTTTGCTTTAGAGTTATTAAATAATCGGATGTTGTTAAGAAATAAGATTGTATTTCTTTCTCATATAGACATTTGCAGATTTTTACCTATGGTTATATTACTTTTTAAGCCCCAAATACTTTTGGTTTCAATAATTTTTCTAAAATATAAGTTGTAAGAAACTAAGCCACTGTTGGAAATATATACAAAAATGCATTTAAATAATGAAAGTTAATTAGTCTAGTACTGTAAGTCTGTTGGAAGATACCAACTTTGTGTTTACACTGCTTTTAATGTTGACAGCTGAAAAAAACAGAATAGGTGATTTTGGTCTTTTTGACAAGGATGTTGGATCTGAAGAAAATTTTCTTAAAGGCTGATTAGTTGTTTTATGATTGTTTTATGCTTTTTATATAATTTGTTTGTAAGGAGGAAATATGTAACATTGCTGCCTAACCATGACAAAGACTTAAATCTATGGATAATTAACCAATAAACTGGCAAACTTTTTTATAAATCTGGAGAAAGCAACTTGCTTGATTCAGCCTCAGTGAACTGCGAAATCAATCCATTTGAAAGCGGTTAGAAGATAAAGTCTGGGGATTTAGAAGGATGACTGTTTTGGTCTAGTACTTGAAATAGTTTACTTGTCTGCTGAAATTCAGTCAGTAGCTAATAGGCTGCCTTCACTTTTGTACCTAGTAAAATGATGGACAATAGGGCAGTTGCTTAGAAAATTTGTCCTACTGGTTTTCTTTGTCTTATGGAAGAGTATTAACACTGTCTCTTGCAGGTTATCAGAATTGTCCTTGGAAAGACCAATTTGTTCTCCATATAATTTTTTTTTTCCTTTAAAATTAGGTGTTTTGAATTAAGTGATTTAGAAATGTGTTTGACACAGCTTTTTGTGGAAAGATGAAGTTAAGACTGAAATTGCATCCCTAATAAAAAAAAGAAAGAAAAATCAGCTGAATAACAGGACAAGGGAAACAGATGGAAAGTTTGCTCTGTTAAGGCTGTGTGAGGAGTTCAAGACAGTTTCTAGGCTCCCATAGTTGTCACAGTGATTTGCACTTAAACTTAATCATTCTGCTCCTTTGTTTGTAGAGAATCAACAAATAAAAGTTTGCAAGTTCCTCCAATAAGTTAGAAAAAGGGACTTTACAGGACAGTAGTTGTTGCTAGATACACAAGTGTAAATACACACACAGTTCTCCAAGTAATCATGGGTTGTCCTTGTAAGACACCTAATAAAAGGCAGTATCATGTTAAAATCAATGAGTGTACCATTTAGAGTCACCCTTCCATCAATATTTTCTGATCACATTAGATCCTGGGTTATGTGGATGTTTTTGTCTTTTGTGCATTACATCATCAATCTTTTCTTTTTCAGATGAGCAGAACTTTGTGCTCAGAGATGCTGAAGCTGAGGTGCTATTCTGCTTTAGTTTAGAGGAGTCTCTAAAGAGAGCACAAGTAGCTCCACTGTTCAAGGTATGCAGTTTAAAAGGACATTTAAATACTTGGAGCTTTTCACCCGAATTTTTTCAGCGTTGGGACCACAGCTTTTGTAGCCAAGGGCAATAAAACAGACTGGTATATAACATGAAGCATTTGTTTTAAATTTTATTTTTTCCTTCATGCCTATTTCATGCCTAAGCATTGTTTGGATGGATCTAAGCCCTCTGAGTGACTGGATCCTGTAGATGTGAACTAAACATGCCCAGTATACTTAACAGTATTTGTTCCCTTACAGAATTTAGAACATTGCTCCATTATTTGTAAAATGCCACTTATGGAAGGGACTTTTTTTTTTTTTTTTTTTTTTTTCTTTTTTTAACACTAGCCTGGTAGTCAAAGCACTTGCCCATAAAACTGAGGGTCTGAGAGTGATTTTACACTTCAGCCTAAGGGAGTTCTAGTCTGATTCTCTTTGAAGACTGCACTTACCACCAGGCTACTTTTGAGGATGATGCAAGATGGTTTTCGTGCCTCCAGATGAAATTACATTACAGTGCGGAGAAGTATCTGAAGATCCAAGTTGCTAGAGATTCCTCGGTATAACTAAATTTGAGACTTTTTCTTGAGGCAGACCACCTAAAAAGGGTATTTTTACAACTTGTAACGAATATGAATATATGTCTTTTATTAAGTCTAAATACTACATTTCACTCAGTTTTGCAATCTAAATAGCAAAGTTATTTTTTGATTCCTAGCTGGTAAACAGAGATAATCTGCTTTGTGATCTGATCACCTGTATCAGTCTCAGCCAAGTAGTAGGATAATTTTTGTCAGAAAGCAATACACGGACTGTTAATTAAAAGCTGAAAGGTCTTGGCGTTTGTTTGTTTTTTTTAAACCTAGTTTGACCAGTGGTCATTTGAAGGTTTCATGGTTGTAATTTTACAGGTGTTGAAATAGGCACACCTAAGCTGCTCAAATTTCTCAAAATTGTGGGTTTGCCCCTCCAGGGAAAATGTCAGTGGCAATTAAGGACAGCTGATCAGCTGATGAATTCATTGCCATAACCTGTGATATCTAACACCACCTTACAAAGCCTGTCCCATGATTGTGTAAGAGAAGAGTAACATGTTAATAAAACTTCATGTGTTGCAGAAATCGGTTAACAAAATAATGTTTTTTCTTATTCTTTTTCTCTTTTTAGGGAAAATATTTTTACATTACACCTGGAATTTGTCCCAGTCTTTCCACCATGAAAGCTATTGTGGAATGCGCAGGAGGAAAAGTATTATCTAAACAACCTTCTTTTAGAAAACTCATGGAGCATAAGCAGAACAAAGTGTGTAGAGTGTTGCTTTCTAAAATTTACTGGTAATATCTTACTGTGTTATTCTGAGCTTATGATTAGTTTCTCTCGTTTAGAGTTTGCCGGAGATAATCTTGATTTCCTGTGAAAATGACCTTCATTTATGTCGAGAATATTTCGCAAGAGGCATAGGTATGTATAATCTATCAATGTAATTTGAACAGTATATTGGCTGTTTTGATTTTTTTTTTTTAATTATTATTATATTTTACAAGTACAGACATCTTTTGAAGCTTTCAGGTAATAATAGAGGAATACATGGTCTATCTTGCAAACCATGGCAAAATCTGAGCCAGCTGTTTGCTAGGTATTTCTGATAGATGTATGTTATAGCCAGGTCACCATAAACCTCTGAAGGGTACGCCTGAACTTGGGGCGTCAGTCCTGCATGAGACAAGATTCCTGTCTCAGTATTCATCAAGTTAGTTAAAGATTTGGGGTTTTTCACTTTAGTGATTTTTACTTCAGTGTAGAACCCCAGGACATGCTGTATTTATTAACAAAGACGTGCTCGGGGAAGTCTAGTATTTGTGGTGTGATGTCTGTGATGGCTAACAGTAGGGCCCTGGTAGTGGTGGGGCAATACTCCCTTAGGCCTTTGCATGGAGAGCAGAAAGGTACAGAATGGCCCCTCCTGACGCACGTGTAGAATGAGGAAGAATGTCCTTGTAGGGTGTAAACTGCATGTTTTTGATCTTTTCAGATGTTCACAATGCTGAGTTTGTCCTGACTGGGGTACTTACTCAAACACTGGATTATGAATCATATCCTTTTTGTGTAAAGGCTGTCTGCTGCTTTGGGAAGTGTGGTTTACTAAAAGTTTTCCTTAATTAGGAACTAATTATTTATAATTTTTTAGGATGTATAATGTTTGCTTGATAGGAGGGTAGTTTAACACCTAGAAACCTATCTTAAATTCAAAGTGGAATTACTTTTTGATAGGAAATACTTCAGTGGAGGTGGGAGACAGCGTTGTCAGAAAGTAATAGTAGTAGAATATTAAAGCAACAGGAAAAAAACTTGTCACTAAGGAAGATACTTGTCATGAGTTACTTGCAGATGAGGAAAATAGCGTTTTACTGAAGAAGATGATGAACTCCGATTTGATAAATGCAGTGGAAGGACCAGTAAGGGTTCTATGTCTTTATGCATGTTTTTTATAGAAGTTCTATTTTGCAGTCATTTCTTGGAAGTTGTTCTTTCTTAACAAACATACATATAAATTTACTTGATGGATAGTAAAATGCCTTACTGCTTCGGAATCCTTGGAGCACTAAATCTAGTTGTTCAGCCATTGTACAAAGCAACTAAAACTTCCTGTGGATGCTGTTTTCCAGCTGTTTTCCTAGGGATGATGAGCAGTTTAAAGCAGGAAAGCAAAAATAAACTGCATCTTTTTTAGGATGTGTAATTTTATTATGCTGAAACATAATTTACTATGTTTTGTATTATACTACCATTTTAAAAGAGCCCACTTTAGGTATCATGATTAGCCCGTTTTTAAACATTTTAACATAAATGGTGGTACTTCAGCCAAAAGTGTAATTTGGATGTAAAAATAAAAGGGCTTGCTATCTATTAAATTATGGATGTTGAAGATGAAAATGTTTTGTACTTTATTTTTATTTCTTATACTCTATTTTCTTTTATATTGATATTTTGCCCACATTTTAAATAAATGTACTTTTAAATGTTTTACTCTATATTTTAGTGGTGGTTCATTTTTTTGAATACTGTGCAACAATGGCACTCTGGTAAGAGTAAATTACTCAAATCTTTTTCCAAGCAATGTAAAATTATTTTAAGCTTATTTTACCAGGTATGTTTTAATATATGAAAACCCAGTGCTTTAAAGGGAAATCGTTGTAAATGTATATATGTGTTTTTACTGAAATGAATAAGCAGCTTGAAGGAAGGAGAAACTACAACCCTACATATTGCGCTGTTGTGATAACTTTTGTTTGTATAGTGAGTTTTACTAAATAAATATTAAAAACCAGTCTCCTGAATCTATATTCAGTTGTATTTCCTAATACACACACATTTCTAATAATCTGACTTTACCATTTTTATCAGTTTAGATTCTAGTAGATGAAAAAGTCATCCTAAAAGCATTTATTCTTTGATCAGCAAGCCATTCAACTCTAGTGGGGGAGTGCAGATACTCAATTATCTGTACAGCATCGAGTATATTACAGCACCTTGTGAACCATTCACAGATCAATTCAAAATGTGAGATAAAAAAATACTTTAAACAATAGCTTATCACACTATTTTTTTCAAGCATTTTGTATTTTTTTTACGCAGAACCATTTTACAGGGAAGTTTTTACAAATACAGTGTCATTAAACTGAGGTAAGCTGCTGTTTTTAGCTTATGCAAAACTTTCTACAGAGAAATTCCTAATTTCAAATCTCTTTTGTGCTATGGCTTAAAACGTAAATCTGCCTGATATTTGACCACTATTTCTGCTGCCTTTCTTCCCATGCCTCAGTTCAACAAAGTGCTTAAGCAAATGACAAATTCAAGCTGTAAGAACACAGTGGTAGTAAATTTCAAGATGAGTGAGGTCCCACCAAAGTCGGTAGTGTGCCTGTTGCCTGTTATTGCTGGCTCTGGCTTCCTCGGGTATCCTGATTTACTCATGTATTTAGCATTTCTATTGTAAGCAATAAGGGGCTGGGTGATCATAACAAGAATGTAACATTTCTGTCAGCGTGACTTTTGGTAAGGTGACAAAATGTAGTACATGAGAATGTTATACTTTGGCTCAAGATGGTGAATCAGAGGTTTAAAAAGGTATGGTACAGGGTGGGAGAAAATGATGCTTTTTCCCAAATGCCATTTACTTGTAACGGCAGAGTTATGTGCTTTTTCTTAGTGTGATGTTCAGCTCTCCATAATACAGTCTCCTCTTCATTATGAGATAGATTAAGAAAAAGTCTTTAATGTGGAGACCTAAGGTTGGAAATTGATACCATGATTTTATGCTTTAACTTTTAAAAATAGTAAAAAATGGAGGGACTGCAGTGGGAGTTAAGTGTTGGCCGATGAGTTGTTGTGCAGATGACTTAAATTGTTCAGACGTGTAGACCTGGCAAGTCTGTTCTCCCTTTACTGTCAATGGAGGGAGAGAATATCTCTAAAACCTGACCTAGTTAAAGACCCCTGCAGAGAGCGCATCTCTTAACAGTTTAGCAAACTAGTTTAGTTATCTACATCTATTAGAACACAGAAAATAGGTGAGATGAATCCTACGCTGAAGAACTTCAGTAATGCATTGCATAAATACTAATTTTGTAGTGGAGAAAGAAGTACACTTTTTTCCTTCAAGTACACTTCAGAATGTGTAATACTGAAATTATCTAAATCTGTGTTAATCTCTGTATGGCTTGAGACTTTCTTCATTATACTAGTTACCAGGTTGCAGAAAGTTTTTTGGATGCCTTTTTCTTTAAAACAAATATCAGCTGTTGTAGCTTTTGGACTCTTGAAAATGTTGTGATATACAAAACTTCTTAACTTGAATAAATACTTTCTACCTGTCATGCATTCAGCATATCTTCTCTATGCCTTGCTTTACAAACAGTGATTTGCTATATCAAATGTAAACGCTGGTTTCAGAAAGAGATACATGCATGTAATGAGTCAGCGGCAGTGTTCAGCTGTGCATGAAATCAAACACAAGCCATATGAATTTGCAGGACTGGGTTCTAGAAGCTAAGAAGACCTGCTAAAAGAGCTTTCTGCAAAATGAAACTTGGCACTGAGGGGGGAGAGGCAGAGAGAAACCAGGTTTGAATGTGTTAGCAGTTTCTGCCTCAGCAACATAAACTGCTAGACTCGATAATGCATTTAGGCCTCAATAAGAGTTCTTACCTTATTTAGGATTAACTTCCACGTTTTCCACAACGAAGCAGTGTTGAGGATATATAATACCTTTGCCAAAGACGGATAGAGTTAAGAGACATGTGAATGCAATAGCATCTGAAAGGTAAATTTCCTTACAAAAACTATCCAAAATGCTGTCAGATACTGCATAGAGAAGCTTGAAGAAAACCGAATGCAATCATGGAACAAATGAACCCTGTGGGAAACGTGAGTGGTAATGCATCTGTTTCATCATCAGTGGAGACAGTGTGTTTATTTAGCCAACATACAAGTATGACTGATTTGATTAACCTTTCAATTAGAGTAAAAAACAGAACCTGCCAAGAAATAGTCTTTCAAGAACCACAGGAGCTGTCCAGAGCCAACTGGCTTGCACAGATGTTACTGTGCGTGTGATTAGTGATAAAGAAAGGGTTTGATGAAGTATTCCAATACTAGGTTGCTGTTATGAACATGCTTTTCCTTTAGTGGATGGTTATAATACTAAAGTGTCTTATTTGATCCCGGATTTTCTCTACTCAGGAAAAAATAAGTACCTTTCATGTTGTTTAGTTGCTTGCAGAAGCATTAGGTCCATAATAAAAGCTTGTGTTCTTTGTAGAAAACCTGTCCTGATAAAGCAGTTAGATAAATATAGAACATATCTGTAATAGTGAAGACATTCCATCAGTTAGGGAACTGCTGGAAGTTGGGGACACATGGTCTCCCCTCATTACCCTGCAGCTTTCTTTGCCTTGAGTCATAAAGTAGATTTGTCGAACAGAACTGTAGAAGTACAGCTGGAAGAGACCTCTGGAGGTCCAGTCAAGTTTTTGGTATCTCGAAGAATGGAGATACCACAACCTCTGTGGGCATCCTGTTCCTGTATTTTGCTACCCTCAAGGTAATAAATAAACCATCCTCATATCTAATCAGAGTGTCCATTGTTCCACCAGTGGCTGTTGAATCTAATTTCATCCCCATGCACCTTCAAGAAGAGTCTGGCCTTTCATTCTGCCCTCCTAGTAGGCAGTCATAAACAGCAGTCAAACCTTCCCTTCTTAAGGCTGAGCCCACTCAGCTCTCGGCCTCTCCTTGTGCATTGTGTACTTACACCCCCTAATCATCTTGATGGTCTTCTGCTGGACCTGCTCCAGTTGGTCATTGTCTTCCCATATGGGGGAGCCCAAAACTGTGAAAAGAGAAAAAAGGTATTGGGTACCTTGTCTTTTTTCATGTGTGTCTTCCGTCACTAGGTCCCTTGCTATGTTAGGCAGCAGACTTTCCGTTTTCTTTCTTTTCCTTTCTTTTTTGCTGTTGATGTATTCACAGAAGCTTTTTGTGCTGCCTTTCACATCTCTTGCTAATTTCAACTTGGGCTGAGCTACTCCTGAATAAAAAAATCAACTGTGCAGTTCAAGACATGTAAAACATCTGAGTGGAGCAGATAAACACCAGAACAGATGTGTTTAGGAAGGTTGTGCAACTTTAATCTTCATGCAACTCTACTATTAAAAATTCATCAAACATTTTCTAAGGGCAGTTTAGTTAGTTTGTCCTACCTCAAGGCAAAGGGTAGATGAGAGGACAGCTCGGTTGATGTTTATATATTTTATGTTTAAATATCACGATGTCTTACAGGGTGCTAGGAGATTACATAGATTAATGTATGTTAGGTATGAATTGCCCTTTTTATGGATGGAAATTTAAGATTGAGAGAAATTTGCACTGGGGGTGGTGAAGCAGGGAATAAAACCCAGGTTAGCTAAATTCAAAGTTCACATCTTGACAGCCAGTCAAAGCCTGCTTGCTTTCTTTTCTTCTGCCTGTCCTATGCTGCTCACAGCAAGAGTAAAGAAATACCAAAGCAGTGGAGCCAAGGAATGGCAACAGAAGAAAGAGAGCACACACCGATGAAACAAGGAAAGAGACAGGCTGACTGACCCCTCAGAGAACGAACTTTTACAAATGACTCTAGGGTTTAATAGGGGTAACTTTTCCTAGAATTTCTGTGGAATAGCAGTAATGAATACAAAAATGTTAATAAGGAAGTTGCAGATGTGTTTCACTATACTTTCAGGTCTGTGAGATCAAGAGAGACTGTCTCCAGAATGATTTTGTTTGCTAAAACTCATTCTGCAGGAAGCACCGTAGGCTTCAGGCGCTTCTTTCTTGTTGCTCTTGGTCTTCAGAATGTCTGCTAGTATTTAAGAAAAAATACTTTTTAGTCGTTAGGCTTCCTAAATGTCTGAGCCTGGCTAGTGCTGTGGCATGTAGGGACCATGGACCAGCAGTTCTGACACAAGCGGTACCTACCCAGCCCGTTTCAGTCTGATGCAAATGATGTCACCATCCTGAGCTCGCTGCCCATCCGAGCTCTTCAGAAGAGGGAGTATGATCTGTGTCCTGGCTGTTCAGTGCCGACCAGGTTATGGTAGCACTAGGCAAGGGGGCTGGGAAGGTGTCGCCGTTTTCTTAAAAAAGCAGTCCAGCACCCCTTTGAAATACAACAGGCTCCTCTCAAGGGAAAGGTGCTTGAGAAGCTTCCTCAGTGGGATCCAGGAGCTTTCCCTGGAGGAAGGCAAGTGGAGAGCCACTGGCTGAGCCCTTGGGAGATGCTCAGAGCTCTGCTAAGGGAATTTTAACCTGTGGAGTACGTACACAGACAATTGTGAAGAGCGAGTGATGCTTGGAAAAATATTGCCACCCTTATCAATAGGGTACGTTTCTATGATCCTCAAGCAGCGTTTTGTCAGAAGCAGACCAGGCTGCGTCTGCCAGGGAGAAAGCAGGGTAGTCGAGGGGCACCCCAGATCAGACACAGCTTTGAATGCGTTTGCCTAGGATGTTTCCTCATAGCAAGCTACACCGAAAAGAAAAAAACAAGCCTATTTTAAGCTTCAGAAGTCAAATTTTATTAGCATGTCAACTTAAAACACTTTTAAATGAAGCAGCTACATCAGAGAGGACAGAGATGAAACAAGAGGTTCCCTCCCTGCTCTCCATGGCTTTAAAGGACTGATCCTCACTTGATTTCATTCAACTCAGGGTGTCGGGGTTGTGGGAAACTGCACGATCCTTTCTGTTTCTCTTTCTGGATACTGAAAACATCTTACCAAGCAATGATACCTCCTTACTGTTTTCATGGCTTTTGGAATTTCACATTTAAGTTTGATAAACTCACAGCTTTTTGTGGACAACGACTCTGTCCTGCAGTCCCTGCCTGCTGTACAAAGAGACTTTGTGAAAGAAGATAGAGAAACGGCTTTGTCAGAAAAGACCTGCATTTCAGCTACGTTTGGGAAGTCATGGTTAACCCATGGGGCCCAAAACAACTGGAGCCCACCAGCCTTCCAGAGGCCAGGTGGGAGCAGAGAAAGGAAGAAGAGCTCAGTGATACACCAGCCAAGAGACCGGGCGAAGACACTTAGCCTTCCTGGGAAGAACCAACTGAAGAATACATGAGTATTTCAAACCTGCTCAGACTTGTCTATGTTCTGTTAAAGCAATAAATAAAATATTTTCAAAGGAGAAAAAAAGGGGAGAGAAGAGTTTGGTTTTTCACGTGAAGATAGTGGCTTCGAGCCCAGCATGGAAAGAGGCAGACTGGAGCCCTTAGGCCAGCTCGGAGAAAGATCTGAATTGCAGATGAGTCTGGAGGGGTTAGAAAGTTACGGAGCGCTGGCTGGGCTGGGGTTACTGCTGGTGTGTGTGCTCCAAAACCGTGACAGATGTGAAGTAAACCGGCTTCGCTTTGTCTGCAGTGAAGTTTTGCTGTATCACCTGGGTCAAGTGCATCCATAGAGCCCTTCTGTGGTAACTCACTCCAGTGTTCAAACCTGAATATTGCTGAAGCTTCAGAAATACTACAGACAAGTGGATTTTGCGCTCTAAGCCAAACTGGAGGGGAGCCTGTGGGAGGGACCCTGCAGACATGACTGAAATGCGCTGGGAGGAAAAGAGAGGAATCAAAACTCAGATGTATTCTTCTTCTTCCAGAATCCTTTAGCTGAGAGGCTTGACAGTTACAGCTCATGTCACCTAAGGGGAGAACTCACAGGAGCTGTCGTCTGAGGCAGATTTAAATCACCTCTTTAGTGGAGTTTCAAAGACAGCAAACCCTTCTTTCCTATTTCTGACTCTACCTCGACTGAATGAGAACGAGACTCCCATCTCCCTGGCGACACCAGCATCTTTGCTTCTTGTGCAGTGTGTTTTTCAGTCCGTGCTCCTTACCCTCTCGTTTCACACTGCTTCCCCCCCCCGGCTCCTCCTCTTCCCTCTCTGTCCGGAGAAGGCAGCAATGGCCATGTATTCAACTTCCCAGACTCCAGCTCTTGTTGGGCTGAAGACTGCTTTGCCTGGCCTCCCAAGTGCCACCGTCTTTCTGACAGAGAACCCAGCGCAGTATATAAACCATTCAGGATATTAAAAATGCTACTGAGGGCATTAAAAGTAATAAATTTTGTGTCCTCGGTCTCTAAACCCTCCAGGATGCTGTCTGCAGCGTGAGCAGCAGCTCTCATTTCCTCCTGAGCTCTTTGACTCGTCTCTTCCTCGCCGGAGCTTGGGGTCATAGCACTGCTCCGGAGACGAAATCAAGCAGTTCGCTTACTAGTACGTTTCCCCAGATTTTCTTTGCAACGATTGTCCCAACGTGTCTGTTTTACAGAGCCTTTCCCTCTCGGTCAGCAGTGACTGATACGGCTTCATTTCCTCTCTTACCACGGCAAGAAGTTTTTTATTGCGAACTGCATTTCGACTTCCGTGGAACAGACAATATAATAAAGTCTCGTTATTAAAAGAAGTATCTCTCTTGATCTTGGAGACAGAAGTTAGGTAGAAGAAAACAACATTTGTAAACTGCTCTGATTTGCTTTGCTGTAAGGTAGAAAATACCTCAAATGCAAATTGATCAAATGCAAGCTCTGTCAAATATCCATTCGTTTACATTTGTTGTGAAATGCCAATATTAACAAACCCTTGGAAGCACTGTTACAGCTGTGATGACCCAGAAATACTAGAGAAAGCTTTACAAGGAGAGCAAATACCTCTTCCTAGAAGAGATGATAATAGATGATCAAAGTGGCCAAGCTCTGGGTCACGTGTGCACCTGGAGGAAGGCTTCTTTGATTGAAAACTCCTCTGTTTTATCTGGTGATACAATCTGATTAAGTGAAAGAGATCATCCCTCCCAACACACTTGCTCCCCTACGTCAGCGAGCTGGGCTGCATCAGTCACTTGTGAGCAATACGACAGCAAGAGAACAAAACCTGCCCGCAGGCTGGAGCTGTGGTTCTCTCTGCAGATCATTTCAACTGATAAACTATTTACCGAGCCATTATAAAACCTATTTTCACATGGATGTGAGACCCAGGGACTTTCTAAGAACAAAGAAAGGTGAAAGGGCTAAATGAAATATTGAGCTCAATAGCTGGGTCAACAAGGACAAGGGAATGGAAGAGATGGGATTGTATGTGCTGAGATGGCTCCGAGGAACTGAGTCACTGGTCGTCAGCCTGAGGCTGGAACAGCTGAGCATCCTATGGAGGCATAGTACTACCACGCTTGCTTTGAAAGAGCTGCAGGGATAATACCAAGCAAGAGTGGAAACTTCATGTTAGTGTCTCTGAGCAATGAAGGAAAATGTACCCTGCCCCCCAAAAAGGGGTGTGTGGGGGATTTTGTGAGGCTGGGAGCCTCTTGGAGCCGACAACTTAGTAAATCATTCCATTTAAATTGAAGTATATTGCAAGAAACTGTAAATTTTGTTCAAACTAGTTTGGGACTTTTTGACTAGGAAGGCAAAATGAATTATTAAAGTATCAAATAATAAAGTAATTGGAATGAAACTAATTGAGAAAGCAAAGCAGAAACAAAACATTTTATACCACTATAATCAAATGTGCTTGATGTGGGGAAACTGAACTGGGAATTCACATTTCCAGTTTTGCCGCAGCATCACTTCATAACTGCTGAAATGCTGCAGAAATCTTGCAGTTTATCCAAACTCTGAACAAGTAAGGAGAGAAAAAATTCAAGTTTATTTTTTCCTCAAGCACCGCACTAGGCATAACTAACTTACCAGCTACTTCTTGTAGCACCTCAAACAAAATTGCTGGCACACCATGCAGCACTTCAGGGTGGTTCAGTCACTTATTTAGGTGATCTAACTGATGTTATTAGTTGTTTAAACTTCAGGTACACAGACCTCTAGAAACTCATCACCCACCCTCCACATACAAGCTACAAAGAGCTGTGCTAGCCCTTACTGAGCAAAGGTGAAGTTTCTGTCTTAAGCATCCTCTGCATGAGCGGGCTACAAGAAAAAGAGGGGCAGAAATATAAGGAGAGGTTTGTCCTTCAAAGGACTGTCAGGAAAATTACAGCTTTGATAGCACCATCCTATAAATTTAAAAAGCACAGCATGGGAAATATAAAAGCAGAAACTGAGCTCTTTTTCTACCTATAAAGAATTTAATTCCATTTCTTCCCCTTTGAAAACTCCCATACCAAACCCCAGCTTGTACTGGGTTATATTTCATAGTGGGAAAAACATGATTCCTGGGCTTCTCTGCTTATCAAATTCAGAAATGACAAAGGAGGTTGAAGGAGCTGTTGCACTCAGTGCCACTTTGCTTTGCTTCTTTCTGCAGATGGTCTGGTTTGCTTTGCCATGGTGAGTATGGCTCCCTGGATTTTTTAGCAAAGCAATATATGTATCCCTTGGTGTCATTAAAAAGGAATTTAATATGTCAGCAAAGACTGAATCGCTCTCCCTGGGTTTTGCCCTTTAGCTGCTGAATCCAGTGAAGAAAGTCCAGGTAACTTCGGTCCCTGGGGAATGAAAACACGAGTTTAACGTGAAGCATGGAAGTAGCTGTACTGACCTCTCTTGCGATTATCACCAAACTTAAACCTACACCAAAATCACCAAAGCTGGGGTTAACCAAGTACTGAAGGGACAGCCTAACGATGAGTAACATGGAAAGAGCCACAGTCATCCAGTCCCACCCTCCTGCATCAACACCACTCCTTCCTCCCCATTAGTTTTACCCATCACGGCAATTTTCCAAAATGTGTGTTTTGTGGCTGCAAACATGCAGAGCCAGACCTCTGGTTTGGTTGCTGACTTTGCTTGCAATTCCATGCTCTGCCAGTTTGCAGTGAATTCCAGTTTCAGCATGGGTGAAAACTCGTAATAATAACTCAGCAGCATTAAAGAAGAATAATAATCTGTGCCTCACTTCTGCTGCCCGTAAAATGCACAGAACATGCAACTTGCTTTAATAGGGCAGTGAATCTGCGTGAGTGCTAGTGATTGTGTCTGCATAGAAGAAAATACTGATAGCCTTTACAGTGCGATCTGTTGCCGTGTGCTGTTCTTTAAGTCCTGGTTGAGTGTTTGTCACCTGTCCTCTTCCAGACCGTAGGTCAAGACACATTGCTGGTGTCTGAAAAGTTCCGCGCTGTCATCTGTCACCCGCAGCTTCAGCCTCTTTGAGTGATAAATTAGCAGTTAACACGTGTGGCTGAGGTTTCCGTCATAATTATTACTTGCAGCTCCTCAACATGCTGTTCCTCCTACACAAAGAGGTCCTGCCAGGCCCTTTTAAAAACAGGTGACATTAGACAGAGGCAAGACAGTGTCACCGAGTACATGTTACGGGCCCACCAGTGCGCTGCTTTCTCAGCAAAACTGACGGCAGTTTCAGGTTCTTGTGACTTCTAAGAGGAAGAAGAGGATCATTTGTGCTGTGTGGTCACGGCAGGGGCTAGGATGCTCCCTTCTGGAAGGAGGAAGGGAATCGTGGCACGTCTGTCTGCCATCTGCCACCTACACCCTACCACTCCTCCCAGCTGTGCTCTTCGTGTTTGACTTGGTGCTCCTCATGCAGAAGCGTGGCCAAAACCTCGGTGTTAAAGGCAGCACTGAACACAGGAGGGTTTTTGTTCAGGACAGCATGGGAAAATAGTGCTTGGAGGGACTGGACTGTGTAGTGGAGTCTTGCTTTGGTGTGGCTGTAATGAGCCTGCTAATGCCGGTTTATTTTGTTTGTTGATTTTCTTGGGCTCTGCAGCTTGGCAGAACACTGTGTTCCTGATGTTCGCCTCCTGCTCCACGTTTAGGGTAAATCGAAGCAAGCCATTTGCAGACAGGTTTATTAACTGAGATTTATTGTTTATATATCCACCATCACAAAAACTTTAAGTGTGTGACGTTTGCTGGACATAAATGTCCCTCCTGTAAGAATATATTTATTTATATGTAATGCTAATGAGCATTAAACATTTATCTAATGCTGTATATTTAACTCTAATGGGCTGTTGAGACATTTGCATGCTGAGTCTCCTCAAGACACATCCTTGTCTCTCATGTTTGAGTTCACCTGCCATAAAGCTTTTGAGCACAAAGCCGTGACCTTAGTGATGGACCGAGTCATTGTAAAGTTCCTCTGGACCCTCCTACCTTTTCTGTCATCTGGCAGCATCATGCAGAAGGGGTTGTCTGTGCCAGGACCATCTGAAATTACGTGGTTCACTTGAGTGATGTGAACACCAACAGTCAGTATTGCAACCCCAGAGGGCTTAGGATCCAGAAGCTGAGTTGAGATTTATGACATTTAAAACATATTTGTCGTCCAGTTTGGGGGCATTTAAACTTTAAGCATATTTTCAAGCTTTTCTCATCAGCCACAGGGTTAGAAACATGGTTTTAAGCAGGGAATTATATAACCAAGGAGTTTGTGTTATTTTTAGAATGGTTTGGGTTGGCAAGGACCTTTAAAGATCATCTAGTCCAACCCCCTTGCCATGGGCAGGGACACCTTCCACTAGACCAGGTTCAACGTGACCTTGAACACTACCAGTGATGGGGCACCCACAACTTCTCTGAGCAACCTGTTCCAGTGTCTTACCACCCTCGTCATAAAAGTTGTCTTAATCTCTTCATTAGAGAGGTGCTCCAGCCCTCTGACCATTTTTGTGGCCCTCCTCTGGACCTGGTCTAAGAGGTCCATGTCTTGTGTTGAGGACCGCAGAGCTGGATGCAGTACTGCAGGTGGGGTCTCACCAGAGCAGAGCAGAGGGGCAGAATCACTTCCCTCGACCTGCTGGCCATGCTTCTTGTGATGAAGCGCAGGATGTGATTGACTTTCTGGGCTGCGAGTGCACATTGCCAGCTCATCACCAACTTTTCATCCACCAGTGTCCCCAAGTCCTTCTCCACAGGGCTGCTCTCAATCCATTCATCCCCCAGTCTATTGATACTGGGGATTGCCCAGACCTAGGTGCAGGACCTTGCACTCGGTGACTCCAGGAGCTGGAGCTTTAGTTGAAAATAAAAGTGCCACCCAAGGCACAGTGAGCTGTGGAGATGCCAGCTCTTGCAACCTTAGTATTTACTCAGTGTGCCAGGCTGAAAGGAAAGCTTTAAAAATCTGACCCTGTGTGCTGATCTGTCATTGCTGAGTGGTGAGCTCTTCATAACACAGAGAAAGCAGGATTCATGATCGTAATTGAGTTCTTCAAAAAAATCCTATCCTGTTGTATCCTGGGTATGAAATGCCTAATCAAATCATGTTTACTGCTCAGCGCTAGGCTGCTAATTTGCTTTGATTTAGAATTTAAAAAGATAATTGCGGATGTGTGTGTCTGCGTAGGTTGCTATGAAAAGGCTTTCCTCTCCATTTAATAAGCAGCCCATTAATATGGACTGCATTAATTTGACTTCCCTTTTTCGTCAATACAATTGATTTTAGTCCCTCCATTAGAGGAGGAGATTGAGACAGGGAACGCTGTGTGCTCACACCAGAGGCGTGACATGGGAGATGGGGAGCTGAGGAGCAGCCTCCTCTCATGGGATCTGTGGGATTCCCCTTGCCCTAGAAAAATCCTCATGGGAAAAGCAGGGACAGATACTCATGCTTTACAGCTCTGCTCTTAATATTCTTGCCAGCAGTCTGACAAAGTCGCTTAAACATATTTACCCCTGTTTTACCATTAATAAAAGTGGAATGAGCTGAAAGTTGCAGGTAAACGTGGTATCAGCATAACACAGAAAATAGTTCCTGGTTACCAGCACAATTTTCTTCGGGCTTAAGTCCTGTCTTCAGATGGTCCCAGGGATGAATCCCTGCTCCCATCTGCTTGTGCCCTGATACTGTTTGTCGCCGACCCTTTGCAGCCTCCTGCACAATCAGAAGCTGCCCAGACTTGGCTGCGGCTGCACGCCTGGAGAACAGCTCATCTGCTGTGTTTTGCTGTTTATTTTAGTCGAGGATGACTCCACAGATCACCTTGCCTCAACCTGCATCCAGCCAAGGCTCCCTCCCAGGCGCCAGCACCTACCTGGTAGACACCCGTGGTTTTTGAGTCCAATTAATCAGATCAGCTTTTAAAGGTGAGGGAGTCAACATAATATGAGATCATGTGTCTGATGTGGGGAGACTTCATGCTAGGCTGGTTAGCCTGACCCCTCAGTATCCATGTTTGCAAGAAAACAATAACTATAGGCATGAAAATGCAACAAAAATGATGACTCGATGGCTGCTCTTGGCAGCTCCTTCTTCCCCACTCATAAATGAACACCAAGGATCATGTCAAACGGGCTGGTGCAGCGTGTTCGGGTGGGACTGCACTGGCCGTGTGTCGTTGCAATAACCCAGAGCTTCCGCGTGTGCTGAGAGCAAAGGAGATATTGTAAAGGACGTCCCTGGATTTTGCTGTAACCTCTGTCTGTCCTCTCCTTCCCCTGCCAACGTGAATCTTCAGTTGTCCAGAAAGGCAGCAGCACCACTGCCATCTTCTCGCATGGCCTTAATCACATACAGAAGCATGCATTAAAATTCAGAGATCTTTGTCCTTCTGATCTTGCTTGCGAAGAGACAGGAATCAGTTTTTCTGGTCTTCAGGGATGGAAACTTTCTCAAGAGATAGTTCTTGTCATTTTTTTTCCACTCATGGAAATGGTACTGATTAACTATTGCAGCTTTCCTAAAGTGGCTTAAAATGACTAACTGTTCTGCAATATTGTTTAAAAAAACCCCAGCAAGTCCTAGGGCATTCCAGGAGAAATCTCATCATCCCAGTGTGGTATCTCAAAGTCTACTGATCATGGGCATAAACCAGGATGGTGAGACCCAGCTCCTTTGTAGAAACAGCAGAAGGAGGGTGCTGCCTGCCAGGGTGGTCCTTCAGCCTGTTTGCCGCAACACCAGGCTTCTCCTGATCCCTGCTCCAGAGCTCTCTTTTGTGGGTTTAGGATTTCCAGACATGGATTTAGCAATCTGAGTTGTGGGGTGAAAGATTGTCCGAGTTCAGACTTCGGTGCGACTGCTCCATTTTTAAGCTATTACCTCTTCCTGTAAACGACGTTTTTTCTAAGCTGGTCTTGTAGTATCATTTTATACCAAAGCCGTGTTACCTGAGGTGGTTTGGCTGCTCTTGTCCCAGGAGCTGCAGAGAGCAGCCTGGGCACCGGCAGGCAACCTGGGGCCGTGGCACAGGCAGGGCTGCGGCTGCCAAGCCTGGGGACAACTGCTGCAATCCAGATGAGGACACAGGGAGCAGTGTCCAGTCTAGGCTCAGCAGGTGGAAAGCCAGATGTAGGTGCCTGGGTAGATTTTGGGCTGTGAAGTTTTTCCTTTATCTGCTTTTCTCTTCAGCTGGGAACATCAGAAAACACCATGTACTGTGTCTCCCCTCTTCAAGCCATTGCTCTGAGCTCAGCCTATATTAGGCAGAAGTTTTGTTTGACACCAGTAAATGATGTGCAGATACAACTGTGTCCTCTGAGCCTGGAAAAGAAACGCTGGAAAACTCACCTCTTCATTTATAGGGAACGTGCAGTCAAAGGGACAAAACACAGACCTCTTTCTGGCCGGGTCAGCCACGAGTGGCTTTGCCCCAGAGCATTCCCCTGTGTCGTGGTTTAACCCCTGCCAGCAACTAAAAAAAGCCCAGCTGAAACCAGGACAACCTGCTAGACCATGTCCACATATCCCTCGCGTGGGCAGAGCTGATGCCACCAGGCAGGGCTCACCTTTCCCTGCATTGCCCCATCACCACAGGCTGACGCCAGCCCAGAGGTAAGACCATCTGCAGCCAGCAAGGGACGTCCCCAAGTCACCAAGCAGCAAAACTTGTTCACCATTAATACGGATTAGGTCAGGAGCTGAGAGACTCTTCTGCCAAGTATTCAATCCCTCAGCTACAGCAATATTTTTGCAGTGAAACTCTATTTCTCATGTTCACCAGCACAGCAATATTTCCTAAGCACTTGCAAGAGGTAGTTGTTTTCCTCTGCGAGTACGTTTTGCACAGGAGAAACAGCATGTGAAGGAGATTTCCTGTACAACGAGATGTTTTGCATACATTCCTTTAGAGACCTATTGCTGCACCTCTGGGGATCTGGAATACTGTAGCTAATAATACACCTTAATTAAAATAAATAGTGCTCCTAATTATGTCTTGTCACACAGTTTACTACAATTTACTAGTGTGATGCAGCTATGATAAAAACATTAAAAACATACTCATATGTAATTTTATCCGTACAAATGTACTGTTGTGGTGTTTAACAGATTGCTCTTAGTCTTTTATGAAGATGCTGTAGGTCACATTAAGGTTTCCTTAACCTATGTTTTCATAACTTTAAACAGTTCTGCTTCAAGAAACAGTTTTGTAACTGTAAGGATGCTGAGAGCCACAAGGACAGTCTCCTAACAGAATATAACCATGAAATGAAAGTGGGAGAGAAGAAAAGCAATATAAAGGGAGTTGCAACTTATAGCTTATGCCATAAATAAGGCTTACTCTAACAACAAGATCAACTTTCACAAGGATGACCATCTGAGAAGTGACAATGAGGAAATCTTTCCAGGGGGATTGGGAATGGCTGGCACTTGTGTCTTCAGAAAGTTGTGGATTCATTCCATTTATGTGCGTCTTTGCAGAACATCACTTCACATCTGGAGTCTCTAAGTGAGCCCCCACCCTGTACCTCTGAGGCACAGCAACATCTGGGTCACTTCAATTGTTTGCTTTTATTTGGCTTTCAGAGTCAGTTTTCATTCCTCAAAACTTCTGGCTATCTGAATCCAGGCCCATCTGGCTTCTTTCTATGTAAATAAATTAAAAAGCTCATTGTACTCGTTCAACCTAAAAAGGAAAAAAGGAAAATATTGTCTGACAAATATCTTGTCCCTTATTAGTCCTCCTGTTGGTAGAGAGGATGGACTCTTCAGTTTTCAGCCACCCAGAACTGTTTTTTATTAATTGGAGTCATTGCTTGTTTAGTACTCGAAGTCCATGCTGTGATACCCACAGCACAGCAGCCCTGTATGCAGTACAGATCGGATTGCTCTCAGATGAACTGGGCAGTGCACAGTGGATGCTGGAGGTGATTCCCCACAAGAGGAAGGGAAGTACTCCAAAATTGGCACTGATGAGCCAAATGGAGCTGGATTAAACAGTCTCCAGAATGTAATTCAAACCTGCTTCTTAGGAAGAAAGGTAATGTTAAAAGAAATAATGAAGTCAACCACTTTTCAATGCATCAGTCATTAAGGTCTGTGGTCACCTCTGTGAAAATGCTGCTCAAGGAGATACCTGGATTTCTGCTTAGAAGCCCCTGCATTTGGAGCTTAGATCACAAATACCAGCAAAAAGTCTCTTTTATCCCCCCTCCCTTGACTGAGATAAGTTTTCTTTTTTTTTTTTTGTTTTATGGTAGGAAATTGAAAGAGCCACAGAAATAGGAAGTGCTGGAATTTGTTTGGACCTCAGGTCTCAAAAAGACAATGCTGTGCAGTAAGGGCAGAAAAATCACAGCACATAGAGCTGATCCCTGGATCCAGATCCCTGGACCTCTCATCAAGGGTGACCTGCAGAGTCTCAAAGTTATTATGGATCTGGGCTGGAAAGGGCAGTGTATTTATGGATGCCTGCTGAACTAAGGCCAACAGCCTTCTTTATGAAGGCACCAGGGGATACTGCAGCAAGGAGCAGTATCGTTGCTGTATTATGCAGAAAGGAAGAGGTAAAAACACAGAATATATTTCACTGCTGGGAAGATTTAAACTGGGATATATTGCAGTGGGAACATGCAGTAGCCTGTCTCCCTCCTCTGTGCTCTCAGATCTCACAGTCTGTGTCCAAAATACTTGTCCCTTCTAGACTCGCTGCAAGAGGAGCAGCACGGAGCTCTGGCCGTGCATCCCCTAAACCGCTGTGCGCGGCTGGTCCCAGAAATAACGACTGAGCTTAGAAAAAGGCAAAAACCCCAAACCCAGCGACAAGGTCCTCTCTAGCTGTTTGCTGACCGCTGGACCTGGCCCCTGTCCTGGGAAAAAAACATTCTACTGGGCTAGAAGCGCCTTAGCGGGAAAAGCACGGCGGGCGCAGGGAGCGCGGCGGGGCAGGGAGCGCGGCGGGAAACCAGCGCTGCCGGGCGGCCGCTCAGCGCGGCCTCTGCTGCCACCTGCCGCCCGCACCGCCCGGCTCCCGGCACCGCTCAGGACACGGGGCTCGGCCCCGCTGGTTTTTCCTCTTATGAAAGTGAAGAAAATTATTTTTTTTTTTCCCCCACAAATGATGCCACAGCTTCCAGGGGTTTATTTCCATAGAATGCCTTTCCTAGGGAGAGCTCAGGGGTGGTACTGCCACCTGTGTGCAAGAGTGACCACGTCTGCCCGCCTACCCTGTAAGAAAGGATGCCTCACCCTAACTTTGCTCACCTCAGGGGAACTTGGACAGTGCGAGGCAGTTCTGCATCAGGAAACACAAAAACCCTGGCCACTTCTAAGCCTGGAAAAAAAAAAAATATTCTGCTGATGCCTCTACCAACTGCTGCTGTTTCCAGTTACAATTTTGCAGGGGCGGCATTTGGAGAAGTAGCTGTGTTTCAGAAGATGGTCCCCACTGAACTGCTGAGTCTTCAGTTGACAAGGCTGAACTGCCTTCTGAGAGCTGCTGACACAGCTGCTGCCTTCGATGATGTGAATGTGGAGCGGGAGCCATGGGATCTCATCCTATCCCCATCCCTGCTGCACAACCCCTGCTCAAACCTCAGCTGAGACTTCTTGCCTGCCTGTCTCTCTGCAAGTTTTCCCGGCAGTCACACAGGGCTCCTGATGCTTCCTGCAGAGGGCTGGTGTGAGACTAGCTTCATTAATGTGCATGTGGCTCCTTGAGGAAAGTGCTATATGTTATTACAAAGTGCAGACAGAGGTAACAGGCTGAGTCACTTTTGCTGTCCTCACGTAGTTCCCCTCCAACAGCACCACAGCATCCTGAGGTTAGAAACCTCGCTCAAAATACTGACACCAACATCCACGCCAGGATGCTGGGCACTGCATGAGTTGTGTCAGTGAATTTGAATCTTTTATGCTAAGCCTGAGCTTTATCCAGCTCTGCTGACCATGAGCTAGCAGCCTTTGCATCTGTGCAAGGCCTGGGACATGGGGAGAGGGAGTTTATGAACCAAACCTACAATGTCCATCCCACACCAATGTGAAATTGTGTCCCTGACTTTGGTCTACTTATCTGATTTCTCTCTTCCCATTTAAAACTAGAGTGATGGTACTTAGCCAGGGAAAAGCTAATCTTGTTTCTCTGCTCGCTCCACGAGAAACAAATGGTTTCTTGAACAGCAGAACAAACACCACCTGCTTTCCAGGGACTTTCTCATGTCTAACTTCACAGTTATGTGGTAAATATTTAGTATTTCAGTGAGGACGTTTAAGGGTATCATTCGATGCAAGCGCCTGTTTTCACACAACTTGTATCACGGTATCTTTGGGACCATCCACCAAACGCTGAGCAGTGGGTTAGGGAGCTGTCAGGGCTGCGGAAGGGAAGAGGACAGACAAGAAAATCAACACATGCACTTGCAAAGAACAATTGCATAAGCCTTGCTTAGCTAACATCCTGGTTTCCCTCTCTTTCTCATGTGATTTCTTCCAGTTCTTTTTTATTTTTAGTAGAACAGAAAATTTCCTGATTCTGTGCCTGAGGCAGTCTTAAATCTGTTTGTTTGGCTGTTAGTGCGGTGAGGGAAGTTACAGAGCAGCCAGTGAGTTGTAAATACCCTGTTTTTACCCTGGGCTTAAAAACTTTCTTTCTGATCTAATTATATGGGGTTTTTTTTTCAGGAATTTTTAACAAAAATAAAAGGAAATTTGAAAATTAAGGGCTAAACTTAGTAGGGAGCTGCATGCCCAAAACAGCAGGGGAGGGAAGGAGTGGGCAGTGACCGGCTCACTGGAGCACGCTCGCAGAAGGTGGAGAACTTTCCACTCAAATCCTTGCCTGAACTGCAACCAAGGCATGGTTTGCAGTTTGCCTGCACACCCTCCTCGAGCTCAGTGGTTTTGTGGAGACATTTAGAGCTAGGCGACTGGTGTTTCCCAGCTCTGGTCTTGCAGGAGTCCTTGTGCTCCCTCCCGGAGGTGACACTTGGCAGCAGACTTCCACTAGATGGAGCGATGTCTGAGCCGCAGCAAACCCGGGGACAGGCTCGGATGTGGTTTTAAAGCAACTGCAAGGGAAACAGCTATTGAACGTAAAAGGTTTTTCTTTTCCTAAGAGTTCTTGATAAAAGGAGAGTTTCCCTGTAGAGATATGTGAGGAAGAGCTCTGTTTCCCTGTGGAGAAATGAATCTTTCCTCCTACAACCTGGCGTGAAGTGACCTCCTGGAGTAGCCAGCGGCACCGGTGGCCCTGTATCACAGAATGGTGACATCCTTGTACCATGTCCCTGGGCCTGCTCACTGCCCTCAGACAGCCCTCTCTGGGGTCCCCCTCTCTCTACCCCCTCTACAACAGGTAACCCCAATCCTGGTGCACCACTCGTGACTGTCCTCGCAGCAACACAGTGCTTCCCTGGGTCTGCCTTGGGTTTGGCACCTGGATGTTCATGAGAGTCTCTTGCCACCACCTGGAAGCTGCTTCTTCGGCTTGAGCATCTGAGTTCATCCAAGTTGCAGCATGAACTGATTTCACCCAGTCACACCTCCCTCCTGCAGAGGCAGCCTGGACCTCCGGTGTCCAAATTCTCCCTCTTCTTGAGTCCATACCAGTGCTGGAGAGGGTGACAGCACCCACATCTCCCTCCACTGTGGTGCCTGGCTGCTGGCACACTGGCCACAGCCGAGGCATTTCCCTGGATGTGGGAGATCCGACGTGCTCCCAGGGCTGGTGCTCGGAGCACTGCTTTGCCTGGATCAGGCACATCCTCCCTTCCTGGCTTCTCTGCCACCAAATGCACACATGCGTTTGCCAGAGCGCAATGACGGCACGTGGCTCTGACCTGCCTGGCCCCAAGCTGTGGCTCAGGGGTGCCAGACTGGGTCCCTGCCGAGGTCCGTTGTCCTCAGTGTCCCTTCTGGGGTGGCCAGTGCCAACGGCTCTGGAGGATGGTGCCAGCAAAACCACCCTGTGCTGGAGGCAATCTGGGAGAGCCTGCCCCCGTGTCTCCTAGCCCTGCTGTTAGCTGCGTATCGGCTTGTGCTCTGAAGTCCTGACACGTCCACGCACAGCGGCATCCTGCGGGGCGTGCATATGTTTCAAGAGCTGCAGTGGCGGGTGCTCGTGCAAGGCGGTGCGCGTCTCAGAGGCGGTCTGTTGCAGAGATGCAGACACGAGGCTGCGGAATCCCAGAGCCGGTGCCCCAGTGTCGGGAGGACACGTGCTGGCGTAGGGTGAGGGCGTGGGTGGTGATGCGTTCGTTTGACAGCAACCCTTCTTTTCTTAGAGATGCACTGTGAGAGGAGGCAGGGAGGGAGTGACAAGTGGATGACTGAAGGTGAAAAGTAAACAAATTGGGGTGAATTAGAGAGGCACATCCAGCTGCAGACCAGCAGTGAGTCTGAGCTGGCTTTACTGCCAGGTTTCACTGGACAACGCTCCTTCTGTCACTTTGAGGCACTGCTATTCTGAATAACTCTGTGTTTCGTAAGGCTAAAGGCCGTATGTGTCCATGTTGCAGACAACTCTCCCCTCTTTGTAAACGGCAGCGGTCAAAAAATAAATCCATCTGCACAGCAAAGAGGGTGAAAGCTGCAGGTAGCCTTAGCCCACATACTGCATAAGGAATAACAAGAGCCTGGGCAGCCTCAGGCAACATATTTCAGAGCTGACAAGCTGGAAGACTTGGCTTCCTTCAAACATACCTGGTCTCCCCAGTGAGTAATGATAATAGGATCCAAGCAGGGAATCAGACATCAAGACAGGCTGAAGGTTACGGCACGCTATTCAGATGAGCCAGGGCCCCGGGGAGGCGGCCGCTTGCTGAAGCTGCACAACTTTTGTCAAGTACGCTTTGAAAACTTTAACTGACCTTGAAGGGTTGGGATTGAAGAAACATTGATCTGTGGGAAGTGGAGACCGTTTCTCTTGCTCTGCAATGCTTCAGCTAATCATTGGAGCCGAGCTTTGACTCATGCGCCTTTCAGTTTCATGGCCTTTCAGCTCTTGTCCCAAAGACCTCTTATGGTTGTTATGCATGGGAATTGTTTCACCCACCAGAAAAACACAGTAGATTCAGGGTGATTATTCAGCAATGATTGGGTAGCACAGAACCGATCATTTTGGCGTCAGAGGACTTTTTTAGGCACTGCATACAGCCAGATGTAAGAACATGCCTGGGAAACTGGGATGACTCTTCCTGTGGTTCATCGTGGTGGGGTCTGTGCTGGTGTCTGTTCTGGAGGTACACCATGTGAACCCCGATGTCATGATCCCTCCCTGCAAGATAGCTACACTTTTGGGGGGAGGTGTGTGGTGGGATCAGGATTTCCAGAGTGCCTGAGCTTTTTCATTGGGTTGCAGACCCACCTGAACTTTGCTGAATCTTTTACCTTGACTCCTAATGTAGAGGGACAAAAATGCATCATGGAGAACTTTTTGGTCAAGTTTTCTGGTTGTTTGCAATTTAGCTGCAAAGGATGGGAAAAAATGCCAAAAAATTTACGATAAATTTCCATACTTTAAAGATTTAAGTATTGATTAAGAATTACATCATTTGATAAGGGAATGTGTCTATTATCTGACTAAAATTCAGAAAAAAAAAATCTAATCCCATCTGTCTCTTAAATCTAGAATGAGGTTGACTTTTGAGACATTTGCTGTGATTCAGCACTTATCTATGGCTGAACTTCAGCATCATGACAGCATCATGCTCCCAAAGGCTCCTTAAAACCGAACTGAAGCAAACCAGGGGGGAGAGTTTTCCATAACTGCAGCCATCAGCTCCTGCGTGGGTACTTTTCTACCATTAGCCTCTAATCCTTTTCTAAAAAGCAGTAATTGCCATTAGGGGGGTTGCTCTCTGGAGGCCTTATGAAGGCTCTTCTGCACATCTGAATGATGTCATGCTGTGGTTGGTGTTACATAGTTATGCTTATGGATGCGCTGAGTGACAGAGACCGTGAAATACCCTAGAAAGGTGAAAACACAGATGTGGCTCCACACAGCACGTTTGCTTTTAGCTTTATGATAGCAATATGGGAAAGCAGACCTGCACTAGCAGGTTGTAAAAAAGGATGGGCAACAGGACAGTTTCCCCACCTAATTCTTGGGCTTCCCAACATGGTTACCTCCTGTTCCTGGCTCAAACTACTAGGAGGTCTTTTGTGGCCTCTGCAGGTCATGCCAACCTCTGACTTTGTGTTTCTAGAAAAAAAACACTTACAACTGCTTAAAACCTGAAGTACCTTAACTTCTTGTCTGGTGTCTATCACACTTCAAGGCTAAGAAAGAAAGGCACCGTGTGTGTGCATAGAGGGAGGTGTGTTGATCTGTTGTCCTAGAGCTATTAGCATACAGTCATGGAGAGCTGTATCTTAATACAGGTTAACTGTCCTCAGCAAAATTGCTAAATAACAAATCTCCAGCCACAATACAGTCCTGCTTGGTTACCTATGAACCAGAAGAAATTTGATTTGACTTCTGTGCTCCAGCTCTCATGAGTGGGGTTGTCAGATCAGAAGAACATTTTCCTCGGTTCACAATCAGAGCACGCCTGACCTGCAGCCACTGAAAACCCATAAATGTGACACCTCCCACCCCAATGTCATGTGTAGAGAGTGGTGTTTTATCTGAGGGCTGCACATGGTGGTGCTTGTGCCTGCAGCACTGCTCTGGGACTGTGGGCTGTGGTCTCCGCATGGGGATCGCCCAGAGCTGACCCTCAGCCTCACGTGCAGCTGACCCCGTGCCCTGGCTATCCTCCGATTCCGGCTACACTTCGTGGTGGGTATAGTGTGAAATAAAGCTGTCTCGCTCTACCCCTGTGGCATTTTTCTCACTGCTGACGGGAAGAGTTTTGGCTAATGCGAGTGCAGTGAAATGCCAGTTGCAGCTCAGTTAATGTATGCTAAGTAAGCAATTTCATTAGCTAGTAGTCAGTCTGCAGGATAATTTCATTAGTCTGATGTGCATCATTACCTCTTCTTTCATTTATATGGGAATTATAAATTTCACTTGGATGTTTATTTTTTTCTTCCTTTTCTATTTACAATTTCTCCTCCCTGCTTCCTTTCACTGCCATCCCTCCCCTACTTGCTAATGATAACTTAAAGTGAGCTTTGAAATGTCCTAAATAATTAGAATAGAATAGAATAGAATAGAATATTTCAGTTGGAAGAGACATACAATGATCATCTAGTCCAACTGCCTGACTACTTCAGGGCTGACCAAGAGTTAAAACATGTAATTAAGGGCATTGTCCAAATACCTCTTAAACACTGACAGGCTTGGGACATCACCCACCTCATATTCTTCCCTTTTGTACCTCTTTTCAAAGAGTATGACTTCTAGATGTATGTGTACACAGCCGTGTATGTAACCGTACCAGTGCCTTGCCCTGCATAAAGTCTGTGTCAAAGTATATCCTGAGCTCTTGCCTGTCTGCTCTCCCAACAGCTTGGGATGTATCTCTGGTTTGAGGGACAGACAAACTATTGAGATGTTCCCTGGTGAGGTCAAGTGTGTGGCAGCCTAGTCTCATTAAAATTTGTCTTCTCCGTGTGCCTCATACTTTGTACTTTTCAGGGGAGGGTGCAGACAATGTCTATGCTCCCTGTCAGGGGCTAAAGAGGTCCTGCCTTCCTCACCCTCCTCTTCTTCCCATTGCTGCTGGATGAAAACTTCCCTGGGCAGAGGATGCTTGTGGTTGTCATGTGGCTGCTCTCTCTGTGCAATGGCATTTCTCACTAACCATGTTTGTGGACCACATCTATCCATCCACCCACCACGTTTCTTCCTCCCTCCTCTTCTCTGCTCCCTATGACCATGTCACTGCTCACTCACCCTTGTTACTTTGAACCCCTTTCTTTCTTTGCTAACCAGGGACTGCTGATGGGGGCTCATTTCTGGACTATGTGCTGCCTCACCTGAAGTGGAATAGGCTGAGACCTCTCATTTAGAAAGCAGAGACAAGTTGATTGGTCGTGTTTTACCTCTCTCTGAAACTCAGGGTCTGCTTTTTGGAGGCTTTTTCAAAAGCTATTCATGCACTGTTAGTTTGCAATTGTATTTGCAATAACTTATTTCTGGAGCTTTTCTATTGTGCTGTCTGTGCTGGCAATTAATTATTGAGGCAGCTTATTTACAGGCAGCGCTTACTTTCTTCTAGCACCTCCAATGAGATGTGAATAGCAACATTTTTCATTGCTGGCACAGAGAGGTAGATATATGCTCTTTCAGGGCAAGACTGTAATCTAAACAATAACTCTGGGAGAGATTCAACCTAGGTTTAAAAAAAAGAGTCAGAAATTCAGCCTTTGAAATCACATGTATTGGCTGGTAACCTTGTAGCTGTTTGCTGCTGCTTTTTAAATTTTTTGTTTGTTTGTTTACACTTTACATAAAAGCAAAGGTTGTTCTCAACTATTCCCATGCTTCAAGGTTGTAATCCTTATAGCTCTTGCATTGGAGCCCTTTGCAGCAGACTATTAAAAATCGGGCAAATGTGAGTCCTTTGTCCCTGGGAAGGACACGTGTGCAGTGTTATCACTTGGTACTGATAGTTCAGTTACCTTCCAACAAGCTGCATTTTGCTGTGCAGCTGCAGGTTGGGGACAGCGTGCTGGCTCCTTCATCACCCCCTGGCACACAATAGAGGCTGGACAGAAAGTCCTTGTGGATGTGTTTAGCATCAGCCGTCTCTATCTGGAGCTTTGCATGATCTTCTGTCCCAGGCTGGGGGAAAAGGCAGGACGTTCACTGTCTGCTGCCTGGGAGGCCCGTGGGGGAAGCTGTCTGTAGTCCTGTGGGCTTGTACAAGTCAATGTGACAAAGCCGTGACCCATGGTTTCCTTAAGAGCTGGTCAAAAGTCAAAATGACACTGAGGACTGTGATTTGATTTTTTTCTTTCCATTCATGGTAAGTAGAAGCTGTCCCATAAAAGCCAGATCTGAGCCAACCAAAACTCAATCTGCATGAGCACTGACATTTTTTCTACTGTTTCTTCTTCTCTTACACTTGTGACTCTCTATTTTACTTCTGCTTAGAAACTTTAGCCAAGCAGTCACAAATCCATCCCCGTTGAGATACCAACTCTGCTTTTTTCCAGTCCCAGTGACAGCCACGGTGCTGACGAGGTCACGGCTGTAACCATGTGCTGGAGGTGCCTGGTTCTGTTCAGAGAGATTTAGGTGATGCCTCTATCCACCACCTTCCCCACAGCCCGGTGGGACGCGAACCCCATGGCAGGCTCAGTACCAGGGTCTTGCTTCCAAGTCCTGCTTCCAAAACTGCCATAGTGCCATCGCGGACTTACAGCTGGACACTGCATCTGCACGAATAGGCATATGGACTGCTCTACAAGCTGCCCAGGCATTTATGTACTTCCTTAATGAGTGATTAAGAGCTTTGCAATTTGGCATGCCCAGATTCAGGTATGATGCCTCTCTCCTTTTGTTAGTCTAGTCTACCTTTATTTATGTCCAAACATATCACTGCAGTATTTAAGCTCCCTTAGCACCTTGTTTTGGAGCAGGGTGCATGGGCCTGTCACCCAGCAGCAGGCAGGGCCAGGCAGATATTGCTCCAAACCAGCCGTGTGTCCCCACGAGCGCTGCCAGGAGCATCTCACGCTCCCAGGAACATCTCACGCTCCCAGCATCCGCACCAGGGCACAACCCGGCCACATCAAGTCCGCCTTCAACAAACTAAATTTTTCTCCCTGCCTGCTGCTGAAGTTGGTTGGGAATGGAGCGGTGGGAAGGATAATGCTTTCCAAAATCCCTGTCCTTTCCAAAAACCTTGCCTTGCCTTGAGGGGCAATGCAGAGATGCTCAAGGCACACACCTGGAACCTGGGCTGCCCAGCCTGTGCTTTCCAACAGTCCTTTTTCTTCCTTTGGATGGTTCCTTTGGCAAACAGCAGCACACTAAATCAAGACCCCCGTGGCTTTTCCTGCCCCACTCTTCAAAATAACAGCCGTCTCCTTGGAAGGTTCTTTTTCACTAAAAGAAAAACCATTTTATCCTGTATTTTGCTCCCCTGCAGGAGGGCTGCGGAGAGGGACCCCAGGGCACGTGTGTTTGCAGCCCACCGGTGCCGCACACGATGCTTTGCCTCTGGCTCCCAGCTTGCTGAAGCATGCCCAGGGGTTGTTCTATCTCCCTGCATTTTAAAGACGTGCTTGAAAAGAAAATGCAAGCTGCCCATGACATCCCAAGAAGACAGATGCTGGAGAAAGTCCCCTGCTGATTTTGGACAAGCAAATCGTTTCCAACTTTTGCTGAAGTCCAGAAGCACATGCTGCAAAAGAAGCATTTTCTGAGGGAGGCTCAGCTTTCTCTCACTGTCTGCACATCTTCACAGCTTTCCTTGGCTCAACCCACCTCAAACCCTGCAAGGATAGTGCTGTGGATAAACACAGTGAGGAGCAGGATCAGGCATCTGGGTTTCAGGCCCCCATGTCCGTACTGTTCTTTACCTTCTCTCACCATTTGCACTCAAGCACAGTGGAGAGCATTCCTATCAATCACAGTTACGTGCCTTTCGCACTTCTTTTTCCACCCAGCCTCAAAAGATGCCAAGCAGATGGAAACCTCTGAAGGATTCAATGACCTTCAGCAGGTTTTGTGTTGAGGCCTGACGCCCATCATGGGCTGCAGCACTGGAGACTGTTTTAAATGCGGTCCTGCTATTGCGTGGGGAGTAACCCCACTCACCCCCGGTCCTCCCAGGTCACCCCACTTACTGCAGCTTGTATTGCTGGCTTTGAATGTAGCACAGAGTGCTTTATCCTTGCCAGGCTCTGCTTCCCTGCCTGTAATGTGGAGACAAGGGGATTCCCCAGCCTCCTGGGGACCAGCGCTCCCAGCACCGTGGTGTGTGTGGGTGCAAAGAGACCTTCGAAGCACCGCGCTGTTCTTCGTGTCCTCTCTGCTGCCTCCTGAAGCCAGGCTGCTCCTGGAGGTGGACGAGGACCATCTGGGAAAGAAGCACTCACTATATAAAGTCCTTCAAGTCCATCTCTGCCGCAGATATGTGTCCAGCTTGCGTGATTTGCTTTGAAATTTGCTCCAGTGGTTTATGCCCACGGCGAGGAGCAACCTCACCTGGGGGAAAGGAGCTTGCCTTCATTTGTGTGTGCACAGAGACGTCGAGGTTTAGTGTCTGGGAAGCCGCAGAGGTTTCAAAGCCATGCTGGAAAAGTTTAAATAAATAAACAGCGGGATTGGCATTTCCCTGTCCTAATAGATCTGAAAAGGGCCACATCCAGCGCCTGCTAAAACCTCTGTGTGTTTCCCCAGTGATGTGGGCTGTGGTCCAGGATCAATGTGAGTGTGCCGGGGTTATCCAGCAGCTACAGGAGATCTGCAGAGCCGTAGCATGAGGGAGATGCTCACACCTTATAGTAACTGATTAACGCCATCCATCAATGCCTGATTAAAATGAGCAGAAATGTTTTTTCTTCCTCTGCAGCAGAAGAGCTCTCTTATGCAGAAAGTGCTTCTCTTAATTACCACTCTGTAAACCCTCAGTGAGACAGAGCATCAGCATTGTAGCTTAATTCCTCTCTGCTGTAATAACCTTCTCATTTCGTAAGTGCATAAGGCAGGATAATAGGTGTGGGTTTTGGTGGTGGTTTTTTTTTTCCTTTCATTTGTATCATAAGTGTCCTTCATCCAGTAATGGAATTGCAGAAGACGTAGACAATAAGACGGCTATTCTTGCAGCAATTAGAGGCAGAGTCATGCTGTAATCTTTGCAGGGCAGAGGAGTTCAGGTTGAGATTGCAGATCCAGCTTTCACAGCTGGCTTGTTTCTATTATCGGCTCATCTGAGCTCCCTTGCTCAAATTCTGGGTGAAACCCTGGCTTGACTGATGTCAGTGACAAAACTCCCATTTGCTTCAATAAGGTAAAAAATTCATCCACTTTTTTTTTTTTTTTTAAATGCCAGTACACGTTTAATTTGAATAGACGAAGTTAGTTTTTAAAGCGTTTGCCACACAGGTACCTCAACCATTTAAAGAAGTGTGTCACCTGAAAAAGTGTAACATCATTGTAAAACCTGATTGTGATAAGGAATTGCATAGGAAACTTAGACATGGCTGGCACTTCTATGTAGTAATAGCAGTAAAAGGGCATATATTGACTAGGGGGGAGTATCTAATGCTGTACGGTGAGATTTGGACAAGATGTGAATTGTGTGAGGGCGAGAAAGGGATCGACAGATGCACTTAGAAGATGCTATGCCCCTGAAATGCTGGCAAGCATGCATCTAAAGATTTCAAAGAATTTTTGTAAATCAAAATTAAAAGTGAGTTTTGGCTGGGATAAATGCAAGAGAGTGAAGGTAAAATATAAAACAATGGCAGTGGCAGGAGGGGCCGGGGAACAGGCACCGGGGGGAGAGAGCGGAGCAAGAGCCGCCCTGCGCATCCCCTTTGCTCTCCTGGCAAATGCAGAAAGTGGGAAGCAAATTATCATAATGGTTTTCTAGCTGCCTGCTGGGTTAAGAAGGGATTATTTCAGCTAAGCCCAGAGGCTGGTGTGGCATCAGGACAGATGAGCACCATGGCACCTTGCACCACAGTCCCGTCGGCAGGGATGTGCTGCGCTGACACAAAGGCTGTGTCCAGCCCTTCCCAAACAACAGGGATTCTTCCAGGGCAAAACCCAACAGAGCCAGTGAAAACCCAAAAAGCTCTTTTGCACTTAAAAGTTGCTTTTCTCTCCTTTCGTCGAGAGTGCTACAAAGAGCTGGGAAAGGCTGGTTTAACAAGCGAAGGCAACAGGGGAGAGGCGAGCCGAGGATGCGGAGGCAGGGGCAGCCTTAGCGGGGACACGTGGAGATGTGGTACAGGTTGAGAAGTATGGGAAGGTGCCCAGTCTTCTGCACTGGGTGATGGGAGGTTGGAGAGTCCAATGTGTGAGGGAGAGATAAATGCCGAAAAAAAGCCTTGAGTGTTGGCATCAGCAATTTGAGCCTCCCTGTACTTTTGCTACAAGAGGAAAGGAATGTCTACCTGTGCCAAAGTGGTTTTACCTGATGGGCTTTGACAAGGAGAATCAGTACCGCTTTCCACATCTGTGGGGAGCAGTGCCTAGAAAAGTCAGAAATAGGTCAAGGATCCCCAGAAAGCTGGGAGCAGAGCTATAAGCTGCACCCAGTTGCCTGAAGCGCAGCGAAAAAAGCCCAAACCAATATTTTGCCCTGCATTTCTGGATGTGGCTTTCCAGATAGCAAGTCAGACACATCCAGTCCCAAACCAGAGAGCTGGGGCAATCTTTGAGCACCTCTGGAAGTCCCAGTCTGGAAAGCCACAGTGCCTTTTCCGTACTGGTAGTAGATCTGGTCCTTGTGATCAGAAGCAGAGTGGCTGCTGGTAGGCTGACTGGCAGAGCAGGTAAAGAGCTGGCTCTGTGGTGGTTGCTGTATTAAGCTTCACAAGTTCTTTAGCCCTGCAAATGCACCTTCTCTTGGTTGGTGCACCCAAGGCGTTGGCTCCTTCGTAAGGGAAGGAGGACTTGTTTTTTTCAGGGGGACCTCTCTGAAGTCTCCACCAGCATACCGCTGTATCCAGCTATAGCCACGTCCACCCATGCATGGTGGTCAGAGCTGGGGACAGCCAGGGCTTTGCCCCAGGGACACCGCTGGCACGAAGCCACAGCTGCAGCACCAATGCCTGCGTGAGCGTTGGGAATGCTGCTGGCACTGCACGTTTGTGCAATAAGGAAATGCAGGGCGTGGGCAGCCAATATGGCCATGCTAAGCTGGAAGTGGTTCAAAAGGGTGGAGACAAATGACTGGGTGCATCTCCAGTCACTTTTTAGTCCAGATCAGGAATATGCTTTGGAAACCATAACCCTTATTGTCTCCACTTACAACACTGATTCTCATCAAAGAGGGGTCTTGGGGCACACGTGTGAAACATGTCCCATGCCACTTGCAAATATAACATTAAATCCTTGCAGTGTTGCAAAGAGAAGACCTGTCTTATACAGCCAGCTGCTGTCCTGATGTGACAGACTGAGGTTTGTTCCAAGCCAAGGTTCACCTTTGTCCTCGTTTCAGCTGGGATAGAGTTAATTTTCTTTCTAGTAGCTGGTATAGTGTTATGTTTTAGGTTCAGTATGAGAAGAACGTTGGTAAAACACTGATGTTTTCAGTTGTTGCGAAGTAATGTTTAATCTAAAGTCAAGGATTTTTCCGCTTCTCATGCCCAGCCAGCGAGAAGGCTGGAGGGGCACAAGAAGTTGGGACAGGACGCAACCAGGGCAGCTGAACCAAACTGGTCAAAGGTGTATTCGATACCATGTGAAGTCATGTCTAGTATATAAACTGGGGGGAGTTGGCCTGGGGGGGGAGCTCGGGAACTAACTGGGCATCAGTCGGTGGCTGGTGAGAAATCGCCTTGTGCATCACTTGTTTTGTATTTTCCAATCCTTTTATTATTATTGTCATTTTATTATTGTTGTTATTATCATTATTAGTTTCTTCCTTTCTGTTCTACTAAACTGTTCTTATCTCAACCCACAAGTTTTACCTTTTTTTATTCCCAATTGTCTCCCCCATCCCACTGGGTGGGGGGGAGTGAGTGAGCAGCTGCGTGGTGCTTAGTTACTGGCTGGGGTTAAACCACGACAACCTTGAAGCTCTTGTGCGAATGAGCAAATTAACAGCCTGGAAAAAGTAAAGACCACAAATGACTCTACGATCAGTTTTATCCAATTCTGATAAGAGCGTATTTTGGTCAGCCACATACACAAGAGACTCAAAAACCCCAGGCAGACAAAGCAAATTTTATTCCCCAGAAGAAGAACAGGCTGTTGCAGACTGATAGGAAACACAGCTCCCCAGGGAGATGCCTGGAGGCAGGACTGCGCTCTTAACAGTGGCTCTGGCTTACCACAGTGTCAAAATGTTAAGGTTGCAAAAAGTCACTTATTGGCCCCGAAGCCCAAATAATGTGTAATTGGTGTTCTCTGTAGGTTTTTGACTGATGATTTTGATGAGCAAAATCAACCACCTAGGAAATGCCACCTTAAATTCACAGGGGCAACTATTAATTTTTGTATGCCTTGCCCAAGACATCTTACAGCCCATAGCTCAGTGTCTCATCTGTCTCCTCCCTCCCTTCTTTTCTCTCCAGCTTCTTGCTCCTGCATCGTTACCATGTGAAAAACTTCCAGAGAAAAAAACCTGCAAGAATTTTCCTGTCTTCCCTTCTTTGCCCTCATTTCTAGACATGGTGTCTTTTTAACACTTAATTGTTCTAATTGCCTAATTATCTGTCACACACAATCGTGATTCACAGCTGTAAAATGTTCTTCAGCTTCTGGATGAACATCTAATTCAATTGCTCTCATGGAAACCAAGATGAAGTTGTTTTGCTTGGAGGAGAGGGTGGCCCGAAGTCAGAGCACCAGCTCCTGCTTGAAACTGAACTGGATTTGCTGTTTTCTGTCCCTGTGGAGATGTCCCCAAGACCTCATGGGCCACATCTCTGCGTTCCCCCTCTGCAGGCTGGTGGATGTGTAGAGGGGGGAAAGTTTGGGCACAACAAGCAGAAGACAACTTCAGCATCCTTTTGCCTCCTGGCAGAGCCAGACCTCCCTGTGCAACATTTTGGGGATCTACCATCTGTAGGGATGTAGGCACAAGCTTCTTAGGGCTTAAGGAGAAGAAAGGTCCCAGAGGGAGTAATTCCAGAGGTGAAACATCATGAGAGCAGGCAGAGTTGAGGTCTGTCATTCCTTTGTCTTCTCAATAAATTCGATATCCAGGTAAATACCCAACATTCCTCTTCAGCAGCTCCTGAGGGCTCCATTAGTCATTGGAAGGATTTTGTACTCATATGACTCAACTTGTTTCAGAGTCTGAATCATGAGCTTCTGCACCATGGCATGACAGGGTAAGTTAGTGCGGATCGTAGCCTAGTGCTTTTCCAAAAGCAGGAATGGTGCCTGAATCTGTATTTTTTTTTTTTTCCATTACTCCAGATGTTCCTATCTTGAAGAAAACATTTGCATTGGGAAACAGGGCGTTAGCAGCTCAAACAGCAGCAGCCCCGTGGGACTGGAAGTGCTGAATACGGCTCATCCCAGCAGCAGGGACGCCTCCCCAGATAACCCAGATCAACCGAACTGTTAAATATAATCCAGCAGCCACGGAAGAGGTGTTTGCCTCTTTCCCTCTACATACTATTGAAGTTAAAGCTGTCAGAGGTGTACACAGAAAAGTGACAGTTTATAGTACTCTGCAGAGTGAGAAAGTTATGATGTTTAAAAGCAAACAACCTCCATATGTTCATATACTGACTGAAAGCCTGGGAACTGCCAGTCTACATTTCTTGTAGTAGGCTTTCCATATTTATGTTTTCCTTGATTGCAGCTTGACTCAATGTATATGCATTGGATTTACAGAGCTTTTGCAGTAAAGAAAGTGCTGAGAATCCTTGGGTCAAAATTGTGGGGTTTGAAATGTGTGGTAGAGACTGAAAGTGGCAGTACTGGAGGTGTGAGCAAGTGGTCAGTTCTGGGGAGACACATGGCAGGTAGGTTTGGTTTTCCATGTTTTCCATCTCTCTTTCAAGAACATTATTACTTAGAAGTTAAATAAGTTACAGCACAAATACACTAACACTTTGCTTTGTGGCTTCTGTATGTGGAAACCAATCCATAAACCTCGTAGCCTGGGAGTGCTCAGCAGACGAGCAATGTCCATGTCAAGGTATGACTCCACTTGGAGAAAGAGCAATAGTCATATGTAGAAAACAAGAGAAAATTTCAAGCTGGCCACTGAGTGACAGAGAGCTGCATTTGGAGGATTTGAAATTCCAGCAAGGATTTCCCAGGCAATGCCCATGCCTCAGGAGCTTGTGTTGGGTGCACTGTGTAAATGCTGGAGCGCTGACCTGCCTGTTCACGGGGGCGTGCGGGGAGGGCAGGTTGCTCCAGAAGCCTTTTGCTTCAAACTGGCACTTCTTTGTTTTGTGGGCATGCGGTGGATGATCTCTTACGTGCCCTAAATGTCTTGCCCCTCTTTAGGAGGACCAGGCACATTCACATCCAAGAACACAAAAGCTCAGCTCTTGAACCAGCACTACTGATGCTGCTCCTCCCTTTCCGTACCAGCCCCATGCAAGGACTGAGCTCACTGGATGTGCACAGAGCCAAGGCTGGAATCGGAGCTGGACCTCTTGCTGCCACATCCAAAGTATCTGATTAGGAAAATGAGACCCTCAGCCACTCTGAAATGTGAGTCAGCTCCAGAAAATTTAATTTTTATTTCATTTTTTTTTATTTTATTCATGAGAAAGGAGGGAGAAGGCAGAGCTGGAAGGAGAGCCAGACAGTGTAGCTGGGGAGCTGTGCCTCTCAGGGACCACTAACGGGCATCAGAGTGGATGTGACAATCTCTCTTTCAATGATGCCCTCTTGCTCCTGTGCAGCATCACTGGCCCTGTTTGTGGAGCTTCACGAAGCACAGCCCCCAACTCAGAAAGGTTCCTGCAGGACTGGCCTGTACGACAGCCAAGGGATGTGTGTTATGGGAGATGTGTGAGCTACTGGCCTTGCACAAAGCCCTAAGATGCATCGGTGCAGAGGACACTGACTTAGATACCAGCTCACCAGGCAGTGGGCATCAGTCCCATCAGCTTTGGGGATGTGTGGGGCTGATCCGGGCTGCACCCTGGGCTGTGCAAATACAGAGCACACAGCTCTGTGATATTAGATTCATCAGAGCTATATAAAGAGGCCCTTTTCAGAGCCCGTTTGGTTTTGATGCTGTGCAAAAACTCCTCCCCTCCCCCCCAAGATGCATGTGCCGTCCTTGAAGAAAATGCCAGTTCCCAAAAGACTTGGGGAACACTTATACCTAGCAAAAAAAACCCCACTGAAGTGCTTCACTGCTTTGGAATGGTTTGTTGGCCTACTAAGGATGAAAAAAATCTTCCTCAAGTTGGTGCCTGAGCAGCATTTATATCTCAATTATCCCCATGTTGCGTCGCTGTGCGTCAGATTATGAGCTAACGCGTTTTTCATGTCTTCTTCAGCACAAGTTTAAGAGCAACATTTATCTCTGGTCACATCAATTCTTTGGTCAACTCAGCAGCAAAGGTGATGCTTGCTGCCCTTGTGCCAGAGACTCCACTAACGAGGCTGAGTGATTTATTCATTAAGGGCAGGGAAATCTGGAGCTTTATTCAGGAGGCCCTGGTGGGAAATTTGCATGAAAATTTCATGCTGTTCGCTTGCAGGAGCCCTGCCTGGCAGCAGGTGCCCTTCCCTGCTGGGCTGCCCTTTCCCTTACTGCAGGAAATGGCCCCGCTTTGCTTCAACAAACCCTTTAACGGAAATATAACATGCAACAGGGTTTTTTGGGGGGGTGGTATTTTTTTTGTTGTTGTTTTCATTTTTTTTAATTTTTTTGTTTTGTTTTGCAAAACAAACACTGTTAAAAAAAACCCACAGCTGGACTTTGGGGACCTGGGAGGAGTTTTTACAGCTCTGGCCACGCTAAAACACCATCAGTTTTCTCTGGCCCCATTAAAGACTGAAAAAAACCCTCCTGCAGACTTTGGAGATGCAGGAAAGCAGCTTCCACGTTCTGGAGCAAAGGAGTGGACTAAGCTGGGCTAGCAGGTCGCTGGTGTCTGGACATGAAAATAAATTTGAGTTTAATTTACAAAGTTTGGCTTCAGATCCTCAAATGGGATTTGCTGAAGGTCTGGTCACGCTTGCATTTTATCTGACTTTGTCCTGACTGCTTGATTAAAGGTATTGCAGGCTTTGGCCAGGCTAAATCCATTTCCTGGGGTACCCCAACATCTACTCCAGATAATATTCTTTGTTTTGGTTCATGAATGATGTGGGAACCTCAAACCCATGAGTGCATCCGGGGTCTATGCGGCTCTGTGCTGGGCTGAGCCCGTGATGGTTGCTGGCCCCTGGGTCTTCCCTGTCCCCCAAAACCATGGCTGCCCCAGAAAAGAAAGCGAGGTGTATGGTCTGAATAGGTACTAGATCTCCACTGGCTGCAGAGAAGCCAAAGGGACAGTTGTACTGAGACGTCTAACCACAGGCATGCTTGTAGATGACTCCAAATCTACATTCAGGATTTCCCAGAGGTGAGCAGCCATATGACTCTTCTCTAGACCCTCTGGATAGAGGACTTTGCCCCTCTTTTGCTGCCAGTAATGCCTCCCATGCAGCTGGACCCTTCCATGGTTCTCCTGCGTGTCAGGTGGATGGTGACACTGTTGTGGTGGTGCAGGACCACCTCGGAGCACAAGGACACTTTGGACACACGGGGTCAGGCCATGTCTCTGCACTGAGACAACCTTTGGGGTTACTTTTGGAGGGGAGAGGTGATAATGAGAAGAGGAGGGAGGGGTTTTTTACATCAGTACGTGACAGCGATGGCCATAATCCCTGTGAGCGTGACTTCCCGTGAGACTGTGTCTCTTTTTTCAGTCGCATCACCAGCTGGGCAGTGGGTTCTGGGTGCTTGCCACAAGTGCTCCCCACCGCAAAGCACAGCCCAGCGTGAAGGAGCTGTACTTGCCTGCATCCAAAACAACCTCAGAAATTTCTTTCAACAGCAGCAGATGTCTCTCTGCAGCAGGAATAAAATTTTTCTGTAACATTTCAGTGACAGGGACAGGTCCCATGTTCTGTGTCAAACCTTTCCTAGATCTTTAACTATTTTGTTTTGAAGCTTGATTTCCTCCCTTGCCCCTGGAGCTCCCGCTCATGTGAGACATTTCTCCCCTGCTCTCATTTCCGAAGGTCCCTTTCCACCTCTCAGATGCTGTGTCCCTCCTCAGGGTTCTCTGTGTTTTCTCCTGTCCCTTCTCTCATGGGGACATAGCCTGGTCAGGCTGCCTTGTACCTGGCGTTCACATGCTGTATCTTGCACTAAAGAAAAGTCCCCACAGAGCCCAATGAGTGAGACCTGCTTTCCTTTTCCTTGTGTTTTGCCAAGAAGCTTTTCCATGTGACTTCTTTGCTGTCTCATATCATTCAGCTCAGCCTTTCCTCTCGATAGGGAAACTCATACTTGTCTCCTGCTGGATGCCTCTTTTCCTGAAGCTTGCAAATACCTAATTATCCTTGAGATGATCTTTTTCCAGTAACAAATGACCATGGGGCATATACCTTATTATGGGAGAGCACTGGCGAGATGCCATCTGCTCCTCCAAGCACTTTATTTTCCTGTTTTCTGTTCTTTGCAGGAGGATGGCACAGGAGACAAGTTAGAATTAAACTGATCTTATAGAGGTTTTTTTCCAGTGGAAAAATGTATTGGCCCATAAAACCCAGCTAGCACACCAACACACATTGTGACTGAATCAGTCTAACCTGGAAATCTGGCTTTAAATAGAGGGGATGTGATGTGTGAACCCCAGTGGATGGGGGGATCTACAGTGTGAGCATGGACAGGGATGATGTGCATGGGACCTGACGCCCGTGCATTAGCCACCGTATCATCTGGTAGTTGTAACCCTGACCTCAACCCACCAAGCAGCTGGCCACAGTCACTGGCCTTTGGCACCCAAATGCCGTTGGGGAGGGAAGCATCTTCAGGAGGGAAAGTCCAGGATGGCTTCAAATGGTGGTTCTTTGCTGGAGAGGTGACTCGAACTGCTGGGCTTCATTGCTTATGCAACTCTAACTTGTGTCGTGCATGGAGGGTAAATTTAGGAGTGCAAACTTTTGGGACTGCTCATTTAATAATAATTTTGGCAGCCCCTCTGAGTGAGATGCTGAAGCAGACACTTGTCCAAGGGTTGAAGGGGACCACGCATAGTCCCTCTGAGCACAGCCACCGAGCTGCCTGCATCTCTCACTGTGTGGGGCTCAAGGCTTTAGGCTATTTTTGAGGGAGAGGCAATTTTTCTTCTTGTTGTTGGTGCTCCCAGCGCTCCCCGTGCCAGCTGCCCAGGGGACCCGGCCAGCAACTGCACTGCCGAAACTCTGGAGAAATTGATACCTTCTAAAATTGCACCTTTGAAGCAGTTGACTGGCTCCTGCGATGAGCTCCTGAATAATTGAAGCAATATTTGTGGGTTTTGCGCTGAAGTACTAACAGCTGTGGTATGTTTTGATATTTATGAAGCCCAATAAATTATGGATTAGTCAGTGCAGTGAGCCCAGCGTGATGCTTATTACTGCTGGAGTGCCGGAGCTGATGGTGTGCTATTCATCCCGTTTTACTTCCATTGTGTGGCTGAGTATGACTGGTGTCTATTACTGGACTTAATAGAGTTTGCTCGCAGGTTTAAGTTCCAGTCCCAGAGAGCCGACAGTGTGTTTTAATTTGTTCTTCACACCACAGATTTTAGAAGGACATGCTGGGACTATATTTCAGGGTCACAGGGCAGTGCATCGACTCACAGATGTGGAGATGATTGTTTCTGCGGTAAAGGAGATGGGCGCTAGCAGAATTAGCAGCAAGTCTTGGCATTAAACTGGAAATTATACAAAATCCAATCTTCTCTGCAAGCCGGTCTGTGGGTAAATATCGTACGTCTTCTCTGGATGTCTCATTCATTGCACAAACTTTTCTTCATAACTGAGCCAGCGCTTGTGAGATTAAACTCTTCACTCTGTTTTCTATTATCAGAGCAAATTTTGTTTTGTGTGTGAAAATGTTTTCACTTTGCAGAGGATCCAAACATATTCCAAAGTTCCCCCCCCATTGGCACAAGCTGCCCGCTGGGAAAGGATAGGAAGGGAGGAAATAGCCGTTCGGAGCAGCAGATGGCATCCTACCACTCAAAAGCTTCCCTGGCGCTGTAAAGAATAGTAAATATACAATAGCAAGTGGCTGTGCTCTGCTTTTAGCTGCAGTAAGCAATTTGGTAGAAAATGGAGAGGTTTGTTCATTTCTTAAAAGTCATTCCTTTACAAATCTAATCCTTTCTTTGCTTTTCCTATCTCCTTGGGTGAAAAGAAATATCTATAGCTAGTCTGCTCACCCAGAGCTGCCTGGTCCATGCAGCCCGTGCAGCACATGCCCTCCCAAAGCAGGCGTCTGGAGCTGGCTGGATAAATTGTGCCCTAAAGTGCCTATTAATCTTCTGCAAAAAAAGCTACAAAGAGAGCCTAGATCGGATGTCTCAGCTGTGGAGATGTTCAATGTAAAAATACACATTTCATTCTACAAAACCAGCTGACACCTGTCCAGAAAAAACTGCGGCAGTCTAACTTCTTCTTAAAAGCATATTGGTACAGAAGTTCCCAGAACAGGTAACCCAGAGGCTCTGCAGGCAAAGCAAGTTTGCATCCAGTGAAATGCTTCAGACAGGGATTTCTTCCTCTTGAATTTCTTTTCTGAAGATGCTGAGAGGGGCAATGAAGGATATTTTACATTTAAAATCCTAATGTAGGAGAACACCATGCTTTTCCACCTGTTAGTTACTCAGCCAGAGATGGCAGACTTTTTTGGGGAAGTTTGGGCTGAATTTCTGGCTGCCATTGCTGTGTTGCATGATCAATTGTTTACAGTTTGCCACTAGAGGCAAGTGAGAAAAGTTTTTCCTATCCCAATAGGCTAGTAAATTATAGAATTATAAGAATCATCACGGCAAAAACAAAAGTCTACTGAATCACAGAAAAATCCTATGCAGTTAATGAAGTTTGAAATTTAATGTTTTCAGGGCTTCTACCTTCAAAAAATGCCTCTTCAAGAAGGACTGCAGCCCACCGTGCAGAATTGATAAGGATGAAAAATGCTGATGTAGCACTGGCTCTGATTTCCACTCAAAGCTGGGATGTTGTTTGCTCCTTTCCTCTGTGACACCATCACCAACAACAGCTGACAAACACCTTATTGCCAGCTCCAGTACTGATAGCCCAGAAACAGCGATTTCTGTTCCTGTTATTGCACCAGACCCTCTTTGGCTTTCAGTGCAATTCTTTGCACTGCTGACATGTGGTTACTGCTCGCATTGCCACCGCTGATTTCCTCAGTGACCATTAACTTCCATCAACATGAGATGCAGGATAAAATTGCAGGCACGGCTGGTAGCTTTTGGAGGATAACGTGCCCCTTTCTGTTCCTCCCAAGCCCTCCCAGCATCATCATGGGTGCAGTGCTTCTTGCTCCTGGCAGCTCTGAGGCTGCAGGCTGTGACGAGCAGCTCAGAGCCTCTGCCTCAGGGGAACAACCAGGAGCCAGATCTCAGCTGTTTTCAAGTCACTTTGATTTCTAGACTCCTAAAGATTTCCCACTGAGGCTTGCTAGCTAGTAAATTTAAGCTTACTGGTGTTAGGTTTGCTTTTCGCATCTGCCTTTCATGGGCATCGCTTAGTGCACAGACTGAAAATGTCTGGTGGAGGGTGTCTGTTTTTCATGGGCATAACCTGAACCGTGTCAGGGGAGGGACTGCATCTCAGGATGGGCTATCTCATCTCTGGGCTCTCCTTTGTCTTTCCCCCTTCCTCTGCAACACTTTTTTATAGGTGGCAAACTTTTGGGTACGTGCCAGACTCAAGTGACGGCTACATTGCCTCACATGTACCGTGCCTCATGTGATGGCTACGCTGCTTTGGCGAAGAAGGAGCCAAGTACAGGTAAAACAGCATCCTGAATTTCCTGCTTTCTGTGCATCCAAATGTGAATTTACAGGCAACAAAAGTCAGCCAGAAACTATGGCAGAGGACTGCCCTGCAGGGCTCCTGAGTCTCCGCACTCTTTTCCCATGGTGTTTCAGAGCAGAACGCGGAGCAGAGGATTTGCCTTGTTCGCCTTTTGCTCTGGCTTTGGTTTTCCAGGGGAAGGACCTACCCTGCTTTGAAGTGCTCCCAGATGAGGTGGTGGGCAGCGGGTACTCGGGAGCTTGTGCAGGCTGGTTACCAACACTCACTACAAATTACGTGTCAGTTCGAGTTACTGGAAATGCTCAGCACAAACTACATTTCAGGACATTGGCAACAGCTGTTGCAAAGACAGCATAAGGCCTGGGTAACTTTTCCAGCAAGGATGAGAGCATTCACATCAGCTCAAAGAGCTGTTTGGTGCTTTAAAATCACCCAAAAGGTACATTTATAATGAAGGAAGAAAAAAAAAAACTGGAGGGAACCTTGCTATTCCACAGGAATACTGGAGCATGGTTTACTTTTGTGCTTTCCTGGGGCCTTGTTACATCTATATTTGCTTTTTACTCTTCTTCTCTCTCGATCATGGAAATGGACATTTTGATTAAAGCTGTTATCCCAGTGAGGAGGCAAAATGTAGCTTCATTTAATATGAGGCTTTTAATGAATGTCTGGAAGCGAAAAAAAAGAAGCAAAAAATCCATTTTACAAAGGATTTCTGAATCTTCCCCTTCCAAGCTGCCGGCAAGACAACTGCTGTAGCAGAAATTGTTGCTTACAGAGGACATTGATTATTGTGGCCAAATAAAGGACCCAAGACTGCACCAGGAGGGTGGTCCTGCACTCGGCCATGGGATGCGGAGAAGCTGGTTCCCCCATCCCGGGGCAGGTCCAAGGCTGGGGGGTTGGAGACCTCTGCCCAGCTGCCTCGCACTGGTGCAAGAGTGGCAGCAGGGGTGGTTTCTCCTCTCCCACTGGTCCCTGTCCCCAGGGGTCCCTCCACTTTCCCTCTGTCCCCTTCGGTCAGCCAGGGTGATCCCAGCTGAGGGTACTCAGAAAAAGGGTGTCTTCAGCCCTTCATTTCTTGAGCTGCGGTGGAAAAGCCAGACAGTGTTTTCAGGTTGTTACAGCCACACAAAAAAGCTGCAGACAGCGTTTGACTTTTGGGGCTTGTTTTGGAAACGAAAACTCTAGTTCTTATATAAACACCAGAGTCCCACACTGGGACACTGTTCTAAGAAGAGACACAGGGTCACACTGATGTCATGACATTAAGACAGTTGAAGATTTGCCTCTGTTAATGGTTAGCAAAGATGTTGGCAGCTGCTCCCAGAGAGCAGGATCATCGCTCACCATGCAGACTAGACCTGTCCTTTTCTCTTGGCTCTGGAGCTGACTTAGGTGGAGGATGCTAAAAAGGAGAGAAGACCAAAGCCTAGTTTCCGTGTACATGCTTGCTCAGTGGCTTGTGTCACCGTGGAGGTAAGCTCCTGGCGCCTGCCGTAGGCGATGGGTGATGTCCTGCTCAGGGCTATATCAAACTGATGGATTCTTCCAACAGCAGAGGCATGAGTCCCCCTGGGTTTTAGTGTCCCATCTGCCTGCAGCAGCTGCAGTGGGCAGCGGGAGGGTAATGTGGGACCCTTCACAACTTGAAACACCTCAACTGGACACGCTGGTTGGCTACAAGCCTCTCTAGGCTCATCTTGTCTTTGTCAAAACCTGATTATTATGATATGGTCTCCTATCCTTCCCAAACACTGCCTCCCTTTCCTCTGTGAGCTGCCTGGGTCTGCACCCACCACAGGTTTGGAAAGGCTGAGGCTGCGAGGCGGATGGAGGGGGCTGGCTGGACGGTGGGAGCGGGCAGAGCCAGACCAGCACGTGTCTTCATAGCACGTAGCCTGGTGCAATGGGGAGGACAAATAATTCATATTTGGGGACTTGTCTTCCTTATTCCCTCACAGCAAAAGAATAAGCACCAGGCAAAGGATGCCAGCTAAGCATGCATTAGCTATTAGAATAAAGAATTCATTTTGGTTATGGCTTATGGGGAGGGCTCACCACACTGCTTTTATATTTGTCTCTCTCTAGTTTCTAAGGGGGTGCTGGGTTTGCTTTCAGACCGTAACCATGCTGAATGGGGAGAAGACAGAAAGGTGAAGTGGGAAGAGGGCACAGGTCTTAGCAAGTGCCCTTTGCTCTGCTCTGAGCCTCCAGCCTGGAGCTTAAGTTGGGAGAGCAAAACAGAAATAAGCAAACAGCTGGCTCAGTAAGAGGCAATGATTAAGGAGTTGGCAAGCAAGATCTTGAGCTTTTTCTGTTACCTTTTCCATTTTTGCCTTTTCCTCTTCTTTTGCAAATGGAAAGCAGATAAGGCATCCAGGGAAGAATGAACATGGAGGGGAGCCAGCATTTACCCAGGACAAGGAAGAAAGCGTCCTCACCCCAGCCCTCACCGCGGCATGTCTGGCAGCTTTGCTGCAGCCCCGGGAAGGACTGCAGGGCAGATGTGCCCTGCGACCCGATATGCAAAGTTAAAACATCCAGTGCCTTACCGCTGCCGACCTGAGTGAGCTTTGGGGACACAACCTGAGCATGAGAGCAAAAGCAAAAACACCTCTCTAGGTACCAGCACAGCTCCATGAGGATACCAGCACCTGCCTTGTTCCTTTGGTTTCCCCCACTAAACACCCGTTTCTCCCTATTGCTAACAGCACTCTCCACTGGTCTTCCCATGGGAAAGGTGTTGTGAGCATCCCACACATCCTTTCTCCTTCACTCTTGTTTTTTTTCCTCCTACCCTTCAGAGATGCAGCATTTATTTGCCCTGAGCTCGTGGGCAGAGTTTGGACGGGTATATATATGCTCCATGCCTGAACCCTTAGACAATTACAAACATGGCTGGCTGCCTGGCTTTGTTAATTAGTTATCAGCAATGCCTCATTTTTCCTTCTGTGGTTTCCTTCTGAATCAGCAGGGCACTGCTCATTAGTTCTCTTCTGCTTTGGGATGCCACAGTTGAACATTATGGCATCCAGAAATGCCAGTTAGTTGAAAGCATAAGCTTGATTTGTTTGGACAATAAAAAAATATTAGTTATGTTTAGGTAATTAAGCAAAATAACAGCAAAGCTATTTTGTACTTGTGCAATCTGCCTGCCCCGTACCAGTGCTCAAGCTTCTTGTTTCCTGATTTGCTGGAACAAAGATTAGAGTGAGTGTCCACAATAGTTTCTTGGTTTTGCTGTGAAATATTACATTTTTCTTCCTGTGAATCTGGTTCAGTCAAGTTGGTATCAGCTGATGGGACATCACCCTGGACACTGACGAGGTGCAGCAAGTCAGCAGGTGCCATTGGAAAGGATCCTTGTCACCCTTGTACCTACAGGCGGCTGCTTGCCATCACAGCCTTGCTACCTGATTTAGTCTTTTTGGGTTAAAAGGTCTTTCATGTCTTTATTAGGCCTAGAGACACGGATGTTTGTGCAGATTTAAATCTTTCCTGAAGTTATTGCTCAAGATGAAAAGGACAGTATATTGTAGGGTACAGTAATAGCCAGGATTTCTAATGTGAGCAAAAATCTCCATTTTCCCAGGAAATCTATGAAATTTCCTTTCCTGGATTTCCTTTCCAGGTATAAAGAAGGTGGCTGATCTTGCAGTCCACAAAGTGCTGTTAGAGGGGACAGCTAAGGATGGCACTAACTTGTCCCCCAGCTGTTTCAGTCTGGGACAGTCACTCCCGTCCCCACAGCCAGCGGAGCAAAACGGGCACACGGAAAACTGCCCCTTGTTTAAGGGAGGTGTCTGAGGATGGCCCTGGCAGGTATATCGCTCTCCTCTTGGCTTGAAGGGAAACAAATATCTGAATTCAGGTGGGATGACTCCCTCCTCTTGCTTGCCCCTTTCCTGATGAAGAATCATCTGCAGAAAAATCTCCTGTGGAAGACTCAGTAAGTTTTAGTGCTTTGTTCCCACTTCATAACCCACGAGTGACTTTTGGGAAAGGGACAATGGATGAAACAGCAAAAATCCCTTTGGTCAAGCTGTTGTGCCTGGCTGATGTCCTCAGGAAGCCCGTGTGCCAGGTCAGCAGGCAGAAAGGGAGGAAAGGTGGTTTTTTATCAAAGACGACAGGGTGATAGGGGTCTTCTCACGACCTGCTACTTTGGGATTGAATCCACTCTGTTCTACTTCGTGTTTTCCTCAAAAGCAGTCACCATTCAGCATGGTGACACCATTTACCAAGGTTACGGGCAGACTAAATGGTGATATGTATTTAAAGGCTTGTTTTCATTTTTCTGATCTGCGCCCTGGAGTTTGGGCTCAGTTCAACCAGGAACAGCACTTCAAGCAATGCGATGCTTATTTAAGTACTTAACACTAAATAACAGCAGTAGCAACCAGGGTGGTAAAATAATGTTTTATTCCATGAATGAACAAACACTACCATGCCACATCCTAAAGTTCTTTCTACAAAAGATTGTGGACAGAGCAGATTTTTACATTTCTCGGGTCAAGTTCATTTCAGGCTTTTGAGCCTGTTCGGTGTAGCAAAATCTGGACACGCAGCATTCTTATTGTCTATTTGGCATTTCGCCGGATAAAGCAGATTTATACCGTAGTTCTTGTTCACACAATGTCGATGCACTGTAAATTAAAGAAGATAATCAAAACCAAACTAGATCATTTCTGTGGTTTATCAATATATTTTTCATGATGGTCAAAGTACAACCAACATTCAAAGCTTAAAATAAAGATAATAAAAAAGACACACTAAAGAACACAATGGAAACTTCATCATTGCTGTCAGGATGCGAGTTTACCCACAGTACTATGTAAAAAGTAGAAACCGGCATTGATATTCAAGCTGTCAAAACAAGAAAAGAAATTACATTAATTGTTATATTTCCAAGCTAGTACTTCTAAAGAGTCCTGATCAGCAAAGAAGTGTTATCGCATGCATGCTGAACACAAGACTAATATTGGATCGGGGACCTGACGAAGAACTGACTTACATTCCTTTATATACAACAAAATGAAATATACAGTATTAATACTGGCTGTACATTTGGTCAGAATATTTTACAAGGAGCGACACTAGTCAAAATTCTTATGACACAGTAAGTGGAAGTGAATGAAGTTTGAATTTCTTTCTGAGAGGTGAATGTTTTCACAAGAAGTTTTAAAAGTAGCTTTGTACTGCTGTAATGAAGTGTTAGATAATTTAAAGCAAAAATGCTCCAATTATTTTTTTTTCTTTTATGCTTGGCAAAACTAGTGTGAGCAGAAGAGATAATTAAACATGTTTGGAATGTGCTAATCATTGACCTGGAATACAACTAAGCCGCAGACAGCATGTGCAATAAATCTCTGCACACTGGTTCTGTTTAAATGGCTTTATGAGATGATCTGCGAAGTATCTGGTACAAATTCCTGCTACCATAGCCTCATCTAGCCGCTCCCCAACAGGTTACCAACCAATTGTTCCAACACTAAAAGAAAAAGAATAATCATGACCGTCGCATATTTTTCTATAGTACAATAAAAATATCTCAATGTTAAGCTGATTTAGCTTATTTATGTGCATATTTTTCAAGGCTTCCAAGGAAAATGCTCAGTCTTGCAGGTAAAGGCTATGCCAGGAACATGAGAGTGAGATTTCCTTTGCTTTATTCTAACAGATTTTGTCTGGGTACCTGGACCCCCATTGCTTAGATCCCTAAGGTCTGAAGTGAGTTGGTTAATTCAGTGTATGTTTTTTCCCCATCCAGAACGAGCTGAGAAGCTAATAAGGTAAGCATGTGAGGCCCAATGAAAACAGAAGTAAAAGCTATACAAAACAAAGAAATAATTAGAGGAAGGTAAAGATCACTGTAACTGTAGTGATATTTTGTACAATTGAATTTGTATGTCCTGTACCAAAGACAAACCTTCTGAACACGGGAAAGAGCAGGCAAGTATGTATGAATGAGTATCCTTTAAAATAATTGTGCTATAATCTTTTCCATGTATTAGGTTAGATTTTTTTCTGACACAGTGTGATGCTAACTATAGTAACCTTAATATGGATGATGGATTTCACTGCTACTGCTTGATTGCTTGAATGCAAAGAGACATTAAGTCTTCCAGTCCTCAAAGCGGTTTCTTGGGGTGTTCCTTCAAGTTCAATGTCTTACCACTTTCACTCTAGAAGTCACTTTGGGGCAAACAAAAAAAGAAAGAAAAAAAAAGGAAAAAAAACCAAAGGAAAAAAAGATGTTGGTTGTGATGGATTAATTTCAGACAGCAGTTTCTGCTGAGTTCACCATGCTTAATGTTCTTCCATTTAGGAAGGAGTTGCTGTCAAGTAAAGCAGATGAGCTGCTTTCAGTTTTCTTTAAATACATGCTAACAACGTAACATCTCTTTCTTCAGGAAAATGATCCAGTTGCATATTGTTAGAGAGATCTGCCTTGTGCTTAGCACGGACAAGTAGGGTTAATCATCATCCTCCTCCTCTTTCAGTGGGGCTATCAGGAGTTTGTCCTGAACTTGGAAACACGCCACAAAGAAGTTGACAATGGAGTTGTACAAATGCTGCTCCAATGCTGCATTGCTAAAATAATGGCTTTCATCAGGGTAAATCTGCAAAGAAACAGGCAAATGCACACTGTTAGGAGCTTGAAGTCTCAGGATTGACCACCCGTATCTGCAGCTTGAGCTGGCCTGCAAAACCACTGCTCCTCCTCAGCACCACATGCCTTCCCGTAGATGCACGAGGTCCATGGTAATTCAGACACCACAGTGCTCTAAGCACAGACTTGCATCTTCCTTCAAAAGGAACTCTTTTGGGGGAGGATTTTCCATTTAATTCCATTCTGAACAAGTTCAGGCTAAGCAGAACCAGATCACACTTACAAATAACAGTGCTTGCTCCTTGTGAAAACTGAAAAAAAACCCAATGGAGAGAAATGGCATTATGTTTTACTGACTAAAATGAGGGCTTTAAAGAAAAAATGTCATTAAGTAAAAAATTGAAATAAAGCTTGCTGGAGAAGTAATTAAATTAAAAAAGTGTGGGAAGCTAGAAATGAAATAGTTTAAACACAACTTTCCATTTAAATGGAACAGACACCTTCTGCACATTGAAGGAATGCGAGACGATCATACTGGGTTGCCTAGACTGGGATATTGAAGGGGGAAAAATGAGTTTCTAGGGCTGGATGCTTGCAGGTAGGACTGGGGTGTCTCACTGCTGCTCTGAGTACCTCAGTCCAAGATGTAGATCCCTCAGACCTCCATTCAGTCCTCAACTAACCTTTGGCATGCGTCAAACCCATTGGTGCCTTCAAGCTCCAATGTACTAATGCTTCTGCATTGGGAAATGTGCAGGGGCATCTCAGTCATTTTAGCACTATCTAAATCTGTGCCGGGCTCATTGCTTAGCTCCTGTGTCTGTGCTCCATCCTATCTGTGTTTGGAGCATGATGGAGTGAGCATACCCATCACATGAAGCTCCGCAGAAATGCAGCCAGAGGGAGCTGGTATTCAGTAAATCAAGCGTTAGTAGGAATTGGGCACTGCAACACAGTCGTCTATACCGTGGGCTTTAGCATGGTCCCTGGCATGGATTGAGCCTGGGCTAGTTGCACTCTGCTGGCTGTGGCTTGGGATGTAGCAGAGGGTAGGGACCATCCCCATGGCTGGTGGATGGGTTCATTTTGGAAGCTTTAATGGCTTGGACATGGGGCATTCAGCAAATCAGAGATGTAATTCAGTGGAAAGAGGGGCTTTCTAGACCAGAGTATGTCATTTGCAGTGGGGTGTCAGATTTAAGAGACATTTCTCTCCTTAACTTTTCCGGTTGATTTAATTTAGATCCCTGTTTCCCTGTAATTCATCCTGAATTTGCCCTGTCGTTCCCAAAGAAAGTTAACAGGCATCAATTCCTTAGAGATACATCTCTTGAAACCTAATTTACTGTAATTCAATAACTGTTCTACAGCTGTCCAAACCAAAATAGTGGCATCAAATAAATAAGCACGGGAGTACATAGGAACACATTATATGCTGGTGCTATTTCTACTGCTGGGCTGCATTTGCAAGTGGCTTTTCAAAGCTTGCTTCATAACACCAGTTTGAGTTCAACCTGGGAAATAACTGTTCAACTATGAAAAAAGGAAACACATACTGTACCTGCAAGCTGTAATTAGCCTTTGCCCTAATTAGGTGTGTGATAAGGTCCGCAGTGTGCTGAAAATGGATTTTTTCTGTAAAAACAGATTACAATCATTAAAGAGACAAATTTAATTAAGAAAAATCAAAGCTACCCCAAACATATAATGAGCGCAAAAGATGGGCTAACTTACCATCAGCAGTAGCATGAATGATCAAAAATGTCTGTTCCTTCAGTAATGAGACTCTGTGTGCTAATTTGGTGATCTGTGAAGGTAAAGGTTGCAATAAGATTAAAAATCTTGCTAGAAATTAGCAATTTATATGGAGAAAATAGAAACACTTCATTCCATTTGATACTTCATCACAAGGATAACAAGCAGACACCAGCACAGCATATTCTCTTGGCTACTTGAATCAGTCTGGAGGTAAAATAGACCCCCACCCCGTCCTTCCAGGCTCAGTATCAGCAGCAGGAAGAGGTCAGAGACCCTCATCTGTTCTGATAGTATTCACCAAAAGCCTGAACCGCAGAACACATGGAAAATGTCAAAGTGAATTTCCAGTGAATACAAAACACTGATGAAAAGCGTGCCCAGGTGCCTATGCCTAAGAACTCTTCAGAGAGCTGGAGTGACTTTGGTATGGTTTGAAAGCCAACCTCAATGAGCTTTGACAGCCTGGGGGAGGATGTGATACTAAATTCAAGTGTCCACTGCTGAGAATGCCTTTGCCCCAACTATCTTTCAGATGCGCGGGGGAAATACAAATCTGAGTGACTGCAAATGGTACTGGGTAAGAGAAATGAAGGACTCCTCCACTTTTTGCTGCATTGTTCAGAAGAATACAAGTCTCACGGAGACTCCAAAAGACTCCAAAAAATCTTGGAGTGGCAAAAGGAATGTACGTCTCAAATCACAGCTGCTACTGCTTTATAGGGGGGCAGGGAATAATAGCTCTCTCAATTTAAATTCATGTTTCCTTCACTCTTTAAATATATGTGCCCTACCTCTGGTTCACTTACACGAGTTAATGTATTTTTCAGTTAAGACACCCTTGTATCAATCCTATCTTTTACCTATTTTCATCTTCCCACTGTCCTATGTGGTTTCCATGGAAGATAGACAAGTGCATCTCCAACAGCAACAGGACATTCCGTGCCTGGCTATGGAGGTCAAATTAGCTGGCTAAAAACATTAGCATGTATTATTAAGATATGGCCACTGTTATTTTACATTACAGATTACGTGTATCTCTCCTCATTTAAAAGATAAAGCAACCAGAAACATTAGAAGTGGCCCTGCTGGAGTGGTGCTGCAGGCAAGATTTTTGGAAATTTTGGTGGATGCAGGTCTGTTCTGGCTTTCTTGCAGCTCTGCACTCTTTATGGACTTAGAAAGTGTTTGCAAATTTTGCAAGGGTGCCCTCTGATCTTCCCTCTATTGCTCGACTTAATTAATGAGTTCTCTCATTCTCAGATTGCTGGCTGCGATGCTTAAGTCTTGTGATGGTGTATGCACATATCTTGCACCCTGTTCTCCCCTGTATGGCTCCGCTCCTTCCTTTCTGCTCCCTCAGTTGTAACCTACAACACCACAGCACAGCTTTTTTGGAGTCTACATCAAGTCTTGAATTATGTGACCTTCATAAAGTTCATGTCTGGTCCATGGGTTAGGAACAGTTCTTCTCCCTAAGCAATTCATGGTTCAGCTGTGACAGGCAGGAGATGTGTATCAGTTAGCGTCTGTACCGAGAACAGGGCCGTGCTCTGCACAGAGCTCAGGTGCTGTTCCTACCAGTTAATCCCAAGTTAACCAAAAGTACCGCTATTTGCTTAGGCCAGATTTTCAATGCACGAAGAGTGTGTGACAATACAAAGCTCTCATTTCTGGAATATTTTCCCTTGCTTTCACTTCTACTGACCTGCCTTCAAATTTCTAAAAGGACAAAAAGAGTTTGCAATGATCTAGAGATCGTGAGTGCAAAATCTGAGAGACAATGAACTCAGTATTTAGATAGCCGGGAAAAGCTTCCACTGCAGGGGCACAGGGTGCTACCTGCCTTCTCCATAAGAAAAAGTTTCAAACTTTTGCTGCCTTCATGTCTTCTAGCTGAAGACAAGGCTTAGTAGGCTTCACAATGTTTTCTGTATAACAGATTTTGTTTGTGTGACTATTCTTTATCACGTTTTTCCTGATAAAGTAATAGAAGGAAAGAAGACATGAACCGACTGATCCCATCATACATATTAAACAATATCTTCATTAACTGGTGCCGTGTCTCCTTTTCTATGTGCTGTTCAACTCTGGCACAGGGTTCTGCCTACCTGAAATACCACATCTGTGCTTACGTTGAAAAAGCCAAGGGAAGCTGAGCTTCACTTGCCTTTGGGTCAAAAATTATACACCAGAGAGAATCAAAGTGGCAAGACCATTGGGATGAACTTTAAAGGAGGTCATGATGTCGTGTCTGCTTGGGCACATTGGAGTCACTCAGCTTCAGCTCCTTCAATCTGTAAAACTGGAATAACTGTATTTACCCACTTTAGAGAGGCAGACATGAAAGCTAATCAATAAAAACCATACCCATCATTACTATTAAGACAACAAAAGCAGTAAGCAGGCTGAAGGACACCTTGCTGCCTTTTAAATATAGAGTTTTACTAGTGAGTCCATCTTGCATACCCTTTTTCCCTCCCCAAAAGAGAACACATTGAGGAAGAGTTAGTTAAAACCCTGTTTGCATTTTATCAGGGAAATGCAGTATCCATGCAGTTACCTCGTATGCTCTGTTATCAATCCCATGCAAACCCAAGTATCTTTCAGAAAAGGCTGAAGCTTGAAAAGAAAAAAAGAAAACATCTCTTTCAGTCATAAGAGAGTACACTGGTGCCTCTGAGTCAAATATTGCAAATGCTAAAAAAGATCTTTTCTAACATTGCCTTAGTTACGCAGGACATATTTCTAAAAGCTTTTGAAAGTGCACTAAGAATATGTACGAAACTACAGTCTTTCATCATCACCACATACTTATGGTTTCTAAATAAGTCACAGAAGAGTGTGTGTCCCCAGCCTCAATGCAACCAAACTATGAGAGGAGAAGAGCACTATCTTGTTGTGTCCCTCTCTCCTTTCATATGGGGCCATCTCCATCAACAGCCTACTGCAAGTTCCCGTTGGTTTTGGGGATAACTGTACGGGACCTGCAGGCTGGCTTAACACCACTGACTTTCATGGCAGTCCCCTGATTTTCACTGGCACTAAGTGCAAAGGCAAGTGGGGTCTCTGCGAGAAAGGACCACCATGTGCAGTGGAGTATTGCTGTCAGAAAGAGGATGGGGCAGGCGGACTGGACCACAGGTTCCATGGATGGATGGTTCAGGCAAGAAAGAAGGATGTTCAAGGCAGTGGTGCAGGTTGGTGGCAGAGGCTGGAGGCTTTTAAAGCCAATTTTCCTTTATTTAAAAGGAGTAAGTAATAAAAGTTATTTGATTACTCTGACCACCATGGCTGGTCCCACTGGTGCCAGCAAAATTTCTCCTGAGGGTGAAAAAAGGGCTTTATGGCTAGTCCTAAGAAGACACACAATACAAAACAGGCAGGATCTTGGGGAAGAAAGAGAAGATAACTGGGAAAGGATAGGGCAGAAACATCATTTGTGGTCAGCAAGAGGGTCTGTGGGCTCTGGGATGGGGTTTACCATATAGTTTGAAGTCTGTCAGTGGGGAAAGAGCAGCTCCACAGGCGAACACCTGGTTCTCTTCACCAGCTGGAAGCATGTAAGTGCTGAGGTAGCCGCCGTAATCCTGGAACACAGAAGGGGCAGGGGCATCAGCCGTGAAGTGCTGCTGCATTTGGGTGGAGAAACAGGGCAGCTGAGACCTTGCAGCAAACTCTTGGCCATTATAGAGCCTTTAACACCTTGCCCTGAAAAAACATGAAATAAGGGACTTCTCCCTGGCTTTGGCATATGCGGCTGAAGAGGAGCACTGTACTCGTTGCACTCTCCTGAAGGCAGGAGGGTTCTGTGCCCAAGAGCTTGCCTCTTTTCATCCCACTTGATGGCTGTAGGTCTAATTGGATATCTTACCTCTCCAAAATATTACCCCAGTCTTTCGCTATTTAAAATGGACATCACAATTTCAGCGTCTGCCGTCAGCCTGTTAACAATTCCCTGCAGAGATGCTGCTGTATGTGCAGCTCTCTTCCCCCACTCTAAGCCTGTATCTCCCACAATAAACAATTTCTACTTGCAGTCCCATTCTCATTTCAAACCGTGTGTACTTTACAATTGCCATTTCCCAGATGGATACACACTGTGGTGCAAATCAGACTCAGAAATCAATATTGTTGTTGTACAATTTGTATGACACAAGCTAGATCTACCCACATTCCCATAGGCCTTAAGGGAGAAGATGAAAATGAAATGAAAGTTTGCAAGGGGAAAAAAAAATAATTATCTGACAGTGTTTTTCTGACAAATAGTCAGAAAGTGCACTTGGAAGTTAATTAAAAAAAATAATTGACAAATACATTGATAAAATGAAAGCTTTCATCTTTAACATCTCTGAGCAAGAAGCAGTCTGTCTCAAAAATAAATAATAATAAAAATGTCACCACAGACATATTCAGTAAATCAGGATTTAGCTCAGTTGCTTAGCCACATCAGCCAACTGGAAAGCACAGAGGAACAATGGGAAAACCTTACCTTCCCAAACACACCGACTCGCATTTTATCAATGTAATGCTCCTTCAGCATTGTCCTAGAAAATTAGAGAGGAGAAACAATGGGTTAAAAATATTTTTCCTTTACATATAGCAAACACACTGTGATTTTTATCAGCTTGAATTTGGGATAGCCACAGAAAAATGATGTAGACAATCTAAATTCACACTGCTACGTGCTGCTTTCACATGACTCTCTGTTCAATTTAATCTTGCAACCTGTTGTGTTGGATTTGACCAAGCAATGGCAACAAATAAGCTGCACTACCTCTGAAAGTCATAATAAAGCTGATGCTATTGCACTACTCTGATAGTGTTTTTAGCATGATTATCTGCAGAATAAATCTAACAATATGACAGGACTTGACATCTAGGGTTTTGCACTGTTTTTTTTCTGTTTTAAAAAGTTTAAGGGTTTAAAGATGGATTTTTTCCAACTTTGTGGCCAGCAAAAAATTACTGTAGGAGCTGATATGCAAGCTTACTTATTTGTAGCTGTATGACTGTACAGAGCTAAAAATAAATAGGCTTTGAACACGTGATACAGATAAGTGTTCTCTAATTTAGCTCTGTTTAAGGCTTGTTTTTCTCCCTCTGCACTGGCTGGTGTGAGCTCTCTCCCACGTGCCATCATTTGGTCACAGCTGTATAACTACATCGTCCTTCCCTCCCGCCTCCTTGCTCTACCCTACACACCATTAAAGCAACTAGGACTAATGACAGTCTTGGGTTAATTATCATTAATGAATTAATTGCTTCAATAACGGCGTCATTCACCGGACAGCTTCCAACTGATCCTTCTCTTCCAAAAGGCCCAGCCTCCTCTTAACCTCGTGCAATAACTTAGTGCCTTGGAAGCCACTCCCGCGCCCGTCGAACTTCAGCACGATGGCGTTGTGAGAGCTGACCATGACGCTTTCCCACGTCACCTCAAATCTCTCCGTTACGATCTGGCTGCCAGGCGTCCCGTCTCTGAAACAGAAATAAGCATCAAGCAAAGGCATCGGCACCAAGCCCGGGCCAAACGCCCTCCCCGGGGGCCGTGAGCTTGCCGTGGCAATGGGGACCGGCAGCTCCCGCACGCATTGTAAGGCAGGGCAGGTTTCAAGAGAGGGAGACCAGTCTCTGCAACGCTGATGTGCAGAAGGCTGGTTGCGTGGGATGTGTTTTCAGGCTGGGGTGGAAGCTGCAGGTTGGTTTCTGCCTCCCTTTTTTTGCGCAGCAACTATCGCTGCGCTAAGCTGAGCTCTGAACAAACCCCGTAAGCACATCATGAAGTGGGCAGAATTCCTCCTGTGAGGAAACCAGGGCGCTGACGCAGAGGTCAGTTGAGTTTTCACTTTTTACACCTGCTTTAATTTATATCTGTATTCTACATTCCCCAAAGACGGCATTTTTCTAGTGGAGGGGTTTCCGTGAGGAGCCTGGCTTTGGGGTGCACTGGCACTGCCAAAATACGTTGGATGAAGCTTGCAGACACCAATCATCCTTTTCTTTACTGGCAAGCGCTGGGGTTTCATTTATTGCCCCCATTCACCCAGCCCAGCCCTTCCCTCTCCCACGGGGTTCTTGAGAGTGGCTGTAGATGGAGCTGTCAATCACTTCTGCCATTCACAAAAGTACAGAGGGAAAGCACACTTTTAAAGCGATAAAACTAACAGCTTAAAAATGCCCAGGTTGGCCCAAAATTGGACCCTACTTCAGCTAGACTGCTTGGAAAAATCAGGAGATGATGATGATGATGATGATGATTACAAGTAATATTTTAGGACTCAAATTACTGTAGAGCCACTGGCACTTCCGTCTACTTCTTGTCTTTTTTGGGGTTCTTGGAGACATCAGGCAACTCACTGCAGGATTTTAATGTGCGTGTGACTTCAGTTATTTGCATTTATTCAAGCGAGACCCAGGCACATCCAGCTTCAGAGGCAGCCTAATCAAGTGCTGTTAGCTTGATGAGTACCAATCTTCCTCAAGCACTTGTATAATGAAGTACATTTTCTCTGCAGTAATTTTGTGATGTAACGACACGCTTATTGCAGTGTTTTTGTCCTTCATGGAGGGATGTGCAGGATGGCGTTCAGGCATTCATCAGGCATTCGTCACTCCTGCATGAGGCTTCTCTCTCGTGGGGTGTTCCCTGGCAGGGAGCAAGCGATGCAGTGGGACGCAGCCAGGGCCAAACAGGTTCTTTCAAGGTGAGTGACTTCCCTACCCCATTTTCTCTCCAAATTGCCAGAAAAAAACTCAGTAATGTGTATTATTATTACTAAATGTTGCATAAAGAAATACCCATCTGCTATGCCTGCCAGGAGGAAATCCTACCTACCTAATATAAATGCTAACGTCATGGAGATCTCCAAGGGTTTCTAGCTCTCTCTTTACTGTCACTTCGGGGAAAACCGGCATTTACATGGGAAGGATTGCTGCATGAGGGTGTCTAAAATGTAAGCTGCAGTAAGGCTGACTGCATCCCCCTCTAAAACTGCCTGCTAAGCACAGGGTGAGTGCCCGAAGCGCTGGGACAGAAAGTCAACATCCATCTTTTATTCCTCCCCCTCCTGTTTCTGCCCCCAAAATTATTGAATTGTAAGTGTACGTGGAACAACTTCACAAAATCCTGCAGTCTACTCTGCTGAAACCCTTTGCTCAAACACGGGAGAGAAGGGACCTACGTCTAGTCTCTCCCAGCTCCGAGGTGAGACAGAGGGTAGGGACCAACGTGCTGGACTTAGGTGCTAAAGAAGCTTGGTGTTCATTGTACAAAACATATCTTAAAAGGCTCTGACCATGACCGAGCTTTCCACGCTGCCCAATAACGTGAACAGAAAGGACAAGCAAGAACTTACACAATCAAAAGCAAGGGGTAGTGCGCAGTGTCCGAAAAGGTTGCTGGCTTTAAGATCTGCATGGGCAATTCTAGGCGAAAAAAAAAAAAATAACAACATGTCTTCAGTGTGGGAACACTGACATAACTCTAACAGATTTTTCTGGTGTTTTGGCCTCTTATGAGCAGGAACAAAATGGCATTTCAGCAGAGGCACTGGTAAATAACACCTTAGAAACACAGATGTTGTCAAAGAAAAGACCCATATTATGATAGCCGAGGTGACAGGAAATGTAAATCGGGAGTACAGCGTGAGCTGCTCAGTCATGCATCACTTTTACAGCATTCAATTAACATCTGGCAATAGCTATAATTTTCCTTTTTGGCAGGTGGATGAGTGACGCAGCCAGAAATCAATATTTCAGGGCAGCAGAGGAGGGGGAAAATTGGCGATGAAAATGATAATTTTAAACCCAATTAAGTATGGTGGCTGGGGGAGAGAGTAGGATTATTTTGCTATAATGGTGTGAAGACGCATAGAGAAACATGTATTTTAATCCTGATTTCCAGAGGTCTTAATTTTGCTGTAAAACAGGAGGCAACTGTGCTGAAGCCCATGTTGTTATACTGGTACTGAACCAATATAAGTGAGGGACGTGCTCACGGAAGCTTCATTTAACTGCTTCCTATGGCTTCATCTCGATAGCCAAAAATGCTGCCATACAAATGCTTTCCACATTAACAAGAGCACATTTATTTTTAAAATGTTAACTACGATCCAGATTAGCAAAGGCCCAGCAATTAAATTGGTATTAGAAGCATTTTCAGTAGATTAATACACAGATTAACCGCGTGGTTTAAGTGGTTTGCTTTGCAATTATTGTCTGACACTCCGCCTAATTAGTTATTCCATCTGAATGCTAATAGCTGCAAATTGGATCAATGGCCCAGGGACAGCCAAAAAGGCCACCGCTTGACTTTAAATATAACTAAGCACTAGGTGCAGTGTTCTCAAGGCTGTTAAGCCCAAAGCTTTGAAAATTCAGGTTGGACACAGAAGAACAGCCACACAGCTGCAACCAGCTTCTATTTATTACACACACACATACATAAATTTTAGGTTAAATGACCAGAATTGCATTTCAATGATACCTGCATTTAAGATATTTAGCATCAAGCTGAGTTATTCTTAATAAACTGCCAGTGTCACTATGAATTAGCTCACTGGGGGATAGATGTGATCTTTATGACAGGCTCTTTCCCTGTCTTTTCTTGCCCATAAGGCCTGGAAGTGCATGTCTGTTCTTGTTATTTTATGCACTGGTTTATGTTCCTAATGCCCATGGGCAAGCAGGACATTTTAGGGCCATTATTATCCTTTTCAAATCACAACTGTCTCTCAGCCTTTGCTTCACAGTTTATAACACCTGGTAATGGTTGAAATTAGTAACCTGCCATCCATCACACCTCATTGCTTTCATTTCACTGCATCCAATTCGAGAGGTACACTCCTTTTTGGCATGGGAAATATTATGGGTCATACTTTGAACCCAGGTTCTTTGGGGTTTTTTTTTTTTAGAGTTGCCACCATACACAGAAACTGGGATTTTTGGGAGCCATTGCACAAGTCTGAATATGTGGATCTTCCACAGATAAGTAAGATATCTGCTTACAGCCAGAGGAGATGCTTTTTAGGTTGTTTCAGGTACAAGTACAGGGACAGGCAGAAAATGTTTACACTTTGGCTGTTTGCCACGAGGCTTTTCTCTGTCTCTTTGGTGTATAGATATGTGGGGAATGATTATACAAGTGGTACAAATAATGCACCATCTGTGGATATAAACTGCTCCAAGTTTCTGTCTTCTTTAATCCAGGTGAAATTTCTTTTGGCTTTTCTCATAAAGCTGGTTTGTTGGTTTTTTTTTCTACCCTATCAAATGACATGGCTTTCTCAAAGAATCCTGATGGGCAGCCATTGGCGAGTTGTCTTCATTCACTGCAGTTCAGTATTGTATACTGAAAGGCAGCCATAGCTGTAGCCAGCAAGAACATACAGTATCCCACTTCAAACCCATTTCAAATAACACACCAGTCCAGCTAGGGCAAATGCCCCAAACAATGGGGGCACCGCACTGTGTCATTTCCCAGAGTAGCTTTTTCTCTACAAAGAGAATTTTAAAAGGGAAAAAATCCAACCCTATCATTTTGCCTTTCTTCAGCTGCATTCTCATCAAATCTTGTCTCTGTAATAACCTCCTTATGTAGCACATCCTAAGAGAGTGCTTTGCAAACTGTGAGTTTATTGAGAGCCAAAGTCATTTCTCCTCCTGCCAGTCTAGCCAAGATGACTGTATCATTTCACAGCAATAGTAGTGAAAAAGAAAAATAAGAGAGAGGAAAGGTGCTACTTACTGTAATCATCTATCTTGATTTCCATGTATTCTACCTTAGGCATTTGCCTGTCATTTACAGTCAGCTGCACATTTTCATTCACCTCCAGCTCAAAAATTTCTGAAAGGAGAAGGAGAAGATCACAAAAACTTTTGGCATTGTTTGTGAAAAAGCATTTTAACGTTTTACAGCCACCTTAGTATTTGTAACACAAGTTTCCTTATGAAAGAATTTTCTTCTAATCCTCACAGACATTTAATTCAGTTCAGCATTTGAAACCCCTTCCAGGTTCTGCATTGGCAAAAAGCTATATTCCTGAAATCAGTGATATTCAGCCGACTTAGAGCAGAGGGGAATGTGACCTTCTGTGCTGAGACACTACTATGGGTCCCAGTCAGACATCAACCTGCAAAGCCAGATATCAAATGAAGAGGTCCTCAAGTCTGTGCCCAAGTTACACATAATATATGGGGAAAGGGAGGAGACTATGGAAGGCTTCAGGACAAGGTTGTGCTGCTACACAAGAGAAAATCCATGGGACGGAAAGCCATGGGGAGGGAAGAGCGGACAAAGATCATACAACCCTGCAACATCAGGTTTCGGAGCAGTCTTGGCTTTCAGAGTGCTTCAAGAATTGTTCATTTTGCTTGTGTGCCTTATCCAAGGACTGTCTGGGACTGAAATAGAGGATCCCTTCCTCCTTCCCAGGATTTAACCTTAATTCCCCACATCCTGGCCATGGGGTCTAACCGCTGAGCCTCTTCTAAAAAAGTGGCCACCTCCAACATGAGAAAGAGCAATTGCTTCCCAGCTGGTAAGGAAAGGGCCCATCTTTAGAAGACGTTTCAGGCTGTATGTCCTAGGTGGTGTGAAATATCTCCTGGTGATGGTGAGGATCCTGAGCCCCACGGGGGAGGGATTCAGGGACTGGGGTGACCCTGCTGTGGTGGCAGTGAATCCTGGTCTGGGGGGCACATTGCAGTGCTCATCCCCGTGGCATCAGGTTGGGTTTGAACCAGGGGGATCCAGGGCATTATCACTGCCACGGGAACCCAAGGAGGGTTTGAGGGTATTGCACCAAATTATGCGTTTCATTGAGTGTCACTTCCCTTTTGAGACACACAGATAAAGAGATGTGTAACCTCAGCTCCTCAGATAATACTTATGGTACCTGATTATCATGCTCTCATTGCCCGTCTCTGCTGAATAGGCAGGCACAGCACAAAAACATGCCCTTCCCAGTTAATACATTTCACAGATCTTTCAGCAATAGTATATTGGTTCAATGACTATTCACCCTGCTTCTTCAATCTCTGTTGAAACCACAGCCCCCACAAAAGTGCCAAAGCAACAGCCTATTACGTTTCGTTAAATATTAAGATTCTCATTTAATTATGGCACACACAAGTAGCTTTATCAGCAGAAAGGGGCTTGCCACGTAGGGGAATTTAGTCAAGCCGTTTTATTTGTTCATGTAATTGCATTCACAGAAAGCCAGGAAGACTGTGGAGGAAATAAAAAAGATTGGCATATCTCCTAAAGGACTTCCTTTTCTGCTTTAGGACCACAGGGAGCTTGAGTCTGTGGAGTACAAATGGTCATTGCTTAATTAAATGTAAGCACGCTATAATATTCAGTGCAACTCACTATTATCAGATTATTCCAAAATACAGAGGCAAACTCCCTTTATAGAGTAATGGGCTCATATTAAATAAGTAAATTCAGTAACATGCAACTGTCAGTCGCCCTTTATTCAAAAGCAAAAGAATGAGAGGGAAAAAAAGGAACCAGGCAAAATGCTAATCTTATGCAGAAAATCATGAATTTCAGTAGCGGATCGAGTTCTCTATGTAATAAATGCTACACATATATATCTGTCAAAATAAAACTAGTCTCAGTGTGTTTTATGTTACTTTTTCAAGCCCTTCATTTGCTCTTTCTATTTTATACTATCTCTCATTTTATTTACCTAAAAGTATTTTATAAAACTATATAGGAGGCTATAACACGGTTCATGAGAGCACTATCCTGTACATGCTGTTACAGCCAGTCAGCCATTGCCATGTCTATGGTAAACTTAAGGTATTGTGTTTAAGGGGTAAAAAAGAAAGCGACTTTGGAGCTGCAGGTCAGAGCTAAGAAACTCTCCTGGCCACGTGGCATCATCTTCTTCAAGGCTGAAGAGCCTTGCGGGCATCACCAGGGCTGCTCTGGAGTTGTGCTTGGTGAGGGCACTGCCAAGCTCAGGTCTCTGCTGGGAAGAAGAAGAGCTGACACAGGCTTGTGCACAGACTGAGATATGAGTGGTCACTGGTGCAGAAAGACTGAAAAGCTAGGAGCTTGCAATTTGCTTTCAGTACTACTTAAAAAAGCAGTTCCTGTATTTTTACAGACCAGAAGAGCTACAAGTGCCAACTTTTGCACATTTATAGCAGAAATAGTTTCACAAGGGACCAGAGAGGCACAAGGAGCTACACCCCTAGCCCACTATTGCCAGCAGCAATAACCCTGGCTCCACAGTGAGATCCCTCCTCCGGACAGCAAAATCAGTCAGCTCCATTGTGGCACTCTTATCCAGAAATTACAGACCAGTAGGGAAACTGAGTCACGAGGAAATTAAATATTTATCTCATGGTGACCCTGTAAGCAAGATGATGGCAGATGATCTAAGCCATGGTCCAGGGTATGTTGTGCTGCTTTGCTTTGGTGGCAAAGATCTCTCCTGCTGCCCTTACAGGACAGTCATGCAGCAGTACATTGCTTTAATCTAGCTTGTTCCAGGATGCTGCTAAATTTTATACATGTCTTTCTCTGCAAAGGAACATTTTAACTGGAAAAAAAAAAAAGGAAAATGATGGAAAGATAAATTAGAGTTAAATGTACAATACATCTCATTAACAATATTGGACACTTGACACTAGATGGAATACTACTGAGTATTTCTATTTTAATGGCAAAGGATACAATACGCCACAAATCTGATTTTAAATAATTGAATCAGAATTTGAGATCACGCTGTACACATCCTGCTTACAAGTAAAACTCTTCTAGGTGGGGTAAGGTCTTGAAATGCATCTTGCCAACAGAAATTGAGAAAACAGGGAATAAAACAGGGAACACACAGAAACTATATAAAGCAAGATGGATCCTGTGCTTTTTTCTTACATGTCTTGGTGCCACTGGAGTGTTTTCTTTGACACTTACCACCTTCAATGGGAAATGAAGGAGCTCAGAATTTCACCGAAAACCTTTAGATTGAGAGTCAAATTCCCTGGTTTGCTCTGCTCCTTTGCAGAGACAACAGCAGTGAGTTGCTGTAAATCCAGTTAAGCTAAACTGATACCTGATAAACTAGTCACGTACAGAGCAGCTAGAATAAAGGCGTTGCTTATTATTTTGATCCTAGCAATGCCTAACTTCAGGTTAAGGCTGGGCTAAGCTCTACATTAAAATGAAAGATAAGGGTCTACCATCAAAGAGACAGGAGCAGATAAATCTTGGTTTCGCATAAGACACAGTCCCACACCTTGCTATGAAGTCTCCTGAGACTCATGAAGGAGAGGAAGAGGCACCTTGGTTTAAGACCCCTGTAGAGAAGGGGCAGAGAAAGGCTGTCTATCTGAGGCTTTCTGCCACTCTGACTTGGGGTAAAAAAATTGATCTTCCTGGATAATTTGTATTGCTACAGGTTTGAAGGAGGAACCCCAGAAACCTCATGGCTCTCTGGGCTCTACAGGGACTCCTAGCCAGTCTGACAATGGCTACAGCCAGTACCAAAGATTTTGAGGAAAAAAACCCTGTATTTGGAATAATTCCAGCTTCACGCTGGTGTAGGTGGGAGTCATTAGCATGAAAAAGCCTTACCAAACAATAAGTGCTACAATCCCCATGAACAGATCAGAAAACCAGGCAGAGGTACAATTTGCGGGGTTCACTCCTCTGCGTTATCTCTTTCAACCTGGTAATCCATACCAGAGTGATTTTTTTTGAAAATCATAGATTAAACTGAATAGTTCTTATTTTTGAGTAGGCCATAAATCAATATCTGCGAAAGACTAACAAAAAGCGTGAGAGAGATCTGGACCGTGCAGTTTTTAAGAAAGTTGATAACAAACATCATGGCCAAACCACTGTCTTCATGCCCCAAACAGAAATCTTTCATGACAGCAGCACAACAGCTCTGCAAGTCCCTCTGACTTGCAGAAGACTTGCATTTACGCAGAGGCTGGGGTCCCAGCTAGTCTAAGTTTACCAAAGACCAGCTACATCTCAGTGTCCTGCCTGGCTACCTTTCTCTGGAGAATTGCAAGGCTCAAGCCCATTCTTACTCTGTGCATCGGTTGTGTTGTGAACAGTCACCATCGGGACTCGGGGACCTTGAAAAGAAGAAGAAAAGAAGTCGGTTAAATATCTATCGAAGCACACACAGATACACGTGAACCTGGTTTTGAATTCCACAGAGCTGAAGACTCCTGAGACTCGCTTTCCATGCAAGAGTAATCTAAAAAGCAAATCACCCTGGTATTAGAAAGAGTCTATGAATAAATGACAGTGCTGTAGACTTGAAGACATGCGAGGTTTCAAAGCCCTTTCCCAACGGACCACTAAATGCATCTTTCCCTAATTTGTAAACATTAAAATTAGCACAAACACAATTAAATCACTTGCTTTTAAAATTATTCTAATGACACCCAAACATCACAGCACAAAGCATTTACTCTTCATATGCTATGGATAACTGTTGCTGTTTTGCAAATGTTTTTGTTTTGGTTTTTTTTTTTTTAAATGAATTAAACACCAGTTTAGCTCTCACACTAAAAAAGACCACATATGCTGACTTAAAATGCAGCATTTGGGTATTGAAATCAGTCAGTATTATACAAAGAGGATTATCATTGCTATGCAATGCACAAGAGTGAACCACAGAATTCATTGCCATAGGATACTACAGCCTTTAGGATGCTATAGTCTTTACCACAGGATGCTATATTCTTTACCACAGGATGCTATATTCTTTACCACAGGATGCTATATTCTTCCACACAGGATGCTGTAGGATGCTATAGTCCTTAGCACAGTGATCTGGATTTAACTTCTTGTTCAGAAAGTCACCAAGCGGCTGACTGATAGAAAAATAGGATGGTACATGAGATTAGGTTAATTTTGTAGTTGTCAGCTTCTTTCTTTCTGTTTTTCAGTTATCATCTGCTGACTGCTCTCAGGGGCAGGACAGTGGGCCAAGATGAGCTTCAGTCTGACCCAGTACAGCCACTCCTACGTTACTACCATACCTCTTCATAGCTTTTCCAATGAGTTTGACAATACTGCTCAGGAAGATGGAAGAAGCACTACAATGATGAAATGGTTAATTCCTAACCTCAGAGATTGTGGTTATCTTAGTTTCCTTCCTTTTTCCCATAATGTAATACGATGCAGCAGCAGCAAGTGTGAGCAGCTGGGGAAAGATCATCCATACGCCCAGCAAAGATCCCAAAACCAGGGCCAGAGGTCTCCCATGCCGTGGGTGGGTGAAGGTCATAAATCATAGAATCATAGACTCATAGAATCATTGACTCATAGAATCATTTAGGCTGGAAAAGACCCTCAAGATCATCGAGTCCAACCATACTAACACTGTCAAGTCCACCACTAAACCATGTCCCTAAGCGCCACATCTACACGTCTTTCAAATACCTCCAGGGATGGTGACTCCACCACTTCCCTGGGCAGCCTGTTCCAATGCCTCACAACCCTTTCAGTAAGGAAATTTTTCCTAATATCCAATCTAAACCTCCCCTGCTGCAACTTGAGGCCATGTCCTCTCGTCCTATCTCCAGCCACCTGACAGAAGAGACCAGCACCCACCTCACTACAACCCCCTTCCAGGCAGTTGTAGAGAGCGATAAGGTCTCCCCTCAGCCTCCTCTTCTCCACACTAAACAGCCCCAGTTCCCTCAGCCGCTCCTCACAAGACTTGTGCTCCAGGCCCCTCACCAGCTTGGTTGCCCTTCTCTGGACACGCTCCAGCACCTCCATGTCTTTCCTGTAGTGAGAGGCCCAAAACTGAACACAGGACTCGAGGTGCGGCCTCGCCGGTCTTCGTGGCAGGACTTCTTTTTTGTATATACTGCATTTCCAGTTCAAACTTACTATGTGATGAGGGTGTGCAGCTGGTGGGGGTGGCAAAATTTGGAACCGTCTGTACAAAAGACCCATGGAGGAAAGGTTGTTAGAAACTTTGTGTCCTACTTTCTTGGGCTCCGACAGTCTGGAGACACACTGCTGGCACGCAGGGGAAACCTGCCGTTGAACTACATTGAATATCAAAACCCCAAGTCTTTTAGGCTTCAAAATTAAGACAGCTTAAAGAGGCTTATTATTCACTGAGATTCAAGCCCCTTTAAGATGTGTTGAGTCTTTCAACCTACAAGCAAATCCTGCACTACCAATTTGTGTAGAGCTGGTTGAGAAAAAGGCCCTGAAATGCTGTAACTGACAGCGCGCACGCAAATGGTAACAAAACTGGGTTGCTGTGAGCCATCCATACTGGTTCGGTAAATGAAATAAATAAGTTTTTGAGAGCAAGAAAGACTTTAGGGAGGTATAATTGTGTCAATGGTTTTCCCCAAGCTGCCAAGAAGACACATCCCATTGCACACAATCAGAAGTATTTAATGTAGACCTTACCTATACAAAGAAAAGGCAGGAAAAGTTTTAATTTATAGTTAAGCTGACTGATATGGCAGCCTGACTTTTGTTTCCTAGTAATTGAGAATTTTCTTCACTAACAATACGATTCCTTTGTTTGCACCATTTTCTTAGAACACAGCTAAGTGAGTATAATGCACAGAGGAAAATCTTGTTTTACTCACCAGGATTAAGCTGAATTTACCTTTCTACTACCGATATACATTGATATGCTGACCGTATTTATTTACAAATCTGGCCTGCTTTTTCCCTGCAGTCCCAGAAGCCAGTCTGCTGGAAAAGCAACAAACCGAATAAACATAGGCATGATAAAATCATCACTGAAAATAAAAGGAGTCCTCCCAAATGACTTCAATCAGAGCTAGAGCAGTCCTTTAATTAACACAAAAATGCCTAACAAAAAGAAAAGGATAAATAGAGAAATACAATGCATATAATCCTTTTATTTTCTAATTTATTTTCCCTTTTTTTGTGTTGGCACTGGAAAAACTGTGAGAAACTAATAAATAAAGGAAAAAGCCAGTATGTAGTTTAGAAAATTCCATGTATTATATATTGTGTTTCCTTAGTCTCTCACTAACTTACTGTCATGTCCCCAAATCAATACCTTAAAGTGAGGTCCCATACAAAGATATTCAGTTTGAGGTAATATCAAATAAAAATATTTTAAAATATGCATAAGTATCCTTGAAAAAGTAGACTTTGGAGTTTCTCAATTTTTATTTTTCAACAAATGAGGAAAAAATGGGAAAGACAGAAATCTACAGAGCAGAATCATCAGGTTTGTCAGAAAGATTACTCTCGATATTAAATATTCCCAATGATGACATTCCAGTTAAACAATGCATTTCACTTATGAGCAGGCTGAAACTCATTAAGAAGAAAAATCACCTTTTTAGAAATTACATAAATTGCTTATTTCAATGCCAATTTTTAAAGTAAAACAACCTAGTTACATGCCAGACTATGTCTTTTAATACACACACATTGAAAGTCTTTCAACACTCACAAGTCGAGTGCCTAACGCCTGACAGGGATAGAAAGAAATTCTTGAAATTAGGGAGTGTATATTCATTAACTGCATCCCGTACTTTATTTTTAAACCTATAACGGTGTGACAGTCCCATTACACATGCCATCTGGTAAATGCCATCCACTGTCATTTGCGAATCTGCGAGTGAAACCTAATTTGTTCAGTGAGCTGCTGGGAGCTGACAGAAGCAGAGCGAGGACATCCTCTGCTCCGTGTCTCCTCTCTCCAGAGCCCTTCCAAACGGGCTTTGATTGGGACTCCTGAGCCCTGGCACATTCTGCTGCTTCTGTTCTTTAATCAGCGCTGATGAGCGCCCGTGTCTACCTGTCCTCCTTGGAAACTTTGCAAATCCTCTGCCTCTTGCTTACAGAGGTCCTGGGTGCATATGAGCATCAGGTGCAGGTTGGGTTTAAGCATTTGCTCGTGCTCCTTGCAGAATAAACCACAAAGTTCTCCCCTTTAAGAAAGTAAAGCAGCTACCAAGCTGCTTTGCCCCCAATGTGAAAAGGTAAGAGAGACCCAGCACATACTCCATGACCTGGGTGACTATTCCCAAAATCACTTGCAGGTTCCGCTCCCCTCTCCTCAGCTCCAGCATTGCACCAGCTAACTCCAATAACTTGACAGCAGTTTTAATGCTCCTGCTTTATTTATAGCTTAAGAGAGAGGACCAAAACTATTGACAGGAGAACTTCTGTGTGTATAGACATACTCTATACATTTCCGGATAGATGCGTAGTTAATAACGCTGCATAAATCTCTAGTTACAGGAATGAGATTTTCAATTAATACAGCTAAAAGTCTGTCTTTATCATAAGGCCTTTGACTTTAAAAATGTTACTGTCATTATCCATGCTAGAAGGAAATTAAGCCATATCACTATAATGACATGGGCAAATTTATCATCAAGGAAGTACTACTCGCCGTGGTCTGAAAGTGCACGGAAACTCAGTGTCTCAGTAATTTGACAAGAAAAAGCATTGGCCGTGGCTTGTCATCAATTTTTTAAGCAGCTTTCATGATTATTTCCAAGAGGGTTCTGCTTAAACACCATCAGAAAGAAGCAACTCTAGATATTTAGGTGGTAAGGTATAGATTTCCAGAATAAAAATGGAAAATGATACACCTTTGAACAAAATACTTACCAGACATTTGTTTTGTAATACTTTTAAGAGAATATTCCACAGTATTGCTGATGTTTTCATAATCTAAACAGCATAGGGAATTTTATCAGTTATAACTTCAAAATGAAAATAGTGATTATAAAAAGAATATGGAGTAAAATTGCAAAAAGGTAATCAAAGTTATGTAAGTGTTAAAAAAGGAAAAAAAAGAGGAATTGTCTTAGTCTTCTCATCCATATTCTCAAAGGCTTCCATGTGGCAGATAATTTCAGACCAGAAGCTAAATTCACAGTGTGTAAACAATGAAAATTCAAATACTCTCTGCCAGTGCCACCAGCATATCTCTTAAGCACTGATGAATGATTTAAAAGAGCAGCTGCAAGCGATGGGAGCTGAGAGGTCTGGCTCTGCACAAGTGAGATAATTGGCAGCAGCCATCTCTGTGTACAGATTCCAGATCTCTTTATTTGCTAATCCATGAATTATTTATACATGCTGCATAAAGTTCATATGTTGGGGTGATATTATCAGCCTAATAAATAAAGACATGGGGAGTTCTGTGAACCACTGCTTACAATTAAAATATTTTCCCATTTACAGTATTTTCCAGTCTATGCTACAGACAGATGTTCGTGCTGTTTGCTTTGGCAACCTTGTTGACACAAACATCAAGCAGATTTGTGCTGCTGTTCACCCTCCCCAAGGCATGTAATTTTTTAATCTAATCTTTTCTTCCTCAAATGTGACTTGTCTTGTAAAATAATCAATACTGTCTTGTTCTTGGGCAACATGCAGGATTGCACAAACCACACCAATGGTACTGCTCGTTTCTGCCCCATCTGATACTAGTAATAAATTTCATGCTTACTCTATGTAGAGCAGAAATAAATCTGGGTGTTCTGAGGCGGCTTCAGTTAGCAGTGTCTAGAGGGCAAATGAGCAAGAGATTTGCCCTTAATTATACTATAAAAAATAGGTCCAACGAGTTCTTCAAAAGGTTATTCAAGTGAATAAACGTGGTCAGGTCCTCAGTCCATTCCACAGGCTTTTGAGAGATGCCTACAAAGAGTGGTGTGGGATGGTGGGCTGATACTAATCGGCTCCATCCCACTGTCTGTCCTATGGTCGCTGGAACACAGAATGACATGGGACCTCCCTGTCTGAGAAGACCCTCCCTTTTTTCTTCATGTAATTGTGTATTATAACAGTATTGACAAATGCCCTCTAAATATAACTCTGTTTTTGCTGATGTAATTCCTACTGGTGCCTCGCTCTTCTGGTAGGAGCTGCCTTCTAACTTGAAGTTACACTGGCTGTCACTCCAGTTTACACCTTTTGGGGTTTGTTCCAACAAGCTGTTTTCTACTAATCATGAGTATTCCCATCATAGTTAGAGCAGTCATGTGTCCCCAAAACTCTCATCCAGTAGGATAAACTAGATTATTTTAGGTCCCTTTTGTAGGACAAAGTGTTTTTTGTCTTATTCTTTAATGCGAGAGCATTTTACATTCAGTTCCTCCTTCCCGAACAGAAATGACCAGGACTCTACCCCTGCTGCAGAGGACGTCTTAACTGGTCTTTGTACAGTGAAACTGCTACTTGCCCAGTTCTACAGAAAATTGTTTGCCCAATCCATCCTAAAACAGCATTTGCCTTTTTCACGACCACAGCTGGTAGGCAGTTTGCAGACATCCAGTGATCAGCGCTGCATGCCCAGGTACCCATTTGCTCTTCTTCATTTATAGCTCTTAAGCTTCAAGCACACAAGACAAATTCTTGCCCTGAGTCACCATGTGCTTAATTTTGCTCTTTGTACTATTAATTTCTCCCACTCCAGCCCTTCAAGACAGCCAACTCCTCCAGTATTTCTGTCTGCCTTCTGATGATGCTTATCAACTTTGTGGCCTTAACAAATTCCATTAGCTGCATCCAGCTTTGGGTTCCCAGGCTGTCAGGGAACAATCTAAGTAAGGTCATTCCCAAGATCAGCTTCTAATGAACCCTGCTGCTGATCTCCAATTAGCCTTATATTTGTCTTTGTCTTAATCTACTGCCTTCTTTCATTTAGCTGGTACTTAACCTTCCCTTGCAATTCTTTCAGTAATCCCCATCCTCTCCTTAATTAATATCATCCAATGAGGTATCGCATTGAGTGGGCTGAGTGAAAGCATTTCCTTCCTTTCATGAGGTTTTGGTTAAGGTCTTCAAAAGCCGTAATGCAACAGTGTGTGTAGATGGTTCCAAAGAGGAACATGGAAAACTTAACGACCTTCAAGAAATATTGCAGGTACACTCATCCATTATAGTGAAAAGATTAGGTGTAAAGAGGAGGTAGGTTAGGAGAATTTGCTTGCAGAGTTCCTGAACCTGATAGTACACCATGACTGTATACCTGGAGGCGTAAGTACCGGAGGTAGGAGGGAACCACTCCAGCTCACGTGGGGCTCACTGACTTCCCAAAAGGCTCAGGTATTTTGTTCTAGTATGCTGGTTCAGATCTATGGTTGGAAGAACGAACCTGAACAGAGAAAACTCCATACCCAACTCTCTCTCTTTTTCCGATTTCTGTTCTATCTCCTGCTATTTCTAATTGAATCCCTCCTTAATTTAACCTCTTTCAATTCAACTTTAATCCAGGCTTTCTGCAAACTTTGAAAAGAGATGAAAGAAAAGTTTAACATTTGTCCATATTTTTAAAGTATAAGTTTCTTATTGGATTAGTATATGCTAATCCTAAGAGAAATACCATATGTGGAGGAACATCCCTGACATTTTCTGTATTCCCTGCCTACCTTGGAAAGTCTCTGGATATCTCAGGATGCCCAGGGAACTTGTGCACTCTCCATCCTTGGAGGCTTTGAAGACAAGACTAGCCACAGCCCTGAGCAACCTGGCCTGATCTCTTCACTGACACTGCTTAGAGCAGGAGGTTGCACTAGAGACCTCCTAAAGTTCCTTCCAACCAGATTCTCCTACGATTTTGTGATTCCATGATTGAAAAGTAACGGCAGTGCCATCATGATGGAGAGACTGTGTAGCCATGTCCTGGTAGAGCTGTGGAAGGGGAGGAAGAGCATTGCAGTCCCTGTTACTCTTCTCAGCTCCTCTAATAAACATACTGCTGATATATTCAAGGGAAAAGGATATTTCCTTGTAATCACAGCAAGAAAGAAAATACTTTCTTCTCAGTGCCATTTACAACTCATTAACACTGACAGAATAAAACCCCACTGCATATTTTGTGTTTATTCCATTAAAAGCCTAGTGTAAATTGATTTAGAGAATCTTAATTTATTCTTTTCCAAAAGTAAAAGTCTCTTGCAACAAAATACTGGTATCCCAGCTAGTTAAGTAATAACTGATGCTGGATATTACCTTTAAAAAAAACCCCAAACCCGTAAATAACATTTCTTCACACTGTCTGGTTATTAAGCTGTTTTACTCTCATGAGCTCTCAAGATTGAATATATCCTTAATGTACTGACTGCATTAATAAGGGACTAAGCAAGTATCATGCAAACAGAAAACAAAAGCCAGCAATAAACCTTACAGCTGGTCCAGCTGGCAAACAAGGTGAAAGAAGCAGTTTTCCTTAGAGGAAGCTTTAAATCTTGTGGGATGGTAACATCTGTACTATCCACTGCAGAATAATGAGTTCAACCAAGGTCACTCATATAGCTGGAAATAACGCACATGCACCCTAGTCTCAACATGCAGGAGGCCACTGCCTGATCTGTGAAGCTTCATTATTTGAAGCATTGGAGGAAGCCTGTTGTCATGGTCATTTATGTCCTACGAGTGGAGTTCGGATAAAATTTTCTATGTATGGAATGACCGAATGACAAGAACCCTGGCTGCAAGCAGATGATAGATCACCTTCCTCTGGGCAATGCCAGACAGCTCATACTTATAAGCACAAGTCAAAAAGAAAACAGGATCAAAGCATGTAAAAGCAAGGAACATGTAGTGCTTTGCAGAATTAGGTAATTTTAAAGGGGATAGGAATTTCACTTTCATTCCACATTTTTTTTTTCCCATGCACTGGAAATTGCAAGTGTTTTCTATTCATTTTATTATTAAATATTCGTGCATATTTTTTTCCACTTGTTCTATGTCACTGAGTATTTATGGGTACTTTACACAGCATTAAAGACGTATAACAATACAGTGAAATATTTTACAACATAAATGAATGGTCTACTTATAGAAAGACAAAATGTAACTGGAACATCCACAAAAGCCACCATTTTAATTAATCTCAGGCTACTTTAATAACTATGTTGTTACCAGCTGATAGAAAAGAAGTTCTCTTTCAAATTCCAAACCACTAATAGCATCCTCTCTTTTCCTGGAGAAAAAGCTCTTGTGGTACCTTCTGTTTGTCCAAAAGGGATTTTTCATATCAGTCTGCTATTTTGAAGTCGTACAAGCATGTGAGGGAGCGAGAATGAGCTCTCCCCACCCCATCCTGCCTTTACCCACGGGATTTCTGACCCGTGAACTGCGCACAAAGGAGTTGAGACACAAGAGCCAACCTCGGCTGTTAAGTAAGAAAGGGAGTCAAGTGAATGCAAATGTGAATTATATAGTAATTATAATATAAATAGGACCCAGAGATTAAGTCTGTGCATGCTTTCAAACAGCAGAAACTAATTTTAAGCTTCATAAGCCTCAGGAAAAGTTCCAAAAGGTCACAGTTTGCCTGGAAGCACTAATCACAGCCTCCCGCTACTGGGTATACAAAAAAACCAAGCGTTGTTGTAATCATCCTTGTATAGGAAACCATTCTGGTCACAACAGATAACAGTCACCCAGTGACCTAATATGTCTTGCAGTCCTTGTGGACATACGGTGCTGTGGTCCTCCAAGATGTACTGATGAAAAATACTATAAGGTGCTTTATAGGTGGTTATTGCATTTCACAGGAAGGCGAGGTGGGGCACAGAGAGGCAGGATCAGTCGGGACAGCAGGTAGAAACCATCTTCCCCCAAGCCTCCTCCTCCCAGTTACTACCTGGGAGCTATCGCTTATGGCACCTGCAGTAAGGGAAGTATTTAAAGTTGGCTCCTGGCCTTGGCTGGCGTCTTCAGAGCTATTGACACGACTATGCTGGTCCATGCCCCATGAGTAAAATCTGGGAAGCAACCATTTGCATTTGTTTAAACTAGGGCACGCCTATTGCGCTTCTCTATCTGTACTCGGTTAATCAAACTCCTTTCCAGTGCTAGTAGTTATTTCAGCATCTAATTAAGTCTCTTTAGACTACCTCAACGACACCATTTATTATGATCCTCACCAAAGGTCACCTGAATTGCCAAGCTCTGGCCCTCTTAGCAGGACCAGCTGCACTTAGAAAGCATTTACTTGAATTTCAGTAAGAAGTGCTTTGGAGACTCTCTAAGAAGCTTTGCCATTGCCATGATGGGTAGTTTTATGATATTATTAGTTGACACTAAACCCACATGCTTCAGATATATTGCCAGGCAGTGGGCTTTCTACATAACTAAGTTTAAATAGGGATTAAATGTAGGTATTTCCCTTCTGTGCACTTAATGTTTGTTTCAGGCCCTGGAGTGAGATACTTGCACCCACAGCAGCAAGCTTTCCCCAGACATCTGCCAGAGATGTCCCAAGCCACGTGGAGTGGTTACCTGGAGAAGTTAAATAGGAACTTCAGCTTCTTCATCTCTCAAAAGCAAGAAAAAGAGTTTTTGCCATTTTAACCTGGGTGTTATTGACAGGAAACACTCTTAATGAAACATTGTCCCTGTAGCGTTTGAGAAGCAAACACTTTTTTCCCTGTTCATACCCTTCTTAGAAGATCAATACTTCCATATCACCCACAAGGAGCAAACTGCACGCACATCCACATCTAAGGACCCTCCGAACGAAAAAAGACGCAGGACGATATTCCCCTTCACAGCTGCACCGGGTCTCTGAGTTCCTGACACACTCAGTGCTGTAAAAACACGTAATACATAATGACGTGCTTTAAGCCGAAATGGGTTATTATATTTTTCATAACTGCTTTACTGCTGCTATAACTCAAAATTCAATCCCTCGTTCAAGAGATCGTTGCCTATCTCTAAAGGCACTGAGCAACGCTACGGTGGCACGGGGAGCCGGTCTTGCTGGAGTCCTGTCCTGCAGCATGCCAAGGGGCTCTTCTGCTGCTCTGGGTACCTCCAGCTCCCGCCGCGGCTGGTGGGAGTTAAGAGCATTCGGCACCTGAGAGGACTGGCCCCGCACTTATTAAGGTCTGCAATGTAATTACAGACTAGTTATTGAATTGCTATTGAGACGAAACATCGCGCGGTGCTGTGAGCTAACAGCAAAAATGTGCAGCCATGCCTTGTTAACTCTTCACTCCGGTATGATTTAATCATTTCACATGCTGGTTTTGTTACGGGAGTGCTCTCCTGCATACTAATAGCTGGGTTTCTGCTAGGAAGGCTTCTCTGCAGTGAATAGATTGAAGATTCACTGAATCTTTCAAAACCACTCTGGTAATTTATCCATCTAGGAGCCTCTGTGCCCCTTATTGTCACTGCACATCTGAGCATTGCAGCCAGTAATGGATTGTATTTTCACAACACCTCTAGGAAGCTGGAATTACAAGACCTGCTTGAGTTCTCTAAAGGAACTTGTGACAGGAGAAAAATCAAACTCATGTGTGTCCTAATTAGCATTTCGCAGCTAGTTAGGACTTCTTGGAGCACTGTTACCAAATGTGTCTTTGAACTCTCTGTGTCTAGATATGGGCCAACAAATTGAAACAACTATTATAAAAATCACCTGTTTGTAAGTATATGTATCATAGGTGTCCACATTCACTCAGGATTCAGAGAACCCATCAGTACTATACAAATAACATGATTATTTTTCCCTAGAAAGGGGAAAAAAAGCAATCCACCTACTTTTTGCTTAAATATTGAGTTGGTTTATAGTCCATAAATAGCCAAATATATCCGGCGAAGAGCTAAGCTGCGTACTTTCATTATTGCTTGCACTGATGTTTACCTGAGCATAACAACTACTAAGAACAATCTGGTTCCAGGAATGCTATTGATGAGACTCTGATATGCAAGATTTCTATGTGGTATGTAAGGCAATGGATGAGCAATGTAGTTAGGTCTTGTGGACAAAACGTTGCTTTATGAACTTGTGCTTTATGAATGGTAGACATCTTACATCGATTTACGGGTCCTGACATCTGCTTGTCCATAGTTAGTATAAAACATCCTTGTCTCCAGATTTTCCATTGCTTTCCAGGGATGGTAGGCCTGGCCCAAATGGCACAGGTTAAAAGGTCTGATTAAATGAAGGAACTGAGAAAGACGTAGAAAGAGGTTCATTATTCTTCTGCCTGAAGGCATGAGCCAACCTCTTATTGCAGGAGCTGGGCAGACATGTCCCTAATGGGTACCTTATTGCAAAAATCCTGAAGCGGGTAATTATGCGCCATCCACTGATGGAGACAGGCTACAGAGCTAGACACATTTCTAGTCTGTTCCAATAGCCAATGATGCTTTTCCTTGGAGTGCCGTCTTGCAATATGAGGAAGAAAATGGGGGTCATGATACTTGACTCAAGTTGTGGCCATAGGCGAACCACTAATTCTCGCTGTACCTCTGCTCCCCACTTGGTAAATGCATGACAATGATCATCTGGGGAAAGGTTGCAAAGGGATTTACACATCTTTCCATAACTCAAATTAAACACTTAGTGCAGTATTTATTTTACCAACAATAAAACCTCTACTCCCTCTTCCCTGTATCCTGAAAAATCTCAATCTAGAATTATCCTGAGATATTAAATAGTATTAAGCTCTTTCTTGTTCAAAGAGACATAGATGTATAAATTACTGCCAATAATGTCTCTGTGATGATCCCATGGTCCCCTCATACTAATGGAGAAACTGAAGCAAAATGTGATTTGATTCACTCACGGTGAAAGACAAATGTCATGATCTTCTTTACTGAGGCAGAAAGGATTCAGACACTTTTATTCAGAAAGTAAATCCCTAGCAGTAGAAACCCCTGGTTTTTTGTCGTGACTATCTCAGGCAAAAATTTCTCATGAGTGATATGCTAAAACTAGTATATTTTTGTGAAGATGTTTGCTGATTAAAACTTGTATGTCTAGGATTTTATGGGATTTTCAGGGAAAAAAGTTCCCAAAACTCAGCATTGTAAAAAGTGCGGATGAAACTGACTGAATCCATAAGATGGGCAAAATAACACGTTACTTTGTTACAGTGAAATTCATCAGTAAAGCCAAGCACTTTATTGGTTTTAATTTAGCTTTTATTTGGGACACATTCAAGCCTAGCTAAATCAGCTGGTAATCCCATGAGAGAATAACATACGAGGAGATTTTCCAAAATCAACATCCTCAAAAAAGACAAAGTCTTTATGCAGTAATGGCATCTAAGTATAGCCACAATACTAGAAACAATGCCCAGAATTTTATGTTTACTCACATTTAAAAAAAAAAAAAATATCATGGGTTTTAAATCCTTGAACTGAACTATGCCAATGGTAATGGTGCTGGATACTGGTGTTTCGAAGGATGTTCGCACCCACGCGGCTGTTGGCTGTGCTTATCTCACGCTGTGCAGCGCTGGGCTGTGCAGCACATGAGGCAGCATTAATGACCCAGGTTTCCCACTTTTCTGACCACCTCCAGACTCCTTTAAAAGTTTTTTTGCACAGGAGTGCTGGCTAGTGGTTTTTAGTAAAAAACCTTGCCACATTACTAAAAGAAAGTGGGAGAGGTGCTAATGAGCAAAACTGTTTAGAAAGATTGCACTGATCAAGGGCATGACCACTGTTTTGAATCCTGGTCCCAACAAGCATAAATGCTGAGCTGATGCATTCACCTAAAGCAGCCCTTGTTATAAATTAATTATTTCACTTAATGTCTTTCGTAACTTAGACTCACCTACACTAAAAATTTCTGTGTATATGGTATCCTCCACCAGTGTAACCATACATTTCAGACTCGTATCATCTGTGTGGGCAGGAGCTTGTGCTGTGACCACATCAGAGGGCAGAAAAATCTAGATTTGTAAAATTACTTCAAAACATGGTTTAAGACCTTTCCATACTGGAAGGCTGAACCCTGCTCAATCGTCCTCTGGACTCTGCAGTGTTAAAATGCGATTAAAAGCGAGGTCTGGATGACCTGCCACAAAGCATAGCCAGATGATTGGATGAAACTTGGTAGTGAAAGCCTTTGCTGACTCCAACAAAAATCTGGAAAATAAAAGAAATGTAGAATAATAAAAGGACTTGTTAATGCTCAGAATAAACCTAATAAGTAGAAGCAGCAAGTAACACTCTTAAGTGTTCCCATGTCCAGATGGTGTTTCCATATTCCACCAAGAGGGAGGAAAGAAGATAATTAAATTCTCAAGAAACAGTTTAAGGAGCTGAGAAGTTTATAGCTACATGCTGCCTTTATAAAGAATAAACTTGAGGCACTTGTCTTCAAAACTCATAAATACACAGACAGAATGAATTACATGTACAATGGTATGAGGAACTTGACTCAGATTATCGCTAATTTGGTTGTGTTGCTTCTTCATTAGTATGAATGACTCTCAAAGGAGATCCTTAAATTGCAAAGTTTTCCTACTCTGTGCTTTTGCACCACTTGTTCTTTGTTTATGGGACTGAACCATGATCTTATCTGGCAGGACCTAAGAGCTATAAAACCTATTTTTAAAGATTTCCCAGGCCTATAGGCATCCTTCAGCACTGTAGGGCCAGGAGTGTAGTTACAGAGCTGTTGTCATCCTGGCGGCTGGCTCAGAGGACATACATGGGGAAAAGCAAGCATATACCCAGACAAATCCCTTTCCTATTGGTTTTTTAGATATTTTATCAAGCACGGCTCAGATACAACATATCATTTTGTTCTACAGCTACAAAATTGCCTGCTAGGAAAGGCAGAAATTACTTCATTCCTGTTACCTGTGATTACTGATCTACAGCATCTAGGCTAAGCTACTGATAACCACAGTGCTAAAGAGGATATCCAAATCAGGTGATAATACTTTAACATTTTTGTTAGAAGAGTCTATTCTCCTTTGCCCAAAGAGAGAGACAGCTTTAAAGTCTTTTGACCTGCACAATGCTGACAGTAAAGACTACCAGTCAGCTACAAACACAGGTTCCAGCAGAGATAATCTTCAAAGAGCTAGGGTAAATGATAGTGATTTTATGGTATTTTGAATCAAAACAGTCTTACTGTTTTTGGAAAAGGAGGAAGGACTTGAGACTTATAGAAGAAGATAGTGTTCCCTGTCCTGTTACACTGTTGTCTCTTCTCAAAGTGAAAGCTGATTTTTCCCAAATTGGTCAATGAATGAAAGGATAATACACAGTGCAGTGGCAAAGGCACTTCTCTATCACCAGTAACCATGCCAAGCATGAGACAATAGTTTTCTCTTAGCCCTCATTACAGTCCTCTCCCCTCTGTGTAACTACCAATTTTCTTTCTGTCATCCCTAAAAATGATTAATCCCTTCCTGATAATGCACGATTATGGAGAACTTTAATTAGCAGGCTGGTAGGCATTCCATGAACAACACCCCCCCCTATCATTTTCATCATGTATTAAATGGCATTAATTGCAGCAATGTATGTATGTGCCAGAGGTCTTCCTCACTATTCCCGTTGTCTCAGAACTAGAAGGCATTAACCCTTTGTGGGGAACCTCACACCCCCCACAAGTGCATTGAGGTGGCCAAAATCAGCTTATGGCTGAGACCAGTTGATGGAGACTGACCAACTAATCTAAGGGATGCTACAATGCCACTGTCTGCAATAGCAGAGACTTGAACTCCAGCATCCAGAAAATCTTTGCCAGTTCTGCGTGTTCAAGCAAGTCTCAGTGACTTCACAGATTTTTTATGACAGGGAAGATACCATAACCAAACCTGCTACACGGAGTGCCAGAGTACAAGTTAGCCTGCAACAGAAATGGTTGCACATCCTTTCTTCCCCCATAAACAACCTCATTAGCACTCAAGTTTTAAAAGGTTTCATAGTGCTGGCAGGTTACACTGGGGAGCGAGCAAAGGAGTCATTGAAGACAAGGTGCATCTGTTTAAAATGGAAATACCAAAACACTATACAGCTGACTACTGTGGTAGTCGTTGATAGGGCTTCATCCTTCAGAGGAGAAGAAGCTATCGCCTAAGGGCTTTAGTGCTTTACCAGCTCAGTGTCCTTCAGCCTTGCACCATACATGTCTGAGCCCCACTAAAGAAACAGGAATAAATTTCTATCGACAGCCAAAACTTGTAATTTCTTACCCTTTTCTCTATGCAATTGAATTTTACATCCCATTCCAGATGAGAAAACCCCATCCTCAATTAAGTTTGTGTATAAAGTAGCAAAACCCTTCCATCCAGATCTTCTTTCTGTTTATCTTTGAGGGAATCAGTGGCAGTGCCTGTACTGGTTTATGAGAGGAGACAGAAGAGTAAGCCCATATTTTATGATGAAAATGACAGTAGGAGTGACCTTGCTCCAGCACATATTGCTTTTTTGACAGTGTCTAGAGGAGATAATCTAACAGCAGTCTGCAAAGCATCATGTTTCCTTAGATTCTACTACCGTAATTCAATCATGAGCATATAAAATTAGATGAAAAATAAGGTAACTAGCCTTCTGGGACTGAGTGATTGCAATAAATGTTGCCTCCTGACAGTAAGCATTACATTGTCCTCTTGAAAGAGAGGTTACCTTTTATTATAGCATACTTCTTCTCTCATTTCTGTCTGTGCCAGGCAGCACTCCTGTTAAGCATAGTCTGCAGGAGAGCAAAAAATCCTTTAAGACAATTATATGCTGCCTCTAAGGTACTGAAGCAGTGGGTAGAAAACTTCCAACTCTCGACCTTTAGGATCAAATGAGCAATGCCACATCTTTCTTTCTCTTTTTTTTTTTTTTTTTAAAGTATATGTTGTCCCTTTCCATTGCCTTTCATTTAAGTATCACAGAGTACCTTATAAGCATCGGTTGCTTAATAAAATCTTAAAACCTTGCCATCCATTTTAGAGAAGTTAAGCTGAGCCACGGTTGTGTCTGTGTCTCTAAACTTAGCAAAGTTTGCAACTGAAGGTCACAAAGCAAGTTAATAAAAGGGATAGAGTGAAACGGAGGCATGGTGGAGGTTAGTCTTGAAGTGGCAGTACAGAAATTGTTTTCAAGCCATAAGTATTTGCCCATGCATTTGTTGTGTGGACAGCTGAGAAAATACAATTTTGTAAATTATTGCAGGCTTGATCACAGTAAAATCATTTATGTTTAGCTACCTTCGAAGTTACATATGGGTCTGACATAAAGTCCTACACCAGCTACTGCTACAAACACACACTTTTGTAGGGAGTCACAGAGCATACAGCAAGACCCGAGTTCTGGGTGCTTTTATACAATGTAGATGGAGAAGAAAGCACCAAACAGGACTGGTACTGTCTGCCACTGTTTGGTCATTAACATCGACTCCAGCTGCAAATTTTGGGCGGAACCAGACGTGGGAACTCCTGGCAGAAGCCCTTGGGCAGCAGATGTTGTAAGACAAACACTTGTCCACTCCGGTGGGCTGCTGCTGCTCTACCTGCTTGATCAACTGCAGGATAGGCAGGGCTCCTTGATATATCCTCATTCACGTAGCTTTTCCATCTATGCGTTATATGTGTATATGAATAAATGGGATTTCCTGCTAATCAAAAAGATACTAGAGTATGACTGCTTATGAGCAATAAACTAATACCCTGAGAAAGTGAGGCAAGGCCAAGCTCTAGCTAAGCAGCCTGAGGAAAAGGAAGTCTTCTATTAGTGGATCCAAGTGACTCTCCATCAAACCACAACAGCTCTACTCTAGTTGTATGACCAAAGTCTGATAGGTTGATTACTTTTATCCAGAAGTCTGCATTTCAGTCAGAACAGATATTTCTACTGACCTGACCGACACCAGCTGTAACAGGAACCAAAGGCAGTTGTCTCTGCTGTAAATGTACCTGTAGCAGATATCTGAAGTTCTACGGATCCTACAAGAAAAGTGCTAAAACCAAATGTTGTTCCTGTAAACTGCTTGAAAGCAAAGAAGTTGAAAGACCTCTCACTTTCAGTTACGTAAATAAGGAATAACTCCACCAAATGTAATGGACTGATATTTTTATAAAATCAGAGAAAATGGAAATCCTACCAAGATCTCTGTATTTCATCATGTGTACATATTTTGCAAAGGTTTCTGAATGGAGACATTGACATTAACTCCATAGTTCAAGCTGTGCTGTATTTGTACTACACTAAGATGACAGTTTGAGAATTTACTCCTGTGTAATGAAAATTCAGACACAGACATATTTAGCAGATGGAGACAGATCTAACTCTAATGACCTTATAATGGAGGTATTGTTTATAGCAGCTGGGAATCTGGCCCACTGTTTGTTATGCAAAATCATTATCTTGTGTACTTGGATTAATGTAGACACTAATAAAACTCATTAGTCTCTTCAGGTATCACTGAAGGTTTTTGTGAATGAGATATAATGTAATCCAAACATATCACCTCATAACTGTTGATAAGACCCTTTAGAAACCTTAACCTTGTGATTCACAAATGCTTCTAATTATGGTAAAACAATTATGTGGGTGCAAAGAAAATGGACACTGTCTGTAGTAGCTACTGACAGCTTTTCTTGAAATGAAAACAAGAATAAAAATATACAGGGTTTTTCTTTTAAAGAGACAAACTTCATAAATGTGATAACATTTACTACAGAACTGAATGTTTATTGTGAAATGACACGTCTCTGCATATGACTGCCACAACTATAGATTCAGAGATTTACAGATAGTCTGTTAATTAGTCTATTGTACTGTTAATGTTACTTCTCTGTACTGTATTGCTAGGTATTTTTTACACTACCTATAAATGCCCCCAAAATGCAGTCTATCTTTCCTTCTTGGGGCAGAACATGTTTTTACAAATGTCCATGTCCAGTCATTTTGCTTGGTATTATGTTAACTATTCTATTTCGCCTTTTTATCTTGATTATTCCAGTTATTTCCCATTTTGCCATCCCAAATACTTCTTTATCCTTGGTGTTCACCACAAACAGTTACTGGCACCAATGAATACTTGCCACTCAGAGAAGGGGCAGTCCATGCATCACCAAACAGACTGCTGACATTCAGCAGAGAGAGCACTTAGCTGCTCTGTGGCAGCATACACTTTTCTTTATGTTATACAGGTTTGTTTTCTCCTGACCTGTTGAAAATAAAGCATTTCTTGTTGGGTTGCTGCTTTGCAATACTTGTTTTAGAAGGCATGCAGCCGTTTGAGCAGCTCTCAATCATAGCAGTAGATGACTGGTGTGCATGCATTGTGTGTGCAATTTAGGATAATTAAGCAGAATTAAATTACATAGGATTAAATGCTATGGAGTTCTGCATTTATTCTTAACAGAGCTGGAGAAAGCTGACTTTTACAACCCTTCTCCTGAAATGTCCTCTATCCTTAGCCTTTCAGATACTCTCAGGCATTTGCAACACAGGAAATTTCTGTTGGACCTGTAGATTACTCCAAATTAAGGTAGAATTTATGATGAATGAGCAGTGAAACACTAGATACTCTGTACTCACATCGTCCATTAGGTACCTTTCTGCAAACTGCCTTTTCCTGTCAAATTGTCTTTTCATTGTATCTTACTTGCTTTGAATCCCCTTGTTCACAGTACTGGTATGAGTTGATGCATTTGGAACTCAATCCCGGTCACCCACAGTTAATCCCACCTCCCTGTTTTATCTCTCATAAGCTTTCTGACGTTTTGTGTCCTCTAGGTTTTGCTGTTACTTTAACTTAAGGATGCTTGGAGAGGCTAGAGGAATGTACCTCTATCTTCAATAGTCAGATATGCACAGAAAAAGGTTGCAAGCATCTGCTTTCTAGTTAAAAATAAAAATACACAAAAGAAAAAAATAATGTTAAAAGTAAAGCTTTAAAAGCAAAGTGACTCAGATATTTACGGCCAGTCTTCCAAAGCTGCTCACAGGTACACAGGATATCTAAAGATATTAATGCTGGCTCTAAATCCTATCCTTAGGCACAACAACTGCAATAACAAAACCCAACATACCTTCACATGTCAGTAGGAAGTATTCCAGATTGTGACTGAAGGATGCACTGAAATAAGTGCAGTTTTCAATCAGATCACAAGACAGACACCGCCTGTTGAAATTTCCATTTGTGTTTGCGCTGAAAAAGTTAATACAAGTCCATGAAGGTCACTGAGCAATTGTTATCTGGAAGCAACATTACTTGAACCTTACTGTACTGTAGAACAAGAACATAAATATAATGTGTCCAATATTAGTAAGAGACAAAGCATTTCCATTTGGTTGAGTTTAAATAGCAGTAATGGCTTTTTTTTTGCCTGAATGGAGAACATATAACAGGATACTGATGTCTTTTTTTGCAAGGTCAGGTGGTTATGAAGGAAGGTATAGTTTTAAAAAGAAAATGATGGTTGCAATTCCGCAAGAGCAAGTCATACTTTGGTGAATGAAGGCATGAAACAATGGAGCAGTATTTCTGCACCTACTTATATTATAACAGACAATAAAGAGGTGAATGAAGGCATGAAACAATGGAGCAGTATTTCTGCACCTACTTATATTATAACAGACAATAAAGAGCTGGAATTGCTTTCTTTAAGTTTCTTACTGGTTGCCTGACTGGTCTGATTTGCTAGCAGCTGCTTCAGATGCCAAAGCCCTTTCTGGGGGTTTAAATAGTTGCTCTTATAATATCCAGGTAGAAAGGAAAGATTGTATTTAGGGACGTGTTTTTGAAGAAGGTAACGTGATCTGTCCATACACTCAGAAGTGCTTTTTAGGAGTCTACTATACGTTGAAGAATGAGTTACAGATTATTAGCAAATACTAATAAATAACATTTTGCACTGCTATAGCATTTTGAAACTTCAAAATGCTTTGAGAATGTTAACGAATAGATCTTTCCAGTATTACTGTAACGCAGATGAGTGGTTTTTGCTACCATTTCAAGGTAGAAAGAGATGAGGCTGAGCAACTTGTTTAGGGCCACAGAGACTGAATGGAGTAGCTCTTGGGTTCTTGTTTAGGCTCCTATCATGTCTCTGGCTTAACTCCTGTTTAAAGCTACTAAATCAGACACAAAAAGGAAAAAAACCCCAAAACAGATCTTCAGCTGATATAAGCTGTCAGAGCTCCAGTGGAGCTCTGTCAATGAACGTATGCCAAGGTTGCTGCTGAGCTGACATCCTCGGGCTGGGACGAGAGACAGTGAAACTACCCAGTGCAGGAGATCAGATACCTGAAGTGAGGCCAAGATCACTGTGTAATCAAAGGTCAAGGACGATGACATTTTGGACATCTCTTTCCCTGTGGCCTATGTGGGGAGGTGAGGTTAATGAGGCACCAGGGTGAGGTGCACGCCAAGACAAACAAGGGCTGGGAAGCACTTTGACTCATTGCAGCAGCTCTTGAGCAGCTGTGCCTGGACTCAGCTTTTAAAATGAGATTTTCTTCCCGTTTCAATAGAAATACATGGTCAGTATAATTTTGATTTTTTTTTCTTCAAGAAAATAAACACTGAGCTGAGCTACTCTCAAAAAAATGTGGAGTGCAGTGAACAGGCATAGAGGTCCCGAAAGGAAAAAATTATTCAATTACAGGTAATTTAGCTCGTTCTAGTTTCCTTCCCACTGAGAAAAAAAAAAGTATGACATCATGTTAGAGAAGGAAAACGTACTGACTGTTCCTTATCAACGGATGTTATCACCAGCTCTGCCCTTCTTTGCAGATGCTGAGGTGACAGCAGGGTGACTGAGAAGAAGAATAAGACAAATGGAATAACGATTCCAAAATGATTATTTAAAAGTTTGCATTTCCTCCCCTTTGTAATCTGCTCCCACAACACTTTGCAATAGCTACACTACCAGTAGCTTACTATAAACCAGCCTTTTACTCATCATACAGTTAGGGAGGATACTAAAGTCATCTGGAATTGCAGAAAAACATTTGCAAACATAACATATTGTTATTTCTTTTCAATTTCATGAAGAGGTGAGGTGCTATCAAATTTCCATGAAAACTGCTATCTGGAAGTATAAAAAGAGTTTATACCATTAGTTTATGTAATTTTGAATTCTTTCATGTGTTAAACAGTTCTGTTGGAAAGTTTTGTGACAGCTTATCAATCTTGAGACCAATTTAAAATTTACAATAAAATGAGAAAATTGCTAAAAGTAAAACATTGCCAAATGTCAAGCATTTTGTTCGCTATTGTTATGCTGTTCTGTCTATTCCAGTGACACATTGCAAGATCTTGCAATGCCATTAAAGACAAACACATAAGAAACTGTTTCTATTGCTATCACTTATGTAATGATTCATGTAAGATTGAAAAAATGGGAAATTCTGTATGTGAAGTTAATAAAGCACGTACCTGTATAAATGTCGCCTCCTTGGCAAATCTTCTGTGCTGTGGAAATAACTGGGGGAAAAAAATATCAAAAGGCAATTGTATCATTAGAAGGGTGTTTACAAATATCTCATACAACAACATCTTCATTCACATCACCATTTTCCTGATCTTGAAAAGGCAAGGAAAGTTTAAACCAAATCAGAAAAAACATACAGAGGGACACATCATTGCAGAGGCTCAAGCAAATACATCGTAGGCTGCACTGCAGTTAAAACAAGCATGGAAATGTTTGGGTCCTAGACTGGTCATGTCAGCAGATCAAAAAGGATTAGGCGAAAGACCTTCACATTTTTAACTCAACATTTATGGCTCAGAATTTCCTTTAAACACATTTCTTTTTCTCTAGAACCAGTTTTTACTTCTCTGACCACTTTTTATTCTTTGCCCAGATAGATAGCTAAACAGAGTCTGATGCAAAACCCACTGAAATGTCCTCTTTGAAAAAAGGAGTTGGACTTTCAGGGAAGACAGAGTCTGAAGCTGAAGAATACTTCATTGCCCTTGTTTTGTGCTGAGGCTGTGGTGAACTCCTTTTCTGGCTTTCAGCGAAAGCCCCGTTGTATGGTGACAGTTTCTGAAGATAACAGAGGTCCTGCTGGAGATGGCCAACTTCAGTCCAACATGCAGGGTCCAGATTAATCCCCCAGATGCACTTCATGTGAACAGTGGCAGACCACAGGAGCCAATCTAGCATCCATGGGGTGAATAATGTCAGGCAGGATCTTCAGCCTGCTGATCTGCTCCCAATAAGCTGCACTTGCCTAGATGTACATTTTCAGTGCACAAATTGTACGTGATATTTTCTGTTTGACTGCAGAACTAAATACTAAATACTAACTAAATACTTTTTTTCTAATGCATTGATATTTTTGCAGGTCAATAAAGGATTCTTTCTAAAACTGACTATCTAGGTGGTCAATGAAAATAGGCTTCTTTCCTTCAGAGGCTAATATCAGAAGTTGCAACACGAGCAATCACTCCTCTACACAAATGTATTTAATAGTCACAGAAATAGAGGTTTGAACTATGCAGAGAAAATCAAAATATGACAAGGTATATGTAACGGTGTGAGATGTTAAGGCAAAATGGAGACAGCTTCTCCTGCTCTCTTGTCTCCATCTCCTTATGCTCACACATTTCAGAAGCATACACAGCACCATTGTAACTAAGCCTATAGTCCAGGCCTAAACAAAGGAAGACTGATTTGTCAGACCAAAGTTTACTTACATTTTGTGCCTCTTTTCATCATATGCCAATATCTTTGTCACATCCCAATCGCCAGATGTAATAGACTGTAAGTTGTCGCTGCTACTATTGGGCTGCCAGAAAGAAAAGAAAATTAGATTTCTTTATTCTTAAAAGAAGATATCTGAGCAAAGCTTCTCTTCTGAAAAAGGGATCTCTTTTAACTCCTTTGCCTATTAAAAATAAACCATGCATGTGCAATTTCCACCCCTCCCCCTGCTATTTCTGTGAATCTGCAGGCATAGAAATAACAGAGAGTCAGAATCATCTTAACCATAACTCCACTGAAGATAATGGGATGAATTCAGCACAGAACAGCTTCAAACCCCTTCCTCTAATCCAGCGTGCCCAGAAGCTTCTGATTAATCCTTTATGGCAGTGCAGGGATTTACTTATTTACGTACAACTGAGGCGGCATTAAAAAAACAAAACAAAGCAATGATATTGTTTGGAAAGAGACAGTTGGTTGACCTTTTTCTTCTGAGAGTATCTCATTTGGAAATTCGTGTTGTCTTATGCCCAATAAAGCATCATTGAAGGTTTTCTTTTACACACATTCTACATTTGCACCTTCCTGTCTCACCAGTACAAGCACAGTTACTGCTTTTTATTGCTTTCTGCTTCAGGTGAGACCCAAAGCAGTGGCAGCAAGTGAGTCACCTGTGATGACGACATGGTGATGTGGTAGAACTTCCCACGTCCTCCCTGGGGAATGGCTCGGACAAAGAAAAACTTCCGACCGTCCTTGGAAAAAATCGGCTCTTCATTCTGTAAGTGACAAATTTAAGGGTTGTATTACTGTTAATTTATTGTACTTAAAATTGCTCAGCACTGCAAAACCCTGTGAAATTAATTCACAGCAAAATAGAGAGTGCTCTTTAATAGCAACCTCAGGCAAACAAAAAGCCCACTGAAAACTGGAGAAAGTTTTGAAGGTTATTGCTTCTTGCTCTTGGGAAAACAGACACCTTTCAGCTGTGGGAAGACAGGGAGACGGCAGCAAGGAGAGTTCCTTGGCTATAAAGTCAATTCCCATTTGCAAAGCAAAAAGTACACATACACAGCTGACAGCTTGGGGCAGTTGGAATAAAGCCTTTAGAAATGGTTTGAGCCTCGCTGGCAGAAGTATGACAAACCCTGTTTACTCTGCTGGAAGAACTGATGTATTCCTGTCCTCGAGGAAACACAACTAACAGCATCTAACTGCTGTCTTTTCCTACTCTCTTACAAGTGTTTATTTCACTGAATTATTTACAAAGGGGAGGATATCTTGCAAAACTGTCTTTGACACAGAGCTCCCAGGTGAACGTGATGATTGACTTTTATTGGGTGACTAGAACTTTCAACCAGAGATAGAAGAGACTCAGCGGGAAATCAAACACCACATATGGCAAGCAAGCATTTCCTGGAAGGGTCTTTGTCTTCTTTTTGTACAGAAACCTCGAGGCACGTGGGAAGTCTCCACTGCAGGAGATGGTTGAACAGCAGATTACAAGGGAAAGCAGAAGGATGGTCCATATGGTGTGACACAGCAGCACCGTACCAAGGGAACCGGCTAGATGAAGCTCCTCTACTCTGAATCTTGAATAGTTGGGACTAAAACAAGAGCTGAACCTCTGCTGAACCTCTCCTGTGATAGCAGGCTTTTCTGGGGACTGGCTGAGCTCTGCCTTCCCTGGCCCAGCTTCGTGGATCCTTCTCATATAAGGGCAGTCAACAGGGAAACTTGCTCACCCTCTTCTGGGTCCTCCTTCGGTTCAGTGTTAATCAAACACCCTGGCTTTCTGCTTGGCACGTATCAAGATACCACCCTGAACCAGAAAGAACTTGATTGTACAGGGAGACTTATGGCTAATGCAAACACCTACAGCAAAGAAATAAACATTTTTATTTCTCATAAGCTAACACATTATTCTTACTGTATGTTCCTTTGCTCCCAGTTCTTGACTGATTAATTCTTTTCCACTATTTATCAGATTTATCAACACGCTATTAGGTGTTCAAACTGTTTGGTTTTGCTTTTATTTTCCCCTACTTAGGTTTTCAGTACATTTTAAAATATGCCCATTTACAGCTTGTTGGAGCTCTATGAAATAATGGTTTCATTTGTTTCTGACATTGTTCTGGAACCTGAAACATGAAACTATATTATTTCCAAATGCGTTTCATGACAGGAGAAACCTCACTGAAAAACAACTGTGATAACTGGGGCAAACCTTCTGCTTGACAGGTTTTCCTTTACTGAGGTAAATAGCAATGAGTTCACCCTACATTTCTGTATCCGTGCCTACTGCGTTACATATTCCAGCAATATGTCTTTGCCAGTGAGAGCAGGCGTTGTGCAGATTAGTTTGAGGTTCATTCAGAGTTGCAGGGGAAGGAGGTACAGGGCACAGATGACAGACATGAGGCTTTAGCACTCGGCTGATGTTATGAGACAGCCTGTTTGCATGTTCTTCTTACTGAAAAGACAACACAATAATAGAACCAGAATTTTGTTTAGGATCTTGTCAGAGATGGTGACTTATCCCGGGTGGCAAATGGCGGGGGGGACATCAGGCTGAAAGGTTTTTGGAACAGGATTTTATGCTGTAGGGAGCTACAATGGGCATGTACTTGAGCCCTTGGTTGACTGTTACTGACTGAATCCCACAACACTAGAACAGAAGAGCCCTCCTTGAAAATAATAGGAGATCAGTTCAATGCTGGTAAAAGAAAATACTTTTCCTGTGCAGCAGGTAGGGAATTTTTGGAAGTTTTTGCCACAGGCGGCTTACGGAAGCAGCTGGTATCAAATGTGCCAAAAGAGATTGAACAAACTCATGATTCATTAACAGATCCTAAAGGGAATAGATATAGTCTCAAATGTCTGTAATCTTTTTATTGTAGATGCCGGTGAAATATGAGGGGACTGGACTGTGGAAAGGAGCCAGTTCACACGCTGTCCTTAAATCCCAGCAGAGGAAGCAGCGGTGAGACTCGGTAGGGCATTTCTGAAGTCCTTATGACTCTTCTTGTCTTTTTGCTCAGCTAGATCTTGGTATGTAGACAAATGAATGCTGCCCAAGCAGTCAAGGCCAGTTTCCAGAAATCCTCTGCTTTGTGCAGATGAAGGACAAAGCTGTCCTCATGTCAGCTACACAGAGCGATAACTCAGTGCTCTCAGAATCAGGTATAAGGGAAAAAAAAAGGTAAGGCAACTCTTCTTGCATGATTCCACAGCAGCTTAAATTGAAGCTTAAACCTGACTAAGCAAGTGCGGGTCCCTGATCCCATTTGCTTTTCTGGGACCTGTGTGAACAGACAGTGGCCTGGCGCAGGCAGCAGATCCAACCAGAGCTGCTCACCTGTGATGGGCAACTGGCCCCTGGCTTGAGGAGGAAGGAAATAGGTGGTTGGAGCTGTGGACTACCCGGTCATCCTCAGAGTTGAAGGAATAATCGCTAAACAAAGGATGACCCTGTGGCTGGAGAAGGAATTGGTGGGACTAACCAACTTGCATCACTATCAGTAAAAGAAAGAGGCAGCAGCGCCATTTCCAGCAACCTGTTTATTGCTGTGCATCAGAATGTTGCCACCAAAGACTTCAGCTTTGGTGGAACAGATAAGGTGATGGGAGGCTGCTGGAGGGCACTGTGACTCCTGGAGGGATCAGTGCTGGAGTTCAGGGTTGTGCAACACAGGTCAGTGAATCTGCAAATGGTCAGGAGAAGAAAAAACTACCGAGTGCCTCCAGAGGCTTATCCCAAGTTTGGCAGAATCAGAATGAACAAGGGGACAATGCTAAATTCAGTCTGAGTTTCTGTAGGTCTTAGAGAGGGGCATGAAGTCCTGGAGTAAGGAATAACAATTAAAAAAAAAGGTCAAGTGTATTCAATTGTGTTTGGAGAGGGATCACCGAGCATCACTGGATCTGCAGCCACCCGAGGAAGACTCCTCCGGTGAAAGAAGGAAAGGCAAGGTGAATGCAGGATGGTGGGGAGTGCACAAGTGCCTCTAACCCTGAGGATCTGCATGATCAAACGTGCACTGGGACAAATATTTGAAAGAGAAATTACCCACTTTATGGTGAGTCAGAGTGTCTGAAAGCCATGTGGACCCATAAGTACAGCACCACCAAAACCACCGACACATTAACATGGGTCAAACACTCATCATATTGCAGCACCACAGCTCCAAACTGGTCTGTCTGTGCTCTCATGGTTCAACACACCCCTTGCCTCCTGCTCTTCTAGAGTACAGTGCTTCACGTGCTTTTGGCTGGACTCCACGTATTTCCTCACAGAAATCAGTGGGAAAGCAGATTCTTTGAAATTTGTTTTTATTACTGACTGAGAATTATACTCCCATGAGAATTATGTTTTTCTGGTTCATCCTTAAGTTTTAAAAAGGAAACCAATTAATCTGAATAACCCAATCCTTTCCAGCTGATTCTCTGATGCATTTTCCCTTTCTCAGCACAGTCTCCTGCCCTCTCTGTCTGCTCCACCTTTGCCCAGATCTCAGAATTAATGATTTTGCTCTGTAGGTATTTATCCTTTCAGGGAAATGTCCCAATACTTTAAGTGCCATAGGGCCATAGCTCTGATAAACAGATAGATGGGACATGAATCCTTTTCTCCCTTTGCATTTTGGTAAACACTTTGTTGAAATCCAACAAAGTGTTAAAAATGTGCATCAGCTTTACTGTGACAATGACATCACCTCCTCTTTTGGGCATGCAGGGAAGATCTCTGTCCATCCCCTGCCACACTAAGCCCCTCGGGCAATGCTGAACTTCATCCTCCATCCCTGTCCCCATGCTCATCTGTGGTTGGGTGTACCACACCAACCACCATCTCTGAAACCAAGGCACCTGCACCAAAATACAGGGTCATCAACTGGAGGGGAGAGGAGCTCATACATCTGAGTATCAATTCCCTCCACTGGATGAAATCAGGACTCTTCATTTAAGTGCCAAAGACTCTGTTTGTAGCCAGAAGCTGCTTTGTTAGCTCTGGGAGATGAATTTGAGTATTTGAATTATGGGGCTCTGGGTCCTATTTCTGCTGCAACCTCTGTCTTTAAGGCACCATTAGGTCAGTTATGGGGTTGTTCCATGAGAAAAGGGCTTTACAGGGTGAAAAAGTCAGTGTTGTTTGCAAGGTTCTCTGAACTCCGCTTTTATTTTAAAAATCTCTTTTCATATCGCCCATTAACTACATGTAAGAATCATCACTAGTTTATCAAGCTGTCAGGATTAAGGCAAGGGAGTTGTAAAAGAAAAATGGTGTGAGGTTTTCGACATCTCAACCTTTTGACAGAGCAAAAGTCTTTAGTTTCAGGCTGAGGTGATCTGAAACACTAGGGAAAGAGGAGGACTGGAAAGAAAAATGCAGCCCAAAAGAACTGTTATCAGGGGAGGCCAGCCAGCCCGTGCAGGCAGTTTTGGAGGTTATATGTCACTAAACAATTTTGTGAAAATCTGCTGGTCCTGCTGATGTCAATGTCAAAGCCTACAGACTTTGGTGGAGTCGGAGTTGCATCCTGGCTTGTAATTAAATTTGTTCAGGCCACATTCACAATTAAATAAATAAACCGATTAAACTGCCAGTAAATTTTATCTTCAGCAGGTGCTCAGAAATTGTCTTATTTCTCCCTTGCTGACTCATTGTCTGTATATGACCATTACTGGCACTATTGGAAAATGGCTTCTGCACAAAAATTGAAACAAAGTTGTTTACAGCTATAATTCCTGCTTCAAAGAATTTGTATATTTAAGCAAAAGTATGAACAAAGTTCAGTCTGGCTCTTACGCTCAGAAGTGCACAAGCAAGTATATAAATAAAAGCAGTAAAAACTTCCAAAGTCCCTAGGCCATTTTGGTGAACATGTGCCTGTTCTTACTTGTGCAAAAGGTTTGAAAACACTGGCCATATCATCTGACAAGGAGTGACAGATACTTTCTAGCAAAAACCGTGTAAATACCATATATTTCTCATTATACTTTGAGTAATTTATCCTATTTTTAAGCCACACAGACAGCGACAGCAGTATTTCTCTTTGCCTGTGTTAGAGAGAGGCTCTCCAAAGATTTTGGACCTGAATAAAATTCATTTATGAACTTAAGTCCAGAAGGGAACATGAGATCATTTACTATGACCTTCCATACACAGACTATTAAATGTTACTGAGTTACCAAACTACTACTACAACAACAACAAAATTCAAATTCGTGGTTCGTATGCCCTATCATAGAACCCCCAGTATTTCAGACGGCTGAAAAAAGTCAACCCTGTCATCCTTGGAGACCCCCTCATGTCGCTGGTGAGTATCTTCTGATACTGATGTTTTTCTCCCCTCATCTCCTGCTCCCAGCCTACCGTGAAGTTTGTCCCTATTCCAGGAAGACCAGATGCACTTCAATTCCCAAGAAAAGGGTAAAGCTCCTATATGTTTTTCAGACCAGGCGTATGGAGTACTTTGAAGGAGTATTTTAAAGAATGAGGCAAGCAGTTAGATTCCTCGGTCCTCTTGAATTAAATCTGGGGTCTGGTCAATGGAGCATACAGATCAAGTTGGCCAACGAGGCAGTGGGTTTCTTCTTCAGGGGGAGCTGAATCATGCTGAGGGTCCATCGACCAGGTGAGCACGCTGCTTACCTGGCTGTCTAGAGAGGGGAATTGGGCACCTGGCTCATATGCATATACCTATATTAAAATGTCTCAATCAAGGAGTCTTCAGCCTGAGCTGAGTCACTCTCCTGAGCTCCTTCAGCAGCTGCCTAATGTGCATTTCATCTCCTCCTTAAAGAGGTTAGGGGACTCGCACTAGCATTTAACATTTTCACATCAGTCTCATAGTCAGACGCACAAGTCATGAAAATAACTTTCCAGTTATCTAGATTAATGTGTCATAGAGTAAAAGGTAAATACAGAAAATACAATTATCCTAGTAATCATATATTCAGTCAAAACTAGAATTTTAAGTAATTTTGTTGTCAGATATACAAGCAAAAGAGCTCTGTAATTTTTCAGATTCTTACAAAAGCTTTTGAACAGTGCTATCAAATGTCTCCAAAGTCCATAGCAAAAGTTATCTTAGTTTAGTACTGAGACGACTGACTCATTTGGCTGTAATGAACATCTTTCTCTAACCTCAAACTAGGTATATGATGTTTGGAGATGCAGCAAAGCAAACTATATTTCCCTGGAGCAGGCCTGTTAGAGACTGACAGATCATTTACTGCAGTTAGTCAGGACAAAGCACCATCTTTTAATGCCTGTCCATGTAGTAGGTAAATGACTAAAGAACCAGAGCAGTGTAGAAACACAAGTTCTACTATACTGCATTGATGGAGGTCCCAGTAAATAGGAGTGAAAGTATTAAAATTATCCTTGGATTGATAAATGGATCGTGTAAAGTACTTTTTTTTTTTTTTAAGATACAGATAAGGGAAATTTAATTTTCTCTTGACTTTGCTTGTCTTTGAAGCTTTTGTTTTCTACTCAAGCCAACACTGTCCTTGTGAATGTAAGGAATACTTCAGCAGCATTTTTACTCTATACCTGAGTATACCAGCAAAAGATTATTTGAGATGTTTGGAGCACAAAACCTGTCTTCTCTGTAAAATAATTTTTTATCTGGATCAGACATAGCCCGTTGCTGTAGGACAGCCACTGGAACAGAGGAGATCATTGTTCTTGCTGTGAACTGATGTACTACAGTTTCTACAGGTTCTTGGATCCTCTGAGCAAGCTGTGACAAAAATGTGAAATGCTTTAAATCTGGACTTGGAAAAATATAGTACAAGATCTTTATCTGACATGCTACTCCCTGTCTGGTGTTCACATAACCCATGAAAAACAGTTTTGTGTTGTGGCTGAATTGATATCAGCAGCTTCTCTCTAAAAAAACAGCTTAATCAAATCTGAGGTCACTTCACAAACTGACTGCTGGGGAAGTGTTATAAATGATCTTCCAGAGATTTACATGCTGGAAACCTAGAGGTTTTATATAGATATATGTTGAAAAAAGCCCCCTTTTCTGGGGAAAAAAGAAAAGAAAAGAAAAGAATAAAAAAAAAGAAAAATCCCATAAATCAAAACTCCTTGGGGGTTTAAATTTTCTATCCTATTTTCCATTTCTGTTTTTTTGCAGGTTTTATTTTCATCTTTGTTTTATTTCATTTGGGGGATGGGAGCACATAGCCATACAATGTAATAGTATTACGCACAAGTTACAGTGTCAGAAGAATTACGTGACACAGTTGTCTGTTAAACCAGGATATGAAACTGGATCAGTTTCTCCCCATTCTGTGCTCCATGTAAACTCTCATTGTTTTAATTGCCTCATCGACACTTTAATGTTGTCACCTTTCTTACATGTGCAAATAGCTGCAGTGTAACATAGATATTTTTGTCAAATTTAGCTTAAATGACTTAAAAGTTTCACCTGCATGATTTTGTCTCTAAATAGACATAGGCACTTTTAATAAAATGACCTTTGATCTTCTGTTTTCAACAGTGGACTTCTCTCCTGTCTGGAAGACCAGAAAACAACCACCGTACTGCTTAAAATCATCAGTCTCAACATAGGGTATGAAGGACTACCTCTGAGGTCAATAAGCCTCACACAGATACTGTCAGTGGGTGAATTTCCACCAGCATCAGCTTTTTGTATCTTTTAAATCCAAGTAAATTGCAGGCTATGAACTGTAGGACCTACCAGAGAAGATGGCATCTTCAATAAGAAGAACTTGTTGATTACTGGGAAACTCTTTTCTATGATAGAAACCATGCCACCTCCCAGGTGTCTTTCTCAGGTCTGGAAATCAGTTTTTCTCTTTGGGGGGGAAAACAAAGAAAGCAAAAAACTTGCCAAAAACTTGACTGCAAAGAGAAGATCACTATTACCTGTCTGTGCAGCCAGCCTTCGCTTTCATCTTCATGTTTCTAAAACAGAACAAGATCATTAAATACCATACTTTACGTGTGTTACATTTTATTTATCAGTGCAGGCAGCAGTTGGATTGAGTCCGAAAAGTTGTGCAGAAGCACAAAGAAACTGCTCAAATATGTGCTTCAGGAGTATAATCCAGTACCTGCTCTCCATGTCTTTCCTCTCTGATGAATAAGCATGTACTCATTCAAGAAAGCATTTTACTCGTAGAGACAAACCGCATAAATCCATGAGATATACTGTTCCCCAAAGAAATAAAGCTTGTTAAGAAGCAAATAAAGGTTGAAATAAAAGTTGTTAGGAAAAGATTCTGCACTGTGCTCTATGCACAGTATTGCATCATTTTTTTCAAGGTATAGGTACATCAGAACACTTTTCTACTGTGGAAACACCTATGCCAGTTTAGAAGATGGTATCTGCTAATACTGTTCCTGGCTTTTTAGGTGTAAAAAAAAAAAAAAGTAAATATTGCAAACATTGTTTATATTCTGTGTCTGCCTAAATAAATGTGTGCCAGCTGACTTGTTGCCAGGTAAGATACCTGAAATACTTTCTCCCTGCATGGGTTATGAAAACCGATGGCAAATGACCATTTGGCTCATCTCTCCTACCTTTGTGCAGACTCCTGTGGTGGCATCGCAGAGGGTCAGGATGGACACGTTCTGGGCCCTGTTCAGCCAGTTTACTGCCACCTTGGTGCTGGTTGCCCATTTCACCATGGTTATGTAGTAGTCCCTGCAAACACAGACATACATAAACCAAATCACAGTACTGACATCCTAACGAATTGCCACATGGCAGAAGCAGGCTGCTTCAGGCAAATGGTCCAGGAGAGATCTCTGGTTATTAAGAATGCTGCTTCTTGATGTCTCTAGGCTTCCTTATATACGGATTTCAACCCCTAAAAATGACATTTTTAGGGCTATGCAGGTGTTTTATCTGCCACTTCTGAAAGTCATTTTCAAAGAAGAGACAAATGCAGAGATAAAGAATCATTCAAGCTATTCCATCTTCCAAGAAGGACTGATACCCCTGGAGCTACAAATTTATGCACAAGTGGAAAAGAAATTGCAAACTATTTCCATTCTGTGCAGACTAACCGGCTGACTCAGACCCACCACTGCCAATGGTTGGATTCTTTATGCTTAGGAAGAGTTAATGGCCAACTACACGCCAAAAGATCCCCAAGTGTTGCACTGAAAGGAAAATAGCAAGAAGGATAGAGTTTAAGAGAGACACAGGGTTTCTGTAACGCAGATGCAGCTGGTTGCCATAAAGACATCAGCAGAGATGTGACAGTTTGCATTGGCAAAACTGCCATCCCACACTCCCTGTACCATCCTCTATTGCTGGACGTATTCACGTTGTGATAATACTTGGAGTAAACCACCAGCGTGGGCTGCACAGTCCTGTAATCGATATCTTTAGGAAAAGTCCTGTGCGATAGTGAGCAATGGAACCGCTTAGGCTGGGCTGGGCTGGAAAATACAGGATCACAAATAAATATCCTGATGGTCGCCTTCTCAGAGCCAGTACGTGGTGGGACTCCCAGTCCACCTCTGCAGCAATTCAGGGCTTCACCACTTCATCTGCAGGGTAAAACTCTGGCTGAGCTGCCAAAGCTGGTGATGTTATTATATACTGCTGGCTACGTGGGCCAAAGACATCCTTAAATTATAATATGACTTTTCACAGCATACGGTCTATAAAAAATTTATTAGTTCATTTGTTTGCTATAAAATATGTATAAGGAATTGTTGCTTTCATTGGAATTAATGTGCCGTGTCACTGGAGAGTACTTTGTGTTCTGGCAAGCGCTCCTGCATATACTGAAGAGAAAGGGCAAAAGCAGCAAAAGCCCATTTGTCTAGCAAAATAACAAGTTGGAAATTGATTTTGTAGTTTTCAGAAATATTTAGTGCCTGAATTTGGCTGGGGAAAAATAACAAAAGACCTCAACGATTGCATCCATGGCACTGGAAGGAAGGATACTTCCAGGTGAGACAACAGCAGTCTGAAAATTCAGTGCCTGAAATAAAATTGTAATTTTACTCTTTATCAGCAACAGCATAGGCCCTAAGAGGAAAAAAAACAACAAAGCAAAATTAAACTGTATAACCATCTCTTCTTTTGCTCCAAAATTAACTGAGCAGGCTCAGTCTCCCCAGAAAAGGAACGTGAATTTAGTACATATTGTGGCTTGGAGCATTTTTTCTATAAATCCAATTTAAAGTTTGAAGGACGTATATTTAATTTTTACATGCCTCTCGCTGTTTGAACACAGAAGCCACGGTTCTTTCTCAGGAACTTTTAATTATTATTTTAGGTCAAACATTATCTTCCCTACCACCCCAGAGATGGGCATGGAGTCTCAATTTTTCTCTGAAGCCTCTCCCAGCCATCAAGCCCACGGATACCCCAGCTGGCAGACAACTGCAGATACTTGTATAGTTATTATTCTAGCCTCAGAGTAGTGTGGAGTCTTTAATTCACTTCACATATCTTCTGTAGGACAACCAAGTTTTATGTTTTCCATTTTGCAGAGGAAAATGAGGCAAGAAGGTGTGATTCATCTCAGTTAATTTTAAACATCTGCAGCTCCGGCAGCTGCACTGGTTGAGCAGCCAGTGGAGAGAAACGGGCAGTCAGTGTATTTCCCAAGCCCTCTTTGCCTGAACTGTCCCAGATTTTATACAGAGCTGACTTTAGGAGAACCTATTTCTTCCCATAGAGTGAAATCCAGACCAGCAGGTACCCGACCACTTTGTTTGTAAACATCCACATCAGAGCAGGTTTCACCCTCCCAAAGGGAAGAAATAACTTGCCCGAGTCCCTTCAGGAAGGGTGCAGTTATGCTGAGCTTCGCAATGTATTTCCCCATCCCAGTAAAGATGTTGGTGGTTGGGTTTGCAATCACCTGCGACTGGTTATGGTGCAGCGCCCTTATTCATCATGTAAATTTACTTGGCTGTTTTCTGGAGGTCTGAATCTAAAATATGAGGTATGATTCTACGATATGAATACTAAAAGTACGACAACAGTAATAAAGCCATAAACACCACAAAGAACAGACAATGATATTTTATCATAGAATCTCAGACTGGTTTGGGTTGGAAGGGACCTTAAAGATCAATGTGGCCAAGTGGTTGGCCACAAAGATTATGTGGCCAAGTGACAGGCAGCAGCCCAGCCTGCAGTCCCTGGGGCACAGCTGGCTCCTGCCTCTCATCCAGACTCGAGTTGTCTGAGTTTCTCCATTATTTATTTGTTCATGACCTATGCAAGGACCCATGATGATTTCTGCACTCAGGGGAGATAACGTCTTTCTTTAATTTGTCACCTGGGATGCAAATATGATGTGAGAAATAAGTTGGATCATGGTCCAATTCCGATCACCTGCTGATGTAACTCTTGGGCTCAAATGGTTTTCACCAAAATAAAAAATGCCTGTGAGGTATTAAATGTTATAATAATTTTTTTTCCCCTGCAATTGCCACCCCTTCCCTTCACTTTATTTTTCTTACAGAAAAGCATGGCATTGGAGAAAATTTGGCAAAAATGCTCAGAATGAAAGATTTTTAAAACGCGAAAATTATCAAAATTATACATTTTTCCCCAAATATGTTTTCCCATCATCAACTTTTTTTTTTTTTTTAACTGAAAAATATCCCAATTCTGTGGAAAATTTCTGACTTCCTTTAATTCTGGAAGAAAAAACACCCTGGCATATCTCCACTTTATTCGCAGCTTTATTAATTGTACTAAACCACTTTGCTCCAGATAAAAAGAACACCAAGAAGTACTGCTCTGTCTATATATCATCTGCATGAACAGATTGAGCACGTTGAAATGCTTCAGATAGGACTGGTCCGCTTGAAGATCCTTATCACCAGCTTCCCCCGCTTCTTTGAAACTCCCTTCTGTAACTAACTGTATGGTATATCCCTCTTGTCTATTTTAATGAAATGTTATCTCACTAATCCTCTCATTTCAGAAAACATATGCATAATGAAAATGCACCCCTATTGCTCTACCAGCACTGCTTATATCATGCCCTAGGGATGGCAATTGCCATGGTTTTGATGAAATATACAGAGACTAATTAATTATGATATATTTTGCATCATTTTACAATATTGATTGCAACCAAATAAATTACAGCCACCCATAACCATATAGGACAAATTTATTAACAACACTTGGATCCTGCAGTCTGAAGTTATTACTATAATTAAAATGTTTCTGAGTCTCTATGTTTACACAGTATGCTAGGAAGAGAAAAATGATATTGTCCAGGAGCTGCAGTTCTGATACTGTGATTGAGATACTGTGATGGGGATACTGTGATCCTGAATTCCTGCCTGCTGTATACAGATGTGAAGTTGTATTTTTGAAAGGCAAGTGCATTTATGCCCATTTGGTTTGGTCACAGGTCATACATCTTTTGTTACATAAATGAATTTTCAGTGAAAACCTGTTCTGAGGCTGACACTAGCTTTCCTAGCAAAGAAAGGCAACTCCCACTGTAAATGATCCCACTGGTTTAGTATCCTCTCATCAGATGACTGCACAGCCTATCCACATGCCTTACATATTTATCATGCATAATGAAGATCACCCCTGCTCCCTCCCCTGCCCTCCAAGCTGCCCTGTTTCATTAGCTCTGTGCTGTACCTCTGTCTTTTTTGGCACTGGAATTACAGATCCAGCAACCTAATCTAGCAATCAGTAGAAAAAGGTGAGCATGCGTGTTGGTCGGATACTCCTACATGAACAAGTGATGTGCCTGCGAACGACAATCTTGCAGCATTACACTTGGAGAGGTCATTACTTCAGATGTAGAAGCTGAGTCTGATTTCTCTTGGCCTGCTATAAAGCTATTTCAAGTTTAAATCACAGTTATTGAAATCTGGATTTGGATTCTAATCTCCAAGCTTTGCAGGGAGGAGTGTCATGCATTATCTAAAGCTGCTTCTCTCCTGAGCAACATGATCTTCCTTTCAAGTGTTCACAGACCCACAAGCGTAGCTCAAGCTTTGACCGCATGCTGAAGTCTAAGCCAAACTTTTAAACTCTTGCTGAATGCAGACTTAAGCACTTACTTAATTAGAAATAGGCGTCTAAGTAGTTGGCTGAATTGCAAGCCAGCTTCTAAAATACACTTGCCCTAAAAACAGCAAAAAGCTTTCCTTTTTATTTTTAATGAAGACTGGGCAATGTACGTGAAGAATGTCCGCCTGGTTTCATTCCTATGTTGACGTCACGAAGCAGCGAGCTCATGTTTGCTGTGTTATAGGGCTGCCCTGTTTCTGCTTCATGGTCTTTCACACAGGCTGCAGACAATATCCCTTCTACAATGCCTGTGGTTACATGTGAAATGAATGTGTTCTTATGGATTTGAGGACATTCTGCCAAGTTCTCTAAAAATAATCCTACTCTGAAGTCAGTCTGTATCACAGCAATTTCAAGTAAAAAAGTAATAATGTGTTATAAAATACATGTACGAAGAAAAATAATTTGAAAAATTTTAAGCATGTTTATACAAACAAAACTCTTCGATACTGGCAGAGAAAGGTAGTGTAAAATGGCCTTGAAAAAAGTCAGAGTCTGATTTAAAATGCCAAGAGAACTGGGGTCCAGCATCCCAGGGCGAGAAAGCACCTACCTCATTCTCTGGTCGTCTGGGGGAGTCATTTCCAGGTCATGAGTAGGTCCATTCAGACCAATCACATGCAAAGAAATAGTTGGATTTTCCATCCCAGCCTGGATTTTAAAATAAGAATAAATTACCATATCTTATACAACACAGAATGGTTTTGATTTATTTTATCCCCATGGATTATAAAATGCATTCCCATTGTATGGGGTTACAGACTGGACTGCTGCAGTCGTTCACAGGGAAACTGCAACTGTAGTGATGTGGCACAGAGGTGTGGAAAGGTGGGGAGGCACAACCAAAAGGTAATTTTACTTAGGACACCTCTAGCCTTGGTGGAAAATGCTACTCTTCACAGTGACTAGAAATATTGCTATTTTATGTATCTTTTGATAAGAGGTTGTCTAACAGGATGATTTTGTATTGTAGGAAAGGGCATCCTCTGCTGAATCATTGTTACTTCCCACAAAACCTGCCTATGTTTGGATCTCTCTCCTATTAAATTATGGTTTAATTTGAACCAACACGTGAGGCCTTAGATAATCAGCTCATAAAGCGAGACACCCAGAAGAAATGACTGCAGCACAGTACACTCCTGTACTGTCTTACAGTAGAAAATTACAGAATTCCAGCAGCAGTGTATCAGTACTGGTGGAGAGCTGTGCCAGTCCTGCGTACCCGCTGCGGGACTGCTGTACAGGTCTCTGCAGTCAAGGAGAGGTTGGCTACTAAGGCTTTTCTGTCTTTCACTGTGTTCTTTGTAATGCTCAGGCACAAATCTCCAAACCCAGACTATCTCCTCTGACATTAGGCCATCCTGGATATTCTCAGGAAGCCCAAATACTAACTTTTCCCTCTATATAAAAGAAAATGTATCTAAAGGTAGAAACGCTGGCTTCCAAACTCTCAGACACCAACAACTCCATTCTAGCGTGGAAGCACAATTGCTTTTGTGTGGGTACAAAGCAAGAATTTTAAAATTTTATTTTCATTATATTTAGAATGACTAATACTCAAACAAGAAAACTGCAATTTTGCAAATGCAACTAAAGAGTAATGAAGACCACTAGGGAACAGCTGATCTTCCCTTAGATCTGTTTATTTTCATTGCTTACGAATGTGCATTGTTATACAGTCTCCTGTCTGAATCTACTGGAGAACAAAAAATTTTTTTTTTGATAGAACAACAGGACTCTTGGTTTTATTTTCCCTTACCTTTGGATAATGATACGTTTTAACAGTAGGGTAAAGGCTGCCAGTGTATACCGGGATCTCCATGGTGGGGACTCTGGAGGCATTAATTGTTGCATATGCTAACCTGGTGCCATCAGGAGACCACCAATGAGCAATATGAGTCTTCAGGATCTCCTCTAATTAAAAAAAAAAAAAAAAAAAGCGAGAACAGAAAAAAGGCTATTAGACGTAAATTACTATTTAGCAATAAATGAAACAGCCTAGATATGAAAATCCCAGTCTAATCACAGCACAGCGAGGATGCCACAGGAATATCAATTAAAAATACTCATTAAATTACACCATATACACAAATGAACACAATTGATAACAATTACTGTGAATATATAGGTTATTAAGCATAATCATCTTGCTCAAGAAACATCAAATGATTCATATTAGTACACACATTCATGACAGCATAAAAGGCCCTGCTACTCCTACTCTGTGTCCCATACATGGATACGTGAACATATATACGTGCATGTGCTGGCAGAGCTTGGGTCCTACCTGCCCAACAGTAACATAACCGAGGCTCCCTCGGGGCTAACAGAGAACTGCGATGACTGAGGTTTAGTTCTCCTCCACAAAGAGTTCACAAAATCATACTAGACACATATCAATGGATTCAAACAGCATTTATACTTAGATACAAGTGCTTCAGCTACAATTTAAATCTGCCTAAGCTCAGTTGACAGTTGGGAAAAAACGAAAATAGCAATTTTTTATAAGTTATGCAATGCTGGAACTTTGAAATGCTTTACAAGATGCGAGGCTTTGCAGTCTGTGGCTTGGATACCATCTTGACTCCTATCCCTATTTCATTTTTTAAATCGCTTTTGCAAAGCAATTTTCCATAAGTAGCCAGGGTCAGAGACTGATCCTTTCGACCATGGAATTTTGGGATTAATGATTTTTTTGCAATTTGAATAATTTAGTTGCCATTGAAAAGGTACTCAGAAAGATGCCAATACAAATACGTCAGAGTTCAAGTATGTAAGGAGAAAACAAGATTGCCATCATAAGAAATTATTTTGAAGACTGGCAGAACCTAATTCTCATTAAACACAAATTCAAAGAACTTCTAGTTTCTAATACTTTTTCTTATCATTTAATATCCTTCACTGCAAAGATGACTTCAGCTTATAGATATCCAGAAAAGATATAAAATTCACTCTTTGTCCAAAGTGTCTCCAGTTACTGACATTTGGAAGACACTGACTTGGCTTTTTAAACCTCTCATTTTGCGAAAGGCAGTAATATAATCCATTTTCATTAAGAGGCTTAATATCATGAGTCATTCCTATTTAAACCATAGCAGAAGGGCTTGCATATGCTTTACAGATTGATGGGCAGGAAGACAGGTCCCATTACTTTAATGTGAGAACAAGAATTAAAGAGGCTGCAGAGTGTTTCTAAGCCTTCACCATGAAGTTCTGCCACACAAGTCCAAGCAGCTCTAGTGTCCGCTATTATTGCTGGTCATTGGAAAAAATGAATGAGGATTTTCAGAGTTCAGACCCACCATGTTTGTACACCACCCTATGATGACCCGTCGATCCAACCAGGATGTCCCTCTGGTCTGAAGAGTAGAAACTTACCAAAGACTGTTTTATTTCTTTTAAAAAATTCTTGGATGAACGATCCTTGGAGAATAGCCAGGCAATTATATTCATAGAGCAGACAAACACCTTTGTTAATCCAGACTTGCACATGGCTTGAGATAAAACTTAAGGTAACATTAGAAAGGGTGCAACAGAAAAATCACCCTTGATAGTTATGCTTCTACAAATAACAAATTAATTAAGCAATACTTAATGGCAACATGTAAGTGAGGTTTTGGAAAGACATCTAGGAATTTGCAAATACTACATGGGAAAGCACATCTGGCAAATTTGCTTTGCTGCATTGTCCCACCTGTTGTGTGTATGTTTAAAAGATGCTGCTTTTGACTTTTATATCGGTTGCTCATTAAAGAGATAATTAAGAGCATAAAGGAAAAGGAGTAAAAATGGATGGCAGATGAATCCTTGACATTTTAACATTAATTAGGAATTACTTTATTCAGCAAACATTTTCTCCAGGATCTCAGACTTAATGAAGCAGTTCTGCTGAAGGACACATGCCAAGAAAGGTTTTAGTGCAGGTTTTGTGGTCCTCTGTTAATGAGATTTAATTGTGTGAACCTTTACCTTGAAACAAATCCAGGACCTTGCCCTTATTAGAGAGATCAGTTAGTTTTAGCAAACCAGAGAACATTCTTATGAAATATAAAATGCATTAGTACCAGAAAGTTTCAGCTGAAAGTAAAACGTAATGTGCAGACAATTTGTTCTTGGGAACACTTTATTCCTTGCACTTGCATTTACCACATCTCAGAAAATCAGTTGCATTCAGTACTCCTGGGTCTTTCTAAAGTTAGTTCAGATCCTACCTCACGTATACGAGAAACCAGGTTCTCCTTAAACACCAAAGCCCCCTCCACATATACCTCATGACCTCCTAGCTAAGAGTATTAAGTGATAATTGAGCAAAACTTTTGCTCTCTTCCTCAAAGCTTGCAGTCGTTGGGTGCTACACGATGTAGGGATGCTGTGAGTGAGCTGCGGAGATTCCTCACTGTCAGTTGCTGGTGGCTCCGTGCTTCTTCTTTCTCCACAGATTTACTTGCCAGCCATCACACTGGGGCATGCAAAGCCTAAAAATAGTGAGAATGAAGTGTGCAGTTGCCTTAACTGAACAAGGACTGTGATACTGCCTGTTCAGACCTGGTAGCTGGGTTCAAGCACAGTGTCTGAGGTAAGTCAATGTCTATTCCACGTTACCGCGTTTGATACTGAACCATTCTGAAACAGCTGGATGACCTTGCTTATAAGTAATGACTCTTTGGTGGGGACACATATTAGCCAGCTGGTAATCCAGTGAAATGCTTATGCTCAAGGAGTGTTACAGTATGTGTGTTTTAATCCCTTTTCTCGCTGAATAAGACTCAATTGAGTGACCATTTCAAAGCTGTGTGAAAAGAAGAGTCTTCTAAGTTAACAGACCCTCAGGAGGAGCATTTGAAGTCCTAGGTCAGAGTATATTCCGTGACAACTGGGTATATATCCATTTTAGAGACTTTAATATCACTGGATGAGAAAAGAAACTGGAGGCAATAAAAGAGGTGTGATGAGAGGAATCTTCCCTGAGCTGAATTAAAGGTTGCTGCATTCATCGCATCACATAGGTGGTAGTCATTGGTATCAAGACCTGAACAGCATCCAGAGTGAGTCAGGCTGCCCTCAGCAGGAATGTCATCTCTTCAGAAAAATGTGTTTGCTGGTAGATGCTTTCCTGCTCACTGTCAGGAAGCAGAAAGAAGTCCCTTGCTGTGGTTCTCAGCTGCAAAGTAACAAGGCGTGATGAATCTCGGTTTGGATGTAGCATTTAGCTGTGATACCATAAGAGCAATCCATTAATGGACTGCACAGTGGATCAGAGATTGGATGGACATTTCTACCAGGTGTGTTATCCAAAACTAGCCCAGCACATGTATAAAAGGAAAGGAAGCCTCTGCTTGTTTCAAACTTTGAGTTTATGCCAGCAGTACTTGCAAGAGCAATGAAATGGGAACTTGTATCTTACGTTAGGTAACAAACTTCTCAAGGAATCATAGGAAATAGGACTGGAAGGGATTTCCAAAAATGATCTGGCCCCTTCCTCCATGGACAATATCCACCCCAATCCTGTAAGAATCTTCACAAGTGGATTTTGCTATTCCTTTTGATACTTGTACAGCACCTTTAGCAGAGGTTTGGCCATAGAAATCAAACACTCTCAATTTTCATGTCCACCTCTGTCTAAGCACTGAACAGCCCCGCTGAAGCACGTCCCAGACCTCTGCCTTCCCTTATAGAGTCAATGCAGGGAAAAGCATCAGGGCTTTATTTTCTGCAGCCTCCGTGGCAACCAGCAGATTCTGGATAAAACCTGTTGTATGGACCACATTTGGAAATCCACACAGATGGTTTTAATGTTGTGAACCATAATCTGCCAGTGTGGTATTTCTACAGACATTTCCATGACAAATCCACTTCCCAGGCTTGCGCAGAGTTCTAGACTGGCAGTTCCTCTTTATTAACAAGTACATGTAAACGCCATGGCCGTGGGGCTTTCTTCATGCATTTTTAAAAATCCAACTAGTTCTGTAGCCTTTGTCCATTCTGAGTCCTATTTGTGATTTATGCCTTTCTACTGAAGCTGGCAAAGTCCTGGCCTGCTGTTAGGGAAAGGACGAAGCCTTCACCGATGACTGACTGGGAAATCCATTGGTAGCTTAGAGGTTTCTTCCAATTTTTGAAGTCGCCACAAATAACTTGTAATTTTCAAGTGTGAGTTAACAGAAACAGAGACTTGCACAAGAAGACAAGGGTGCTTGGACAGACCAGTCCTCTGACAGGTATCATTGCAACCCCTTTCTATCACTTCCCCCCCAAAAAAGAATAAATATGATGTCGGGAGAAAAACTGAGGAAAAGGAATAAAGATAATTTTCAAGTGAAAAAATACATTTGTTTTTCTGTCATCACAGTCAGCAGAGGCATGTAGCTGCATTAGCTGTATAATTTACCCACTGAGGCTATATATATTACACCCCAATTCCCACGTACAATGAAAACAGCTGGAGACACCACTCTGATCCGCCACTTTCCTTTGGCCGCCCACGTGCATCTCCTCCGTGCAAGGCAGGTTCCCGTCACTCCACAGCCATCCTCCAGATGTGCCCGTGCCCCTGTGTCCACGTTGCCACCCCTTGCAGTGGTAACCGTACCAACACAGCCCCACTGGCGGTGGCACATAAAGCCTTTCTACAGGAGTGAGCAAGTCAGTGAAAGACTGGTCCTACGAGCTTTTCAGTCTTTAACTGCTAACGCCTTCTAATAAGAAGGCCCAGGAAAAAAATATTACAATGAATGCAAAGAAACTAACCTTTTCTGTTCCAAGAAAAAATGACTTATAGATCCGTACTGCAGTTAAACAAGAGATCTGGAGATCTGAATGGTGTGTCCACCCTTGGTGAAGCCTCTTGTGTTATACAGATGAGCTGCAGTTAACAACTGCAGTGTCATTAACTTCAAAAAAGTAAATTCCATTTATAACAGCTGAGGAGGTGTCCTTGGAGACTGAGCAGAAAGGTTTTTTTAACTGCATCTAGAAAAGTAGAAGCTTTCTGCATCTCAAGAGGTCAAAATAAGGGTGTAATGGGTACAGGCACTTAGGAGGTTTTACCTGTTAAATAAATCAATTTCTTTTACACAATTAAAATTCTTTTCTTGTTCCAGACATTGCATTTTCTTCTTCAGTAGGATATCAAAACAATATTATTAATGTTGTGCCCAGAGGACAAAGACAGATAATAAATAGTTTGATTCACCTTTGAGTAGATATAGATACATGAACACACATACACAAACATATCTAGTTTTCTGTTAATTTCAGAATATTTTAATTTTTACACAAAGTCTTATGCAAGATTTTTGACTGACAGAGGGAACTTCCCCTTCTATGTTGTTTACTGCTGATGTGGTGCTGATGTGGTAAAGTGCAGCAGTTCCAGGAAGCATAATCAATGGTTTTGTTTGTGCGATGTATTGTAGCTGATACTCAGATCATTAAGTATTTGGTGTGCTGAAGGCATTTTGCTGTTTTATTAAAACTGTTAATAAAAAGGATTTTAAACAAAATGAAATTAAAGCCTAACATAAAGGCCACGGCTTATATTAGGAAAGAAAGCTCAAAAGAATTTGTCAGTAGGAAGCATCAAAAGAACATAAGAGAGAACAGAGAACAGAAAGGGGGTCTAGGAAAGGAGAAAACAAAGACTTCTGAGATAGCAAACCCCCAAGAGTTCTCATAGAAACATCAAATAAATACAAATGCTTATTTGACAGCTGCCATCAGCTTTAAACCCAATTACTAGATCATCTCAAAGCACCAACCACATGTCCAAATAGGTTACTATTGTATAGTTTGAAAGCAAGTATTTTTACCCAGTTAGGGAAAACACATTGTTCGTATCGGCCTTCACTGACATGTGTTTCAGGGATGGCTTTAGAAGACCACCGTGCCATCTTTCATACGTATGCAAGCAAATTTTTCTCTCAGTTGCTGTAGTGTAGCTCTACACTGACTGCCATTAAGTCATTGTAATAGGTATAAAATAGGTGTAAAAGTAGTTATGTGTATGCAAATAGTATAAAACTGTTTCAAATTACTATATCCAATCTACATTTTCCTGTGTTGACATTATTTTGTGATGATGTCAGCAATAGCCCTGCAGCACTATTGATTTCAGTGCAATTAATCCTCTTTCACAGTTGTCTAATTGAGTCAGGTGGAAAAAAAGTAATTCTGCAGGGCCACTAAATAATTCAACAACCTTTTGTAGAAAAAAAATAAAAATATCTTTTGGCTGAGCCCAAATTCCAGGCTCAGCCCAATTCCACAGCCACTGTATGCAGACAACAACCATTCTCAAGGTGTTTATACCATCATCCAAGAGATCCTTAAGAAAACCAGAGCTGCAATGCTCCCCCCAGTGACCCTTTATTCCTACTGGAAACACCCAGCCCCCTCTGCCACTGACAGCCAACAAGCTTATGAAGAATCAACTATTACTTGCTTTCATGGCATTTTTGAGGACGTGCTTTAGAGAACACTTTTTCAGCATCAAATCCTTGATCCAAAAAGCTCATCACCCGATGGCAGCAGCATTAGGCAGCCGTGGAGCTGAACAGGCAGAGGCGAGGAGCTCCCGTGTGTTCTGCAGCCGTGAGAAGGTGGCAGCCCCTCATCTTGGGGAAAGAAGCCCAGCTAGGAGACTTGCATCTCCTCAAGCACAGGGAAGGTGTGGGCTGCAAGTGTCATTAATTTCCCCTTAGTCATGCGGTTTAATCGCTTGAACGCATGTTGTTTTCCACTCGCGCAGCCTTGCAGCTCCTTGCTCATGCAGAACATTGTGTGGAGACAGCAGGCGAGGGTTTGGCCAGTGCTTTCTGCCTCTCTGGGCACAGATGCTGAGGACCTGGAGAGAAGCTCATTTCAGCAGGGTGGTTCTCGCTGGGCATGGAGGACAACCCCATGGGACTCTTGATGTGTTCTGCGTGGTCAACAAGGTTGCATCTTACGTCCACATCTCTTATGTGGGCCCCAGAGCCGCTGCATGGACTGAGCCAAGCCCAAGTTCAGCAAACAGGCAAACCCCATGAAATCTGAAAGCAAATGGACCGTGGGCCACCTTCGCTTCTGCAAGATGAAGGTGGCTCTGTGTAACACCACCACAAGCTGCCATGCTCCAGCATAAGACTTGTCACCAGTGGATGCTCTCTGATACCTGGCAAGGACCCCCGAGGGAACGAGGGATGAAGAGCAAACAGCATCCAGCAGACCCAGAGTGTGCGCATCGGCGGCAACTCTGTCAGCCAGCCTGGCCAAAACCTGACCACTCCAACCTGGGCTCCTTATCTATAGTCCCAACTACCAGCAATAGTACATAAAAATAAAATACACCATTGTTTCTCTGAGGACAATCTTTAGGACACCTCCCCTATAAGGAGTCATGTTAGGAAGGCATCGAGCTGCTGAGACAGAAGAGACTTTCTGAGGCTACTCATCTCGCCCACAACAAAACTGCTGTTTTAATGCTTGTGGGGTTTTTTTTTTCCCCTGGTCCATTGATTCTTCTAATTTGTTGTGTTTCCAACGCTAAAGGATTCTGTAGTTGTTACATGAGTCAGGGCTTTGGGGTGTTGTTTACAAGGTTATTGACAAGTAGCTGCCAGACCTTCTTTGCTGAGTGCTTGAGGGTTTCAAAATGCTGGTGGTATTGACTGCTGGCCTGATCCTGTTCTCAGGTACATCTCTGCAGCTCCTATCAGAATACATGCAGGAGGCCAGGCTCAGGCTGTAATAACTAAGAAATTACGAATGTTTAAAATCTCCCTCATTCGTACAAGTGGATTTGTTGAAAAAAAAAAAAAAACCCCACTAAAAAACCAGATGCACAGAAGTTAGTGATGTCATCTGAGAAGTACAAGTGGATTCTCACAAATAAGAGAATTCAGCTATTTGGAAATGGCCAGAGGGGCCGGGGGCTCCTCCAGGCCGTCTTCACCTCCTGACACGCTGAGCACACTCAGTCGTACAAATTCCACTTGAGATGCAAAAAGCCATGGAGAGGAGCTCTCTCTCAGATCTCCCGTGGACTCTGTGTCTCCACCAGGAGCAATGAGCAGCTCCCCAGGAGGTCTGGCACCCCTTCCAGAGCAACCCCAGCCGGCAGGCAGCAGGCAGAGTTACCACGTGTCATACACAATTCCATACTATCCGGAGGGCACGTCAGTATTTCTGGGCCTGCTTTTCAATAAACGCTGTCCTACTTGGACAAACATGGCAGAACAACACGGAGTTGCCTCCACATCCTCCTTCTGCTCTTTTCAGAAGTTTCCTTCTCTGTGCTTCTGGCTTTCTCTCCCCTGTGCACCATTTTTAGCAATCCTTAGTTGTTTGCTCTCAAAAGCCTTAGTGATTAATGGTCACAATAGCGCCTAACAATTAGCAGATTTCCTCCTTTGGTGGTGTGAGTCAGTCTCAGCCACAGTAAAAACCTCTTGGACCATCCTGGCTAGACTGACATGCAGACATTTCATCAACACAGGCAAGTCTGTGATCTGTCAGGATGTCGAGATGTAATAATGAAAATGGGGACTGAATTATGAAAGTAGAAATATTACTTAGAGATCATATCATCAGATATTCCTGTTTCTAACACTCACTCCAAAGAGCAAATGCATCTAGAAAACCCGTCCGCAGTGACACACTGCTGTATGCCACTAATGCATAATAAGAATGTATTTTTCCATCACCTGGCATAAATATAAACCCACAGCCTGTTGTCAGCTCTCCATGAAAGCCTGTTAGCTAGAGGCACTAAATCTGTAGAAACTTTTCCTGGCAAAAATCTTCTGAGTAATTTGCACTGCAGCTCATTGCTGTGGGTAAATGCTCATTGCAAGGTCATATCGTACCTTTTCAATTGCTAAGGACCTAGACAAGACAGAATTCATGTTGCCCAATTGACTGGATACAGTAGGGCTCCTATAGTAAAATCCTTTTTTTTCTTCCTCCTCCCTCCACCCCCACCCCCGCCATTTAACAGGTTGCTATGGCTGGAAATACAATTTGCTTATCTGTGCAAAGCAGTGAGACAAATCAAGGCTTTCATTATATGCTGATTATTACTCTATTCAAACCTGCTCAAGTAGCTTCCACTTCACCTTTCCTTTAAATTAAAAGTTACAGGTTCTTCCCAACTAATCTATGGGTTTTATGATAGGAGGAAGATGGACAGCCAACCTTGACTCGGGGGATCCATTTCAATAGGTACAGACATATCAAGAAAGTTAGTGATCACAAAACCCTCTGAATTTGACTATCAAAAATTCATTAGACTATTGCAATAGTTCAAGAACACAAGTGCCCAAAAGCAATCTCTTTTAATGTTTCATAAAGAAATATGAGAGATAAGAAGACTGAACAGCCTGTCATTGCTATTAAAGAACTTGATTCTTCGACCCTGTGGACTTCTATCAGCACTTGCTCAAGCTGTCTTTCACGTGAATAACTCACATGATTTATTCACCCTGAGCAGCACCTGCTAGTCACCTAGCATGAGTCGTAATAAACGTCAGTTAATATTGCAAAATAGAGCCCTGCTTTATAAAATGGGAACTGTAGCGCATTGACTGAGTTTAGTTTAGCTCCAAATTTCTTACCCAGTTTAAACTGCTACAGTCATTGAACAGCTATTAAAAACCCACTCAGAGTTTATATTGCCCTACTATGGCAATATTCCCAGAGGTTTCAACCTGAACAGTGATTCAGGATCTGGCTAACTGAGAGATTTAGCTCAATAATGACTCAGAGGATGAATCTGATTTTACAGTACTGAATAATCAGAGGAACTACTGAGATCAATAGAGTTACCCAGGAATAATAAAAAAGAGAGCAGGATAAAACCAGAATTCAAATTCATTTATAGCAATATTTCAGAAAAAATACGCCTATTAAATAACAGAAACATTTATTATTAAGGAAGGTAGTGGCATATAGCAAGATTATGCCACTGTTGGACCAGTGTGGTTTGACTGTGTTTCTCAGAGTGGTGGCACTTGCATGTTGAACAGAAATTCTGTTCTTCCTAGGTGCAAGTCTTGAAGGACCTTCACTATGGACTGGGGTAAGAACACAGAAAAGACAAACATACCTGTAGGGTAACGTCCACCAATCAAAACCTCTTTGATCTCTACTACCAGGAAATACTTTTCTTTTTTTTTTTTTCCCCAGTATTTTTGAGCTATGGACTATTGCGTAGTAATTCTAAATCTCCTGGCAAAAGCTTGCATAGTGACCTTCCTTGGGCCACTTGGAGTTACCCCACCTCTCTTCAGGGAGCTCCAGACCCCAGGCTGAAGCCCACTAGTGCCCAGCAGATAGTTACGGTTGCTCTGGGTACAGGGGCTGTCTCCAACTGCACCACAACAAGAGGGAAACTCGCGTGGTCCCCTGCACCTAGAGCAAGGCCACCGAGTCTGGGTAACTCTCGTTGACATCCACGGCCCGGAAACTCCCATAAGTAAGTGAGATGATAGTAAATAAAACCCAGAGGTTTGCATACGCACAACGCCCGATAGGGAAATACTGGCAAAGCAGAAATCAGCTTGCAGCGAACAACATCTTTGCAACAACCGCTGAAAAGCCCTTTATAGTAGGAATAAGCACATGCCCAGGCAAGGGAAGACAAATGAGGGAAACACCTTGTCTTCTAGTGAGGTGGAAGGAGGTGGAAAGCAAGCTATAGTGAGTGTTTCCATTCACATTTGCAGAGCACAGAGGGTATGAAGGCCCTCAAGGGCCCTGAAGGGGCACCGGTGGGGTGGGCTGGTGTCACCCAGTTCTTGCTGACGAGAGGGGAGATGCTGGGGATTGTCAGGCACCGAGCACTCGGCGCCTTGCCCGGCGAAGGTCTCGTCCGGGACACGTTTCTCATCACAGGCACTACCCCTCCATATGTCTAAATTTGCTAACATTTTTATTTTTGAATTTATGACCACTTTAATTTCCTCCGGGAGTCCAAAGTTGGTGTCTCTAACGACTGCTGGTTTTACTTTAAAGCTACAACAATTAGAGTCTTCTAATGAGAGTTTTAATTGGGTAGTGACTTAAATACCAGATGAGTTTAACTATTCATCCTGGAAATGGAATTCCAGAGATTTAGATTTTTTTTTAATTTTGTTGTATTGATTTGAGTTTTCTATTCCATGTTGTATCTTTTTTCTCATAGCTGTACACCGATTCCACTATTTTTAACTTTTTAATTTCAGCTGACAAAAACCCCATCCATAAACCAGCACATAAAAAATTCTGAAAAAAAACCCCCAAAATGCATAGAAATGTACATATAAACACACACACACACACAGAGCCATGCAGTAACAGCAAAAAGAAATTGTCTGCATAATTGGATCTAAAACTGGTAGGGAAAAAAATTTATTAAAAATGAATATCAGAGAAAGGCAATTCAGAATTTTAAGGAAAAAAAACCCTGATTAATTAACTGCAAATTATAAGTATTACTTTGAATTGCGTTGTACAGAACAGTATCAAATTACTAATTATCCTTGCCCGCTTTGTTCAAAGATCATGAATGTGCATTTTAATTTCCACTGGAGTAAGCTAAATATACTGAGAACCAGCATGTAGAATTTTGCAGAAATCGCTGGGGATGAGGGAAAACTCCCCCATTACCATATAAATGACATGCACAGAGTTATAAATGACACGCAGTAGATCCAGCTCGTATTGTTCCTTAGGATGTAGCAGGCAAATACCGGAAATTATAATAAGGCTTATAACCTAGCAGATAATAAATGTAACCCGTACCCCACAAATCCCCATCTACCAAAGATAATTTAGTCTGCTGTTTTTTGCTGATTAAGGGTGGCTTTGGAAAAAAATATCCTTCCCCTTTCCCCTCTTTATCTGTTGCATTTATTGGCAGGATGGAGATGGCTCCATTTTTATCTACCTAACAGCTCACAATATCTAACGTAGACTAATCTTCCTTTCCAAGGCCCTCATAGCCTGCTCTACCCTTAAACAGTTCCTATTTAGTATCAAGGACAATTCCCACATAAAAAAGACTCATTACAGCCGCTCCTTTTTCCACCGCTATATTTTTACCATGACATCCCCGACGTTAGCAGCACTGCTGTGTTGAGATCACGGCTGACTGGTATCTCATTATTCCCTGCAGCAGCCTGGGGACCGGGTCTGGTTTTGGGGGGTGTTTGCTTGGCACTAGGCACAGCCAGGCTATAGGACATACCAAGCTGGCAAGTACTTTCCCACCACCAGACTACGAAATGTATGTTTTGAAATGCCTCAAAATGTTCAGATGGCAAACATTATCAAAGTGCAAAGAAAATACCATCGTCCTTGCTGAGTAGGACCAGAACTGCTGAGTTGTACTCCTTGCCCTTTATTGTTTATCACTAAAAAAAGTCATTTTCTAAGTCATGTTATTCCTGGAGTATTTGGATGTGGGAGATGCCGATTTTAATATATATTGTCCTTTCTTTCTAAGGCTTCCTTGGATGCCTTTCATCTTTTGGTGGTAACTTTCCCCCCCTGGAAACAAGGCAGCTCTGGGCTGGCTGGACATCCCTTCCCACCGATGACGCACGGCTACGGCAGTCCCGAGGCGAGTACTCTGCCCTGCTCCTGTGGGGACACAGACCCACGTGTGGGAACGTCCATCGGAGAGGGAGGCTGTGAGTTACTCTTTGGGTTTCTTCAGAGTGATATTTCTCTGTCATTCCCTCCAGCTCCTGAAGACTGCATGCTCCAGTCTGTGGCTATAAATCCCAATTACATTGTTGGCATGTTAGGTGTGAGTTTTCATCTTCATCAGGCTTAGCAGGATTCCACCAGTATGTGAAAACACTTAAAACGTGGTTACATCATGATTACACAGACTTTTATTATTTTTCAGTGTGAAGAGCATTTCTTTAAGGAGTACTAACAGGATATCTGGTTTCTCTTTTGCAGATCTATGTTCACGAACTGAATAAAGGGACCACAATATACTGCTATAAACACAACCACCTGGTTGACTAATTGCCTGTAAATTATCTTTCTGTGCCTTATGTACTCAGAGAGCTGGCTTAGTGCCGTTTTAAGTCCAAATCCATAACCGGTATAAATAATGTATCTAGTGATACATACTAACTAAGGATTCAGTTCTTGGTTTTCAATGTAATACAAAGATATGTAACGATGTTATAGAATCATAGAATCATTTAGGTTGGAAAAGACCTTCAAGATCATCGAGTCCAACCACCAACCATGCCCACTAAAACATGTTCTGAAGTGCCTTGGCTACGCTTTATGCTTGCCCACTTTATGCTTGCCTTTACACTTGCCCACTAAGGACTCATGAGTTCGAAGGAGCCAGATCCACTCCTTTTATACCTGTGAATGCACTACATGATTCATTATTTTCCACTTGAAACCAAAACCAGACATTTACTTAGGAAAACTGTGCAGCCAAGTGACTGTTTTATGCTTTCTTTCCTTTTTCAAGTGAATGAATGAAGTGAAGTCAGACAGGAGAAGTGACTCTTGATCTTCAGGCACATTTTAGCTGCTGCATTGAAGGCAAAGGGCTAGTTTCTCTTCTAAACCATCTCTCAGTTGTGCTTTCAAATGCATACTTTCTCCTAGATGAGAAGAACAGGTCAAACACAGGACAGCGCTGGTCAGGGACAGTCTCTGGATGTCCCAGGAAAGTTATTTCGCTGGAACCAAAGCCAAATGCTTTGTGATCTGCTGTTTGCTACCAAGCACTCAGCAGACTTGCATTTGTAATTTCTACATAGTCCAAGCAAATAATTCATGCAGGAGAACATCACTTCTGGAAGGGGAACAGAAAGGTTGGCTGGTTTAATCCTAATATGCTTAGTCAGGGACAGTGCTTGGGCTTTAAGCAACATGGCTACATCCATCATGTTGCTGCTTTCCTCCTCTCCCAGGGAAAGGAGCTGTGCCAGGACTGGATTCTGCAGTGGCCCTTTTGAAGACTCAGTGGGATGGAGGAAGACAAACCTCTTGGCTTCCTCACTCCTCCTGCAGCTTCTTTCCTTCCCTGCTGTGCTGCGTGATCTGCTCATTAAAGATGACCTTGGGCCTCGGTAATGAGTAGATCATGTACTACAACACTTCCGAATGGCAGCTCACGCTAGAAGAAAATCATTGTTACGTCTGCATTTCTGTCCTACTGCTCCCACTTCTCATCTGGCACCACATGCTCTCTGCTAACAGAGCCAGAACAACCCCGTTAAAGTTATCGTGTCTCCTTTTGGGGGTGATTATTCTGTCTTGCATCATTTTAAATTTCACTAAAGCACTGAAACATTTCTGATGCATGCCAGGCTTTCATGGTTCACTCTTTGTCAGGTCAGCATCCAGTTCAAATTCTTCTGACAAGCAAGGTCAAAATCAGATGCCCAAAATTCATAGGTAGGCTTTTAAACCAGAGATGCCCTGCACACAGACTTGGGGTGTTGGTACTCAAATAACATAACATTTTAACAGAGTTCAGCATTCCCAAGAAAGGGGTTTTTAAAAGAACCCTGAGTTCGTGAGTGGGCAGATGTGAACTTCTTGTTCATCTCAATGTGTTGTCACTTAAGTCGTTCAAGCAGAAGGATGACAACTTCTCCCACTGCTGCTCCAGGCCTGGTGTTTATCAGCGGTACCCATGAGCCAGAGCAGCAGCTTCAATGAGAGACCTGGCTAAAATGGGGAAATTCAGGGGGAAAATCCCAAATCTACTTCCTTCTCCATAGTGCTGGACAACAACCACATCTACTCCCTGAACCTTCTCCTGACCCTTCCATCCCACCAGGTTTTTTTTAACCCCAATAGTTGATGAGACTTCCACAGTTGTACCAGATGCCAAATATTAGAGAAAAGAGCTGAGAAGCAGGAAAGGATCCTAAAAAACCTACATTTGTCTGGAAAATATTTTCTTCAGGGTATCACTACACATGATACAATCTGGGCAAGAAGTGCTAAATCACAGGGCTTTTAGACCCTTATCGAGAGCTTCCACGCATATAGACCTGTGGGCAGCACACAGGGTGCTGGGAGGAGAAGGGTAGAGAGGAAGGAGAGAAAAAAGCCAAGGTAATTTTAAAGAACCATAATTAATCCTTTCCCTCCTCATGTACTGCAACTTTGTGCCGTGCCTCCGAGGGGCAGCACAGCCTCAGCTATCACACCTGAAAGCTTTAAGCTATTGGGGACGCAGCTCTTGCCTCCTGTCCTAGTCTCACGATTTCTAGCCTGCTGATGATACTCCAAAATAATACATAACAGTCTCTGGGTTAGTATGGGTCAGTTCAATAACCAAGTGAAGTTTAATTTTTAAAATGAGATATTGAATCTTTCAAGTCATCTCTGTGTCTACAGTCTGAGGCAGAGACTGGAAAATCAAAACAAATGTAATAAATACAATGATCTCCAGATAATTCTCATCAAGTAAGATTTATTTTGATGTCTGTTTTCAGACTGTTGCTCTCAAGTTTAAAAGCACAGTAGCATGAAAATATGATGTTTTGCTTTTAGGAGCTGTTTTTCTTTGGTTCTATTTCTTACCAGTTTCTCAAATCTTTAATCTAGCTATCTTGAAAGCCTCCTTTAAAGAATTGCCTTTGATCTAGTCTTATGCAGCAGCAACCAATGCTGATTTTTTTTTTTCCTGCTATTGTTGTTAAATCAAATACAAGACAATGACTCAACTTTGAGGAAAAGCAAAACTAACGTAGGAGGCAAATGCTTGTGAGTCATAAGTGTAAAAAGGGAAGGACTGAAGTGATTTGCTCCTATTTTCTGGGATTTGCAAGTCAGGTAAGAGTCCATCAGCCCCTCCACGATACAGAACAGAAGTAATAGCCTGGCAGAGCTGGGGCAGCTTTAAGAGCAGACGTTTGCTTTCTGCTGGTAGGGTGCCTCATGGGTTGGAAAGGTTCCTGCTCCTGTTGAAATCACTTGGGACCAACCCAGGCTTCCTACACAACGACCCACATAGACACATCTCTCCAGCCGTGCATCCCTCATGCCCTGTGACCAAATCTGACGGGGACCTGCCAGGGGTCTGTGCCGGAGGCGATCCCAGGAATGTGCTGAAAACAGTCAGATCTGGGTTTTCGTGCAATGCTCTGCATTTTATTTGGTGTCTAAGGGCCAAGGTGAGACTCTCACCTCGGTTTTGTGTCCTAATTTCTCTCATCTCATCTAAAACCAGGTCAATATTTGTGCCTCAGTTTGCCTGTTTCTAAAAAGATGGTAATAACTCCTGTTCTACCAGGACATTATGTGAAGTTTTATTAATTGATGGTTGCAAAAGGCATTAAGATCGAGACAGAATAATTGCCTCAGTGAAGGTCATAATTAGACATGTACCAAGAGATACAGCTGAGCGTCATCTGCGGTGCTCATTTAATCTCATTCTTGTATTTTAGCTACAAGTGTGGGGGTACTAAGGAGGAGAGCTGTTCTTACAAAGGTGACCGCTGTATTTAGCACGAAGTTTAAGCACTTTGTGACGCTGACACCCGAACAATCCCGTGCGAGTAATATTATACAACTTTTAGAGACAAGAGAAAGGTTCACACTCCAGTGAAGACAAGAAACGGGCCTTGCAGTGGAGCAGGACAGACCTCTCTGAAGGGGAGGAGAGCGAGGCCATCAGCAATCCCTGGTCTGGGAGGAGAGGCTTGCCCGGCTCTCCTTGGCTGCAGGTCAGCTCAGGGGCCAGCATCAACCTGACCAAAAAGGGGATTGTGAAAAACTCATCCGACTCAGGCTGTGAAATCATGCTCTTGAATCCTAATAATTTCTCCAGCAACTAGTTGTCACATCACGAAGAATTACGATCTGAAGTTGGGGAGGAAAGAACAAGCTGACACACTTTTGTGAATCCCAAATCCTGCTGTAGGCAGAACTGGAAGACTTTCTGTTTGAAAAATAATTATATTTCTACGTAGTGTGTGCTAAAAGTTCTTGTGAAACACTAAAGCTCATATTTCTAAGTGTGATAGAACCGGGAAGTATCCCACAATTATCAGAAGAATTTGAGAAAAATCAAAATTAATGCAGAAACTTTAGAGATGATTTCAAGAAGACATGCAACAGAATGATGGATTTTTGTACTCATAAAAGCTTATAAATGACCTCATTTTTAAAAGAGAACTTTCTTTATTCTTTTCTGCACTCTGCTCACTTTTCTGCTGAATATTTTATGTAACAGAGTTTTGAATTGAAATTCAAGCCAACTCCCACCCCCCCCCAAACACACCACCAAAGAATTGACCGTACATACTAATCAAAAGCAAAATGGGATTTCATCTCACATTACTTCATTCTAATCAGGATGCTATTTGCATGCTATATTTTTCCAGCAAATCACACAGATTTCTGACTGTTTGCAGCACTCCTATCAAATCCTGACGGTGAAGGTAGCTGGTCCTAGATCTCCGTAGTTTTACCACATGGTGGCAATACAATTTCCACCTTTCTGCTAAGGAGGTGAGTTGTCTCTGATTTCCTCCTTCATCACTTCTTACTCACTCTAATGATGATATTTGTAGGTGGCAATTACAGTCTTCTGAGTTTCTGCTTTCCATTTCCTCTATAAATTTAATAGAGTATTGTTGGGTTTATTTTTCAAATAAACTCTGCAACATTTCCAAGGACATTAAACCCTGTTATGTAAGAGTTTTTCTTTCAGCTAATGCAATACCGCATGTTTCTCTGATCTCTAATGAAGTTTTGAGGACCACTCTGGAATTATTCCTTTTTGCCAACAAGCATTCATACGCGCTTCCGTATTAACTCTTTCCCTCCAAGATAGTACCTCTCTCCTTTAGTCTATGTTGTGTTTGTTGCCTCGTCGGAATTGGGGGAAAAAAAAAAAAAAAGAGTCTCAAATGATTTAATACCAGCTTAAAAAGAATATATCAAACACAATAAAGAAAAATTAGGAATATGTACATAACAACAACAACAAAAGAAAACAGTAAAAGATTCAACCTGGAAAGGAATTACAGATGCATAAGAAAAGGTGATCCATGAGAGATCAGGCCTTTATAAACCACACTAAGGAGTAAACTTGTAGTCTTCATTTTAAATGACTGTTACTGAGAAAATGATAAAAGAAAAATCTATTTGTTACTACTTCAATTTAAAACCAGTATGTAGAGACAGTCTAGATCTAAAGTACGATGTAAACCTTTTTTCTGCATTTTTGAAAAAGTGTTGATACTTCTCAGACTGAAATATAACTATTACCAGTCTCAGTAGAAAGGTACAATTCTCTGGTCCCCAGCCCAGGCACCACAGATTTAAGGCTTAATTGGTTATATGCAAGAATATAGCACTATATAAGTCAGTAGAAACACTCAAAACCAAAAAAAAAAATCTTGAAACAAAACTCAGAGAAGTTTAAGGTATCAAATTCTGCTTAACTGTATAACTTTGGTCCAGATCTAGTATATAAATCAGGGTATTGTACATATTAAATGCAATTGTAATTGTGAATTTTACATCTACTTTTCTGGCACATTCGTGTGAATTATGGGAAATATTTTTCTGCTAATAGATTGGAATTCAAATACTCTGCCCAGCGGACTGTAGTGGTTGCCCTTCGCTGTATAATCACCACTTGGTGTAGCTTACATCCACATGGCCACTACAGTTGCAAAACCATTTAGGAGACCTAGCTACATCACAGGAAATTTTATGGATAAAAACACAGGTCACTTGATAGTTTGCTTTGGTACTACATGATGCTTCCGCTCTCATTAAAATCTAAAAAATCCTTTAAAAGTGAAAAGCGATTCCTTCAAAGTCCACAATTAAGGAATTTGTTAATAAAAAGCATTTTAAATAATTATAAATAAATTACAATACTTAGCAGTATTTCGTGTTGCCGTGCTGCTTGACGTGACTCAAAACAATAGACTAACATTTCCCAGTGCAGAGCAACATGCAAGAACTTTCATGGTCTTAAAACTTCTTGGTTTGGAGATTAGGGCACACCATTTGGAGATGGTTGGAGATTAGGGCACAACAAATTTTCAGTCATTATCCAGGGAAAAAAAAAAAAGAGAGAGAGAGAAAAAAGAAGGTAGTCTAATCATAATTTTCTGGTATGCAAACAATAGCTTGTCAAGCCAGTAGCACAAGCTGTCTGAAAGTGTGATCAGTCAGCACCAAGAAGACACAGAAGAACACAGAAACGGCAGTGATCCCTTTAGAAGAAAAGAACTGGGAAGAACAGCATCAAATCCAACTCTGCATGGCCCGGCTGGGCCATGGAAATATTTCTCGAAGTAGGAAATTCAGTTTGCAATGGAAGCAGTGGAAACCAGGCAAAGAGGTTGGGGAAAACATAAGCGATCGGTGCTGCTCTTGCTGGAGGCTGCAGACCTGAGCAGACGTAGAAACTCTGGTTTATTCCTCAGCCTTATCCCCGGTGCGGTAGCTATGGTCTGGCTCTGCCTTGGTAGGCAATGAAACCTGGCTTGTGATGTATCACCCCACCTCCAGAAAATCCAGAAATCACGGTGGGTGTAGGCGAGGTCTGCAGGGAGGCAGAAGCAGGGTGCAGGTCGGAGCAGCTCCTGCCGTTGTTTGCCGTGGATTTGAAGGAAAACATCTACTGGTTACAGCGTTGCTCGGTCCCTGCAGTCCTCAGCCTGCGTCCCAGGATACCAGGACATGATTAAAGGTTTCTGCCACCCGCCTGGATTCGGTTCCTGCTGTCCCACACTGGCTGTTGCACCACCGCAGACTGGGCACAGCTGGAACCTCTGCAACGCGCCCTGCTGCAGACCTGCTGTGGTTGCAGGCACTTGGTATCCCCCACGTGGCACGCGACAGCCAAACGCATCCCTGGCCACTTGTATTTTACTACATACCCATCTGAAAGTTTTAAGATCATCTTTAAAATATGCTATTTTCCTCCACTTTTCTAATTACAGTTAACTCTGTGGCATAGTTTCCCCTGTAGACCTTTACCCATTGAAGACTGGAAAACAGCTGGTGCAGAAGGTGCGCCATATGGTAGTTACTTATAGCAACATAAACTAATTGAGTGTTGAGGGTGATACAATCCCTGGATGCTTTATCTCTTAGACACTGCCGGTATGTCAATCTGATCGCTTTAAAGATCTGCCCTAGTTCTTCAGTTCTGCTGTTCCAGAGCAAAATCCAGGTAGAGTCACCTGCATGTGCCTTGATTGGTAACAACACTGCAGTCACCACTGGGCTTCTTTGCCCCAGTTTGAAAAATACCTTGTACTGTAACACCCACATCCCTCATGTACTAAAGGTCTGAGGTCCAGTGGAGAACTGGCAACTCGAAACGCTGGTGCAAAAAAACAGTCGTCTTTTCCCAGTACCAGGATCTGAGCACGTTGGTTATCATTCCTCATGCAACATCAAGCACATGCAGCACAGACAGGAATACTGAAGGTCGTTTTTCACACACAAAGATTTAACCTCCTGCCTGTTCTGCTGGAGGAAATGGTGGACTTCAGCTCCACAGGGGCACCCCTCGTCCCCAGCCGGCCCTCGGCAGTAACTCACCCTTTGCATTTCACCGGTCATTACCTCCTCTGCTCTTCCAGTCAAAGACCTGCTCCAACCTCTGACTGCTTTCCAACTGGTATTAGGATTTGGAGTTGTAGTTTTTCAACTCTGTTTCAGTTTGGTTCTTCATCTTTTTTTTTTTTTTTCATTAGGAGAGCTGACATCATACACAAATTATGAGCTGACTTCTGTCATTATTTCTGATACTCTTTTGGTTTTCCTACTATTGTACAACAATGGATAGGCCAACTCTCTAGTGAGAATCACATATCTCAGCAGAATTTTAATCTCTTTCATGTAGCTTTCACTAGTTCTAGTTTGGACAGCGTACATTCATTTTTGCTTTTTTTATTTCTTACGGCACATAGTCTTTATTCAGGCCAAGGAGCAGCGAGACAAAGAGGATGGCTATTTAAACAGCCTGCAGTTTTTGCACTGGCTCCTCAATTTCCATAAGCAAGGCTGCACCAAAGAACAACTGATGCATCAAGAAAAAAAACCTACAGAAATTTACTTTTCAGGTCAAATTGATGGAATTATGCACTAACATAAAATTTCTATGGCTATCATTCAATTTGGTTGTTCTTTCTGTCCTTTTAACCACTTCTTGACTGCAGCACTTCAAAAATATTAAGCTGCTTTAATTTCTTTAAAATATGTTTTTCAACAGAAGTTCATGGACATCCTCAGAAGAAGAAAACCACCCATTTCCCTCAGGGGAATAATGAGACAAATGTAAATTTATCACAATAGAGCACTCCATTCCCTACACCTACCTTATACAAGCAGGATATGTGTATTTACCCAATTGTATATAAAAACAGGTACTCTGTAACTTCTGAAGGGGTATTTCAAAAGCCCCTACAGTGACTTTGTAACCTCAGAGCCAACATGTCTAACTGCAAAGAGATCAGAAAAAGCCATCAAAACTATACATAAAATCATATAATTGTAGATCTAGAAGAAGCCCAAAGAAACCCTCTAATCCCCGCCTTGCACTGAAATAGGATTGATGTTTATCTCAACAACTTACAACAAAAATCTGTCTAATTAACTCTTAAAAAACCCACAGGAGAGACATCCCTATAGTATCCCTGGGCAACATGCCCTAACAGATATATTTTCCCCCAATATTCATGTACATAGATTTCATGCAAATTAACCTAATTTCTTTTAATCTTCCACAGTATTCTGCAGCCTGAAAGACTCTTACGTGTGTCACAGCCACCACGCTCAATTCTATCGACACAGAAAGGATGCATCTTTGTTTTACCTGCAGTGAACCTGATCACCTAAATGCATTCTCTGTGTTTTATCATATCAAACCACAGATATGATTTTATGGAGGAAAAATCTAGCTCTCGAAACTGAGTGAATTTGCAAATACTCTGTAACATTCACACTCTTTTTCTGCAAATAATGTTAATTTAATATTTCCTTTGCAACAAATATTACAGCAAGACCCTTGCATTTGGCACCCTGGTGCAGATCCAGAGCACCACCATTAGCTTCTGTGGAGTTATTCCAGACTTCAGATTAGCACAGCATAGGTGAAAACCTGTTCTGCAACATTTAAAGTGCTAGAATACTAATTAGTTATTAAAAATACCAGCATAATCAGAAAATGAGGACACAGATCTCCAGTACAGTATTTAACCCAATGCTACTGTAAATGACTTGGGTGCAGAGAAACAGAACTCACGTACAAGCAGAAAACCCTAACAGCTCTGTTATACAACTTTTAATACACCATTTCGTGGAAGTATTTGACTCAGTGCTACACTATCCATTTTCAGATACCTACCAGGTGCTACTTTCATACTCTGACACCCTTTTACGAACATTTTATTTGTCAATTTTTCATTTTTATTCATGTACTCTTGCTAAAGCAGAGTAGTAGCTAACTAATTGGGTTTAATTTGGTTGCAAAGTGGGTAGCTCTTTTCCTACGTAGGGTAGTGAAGAGGTAACTGTATCCCTGACAAGGCAGTGGCAGTGAAATAACAGTGGAAAAGAGAAGAGACTCTACCACAGCAGCTGGTTAAATTTTGTGGGAAGTTGCACATCTCAACTAAATCTGCAGAGATCAGAAAACTTAGTCTGGATTTAAACTGCTGTAACTGAACACAAGTCATGCTCTCATGTTTGCTATATAGACTGCAAATCTGTTGCCAGGAAAAGATTCATACACATTTCACTAAGTTCTTTAATCACATAGCCAAGCAGACCTAAACAAGTCACTCACAAACTGTTGCGATGCAGACGAGTGTTGCCTTATCTTAAAAGATTAAATTACTTGCAAAGTATGACATTTTTATTTCTACTATTATCTCAAGTATACAGAAATCATCCAATGATGATTGGATGATTTCATCCAACAAAGAAACAATTTCATCCAGCAAAGAATGAATTGCAAGAGACTGCAAGGAACTATAAGAAACTACCTAAAATATTACAGAAACAGTTCAGACTTACTTAAAATCGTCCCTCTGGCTGTGGCCAGGCTGGCATTATATCTGGAAGCACAGTACCTAATTCTAGAAAGAAGAATTTTCTTTTCCCTTATCAGCCTGAGCTGAGCTATTATCGAGGTCCTGCCTCCAAGCATGATGCCAAGCCAAGCATCAAGGCTCAGAGCTCTTCCTGAAGAAATGCACTTTTAAATAGGACCTCTGTGAAAGCAGAGTGCACACTTCAGGGCAAACACAAGCAACTTCACTCGCTGAACACCTCTTGAGTTAGAGTACTGGCAGCTGCTGACTGACCAGTGGCATCAGGACGGACATCTGGCTTCCTTCTACCTCTCCAAGGAGATCACTGACCACAGTAAATAATATTCTGTCTTCCTTCCAAAAGCCATCCTGAAGCCTGAATGATGGCAATCCAAAAATTAGAGGATGACAGGTGTTGGGTTTGGCTGGCAGCCCCCTTCCAACCAACCTTCTCCAGAAAGGGAAGGTTAAACACTGGGCTAGAGCTGGCAAGGTTTATCATGTTGCAGTGCTGGATTTTGAAGCCAGTCCAGATAACGGCACATTTCAAAGTTTTCAGGAGCTTGCTGATTTCTAGGCAGGCATTTGCAATGTGCATTGTAAATGGTTCAATTTTCCCTGACCTTAGCCAACTGAGAAGGGCAGAAGCCTGTTCCTGGTGATGTAATCTATAATGGGAGATTCCCTATGACAGGGAAAACTCTGCCAAAGAAGGAAGGTGAGGGAACTTCTGCCAAACCTTTCATGACATGATCTGGTGAAATTTAAGGCACTCTTCCTCTGCTTTAACATGAATAAGGCAAAATAATGTTGCATCTAGTTCATCTTTCTTGCAACAGAATTATGTATGGTGGAAATACCCAGTTCAAACACATGGCTGAGCTGCTCTTCATGCTAATTCTGACTGCAACCGAAATGGCCAATTTTTATGCACATTTGGTATAAATGAGCATGTAAATATGGGTGCACCAAAAAATAGTCACCTCCATTTTCAATAGGCAGCTAAATAACGGTTAACTGGGAATTGTATGGCCCCAAGTGCTACACAACAGCTGCATGTACTCAATGGGCAGCACTGAATGATGTCCAAAATGCAGAACAGAGGAAAGCTTTCTATTTTAATATGGTGGCAATGTCACTGAAGCACCACACTGGCTTTGCTACCTCACCTGAACAAGCACAGAAATGAGGGAACAAATTCCACACAGCTTCCCCAAAAGCCCTGAATAATATCAGCACGCACTTGAGGACAAACTAGTGATTTTTAGACTTGGCGTGCATTTGTGGCACTGACGCTGTTTCCCAGTTCCCTCCCCCCTTCACCCCACAGCAGATGTGTATAACTGCAAATTTATCCACATCCATGAAATATTTGCTTTGTGACTGAAAATGTGAAAGTTCTTAAAAACAAATTAAAATCTATATTCACTGTCCCAGTGATTTTTCACATATCTTGTCAAAAAGGAATAATATGTAGTCCCATTCAGGCTGACCCTTTTTACTTTCTGAAGCCCTGGCTTTAGCATTCTTTCAGCAAGAGATTTATTTATCCAGAGTATCTTAAAAAAATTCAGTGATGACTCAGTCTAATTCTTCATCTCATCCTCCCCCACCAGGTCTTGGAGCTACTAATTACTGCGAAAGGTTAGCCCTACACTGTGAAATATTAGGATGTCTGATCTCCTTCTCCGGTGGCACTGAACAGGAGTTACTTGCTTGCAGCCTAACTATGAATATCCCTTTTCAAATTCAGGTATAATTTGATCATCAAAGTTCCTGTTTCCAAGCAGAAGTTCAGAGTTCTCATATTATACAATGAAAAATGGAGCACACGGACAAATTAGGTAAGGCACTGTTTCAGCAGACTTATCTAGCATTTTCCCAATATTAGGACCATTTCCAGAGTCCCAGGATTAATACTTCTAAACTGAAGAACTATATCTACTTCAGTTGCTTGAAATACCATAAGCATAAAAGATACCGCTCAAAATAACTGCTATTTGATTTGGCAGCTGCTAACAGGCACTGCACTTCTGAGACCAGCCATGCATGTTCTAAATATACCCTCTGATTTTTGTGAGAGGCTGATTAAATTATGGAAAAGATTTTTCTTTATTACTGTGTTCTCTTTCCTCTCTTTATAAAGTCTAGAAAAGGAACAGAACCACTATTAGCATGAATCAGCCAGTAGCTTTGGATGTGTAGTTCCCATAAGCTCAGAGTTTCAGGGAAAGGTATGTGAGGGGAAATTGGGAGCCTTTACTAGATCTTGCAGCAAAAAATTCTGCAGTTTCATTGTCTTAATGACGATGACATCCTGGCCTCTCCCACCAGGTGTCACTGCGAAGTCACATAAGAGGATCTGTTGGTGATAACGTAAGATGCAGGCGGAATGAAGATTAATAAGGCATACGAATCATCGCTAAAAAAGAGTCCTTTTTTCACTCCTCCTCTTGCTCTCTAGCCACAAATAAAGCAGAGCAACACCACTGTGCATTAAGCTCAACAGAGCAGAGTATCAATTTTAAATAATGGATATGTATAGCTCATATTGCGTAAGAATTTTCAATGCGTGCCATGTGAGCTGGGACTGGTGCTTGGCTGCCAGATGTGGTTCTCTCTGACGTGAGGATGAGGAGATGTCCGGGTGAGACCTCACAGCCATGATGTCAGGACTACGTCTGGAATGGGGACGCTCACTTGGAGATGATCTTTAGAGACGTAGAGGACAAACCCTTTGATCGCTCTGACAGTGACATGAGATGAGGGATTAACTCACATGCAGTTCTTCCTTTTGCATCCAAAGTCCCTAAACCCCAAATATGTGTCCCGCAGACCAAGGTGCAAAAATAGCTTCTAAGGCACTTCTTTTACAACTAAGGACACGTGCAGCAGACCAGAACGAAACCCCTCAGTTTCACACTCCGTGGATGGGATAGACCCATCTATAGGTGAAAATCCTGCCTTCCCCTCCCCATGACGACAGGCGCACACATCCCCCTGTCGCGTCCTGCTCCCCCATGATTTCCGAGCACACGCTTCGCAGCAGAGCCTAACTCCAGAAGTCATCTCCCTCTGTCTGTGAACACAGACTTGCTCAAAGGAGGTAACACCGGGACTTTGTAGTAGTGCAGCCCGCAACAGGTCCCTCTCCTGCTCAGCAGAGCCAAGTAAAGGGACCCTGAATTACCCTGCTGGTCCTTCTGCTCCATTCCCCAGGACTCAGCATCACACAATCCCAACCTCAATGAGCTTCTAAACTGCAACCCAGGGACACCACAACCCTCTCTTTGTCATTTAGCAGGATCACACAGGTGACCTCTGGCAGAGCCCTTCGCTGCCATCCTTTCTCACAACATCTGAACAGTTTCTCCAAGTGCCTGGTAGCAAATGAAGATGCTTTAATTACACTATGACAGAATTCATTTCTGTGGAAGAGTGCTCTAACAAAGTGTTTAAATGAAATGAATTTTACCTGCACTTTACTTTTCAAAATGTACATTACTTTTATTAAAGTACTATATATATAAAGAACATATAAATACTCTTATCCGAGCGCTTTGAAAGTACTTTGTGCTACACCACCACTTGTTTTAAAATTATCTTTAAGACTCATTGTTGCTAAAACATATTCTCAAACCAACAAGCATACAGCAAAATGAAATATAAAGCACTCTTTGCTGGTGCTATGCATTTAAATGCTTAGCTGGTTTCAGCTGCAAAACTTTAAACTCCCTTTTATAGGATATCACTCCATTTTAGTATAAGCATCTATCAGGCACAGCTCTGAAAATGTTAAGTCAGACTGCGAAAACATTGTCAATGCTTATTTTAGTAATAAAACCCATGTTTAATCTATGCTTTCATGTTACAGTAATCTATGTATCAATCTATAACCTTCCAGCTAAATGCACTAAGTAGATTAAGCTCTGATTGATTTGAAATGTTTTTCACTGTATTATCAAAAGTCTACAGATCAGCATAAATACCTCGAAGAAATTTTTTCCCCTTTGGCAGATTTACAAAAGCAGAGCTTAACTTGAATTGAAATGAACTTCTGCATTTTTCCAGGGCAAAAAGCCTGTCAAATCTACTCTAGATCTGCTCTGCTTCCGGACTTAGTAAAAACCTGTGATTAATAGTACAGTGCATCTATTCTGTTGTGACAAAAGCAATCACGTTATGAGGAAGAGTGTTCCCTCTGGGTCTACCATTCATATGAAGCGTCAGGAGTTACCCCAAACGGTGGCACTGCTGGCACTGCCATCCGCACGGTGCGCCGTGCAAACGGCTCTCCGAAAGGGTGAGGGGGACTTTTGTTGATGTGCTCTTGCTGATTACGATAAAAGACCTTAAAAATTGGCTTCCTCAAATAGAAAACATCAAGGTTGGGCTTTGGGGGGGCGTGGGGGGGGGGGTTTGGTTTTTTTTATCTGCATTTAGGGAAAGTGCGAAGCAGGTCGTGAGCTGTCAGAGTAACCCAGCTCGGCTGCCGCTGCCGGAGGTGGTGAACTTCAGCACCAAAAAGAGCATGCGAGGGAAGAGGAGTGCACTGAACTCTCCGTGATCCCGTTGCAGCGTTTCTCGCAGCTCCTTTGCAGACTATCTGCCGGAGATGGCTGCACAGATGGAATGAGATTTCTACATATGCTCAGCGTTCATCTCAGTAGCTCGCTGAGACGGCGGCAGTGCAAACAAACATGGGTCTGAGCATCCCACCCAGCTCTGCTAGGGAGGTGGGGAAGACATGTCTATAAACATCAGTGGGAATGGGGGAAGAGGAAAAATAGCCTTGAGGTGGTAAATTTCGATCCTTGCCCAGATATCAAGCAACTCCAATCAGGTGAGTTTGGATTTAAAATGTTGTTTCTGTTTATCCCACCGAAGAGGAGGCACCCAAGAAAAGGAGAGAATTTGGAAAAATAAAGGTGCCAGTAAGAGTGTGTCAGCAGAGCATCCCAGCTGCTGCTAAGGTTGAACTTCAGCCTCACTGACGGCGATGCCTGAATTCCCATGGACTCCAGTGGGGAGGTGTCATCCATCTCCCAGTGGTCAGTACCCATTTACCACAACGAAATACTCGATTTCTTCTGGAATCCCGCTCCATCCATCCACGCGTTCAGAGAGCTGACATCTGAACACTGCATATCCATACGATCCCGTGGCCTCGCAGCTTGATCATGCATCTGCCATGAATTCTCAGCCCTGACTCCAGTCCCAGGTTTACGTCCGTGAGGACTGCACAAGTGATGCAGTGCAAGAGCAGGAGCTTAGCTCATACAGTCTAGTTCTGGATTTGATTTTGGCTTCTGCACCCCATTACCTGGGAATGTTTATATCTCAGGTTTTCCTTTGGGTCCTTCTACACCTTGCATGTGAAGAAAGAGAAGGTTTTATTTCAATATAAGCCATACTTGGACAAAAAGTGGCATTTCCAGAGGGATGCTATATCCAGATTTCTGCAAAGCGTACTCCCAGTGAACAGCAGGTTCAGTGGTCCTACTCTGTACACGCTGCTCAGGGAGATTACAGAACCTGGCTTGGTATATCCAGACTGTATTTGATCATAGATTCATTTCTTATCCCAGTACATTAACATAAAGTTAACAAGAAAGTTCATTATAAAGGACAAACCTGAAAGTCAATGTCAGCCAAGAAATTGCCTGAGCAATTCGGTAATTGAATAAAAAGATGCGTCAGCAAAACAAGTGTCATCATGGGCTTGCCGGCGTGCTTGGAGTTCACCAGCTTGACAAACTCCTCTCAGCATGGTGCTGTGTGCGAGACTCTACAAGAAGACCTTATGTACTAAATTATGTTTATCAGCAAAATACAGGTACTCATATGCACATTTGACCTACAGAGTCAAACAGGCCTGCCAGCAACTTCAGCAACAAATTAATAAATAAAGAAAAATTAAAGAAAATTAGCATTTTGTAACATCTTAGCCACTCCTCTGGTTACAGAGTGCTTCACAAGGAGGACATTCACTTGCAAATATTCCGTGGTACAGTGTAAACACACATTTAAATATAAAAAGTAATCTAAACTGCTATCAGATTTTTCCACTGATGTGTTTGCTGAGTTTATACACTGATTTATGGGACCAGCTTCTCTGGGAGTGGCAAACAAAATAATTTATTTTAATTCCTTCATTTTTGAGTCCAACAGCCCCAGCTTAGCTGTGATACAGAATAATTTAAGGAATGATTCATATTTTTGCACCAATTAATGGTGAATGGCATTTGGCAACCTATTCTGTTCCATTAAGCCTCAAGGAAACTTGGAGCAGCCAACAGGGAACAGCTAATACATGTATCTGGACACTTCGTTCTGTAGAGGTAAGAAAAGCTTGGGACTGTGCTGGGACCTGCAGGAGAAAATGAGACTTTAGAGGGAAACTGCGTCACAGGAAAGAGACACTGCCAGGTCCCAAAACCAGGATCCTTGTAAAGAGGAACTGCCAGCAACAGAGAGAGGGATGCATGTTGTGTGCATGTTAGATATATATATATTTATATGCTATATATATATGGTTTAACTTGAATTCTGATAAAGTATTAGCTTAAAAGCCTATAACATGCCCCAAAAGAACTGGGGATGGCTGGGATCCTTTCCTAAACTAGTGAGTAGTTGAGATTATTTTGCAAGCAGCTGCTCACAGACACCTAAATGGCCATTTGCCAGCTGAAAGGACTAAAGTAAAGCAGTGCTCCAGCGATGACCCTCTACCCCACCAGGCACATTTTCAAAAGAAAGAAGCCAATTACTGTGAGGACCTGTCTGCTTTTAGAAAATTTTTAGGTAGCAAGATCTGAGCCACTTCAAAGACCCACCTAGTGCTGTGGAAAACAACTAATCAAGTAAAATTGTTTCCTCACTTCTTCCTTTAAAACAAAACCCTTTTCCCTACCCCTTTGTCCTTTTCTGTGATTTGAAAACTGGCACGTCTATGAGTGATTGCAGGTGCCATTAAATAATGAAGCAGTTCTGTTCATTAAAGCTTGGTGATTTATTACCTTTGGACTAAGGAAAGAAAAACAGCCTGAAAACAGAATTCTTACATCATTTCACATTATTTCCAGTCCAGCACTTCAGACAACTGTTAGAATAGCAGATTTTCAGCTCCGTGGTCCACCAGTCCCCAGAAATGCAATGCTGAACATCTAATTCCAGCCAGTTCTGTAAATCTAGAGTGTAACTTAAACTCATAACTAACTGCTGCCCTAAATGTTGTGTCCTACCTTCGTACAGCCAGTCGCTGAGCCCATTGAAAATAACACCTTCCTTTCCTGTGGAGACCACTCGGATGGCTTGTTTCCCCACATGGGCACAGTAATAGATGTTATTCTCAAAGATAAATATCTGATTTGAAGGGAAAAAGAAAAAAAGAACAGCATTAAACAGTGGCTCCATTATAAAATGTTGCATTTTGCTTTTACAATAATTGGCAGTACAAAATCATGTATCACAGTTTTATAGCATCTTTTGTCAAAAAGGATTTCCACAGCTTACTTCCAGTGCCGTCAGCTAATAGAAAGATGCTAATTTACAACAAACTGAAGCCTTGGTCCTTTGATACAAGCTTATTTTTCTCACTCCTGTCTTCATTTCAGAAATTGAACAGTGCAGTTACAGGGCGTGAAATGAAGAATGCCATCGCTCAGGATTTTCAAGAAGTGGTCCAGGACACAGTAGCAGTTTGCAGAGCTGATGTTGATGCCCTGTGGTGACTGAACTGGCTACTGGAAATGGCATCTTGCTTGTTTCCAGCTGCTCCCGCTTCCTTAAAACACACCTGGCAACCTATTCAATAAATCTGAATCCAGTTTTTAACGCAGAGCTAAGAAGACAACGTGTGCTGTTGAATAGGCTATGTGACTGCAGCATGTTGGCCAACAAAGCATGAGGAGGTTGGTGTTTTGGCTGGGGAGCAGGCATGGGAACATGCTCCAAGGACCCAAGGGGATGTGCCGGTCCCCAGGTCACCTTCCTACAGGAACCAGGGTGGATGGGACAAAGGCACCCATAGGGTCTCACCTCCCTGCCAGCATGGATGCGGCTGCCATAACCCCCAGCCCGCCTTTGGAAACCTCTCCTGTTGCAAAAATCTAGTGGATTCAGGTTGCCGAAAGATTACACAATCAAAATGTCCTGGCACCTCGCAGCTCCTCGGGAGCGCAAGGGCAGGCACACACGAAGGACCGCCAGCGGGTACTTGAGCCTGCCTCTGCAAACACTTGTCACACAGCTGGTGCTGTCTGTGGGAAAGCAATTCCATCTTGGAGAAGAATTTATAAATATAAAATTCTTACCAGTAACAGAAATGTCAATTCAAGATTGTCAGGAAAGGAGCCTAACATAACACTCCCAAATAAGCCGCCTGTCTTTTTTTTAAAAGTTAATTTCATGCGAGTCGTTAGACCGACTGCTATGAGAATGCTTTTGGGAATCAGGCTGTTTATTTAGGTGTTTAAGTGCTGATCAGCGGGCAAAACTTTAGCCAGCCATTTAAAAAAAATATTGTTCCATGGCATCAGTCTTTATTATCTGGTTAAATGCTTTGTTCTGTGTTTTGCTATCGTCAGTGACACAGATCCTGTTCCCTCCTCACCCCAAAGTGAACCGCATCCTGCTCAAAGTAGCGCTCTTGTTTTTAAAATATTTTTAAACTCCATTCAGACTGCAAAGATGTACTGAACAGGGTATCAGAAAGCCATTTAGACTGAAAGACAAACTGTTAATATAATTTAGTAGACATTTACAGATGGGTTTTCACACACTTGGATATTGGAATAAATGTTAGGTATCTTTACCACGATATTAGAATGCAATTTCTCATGTTACACTCATGAAAAGACAGAATTGGGAAAAATATTTGCTTTCAGCTTCTGTTTCACATCCTATTACAGTATGTGTTTCACCTAAAGATGAGCTGGAAAGATTCCAGAAGAAAGTATAGATCCTAATTTAATTTTGGCAGCAGTTATAGCAAGTTTGCCTAAAGGTAAAAAGTATGACTGAAACTATAGCTTGCTTTTATTCCTTTTAAACTGAGATGAGCTGCATCCGATTAATATCTTTTGGAAGTAAAAAATATGTTGTGGAAGATACTACATTCTCTTTCCTACCTTGATTTTTAGTAAGCAGAGGAGTCAGATGAGGGATGCCAAGTAAAGAATTTTATGTGTTAGCTAGTCTGCATATGGGAGGGCTGTTGAAGCTTAAACGCACATAAAAATCAGGAGGACTAAGCAGAATAAGATACTTTGGGTCCAAACAAATCCAAATCTCTGCATCCAAGAATTAACATTCTGGGTGTGTTTGTGTGGGGGCTCTTCTGCAACAGGCACACAATCAAGTGGAGTTATTCAAGCGATGCAATCCCTCCTTTGCCCAGATTCTCCCAGCAAATGAAGGTTTTGCAATATTTTGTCCTGTATTAAATATTAAATGAATTTACAGGAAAAATAAAGAAGGCGGATTGACAACCTCTTCCTGCCTTTCGCTTTGTAAAGCATTGCAATGTTTTCTGTCTTCACCGTTTTGTCTTTCAAAGCTTCATTGCACTAATCAGGCTGCATGAGGTATCCGGTAGCTGCAATGGAAAAATAATATAATGCTCTGACTTCAAACTGTCTCCCATATAATTCAGAGCCAAACTGCAGCACCTCATAGAGAATTTAAAATTATCCTCCTAACTACAGGGCCTTGTACCCTAAAAACGTCAACCATAATCAAGATAAAAGATAACTGAAGCAGCACAAGGAAGAGTTCTGTGTAATGTATCTTATAAATTAAGAAAAAGCTTTTGAACTTCCGTTATTCATCAAAAAGAAATGTCTTTGGATTACTTCACATTCTGAGTTAGAAAAATATTAGATGATATTATGAAATAACTATATTGTATTCTTTACTGTTTTGGTTTCATGATATCAAAGCAGTGCTTTCTATCAAATGATCACGATCCTTTCAGCTAATTAGAGGATAAGAAATTTTAATAAAGAAAAATAATAAAAAAAATGTATGGACATTAGTTTCACATTATTTCATGCTTGCTTTACATAGCAGTTCTAGACTAACGTAAAATGACAACAGAAGGGATCAAGCTCAGTTTTATGTCTCTCTGTACAGAAGACAAAGACCAGACCCAAAATTTCTGGTGTCTTCTCTTTTGGTGTGCATATTTGAGCAAGACTTTACCCCCAACATTCTTGCAATATATATGCCTTTTGTCATGGACAGCACATGAAGTCCAACCTGTGCTATGTTAGGAAGATATCCCCACGTTGAATACCATGTCTGTTTTCATCATGACTCATTCAACATGGAGGAGAGAGAAGATTCAGATGAAAAAATCAGATTCCTATTTCTGAAAGAAGTAAGAAGAATGGAAACATCCATACATAGATTGAAGAAACTGAAATTGCTAACTCTATAGAGTAAACAAGGAAGACATAAGCTCTACAAGATAATGGGGAGGAAACAGAAAAAAGGAAAGGGATGTTTTCACCCTTTCATTTCTCCAAAACAACAGGGAAACCAATGAAACTGAGAAGAAAGCTGTTTAAAAGTGGATAAAAATATTTTTCCTCATAAAATCAGAATTAACATATGGAACTCCTTGCCACGGGATGTAACAGAAGACAAGAACTTCAATCTCTTCCTGCTGGATGTTATAATAGATGTTCAAAAGGTAAAATACTTAACAAAGATAACTGGAAGGTCTGTGGCAACTAAGATAAAGTTGTTTGTTGTTTTGTGTTGTTTTTTTTTTTTTTTTAAATGCATTCACTAATCCCAGGGGAATAAAAATCAATGGGGATTTTGCTGTCGGCTTTATGTGGCTCAGGATGTCACCTGAAACTTTCAGCATAAGATATAACCCGTTTAGCCTCAGGTATCAACACGCCACTAATTCATGTGGGCTGGGAAGAAATCTTTGCCTGCTTGCAACTTATATTAGAACTGATTACTTCAAACCATTTGACATCCTTGTGTGACACAACTAATATTGGAGAAAAAAATACTAGACTGGTTGGACCACAAGCCTGAGACAGGAGGAGAACTTTAAGTCAAAGATTAAGTATTATCCAGTAAGATAAATTTGTACAGTAAGGTAAATGTTTAAACTAACAACAAAATAAACTTAATTCACTTAAAACATACAAAAGCCTTAACGACACTGATTGATTTAAGGAGGATTTGTTTAAAATATTTTTGCAACTGCTTAAGGGCTTCTGAAGTAATGTTCTCTACCAGACAGACCCAGAGTGGTATTAAGCAATTATGCTGCAGTAATTAAAATACTGGTACTTTTAAATGGATTAATTTATGGACTTCTTCAGGAATCTGGTGAAAATAATCTCTTTAAGACCACTGCAAAAGTCACAGTGACCAGCTATATTGAGCAGATGAATACTACCCTCCCTTTTACAGTTGTTCAACCCACCTTCCCTCCAGCCAAAGAGGTGAGTGAAGTTCCTATTTCTCCACAGACCAAGAGAAAATAAATTCATATGCTTTAATCTGCATTTTTACTGCTTCTATTTATTTTCCAACTGGAGGGTGGCATTCTAAGTTTATGTTCTCTTTACCCTGTGATTTCTAACATGTATAACTTGTCAACTAAATGAGCCACATCACTCAAATTTAGCATCTCCAAGCATAAAGGTAATGCCTGGATGCTTATTACTTTAAATTATTAGCACATTGTAGAAGTGTGAGTGTTTCCTACACGTTAGAAAGCAGCCTTCCACACTGCAAGGCCAGCCCACAGGATTTAACTACGAGAGAGTAGTTAACATGGAAAGGTTGGCCATTTAACATGGACAGTTTGGTCAACAAGAGCTGGCCTTCATGTATAGACAGTCACAAAGTCTTGGCTTGACACTGTTTTAAATTCCAAATCAGTCCAAACTTCCTTGGAGGCTGAAAAAACCAGCCACAAAAATGGAAGATTTAGTGAGTGGGGAAGTATAACTACAAATTAACATGCTACTCTCTCCTCATCTAACATAATATACTTCCTTGTTTTGTTTTAATGTTAAAGCCTTCTTTTATTTTTTTCTCTACATGCAGAAGTCTGCTCTTTTGCTGGTAAACCAGTTTACCTGAGAGCGTATTCTGCAGAATAAATAACATTCATTTTATAATTCTGTGCATCTCTCAGAAATGCTTATATTTATTTTGCAGAATCAGTAAAAAACATCTGTGTAAAGGTAATTATCCGTGGGCTTCAGTGTTGTAGATGCTGAACAAATGCACAGAAAAGACTGTCCCTACCCCAACAGCATATCATTTTAATAGGCAGAGAAGTACTATTCTCCCCATTCAACATATGAAAAAATGAGAAACAGGGACACCGAAGACAAGACTCAGTTGCCCAAACATAGTCACCTAGAGCCATTTTAAGACCCTTCATGCATCTAAAACATCTGGCAGATATGATACTGGACATATGGGAAACCTCTGCTCTCACAGAGTAGGGTCTAGAGGCCACACACTTTTAAGGCTATTCAGCTGAGGTGCTCTAGGAACCTATGTTTAAGCAGGCAAATCTTATTTGAAATGTCCCACAGGAAGACTGGTGTGCTGATTTTGGCTGGGATAGAGTTAATTTTCTTCAAAGTAGCTAGTAAGGGGCTATGCTTTGGATTTGTGCTGAAAACGGTGTTGATAATAACAGGGATGTTTTCATTACAGCTCAGCAGTGCTTACACAGAGCCAAGGGGTTTTCTGCTTCTCACCCCACCCCACCAGTGAGTAGACTGGGGGGGCACAAGAAGTTGGGAGGGGACACAGCTGAGACAGCTGAACCTGACTGACCCATGGGATATCCCAGACCATATGATGTCATGCTCAGCATATAAAGTTGGGGGAAGAAGAAGGAAGGGGGAGACATTCCGAGAGATGACGTTTGTCTTCCCAAGTCACCATTACACGTGCTGGAGCCCTGCTGTCCTGGAGATGGCTGAACACCTGCCTGCCCATGGGAAGTGGGGAATGAATTCCTTGTTTTGCTTTGCTTGTGTGCACGGCTTTTGCTTTGCCTATGAAACTGTCTTTATCTCAGCCCACAAGTTTTCTCACTTTTACCCTGCTAATTGTCTCCCCCATCCCACTGTGAGGGAGGTGAGTGAGCGGCTGTGTGGTGCTTGGTTGCCGCCTGGTGTTAAACCATGACAACTGGCAAAACCACGAGTCAAACATGGGTAGCTTGAGCTCCATCCCAATGCCTTAACCATAAAATCATCCTTACTGCAATTATTTCACATCAGGTAGACTATTATAAGCTTGTGAATACTAGGAGAGAAGAGATCCAAAATGTGCATTGTCCTGCCATGAACTATGTCTAACTGGTCTGTTTATTTGCAGAGTCATGGTCGTCTTCAACATGGTACCTACTTGAAGTCATACTTCCTTCTGCAAAGGCAGACCTGCAGCTACTGTAAAATCCCTTTTGCTGAATAATAAAGAAAAATAGTTCTTGTATATATCTTGCTCCTTACATCTGTCATTGTACATTGCCAATGTACATTGGTAGGATTCAATACTGCCTCATCCTGTGCAGGACTTTCTGTGGCCTTTTGTAGATGGCGTGATCTAGTCTGCCTTAGATGCCAAGCAGACTCAGCAGAGATGCAGGTACCAATGAAGACATAAAGGAAGATAAAATCTGCCTAACTTCAAGGAATATTCTCCAGCAGGTTTTATGGTGTGCTGGGAGCTCCCAAGTCCAAATATTAAGTCAATCAATGCAGTTCATATAAGTTAGGTATCTACTGTTTACACTAAGTACAAACAGCCAACAAACAGGCAATGTCAGATGCCTTCATCTACTCAAGCTCTGGTCCATTAGCTCTTTGAGGGTAATGGCAGCACAAACATGCATTCAAATTAGACCATCAGTAGATTAATATGGGAATACAAAAAATAAAATGCACAGTGAAAACAATCTTGGAGAAGAGACCATCTTCCCTCCCAGCCCTACTGATAAGCCAGACTCTGGCTTCCTCATCCACATTTTTCAAAGTCTCTGACAGCCTTCTCCTCCTGCTGCAGGGCTGCACAGCCCCAAAAGAAGGACTGTAGCATATGGTCAATGACTATCACCTCAGTGTTGTTGCTCATAGTCCTAACCACATCCAAGTCCTTGGGTCCTTCTATGTAAACCCTAATCACATCAAATTTCTTAAGCAACAGCCACCCATTTCACCACACAAACCCTACGAGAATATATGCGGACAAATTAAGTTAGTCATCTAAGGTAAAGCCAGATTTCTGTAAGGTTAGGCAGTCCTTGAATGGTGCAGGTCCACATCACTCTGGTATATAAATGGGCATTCAATTGCCTGAAATCAATCTATGTACAATTCAAGGTTCCTACCTACTTTCTGTCAATTATCTCTTCAATCAAGAGTGCATGTGAACATTTGTATTGGGTTTACATGGCAAGGCTTTTGTAGCAGCAGGGAAAAGAGGGCTGCAGGGGTGGCTTCTGTGAGAAGACACCAGGAGCTGCCCCCATGTTGGACACAGCCAGTTCCAGATGGCTGCAGGACAGACCCACCACTGGTCAAATCTGAGCCTAGAAGCAAAGTTGGTAGTGCCTCTGTGACAATATATTTATAAAAGCGTAAAAATGCTGCCCAACAGATGTGAGAGAAGCGTGAGAACATGTGAGAGAAACAGCCCTGCAGACCCCAAGGTCAGTGAAGAAGGAGGGGGAGGAGGTGCTCCAGGTGCCAGAGCCAAGGTCAACCTACCACAACAGCCCCACAGTTTAATCAAGGACTTTTTTTTAACTTTTCAGTGTAAGATACTTCCTTAAAATTTTGTAACTTCTATTGATATTTTTGGGGTGTCAATGATGGGAATGTTTTGTGCTGAACTGTATATTAACTATGTCCATATAAATATGGTGTTACACTTCCCAATACATCCAGGCAATAGAAAAGTATCACCTATTTATTTATATGCTAAGTAACTGGTTGAGGTCTGTAACAGAGTTGAGCATGATCAAGTTCTTCCTGGAAATGCACACACAAAAGGACCTCTCTCTTCTCCCCTCCATTTCTAGTGCTCTCTAATTCTATCCAAATATTTTAGAGAGAGCCCTTCTCAAGCTGGTTTTGTTTTTCCACTGCCATATGAAACCTAGAAGCCGAGGACTGTGAAAATAAAAAACTACAGAAAGAAAGATTCCCTGCTGGTTTGTCCAAGTTAAAACTTGTCCTTACCACACAGAATTAGCATGTCCATCCTTGTCCATGCAGCATCTTGAAGTAGATATGATAATTGTGTTTTTACTTTGGAATATCAAGGAAATCTGACAAGCATTGTACTGGAAAGGTCTTGGCATTTTGCAGTTATCATTCTTACATCAACTGCAGCAGAAAAAAGTGCGATCAGTTCAACATCAGTTCTAAAGCTTGTTGCTGATTGACTATGCAATATTTAATGAATAGTCTGCCAATTTCTTCTTTTGAACCTCAGAAAATGCAAACTTTGATGTTCAAATAGCTTCCATTAATGCATACTGTCATGAGTGTTGTTCTTAATGCATATGACATGATTACGCCAACTCTTAACAGTTCTTCAAAAAGCGTAATAAAACCATAAACTGCTCCACACCAGTGAGCTTACATAATAAGAGCTAGTATTTTAATTAGGCTTTTCTTGTTGCCATTTAAATATCGCTTGATAGCAGGTGGGAAAAAAGACATAAGACAAAAAACTTCAAAATGTTTTCATTCTCTCCATCAAATGGTTCATATTCGCAATTTACAAAAGAGACAGATAAAAATTATGATGTAGGAGTGAGATAAAGAATTTTTAAATCAACTTTTTTTCTTTACAAACCCAAAATGTCATTATTAAAACCAGCAATGAACCAATGAAATTATTCCACATGATCAACATATCGCAGGGTGTGATGGTCTGATTATAGTCAGTGTCTCAAATATTCATTAAAAAACTTGGGTGGAGAAGATGCTTCTGTAAAAGTGCTGGAGTTGCATAAACAGGAAGATGCGGCTGGAGGAGAAGGCCCCACGGGGGTGGGACCATGATTCTCCAAAGTCACACTTCCCTACCTTCAGCAACCGTGAGAAGAAGCACGACGCGTGCGCCAAGAAGGAAGGTCAGATAGCAGTCATGCCTACAGGGCGGGAGAAGCAACTTCCCAAAAACCCACCGACCCATTGCCAGAGACGTGAACTGCGCATGTCAAGACCACCAACTCATTTCTGGAACATTCCTGAGCACACGCTGCGCCTGCTCAATGATGACAAATCTCCATCTATAGGGGCGGACACTTTAGGTATAAAAGAAGGAAGGACAAGTTCTCGGGGGTCTCTCCGCACCAAACACCCCCATCGGCAGGTCCGACGCTGGATCCAGGACTGGTGATCTCTCTACCTCTCTGTCTCTGTCTCTCTCTCTTCCCCCTCTTCTAAGTAGCCTCTAAGTTATAGTTAAAATTGTTAAGTAACGCAAGGCTGACCTTCATTTCCCGTAAAGTCTCATGGTTTAGGTAGACCTAGTTGTGAAAGTGCCAATGTTTGTGGAATATTTGTTGTTATAGAAGTTTCCCATTAAAGCTGATGTTTATATATGGACCTCGAGTGCTATTTCACTTTCATCCACACTGAGGGGATTTGCAAATCTGGGTCACTCCCCCCTCCCCATAGGTGGGACGTGACACGGGGAATCACATCTTAATAAATTACTGACAGAAAAGGCTACAGTTTCAGTTTTTCATACCAGGGTTTATCTTTGCTTTAATTCAAAATAAGAAGCTAACTCCTTACCAAGCCAAGGATTTAGAAGACATAGCAGTTTCTGAAGGAATGCAACAAATAGATAAGACTTACTTGAATTCAACTTTACTCTGTCCAGAGATGGGAAAAGGTGGTGTTTAGACCAAAGTGAGGACTACACCAGCTTTAAAATGATTCTGCAGGAAGGCTTTCAGGAGAGAGAAGCTGAAAACACCCCAGGGGATCACTAAAACCAGAGAATAAAGTAGTACAGATTGATGCACATAAGAATTGTGCTTATCCATAAACACATCAAAACCAGTATTCATGACTTCTCATTGGAGATCGAAGGCTTGTATGCATCTGATAGCAGCAGTGTAAGAGATTAACTGCATGGAAATCAATGCAATGAAAGGAAATGTAATTGATTCTGCAAAGGAAAACCGTCAAAGTTACTGTAAAAGACAAATGAAAAATCTGCGGCCTTCAGTGGCTTTGATTACATATCTAGGAAAGGAAGTGCAGAAGAGTCACCACTTGTAAATTGTGCAAGTCTCCTGATTTTAGCCATATATCTTGGAAATTGCTAATATCCCTCGTAAATAAACATTAAGAACTTCATTTTGCTTTCATCACATGTGATCAACAAAGCGAGTGAGAAGTCAGAGAGGATGAAAAAGCATTCCTTCATGCCTTCAAATATAGAAATATTTTCTATTTCTATAAACAGTGTCTAGGCCCCGTTTAAGAGCTCCCGAGAGAGGATGTGGCTCTCCATGTCTGGGGGTGACGTCTCTCTGGGGTGGGGGGAGATGATCACCTTGCCTGCAGGAGGTGGGCATGGGTGGAATAAGTAAAGGAGCAGTGGGAGAAGGTCAGAAGACTCTGCAACATCAGAGGTGTCAAAACAAATGTTGAAGGATCTTCTCTGAGACCCTGCACGAAAGGAGAGGAAGGCAGAGTCTGAGCTGATTGGGCTGGTAGATGGAGACTCCTGTGAAGGGGAAGGCTGGAAGCTGGTGAATTCTGGCACTGTGAGGAAGGGTCCTGCTCAGCTGGCAGGTCTGCAGCTACAGACCAGGTTCAGTGCCCCAGGTCTGGGGCTGGGAGCTCTGTCCTGCCTAGGGAAGAGTGCTTTAAACCCAGAACAACAGGGGAGGGAGATGATGGTCTACAGTCAGGCAAGGGACTAGTAGACCAGGCTGGCAAGAAAAGGGAGATGTGGACAAGAGAGACTCTGGTGAACAGGGCTGAAGGAGGCCTACCTCAAACAGTGCACAAAAATGAGAAGGTGAGCACGGGACTCCATGTGGAAAGTTTTCACATTTTTCCTGGGAAACCATCACAGCTGTGTGCCTCTCTGTGCCTGTACACCAAGGCATGCAGTGTGGGGAATAAGCAGGAGGCATCAAGGTTTGTGTGCAGCTGTAGAGCTACAGTCTCAATAGGGTCATGGAGATGCGGTGGGACAGCTCATACGACTGTAGTGCTGTGATGGATGGATACAGGCTCTTTAGGAAGGACAGGCCAGGATGCCGAGGAGGGGAGTTTCCCTTGATGTGAGAGAGCAGCAGAGATGCACAGAGCTCTGCCTGGTGATGCGTGAAGGGCCAGATGAGAACTTATAGGTCAGGATTAGCGGGCAGACCAATGTGGGTAATGTTGTGGTGAGTGTCTGCTAGTGACTGCCTGGTAAGGAAGAAGTAGATGAGGCCTTCTCCATAAAACTGGAAGAAGCCTCACATTCAAATGCCCTGGTCCTCATGGGGGACCTTAACCATTATCTGCTGGAGGGACAACAACTTGGGCACAAGCAACCCAGGAGGTCTGTGGAGGGTATTGATGACAACGTCCTGACACAGATGATCAAGGACCTGATGAAGGCAGATGCTCTGCTGGACCTCACACTTTCAAACAAGGAGAAACTGCAGGGGAAGGTGGAGTCTGGGGGCAGCCTCAGCTGCACACACCATGAGGTGGTGAAGTTCAGGATCATGAGAAGAAATACCATGGCAAAAAGCATTAAGCCCTGGACTTCAGGAAAGCAGACTTTGGCCTGTTCCAGGACTTGCTTGGAAGAATCCCATGGGATATAACCCTGGAGAGAAAAGTTATTGGGTTTTCCCTGGTCCAGGAAAGTTGTTGGATTTTCAAATATGACCTCCTCCATGCTTAAGAATGGTCCGTCTTGATGTGTATGAAACCAAGCAAAGGAGGCAGGAGGCCTGTGTGGATGAACACATTGCTCTTGCTACAACTCAAACGTTAGAAGGGAGTATGCGAGAGGTAGAGGCAGGGACAGGTGACCTGGGAGGAATATAGAGGCATTGTCTGATTGTGCATCGATGGCGTTAGGAAAACCAAAGTTCGTCTGGAGCTGAATTCAGTCAGGGACATGTAGGGCAGTAAGAATGGCTTTTACAGGTACCTCGTCAGCAAAAGAAAGTCTAAGGAAAATACAGAGCAGCTGCAAGCAATATTATTTAGCTATTAAGCATGTTCTACAAAGCCCATATATCATAATGCCTTGTTAGGTACAGTTAAGGTTTTTCTAAGACTATCACTGATACTAAATCACGTTTGTGGTGTGTCTACAGTATTCAGTAAAGTCTGGAGACCTTTTCTCCAAGAAATGTTAAGGCTGCCTTTGGAAAGCAGAACAGTTTGTAAGATCCTGTGGTTTTTTAATGTCTTTAGAGACAAGCCAAAATTCGCAAAACCGATACTTGAGATAAAGTCCCATATAATGGACTATAAGAGTAATGACTCAATTCTATAATCTGGAGACACATTCCCAGACTTTTTCCATTTAAATTGGGCAGAAGAGATTTTTTTTGTCCTCCTTCACCCAGCTTAAGTCCTTAAGTGCATTAATATTCTTCTCAGGTTTCTACAAGCTTCTCTACATTTTTGACATTGCATCATCACAAACACTGTGCATTTCCATTTGTATTCTGTGAGCAGGCTAGTTCACAACATGTATGGATTCTGATCACACCCAGAATCTGCCAGAGTCCAGCCAAATAAGCAATTATTGTGATTCTGGAGATTTAAAAGTGTATGTTTCAAGAAAAATGTGCTGTCCTATTTTCTGTTCTTCAGGGAAGAAAAGAGGGTTTATTTCACCTCAACAAAGAGAACCATGTCTACTTGGATTTCCTTGCCCTGGATTCAAAGGGGGTTATTTTAATTTAGGACTGCCTTGTTATGTTAAAGAACGTATCAGTAAATGTACCATTTAGTATGGAACTCTGATTCTGCTTTTAAGTTCTGCTTGATGGATTATCTTGTATTCTGTAACCCAATATCACTGATGGTTATGTAGGGCATCACTATAAATTAGATTTTTTAATGTAAGATGATACAGCGTTTCATTTAAAATATTTTATTGTGTTATAGAATGAATATCTGGCTAAGAAGAGCACAGAGATTGCTTTTCAGTATAAAGAAACTGCCAGCTGGGATTCAGGGTTCCTCCACATACACATCTGACCTTGGACAGTGAGCTAGTCAGTGTAATATTCCTCTTTAATACAGTGTTTAGTAATAGAAACTATCAACATCTATTCTAGCAGCTGAAGAGCAGAGCTAACAGAATTGTTCCTGAAGTTTTCTCATGTCTCTGATGAATGGCAGTTTCTGGGGAAGGAAAGACCACCCCCGTAAACGAAGATGAAATACTCCACAGTCTCTTAGATTGCACCGCTTAGTCCTGCTTGTGGCATCCTAACATCTGTCCCTTAATCATACTCTCACCAATGGCTGTTGCTATCTAAAGTAAAAAGGAACTATTTTCATGGCACAAAATAGCAGCTTTCCAAGAACAACACTTTTCATAAGCACTTACTTCAATGGACATCATCTACCAACCACGGTTTTGTAAGATGCCAGAAATACTTACACGCAGACCTAAAGTAGATACTTACAGCTGTTAGAGCTCTGAAATGAAAAATGCCCTTGAGAAAAGATGCGTGTCCAATACCCATAAAGCTCAATTGAAATGAAAGCAATATCAACATTTTAGATATCTGTAATAGGAGGGAATTATTTTCAGTGGAACTGACCCTATGCTAGTGTGCTGCACTGTTAGGAATTTTGCCCTTTATGCAACTGCAGTAGCATATAACAAAATGTGGTAACATACAAAGGAAGAGAATTCAGTACTTGCCCCATAGTGCAACAAGACATTGAATCACTCTAAGCTAGCAAGTCCATCAATACCTGCATTTCTTGCAGGTACATACTCAGTTTCCTTAATGCAGAGTGTGAATTTCCGCAACATTTACTATATTAACTCTGTAAGTCCACTGTAAGGTAGGAATATATTGTCATCTTCATGCTGTAATTTAACCAGAAAACAAAGTGACATATATGAAGTCACAGAGGAAGCCTATGGCAGCGTCTCACCTCCAGGGGCGATGCCCTAAACACTACATCATCCTATGTCTCATATTTGGATGTAAGAGCAGTAACTTTTTTTCTGATTTATTGGTAAAACTTCTATGGCAAATAATCAATTTCATTTTTTCCTCTGAAATCTTTCACGCCCACAAAAAGGGCAACATCTTATTTACAATAAAATCACCTCTATCTTCTTTCAGTAACATTTATTGTAGCATCTTCAATTATCTTAAATATCTTGCTCCTCTTCTGCCAGTGATGAAAATGCAGTACCAAGAAGGCTAAGACGGGAAGGGACACAACCGTTCTCAGCAGAGCTCGTAACACTGACTGTGCCAATGCTTCCCTTTGGTGAACGAGGACTGAACGCACCAAGCCCACTGATGCCAAACAAAATGACAAGGATGTGCAAAAGTAAAAATAGGACACTATTGCCAATGTAACCAAAGAGCAGAGCATCAAAGGAAAAAAAACCAAACACAACACTTGTCCAGTGGAATTCTTTGAATAAAATGGGGGAAGAGGGGAAGGGGAATCCCCAGCCAGAGTAACACATGCAGGTATTCAGTGTACGTGTAATATATCTTACTGGGTTTCCCTAAAAAAAAATATATTCTGACACTGGAAAAGGGGATGAGGGGGAGACAGCCCATCATTATTCTGAAACTCTGGTTTTCCCAGAATGCAGGAACCATGTAAAGAGCTGTCTGAGTATCCCTCACCATGCTTAAACAGGGCTTATATAGACATTGTGGGGGGGGGGGGGAGGCAGGGCTTTTCTTCCTTGCAACTAGCAAGATAACCAAGCCAGAATAATTACATACAGCAGACCACAGCTAAATATTGATTCAGATGTCATTGCAAAAAATGAAAAGGTGAGAGAACAGCAGCTTGAAGATAACGATGTAAAAATCTATGAAATAATGGTGGAGACAAATAGACCTACAGCAATTATACACAGAGCAGTTCAAAAGTCCTGCTGGATTAGGAACAACAGCAGATGATTCAGTACCTCCTGTGAAAATGGTCCTCCTCACCTGATATCTGTGCAGCCCTTCTGCCTGGAACTAAGCTGGCATGACAGGCACAAATTCAGTCAAGGAAAAACCTGCTAATTAGAGGAGTCACTCCAGTTTAGTTCCAGGTGTCAACACTTAAGCAGCTTTTTTGCATCTAGATATCCTAGTTGGCAAGACATTGTGCTATGGTATTAAAAAAATTTATAACAATAAATGAGATGGATAGGTTTGGGCCCTGTGAAGCAGGATCTATCATTCAAATATTTTATATAGGAAGCAAATCCAATATTCCTTTTAATTGTATTGCACTTTTTAAGCAGTAATATGTATGACAATAAGCTGTTTACCAGCATTAGCATTCACTGTTTGAGGGCACCTGCAAACCCCTAACATGGTAGGGGCTGAAAGACTCGCTCTTCCTTTTTTTTGCTGGCATTTGCATTTCACTGAAATAGAGATTTCTTAATGCAACTTCTGCACCTGCTGTGGAACGTAACTTCTGTTACTTTAGAACCAATTACATACTTGATTGCTGCATAATCCACAAGAATAGAAGTTAGTTTCTGCTTCAAAAGAGTTGACACTGGAAAAGGTTTATTGACTATGAATGCAGGAGAAACCCATTTTGACCATTCTGTGGGGTTGCAGTAAGCGCAAGGGCATACAAAACTTCCAGCAACTATAATCCTCTTCCTGTATGTTTTTGGTACTTTAAAGAAACAGTGGAAACAGTAAAAGACTGGTCAGGAGAACCTAAAAAAAATGTTTCTCTTTGCTGTAGAAAAAATACTATGATCTATGAGAGAGATTTTTTTGAATTATAACTGCTGTCTCTAAAGTTGTGCAGAATTGCTTCCCCCAGCATCTGATGTGTCACCGTTATCATTAGTATCTGTCAGGGCTGTTACAGATTCTGATTAAAAAAAAAGGAAAATAGCAGCACTGCTATTTGTTCTTCTGATTTTGAAATTGGAGTTTAACAACTCCTGTGCACTGTACTTTAGTGCTGTCAATGCAGGCAAATACTCACTGCTCTTTCCTTTTGACAATAGGGCCCATGTATATACCTAGCTTGTCCTTAAATCAAGTATCTTGAACCTGGATGTGCTTATTTGGGGATAAATTAGATAAAAGCCTCCTGAAAACTTCAGGTTTTTTGGATTCCTTGAGCACTTCAGCTACAGATACATACTACTCCGTCTCTTGCTCCTGAAGCACTCCCTGACTTCAGCAATGCTGCCAAGAAAACCAGCAAAGGAAACCTCTTCACACTGTCCTCAGTTTTCATAAAACTTGTGTGGCTGACAAGCTTGGACCCCTCTATTTATCTAAAAAACTGAGTTCAGGGTCATAGTAACTATTAACCTTTGCAAATGTATCACGGAAACCTCACATGAGCCCTCTCCACGTGGGCAGAACTTCGCTCTAAAAGATGTAACGTGATGAAACTGGTAAAATATTCCCTTAAGATCAATTAACAGAAGCTTTTTTTGTGGCATAATTGAAACTCCAAAAGTAGGTAGCTGTTGAGTCATAAATGGCAAGATCCGAAAAAGAGAGGAAATCTAAGGAGTGAAGATTTTTACGAAGATAAGCATAGACGGAACAGGGCAAAGGTACAGCCTAACACTGTTTTGCAGTCCTATCATGCCACCAACATCCTCATATTGCTAGAAAGTATCACACAAACTGTTTGAGGACAATACGGAACTATTCACTGGAAACCACCAAGCACCATGCTGAAGGCCAGTGGGCTGATGCCATCAAATACTAAGAGGGACTTTGGGCTGCCAGGTGCACCATGAAAAGGATAGATTTTTTCACAGACATTTTGCACAGTCATTTACACCCACAAAAAGTGACTATATCACACTGCTATTCCAATTTAATAGTGTTTTCACCCATTCTACAAAAGCATAAATGATGGCATATGTTGTAGGACAAATGAGAGGAATGAGCCCTTTAATAACAGCCACATTTAGGAAATCTGTTCCCTCTTGGACCGAAGTTAGTGGTTCTCTTTCTATTGACTCAGGAGCTCACACTGGTAAGGGCCCAATTCTTCCAACAGCTTTGGAAGACTTAATTGGTTAAGACTTTGGCTGAGATCTGCGAAAGGCTGAAGCGTTTTTCTGAGGTGCCAGAAGCGAGGGCTTTTTTGTATTCTGATCTTCTGACACAGATTTTCTCAGATCCAATATCTGCCATTATTTATACAGCTCTGTTGGCATGTGTGGCATTCTGCAGGCTAGTAAGAAGTCAAGAACCATGCTCTGAGGAGTTCATCATCTAAGAATTGGCACATAATTTAATGAGTAAGGACAAAAGAAAACAAGATAAATAGAAAATTGCTCCTGGGAAAGTTCCACTGTTTATTTTTAAATGCAAAGAATGCAGATCATTCAGGCTGCTTCTGCTTCAGATATATTTCTTTTTTGAATGATTAGACATGCAACAGAGAAAGAGGTCAGACACAGTGACCAACAGTTCCCCTAGGAAGTATGAAACAGAAGCTACAAAGGGAATAAAAAAATTTCGGAACCAAACCCTCTTACTCTCCTGCCCTGCCTCTCCTTTGTGTTGCCAAAGAAGAACGAACCAGGCGATTTCAAGGGGAAAACTTTCTATTTCCAGAAAGTTGCGGTGTATCTTCAAGGTGAAGCCAAACCCACCCGAATTTTTGCTCCCACCTTTCCTGGGTGACGCAGCACGAAGTCGGGTTGCAGACTGTGCGCAGAGGGAGCCGGCGCACGCTGGGGTGCGTCAGCGCAGTTGAAGGACCACCCTCAAATACCGAAACGTGTCTTTGGCCCTGTAACCACCTAGAACCAGGGGAGCTGACAGGGAGTTCCCAGCATGTTACTGCTTTCCAGCCCACTTGCCTTTTTTCCCCTCCTCCTCCTGCAACACGACCCAGCCTACATGAAGCGAACACATTCACACTCTCAAGTTTAAACAGACTTTAATTTTTCCCTGCCTTTGCACTCGATGTTGTCCCCACAGTAGGGGACAGGAATTTCACTGGCAATTATATTCTGAGGAACTCAATTAGTCCTGAAATACAAAACAGTGAGCATTGTATATTTGCTCTGTCTCATTTATAATGCCTGTAGATTTTTTTTTTTAAAAAGCTTCTTTTTTTCTCTAGCAATTCTCTGTTGATCATTAGCTATAAATAGATTATATTGATGCATGTAAAAGCCTGCTTATTTTATAAACTACAGCGATAATTTTATTTTAAGGCAAATGACTGGCAAGGAAAAGAGCAAAAAGGCACATACGTTAGAGGTATGCAAGATAATGTTTAAACTACCAGGGAGGTTCTCCTCACCTACCCTGATTCCAAATGCAAGAACAAGGAATACAGCTGAATTACAGGCCAACAGATTTACATATTTGGAAGCCAAAAAAAAAAAAAAAAAAAAAAAAGAAACACAGAACAATTCCACTGTTGCAAGATTTTTCCAACATTCATTTGGAATTCAGTAGTAACAGGAATATTTGAAGTGACTTAAAAAAAAAAAAATCTGTCATGTGTCCCACAGCAGGGACATGTACTAAACTTGATGTCTTAGGGAATTCTTAGGGAATTAAGTTTTCACTGTATATTTCTTAATAAAAATTGGTGGAAAGTGGTATCAATTATTTCAGCATTAAAGGATCAAGTTGGGAGTAAAGAAGACTTTTTTTTCTCCTGGACTGTATATACTGCCCTGTTGTACGTATAATTTGTCCATTTTGATACGAATATTTTTCCTTTCTGTATAGTTACGTTACTTTGGTAGAGAAGGCAATGGAGGAATTAAATTGGTCATTTTGACTGTGGTATGTATGAAAAAAATTAAATCTTCTTTCCAAGGTAGAAGTTAAGTACATCCGTTCAGCTTGGTAAAACTAACACGAATGTGAATCAATAACATGCTGTGACTCAAGGTGCTGAGGGCACGCAAGTTCACAGCAAAACTATATTAAAGAAAGGAAGATTCACCTGCGAAATGGAGAAAATCACTAGTGCAACTCAATATTAGCTTTCAATTAGCAGATGTAGCTTTCGCTATACATTGTGAAGCTCAGTTTGTTAGACTTGAAATAGAAAGAGCTAGTGAACAGTGAATAAAAACCCACTGGTCTGTTTTTGCTTTCTTTGCTGTGTTCTAAAGCTAGTCTCTAGTTTTGAACATAATGTGTTATCAACTGATTGTACATCATCATCGGTTGGCCAGAAGCTCGATAACGAGATCACAGTGGTCTTCACCAATGAATATAAAAGAAAAGGTTTGGTCATGATCAGACCCCAATCTCTGTGAATCGGTACAAACTGCTCAGCAGTGATCTGTTGGGAAGCAGGCTGAGGAATCTGAAATGGCACATGTGAGGGGATGAAAGTGGGGCACGTACATGTGTGCAGTGATAAAAATGAGCTCCTCAGAAGTCATTTTGCATAGAGGTGAAGGCTGCTGCATCTCCACTCATATCGGATTTGAGGTTGATGACTCTCTCAAACCTGATTTTCCCGATGGAGCAGAGGAGAGACTTTCCTGTTCCTGTATCTGTTGTGTTTCCTCCAACCTGATTTGCAGACTGGCAATTATAATGTCTCCTATTGCTGTTTTTTAAATCACAAATTTTGAAAACAATCTAGTTAAGGACACAGACAAAAAATCCCCAAGAGAGGACTGGGGACAGGAGATATATGCCAGAATTTCTCAGATAATGAGCTCTTAAAGCTCATTTCTTGGTATAAAAATTCCATATAAAAAAAAAAAAGTTTCCACTTTTTCTTTTCTTATTAATATTGGATTTGCACCAGGAAACAAAGCCAGGGGATCTGGCCAGGAAATACATGTCTAAAAATGGGCAAATCCAACATGGCAGTGGCTGAGGGACAAAACACTGGAGATTTCAGGATTGCTGCGACATGAAAGGCTCCATGAAACACAATGAATCCCTGACAAGTGCGGGTTTTTTAAAGCCAGCTCCGAAAACTTGCCAGAATACACTTCTACTTTTGTCTATTTTGCAAACAACTATAGGACAAATTCAGGGCAACTCTGTTCTAGAGAGATGCATTCTCCGAACAGGGCTGCTAATATTAAAATATCCATAGTGCCAAGTTTGCAAGTCTGAAGATGCCCTTGTGAAGCAATGGTACACTAACTGAATCATACTGTGTATTATGTCTAGAATCTGTCCTGTGTCCAACATTGGGAGAAGCAGGTGCATCCTCTCAAAGAGCTTCCATAAATTGTTCCTTCTCTGCATTTTTAGACACAATTACTTTGAAGTAAATGTATATATTTGGGAATTTTATAAATAAATGACATGATAAAACAATCCCCATAAAGATGCTAGAAGCTGCCACACAGGTTTCAAGAAACTAGTCAATAAATTATTCTTTCTTTACTTCCAAACAATAGCAGCATGGTCTGTAACTTCATTTGTACACTTGTTCTTTCTCTTACCAGCTGTTGCCCTTTTGGACCCCAACCAGCATACTGAAGCTTTGCATTGCTGACCTCAGGGGGATACAAATTCTGGGGATCCCTGCAAAAAGAGAAAAATAAGATTTCAGCTTCAGAAATGTCCTTATTTAAGCTGGTGTACACCTGCTTTGGAAATCCACCATGACCTTGTAAGGTGTCTTTCAGCTGGAATCATCTAATATTTAGTGCCAGATTTCAGTAGATTTTTTTACAGTAAGGTAAGCACTATAGCACTAGCAAACATTGGTAAGATCAAGTATTTAACTGACAATTTCTGTTTCTTCCTAATATGAAGTTAAACACATTAGTTCCACTGCTGACTTGCCTAACCCTTAAGAATTAGTCAAGGGATGGCAAACAAAGTAATTGTATTTATCAACACTGATGTTGTCCACAAAGGATAAACAATAATTATATTTTTGAATCGTACTGCCACAAGAAAAATAAACTTCATCTTTTTCACCACATGGCTTTTCTGCCTAATAATTTTCCTTTGAACATGATGGCAGGAAAGTTTAGCAACTGTATAAAAACTGATAGGCAGCCTGGCTTCAAAGGGAAAAGCTCTTATTAATACCAAACATCTTATTTTTTTTAGAAAATAAAATCAAAATGCTTTTCTTGCTCTTTCATCCATTACCTTCATTTTGTAGCAGAACATCAGTGAGACATAACAAATGCAATATAGAAAAAGGAGGGGTTTTTGGTAAATGTCAGAGCAGCATAATGTCATTTTGTCACAGCACAGACAACATTGCCTTGACTGTATTTATACTCAGCACAAATAATTACATTACATATTCTGAAGTCACATTGCTACAACTCCGTGTAAAGTAATATTCTACAAACAAGAGCACGAATAAAGCCTGTATACAGTACGCCTCTTTAGCAGATCTTAAACTGCCTTAAAAAGTAAGGATATTATCATCACTGGTCTACAGACAGGAATAACAAGGCAATTTGAGGCCAACATCACCCAAAACCAGAGAAAAGAGCCAAAGCCTGCCTAGCCTTTAAGCAAAAGGCCTTCTTTTCATGTACAGAGTTTATTTCTTCATTAAAGACAATGTTTTCCAGACTGTATTTTCAAAACAGAGCAAAACTGAATGCAATAATTAGACCCTAACTGAATTCTCTTTATTGCCTGTTTTGTGCCCTGGTGCTGTACCACAGTTACACTCTGGCTCTGCCCTTTCAGGCAAGAACTCCCTTGGCTGCACTTTCCCTCTGCACCGGGGCTGTTGTAGCAAGTCCAAAGACAGCAGCAAGAGGAATGTTTAGAAAGTGATTCTGTGCAGTCTTTCCAATGTGAAAAAAATAGCTTTTCCTGTGAACTCCTGTTTAAAGACCAGGTAGAATGAGGGCGGACCCTAGGTGAGGACTCCTGCAGTTGGAACCGCAACTTCTGCTCTCCTGCTAGAAGGTGTGTATCAGTGGTTATAAACTATGAGCCATAATGTCTGCAAGGCCTCTGGGAAGAGGTCTGTGGAGCTGATTAAAATAAAAATTTCAAAAAAAAAAAAATTTAAGAAAAAGTGGTCAAGATGACAGGTTGGATGCAGACAGCATCTATTAGGAATGCAGAGGGGCAAGAGCGGTTTGGTGAGGCACTGACCCTTCAAGTCTGAGCATACTGCAGGCTGCCCAGATTGCTTTTGGCTCTATAGGTAAAGGGTCGTCCACAACTGCTGCCGGTGGAGTAAAATTATATCTTTTCTTTGCATGGTTTTTAACCAGAAGGTCTCTTTGTGGGTAGCCTAAAGTCATTTTTGTAAGGTATGGTAAGAGAACACATAACTCTCATACTGAACTCCTACTAATAGCAGCCACAAAATTCTCATTTCAGTACGAAGAATAGCCATACAATTTCTTCTGGATCTTTTCAAGTTTGTATGCATTAGGTACTTAAGTTTCAAGTCAGCTATTCCTGTTAAGACTCAATCTCTTTGGTTAGGTATCTTGATTATCTTAACAGAGAGTAACCTCTGAGTGCAGGAGGAAGAGAGAAAAACAGCAAATCAAATCAAAACCTCTTATGGGAGAAAAAAAAAGTACTTCACTATTTGTCAAATGAACTATCTAGTTCTTGGGCTTTTTTACCCATGGTGAGAAGAAGAGAAGATACTAAAAATGGTGGGGGAAATATCCCTAAATAAACAGATTATACAAATTGTAAGAATTCAAACCTGTAATGCTTCAAATAGCACAGGTGGAGCTAAGGGACAGACATAGCAATTACAGCCAATAATTCAGACCAGAGCCTAGACAAGTCCTGTCGGTTCTGCTCACTGCATCATCTTTTAGAAGAGGAAAATTCTTACACAATGAGAAATGCTGCATAAACCAGCTTTAGTAGCTGATAAGGCAGAAGGAAAAGCACTCCATTCAACCTACCAGCAAAGAGCTGTGCTGCAGACAAAAAAGCAAAGTCATCTTCCCTTTCTCTGGTATGGCTGAGCTAAAATAGAATTGCATCTCCTGAGTTCCTTCTTAAGTTGTTCAGAATGGCTGGGAAAATCCTTTTGTAGCAAATCTTGTTCATTTGCCTTGAAACCTTTTGATAAATATGCAGAAAGAAAGACTGACTGATGGAACTGTGTATTGTCTGGAGATGCCTGATTTACAAACCTAGTTACCAAAAACTTCCTCTATATTCAGCACGTAATAGCATGCACGTCCAGGTTGTGATGTAGCCCACTGAAGGTAGGCGGTAGCCAGGCATCCATCCTCATGCTGTGGGTTATTCTTTTCTACCACAGGCTATGAAAGCAGTCTAAGAGCCTAGTTTCCCCCCACAAACACTTCTGAGAGATGGACATTTTCCTCTTGGTAGATTTTGGCTTGTTCCTCATTTCTTCTGAAGAGAATCCTCTTCCCTATAGTAGCAACATTCACTCCCTCACCTGCAGGAAACTTCAGCATCGTGTGCAAGGGGATTGAGAAGACATCCCTCTTTGCCAAGCCTAGCAGGCTTCAGAGAAACTGCAGGAATGGTCTGCAGATGGGCTGTATTAGCAGTGGTGAGGGGAGACTAAAGGTGGCATGAAAATGGAGTTCACCTTCTTGTGAACCCTACCATGAAAGACCAGATTCCCAGACGTTTATGTGGGCTACGTTGGGTGCATGGTCTGCGGTGGAACATACGTAGACTCCCTCCCTGGTAGCCACAAGCAATACCTTCACAAACCCATTACATCACCTGTGGAGAGAGCAGGAGGAGTTGTCTACACAGCTGCTCCAGGTGGGATGGCCACAACCCTCTACCACTCTCCCCAGGAGCTCTTAGTAACCCTCAAACTGAAAAACCTGTTTGGAGAACAGCTATCAAACACATTTCCCATTATCTCATACTATTCTGGACCTTTAGCTCTCCTTGGTAAAAATCCCTTAAGGGAATCAGACCAAATGCACATCTACAACCCAGGAGCACTCACCCATTTTCCAAGTACTGCATAAATGGGACCTCATGCCGGTCAACTCCTTCTGGGAGGTATGTTATTGCTGATAAGCTATAGTCCTCCGTAGCTACTCCTCCAAAACAGCCTGCTTAAAATTCCTCTGTATTTTTTCTTGACTCAATCAATATTACGGGTCCTCTCAGCCTCTCCAAAGAGCCAGTGCTCCTCACAGACCCTCGTAATTAGGGCTTGTTTGGATCTGAGCCTTCCCCTTGTGAGCTCATTTGTGCAGGATGCTGGCTTGGAAGTGGGCTATTCTGAAGGCAGTCGGTATCTCTCCTGTCATGGGTTTGCATGAAGAACTAGGTTCACTGCATCCTCACATCATTTTCACCATTTCCTTATGGAGAAGAACCTTAATCCTCATTTCCCAAAAAAGAAATGGCAAGGCCTTATTGAAGGGTTGCCGTTATTTCTCTCATCTCTTAAAATGATTGATTTTAAAGCCCAGGAAAGAAGGGAATAATAATGTTGTTTTAGGCCAGACAGAAGATGGAGCAGGTGCTATATAAACTCTTCCACGTTAAGATGACATTGCCTGGACCAGAGGCTGCTAAATTGCTCCACACATGGGCATGATTTCAGCACAATGTTCAAAAAACATTACTGAAGTAGTAAATTGTGAAATCTGCTCATTTAGATGAAGATTTCTGCCAAAAAGTCTGCCCTCAAAATTTCTGAATAAGGAAAATTCCTGAGTGCAATTAGCGTGCTGTCTGCCAAATCATTTTTCCTTGTAACTTAGCTCAGAACATATATGTAGAATAAAACAAACTAATCAATCATATCAGGTTGCCTGGTATTGACATTAAAAATACTGTGAATAATGAGGAACTAGTTTTAAAGAGGTTGTATTGTTTTTGCTGAAATTTTTATATCTTTGTGTTCCCTCTTCTGATACTTTCTCCTATTCTAAAGACGACCAGTTTCCCTCAGAGACTTCATAGCACTGAGTTTCCCCCTGAGCACAAACATGACAAACAGTTCTATATCAAGTTCTTCAAAGCAACTTAAAAAACAACAGAAATTTTCCACTGTAATTGAGGGAGAGGCTCCTTTTACTTCAAGAAGAATATTTTACAATGCTAGACTGAAAAAGTCTGGAACTTAAAAAATCAGCTGAAATCTGGGGTATGGTATAGGCTGTTTTTCTAGGATCTGTAATAATAACTTCTAATTTAGATTTTAAATACAGAACAATAGGATTTGTATGGAAATTCTTTGCACATGCTGCTAATGTGAGAAAAAAAGCAATAATTTGCACCAAAGGCTGCTCTGACTTGTCCATCCTCTAAATAAATAACCAAAACTATGTATGTGAGCTGGAGTGAGTTCTTAAGAAAAACTTTGAACCCTCTTGCTTGACTATGCCATAATTTTGGAAAATATAGAAAGTATATTAAGATTTCAGTAGTGTATGGAAAGAAGTTGAAGAAATAAAGATAGTTTAAAAAAAGTGTGGGGAAGGCAGAAACATCCCCTCTTGTTATTTGCATCAAGCCAGTACTGAATATTTTGAAAGGCAACAGCACTAAGCACTTGAGCTCGCAGTACTTTAAGCCTTTTTTTGTGGTTGACTATAAAAACTATCTATCTATCTAAACTATCTGTCTCAGCACCAGAACTTGGTGTCTTCATGTCTACTTCTAATAGCATAAAATCAGACAGCAGCTTAGACAGATTTGTTCTTCCTTAGAAAGAAGGAAAGAAAAAAGAGATATAAACCACCATGTAAAGAAGCAGCCTGGAAGGCTTATGAAGAACTGGAACCTTCATAATATTTAAGAGGTTTTGATGCATGATGAGAAAAAAGTGCACTGGAGAAAATTTGCAAAAAGAAATAAAAGCATGTAAAACATATGTGTTCATAAATGTACAAAGAACCATAGATAAGGACCTGGAGAAAGAGGGAAAGATTTCCAAGAAGCAGGAATGCCATTTCTTGAGAAGCAAAAATGCATTCTTAAACAATTAAATGACTTGTTTACTTCAGTATTGACCAAGGGGAAGAGGAGACAGGTGCCATTAAGAAAATTGCTTCCCAGGAGATACAGAGCCCTGCAGAGACTCACAGTGAGATAGAATAAAATATAATACAAATGGGAATCAAAGACTTGCCAGAACAGATAATCAAGAAATCAGACTGTCAGAAGATGCAACTAAAGGAATCCTCCTGGAATTCTAATAAAAGTGCTTAAATAGATGGGGAAGGCTCTTCCATTCATCTAGGCTCGTCCGCTATTAAATATTTAATGCACATACGCACACATACACATATTTTCCTTACAGCACTTTTCAGTGAACAAAAGTAGAAGGAGGTAATGAAAGCCATTTGAACTTATTAATTTCAACTACAGATACACATCAGATCATTCAGCTGTTCTTAAAAACAACTTAGCTCACCAACCATTTTTTCCAAGATGAATGAATTCTATGGATTTAGAGCATAAAAGACAAAAAGCAAAGGAATCTGAAACATTTGTCCCTAATTTGGCAATCCAGTTAGATTCAAGCCAACAATATGAGCTCAGAGGTCTTTTTGATTATAGCCTGCCTTGTGTCTGTAGAGCATCCATCAATATAATATTTGCTATTGGGCCTGCAAAATCTTGCACAATACTAATACCACTTGAAAATCAATCACTTGTCAGAAAAGGAGCCACCAACTTCCATTGGGAATTGTGTAAAATGATGGCACAGGCTTGCTTTTCTAGTGAAGGTCTACAAAAACTGATTTAAAAACGCATCGGAGACTGGTACATGGCTAGGAGTCACGGTAATGCAGGCTGGAGGACTGCAAGCCATTGATCAAAATCTCTAGGTTTCCCTGAGTAAGCAAACGGTGGAAATGGCCCTTAGATACTGGTAGCATTACTTTTAAAATGATGACATTATCATGTTTCTTATGTGACCCCTCTAAATCATAGATGACAGAGTGATTTTTTACTGCATTTTTTAAAAGAACTTTTGTTCCTGGAGTCATAGTTTGCCCCCTAAAGAGACAATGAGACGTGATAGCATTCAGGTGATAAACACAACCACCTAAAAGTAATTTTCTCTTACTCATGTAATTTTCTCTTACTTCATAGAGGTTTCTTAGCCAGCTCTGATCTCAGAGCTACTCAAGGCATGAGGTAAGGCACTGGATTTATCAGGGTTTCATGTCTATTTATCTACAACAGAGGCATGGAAAACCAAAGATCTAAATATCTGAATGCTATCAAGAAGGCTAGTCAGAATTACAGCTATTGAAAGATCAGTTATCCAAAACATAGGCAAAAAAATACAGGTTGAAGAGAAACAACCCAGTAAGCACTGAGTTGTTTAAGAATGAACTGGGAAGATCTCAACGATAATGAACCAGGGATTAATGTACATGGTTCTTCAGAGCGACTCTGCCAGTCTCCAGGAAAGGATGTTTGTGATGAAACCTTAACATTTTCCATCCAGCTGACCTTGTCTGACTTCCAAACCCTAATAAAAACACAGCACCATGATGTGATGCCTGCAGAGAGCAATATGGGATTATTAGTACATAAAATGAGATACAGCTCTGATCTACTACCACCAGAGCCAGCAGAAGTGCCTTGTTACAATACAACTTCACTGGATGCTAGGTCACACTTTTAATTGGGGCAGGAGATTGATTCTTGGGCTTGTGCTCTAAACTAATCTAACAGTTTGTGTTACTGGGTTTTAGACAAAACCAGAATGACTCAGTATTCTCTGAATCTTTTTGAAAACTAAGAGTCTCAGAGCAAATCTTATTTCTTCTCATGTCAACAGGATAAGGAGATCTTGGAGGTTTGTGTGCATAGGTTCTCAGGAATATTGAAATGCAGCCTCTCCCCACACAGACCATGTCATCATGACATATGTGGCATATAATACATATATAAAATATATATAAATAAACAAGGCATACACTTAGTGGAGCCTGTATTTCCATTTCTTATCAACAGTGACATGACCGCTTTTAAGCAATACCACAGTTAGCCTGATATCAGATAGAGTTTAAAAGTGGATTGTAAAATACTCACCTTATTTAAATAAATGGAGGGTTAAGTGTGGGCTATCAGCCTGGGATTATATCACCTTTGCCATAAAGAGACTTTCTCAGTGGTTACTGTATCAAGGAAAGCCCTGGCTGTAGCATCCTTTCTCCACCCAAAGGTCCTTTCTTGCATTTCCTAAATTTCCCCATTCCCTTCTTCCCTGTATGTTCTGAGCTCCCCAAGGGGGCAGGATGCTTATTTCGGCATAATAAGAGATTTTCAGCCTATTAAATTTGGTTAGTGCTTATCTGTGAAGTGGCCACAGAACCAGGTAGCAAGGACAAAAGGGAGCCCCAGGACACCACTGAGACACACAAGTGCTACGGCACAGACCGGTATATGTTCCTCAGAGGTGGGGCACAGATCACACATAGTCCTCAGTGACTGGGCACAGGTCCCTGTATAGCCCTCACTATATAACCTGAGCCCAGGCCCCATTAAACCCCATGACAGTGAGGAAATGCCCATAATGTTGCAGGTTTGGGTCCTCAAAACTGGCTTTTTTTCAGGTCCCCACAAAAAAAAAAAAAAAAAAGTCTGTGTTTTGTAACATGCAGTTCACATTCTTTGTGCTGTGTAATCAAACAACATCACACTGGGAGTCTAAGTAGGCTGAAAGAGTTTATCACCCAACCACAGCAACAAACAATCAGGGCCCAGGCTTCAGGGTGTCTCCACAGCCCGACAGCAGCGGAGCGAAAATGGCCCGCTGGGGAAACGCATGTTTCTTGGTCCTATTTTAGTGGAAACCCCGCCCAGAACCTTGAACATCGGGACAAAAATACAAACAAAAAAATCCCAATCCCCACTATGAAAATTCACCTACAGAACAATTTTATATCTGGGAAGGTGATGCACGGAAACAGCAATTGTACGGGCTGCGGTTAGTTGCTTATTTGGTGCTATGCACCATCATTTTTACATTCTCTTTCATCCACCTTTATCTCCCTTTTCTGTCAAAACTCTATGTACTAACTCAACCTTGTTGAGTATGAACAAGGAGGAAAACCCACACCGATGTGCCAAGTTTTGGCGCTGGTCAGCACTGGGATGTGCGTGTACCCTGCGGCAGTGCCTACGGTTCGGAGGCTGACCACAGCCTGGGGACCAGAGAAGGTTCATTCGCACCGAGACATGCGAATATTTCCAAATCCAGGTAAGTTTCTCACCAGCAAAGCACATTTTATTCAAGAATAGAATTTAATACAAGCCCTGCCTCCATTTCAGGGGATGCTGCCTCAGACAGACACTATGGGAGAATTTGCTTCAAACCTTTCTTCTTTCCTTGTTTTTTCCTGATGAGCCATAAGCTATTGACCTTTTCTGTAACATAAGGAGGTTGGTTGCTGGGCTTTTCTCTGCTAAACTGCTAACATCTAACTATTAATTACCCACGATCCTTTTTTTTTTTTAGTCTCAGAAGCCTTTACTCTCATTCTTAATATCAAATCCTCCCATCAGGGGACTATTCGTTATTCTTATTGCTATACATGGTTTCTAAGGTGTCCACCCACATCACAACTGACTCCGGAAGAGAGAAGCATGTGGTAAGAATTGCTTTGCCTACACAGAAAAGGAACATTTCACATAAAAAATGCTATGCAGTGACCAACATGGGCAAGCAAATGGCAAATCCCCTGGGGAAATGATATGGTGCTGAGCTGCTGAAGCAGATTTCCTCCCACCGGCACAGCCAAGAGTCCTGCCTGAACTGCCTTCTGAGGCTGAGCTGCTTTCAACCTGCCACTGCTTGGAAGTGAGTGATGCTCAGATAATGGCTTTGCTTAATAAAATGCTGGCTCTTTCCTTTTAAAGAGGTACAAAATGTATTCACAAGCAATAAGCCGGTATGTGATTTAACCACTGTTCCAGTGATTTACAGAGTGTTTAATTCAGATGATTATAAAAAGCAAGAAGCCCAACAGCTCCATCAGGACTTGAGCCAAATGCCAGTAAACTCAACTGAAAGATTCCTATCCGCTTCAGAGGATTTAACTTCAGGCTCCCCAATCAAGCTATCAAGTACAACTATTCCAAGGGCCAGTCTTTTGTTGTCAAAATACAACTGAAAAAGCTTATCACATCCTGAGGATGTTGTTATTTATAGTCTGGCATAAAAGCCACCACACTATGCAGCAGAGGGGTCAATTAACTAGATAAACTATCTCAAAAAGATGTTAAAAACTATGGAATGACAACAGGAAAAGAGGGAGGAGAGAGAAGAAGTAACAATGGCAGATTCTTCATGAACTACAGAATACATTTTTCTACTTATTTAACAAATTTTGCATATTTATTTGGTTTTACATACCTTTTTATAAGGGTTTATTTCAACCTCTATATATCATTGCTGGGGGAAAGTATTCAGCTCCTCTAAGTAAAACTTAATTAGCTGAAAACAGACTCTATTAATTGCAGTACTTTTCCCTTTTAAAATAAAATGTGGGCTTTAGTACAAGTTCATAAATGTTAAAGAGTGAAATTGTGCAGCACTATCTACAGTAATCATCACATATCGCCTCTGTTGGGTAAGCAATATTTTTCTCCTTGCTTTGCAGATAGGGACACTGAGGCACAGAAAGTTTCTTTAATGCTACAGAGAAGGGGCATAACAGGCCAGAACAAAATAAAATAGAACAGTCTTGGTCAAATGGACAGATGTCTGCAAGCAGAGCCAGTTCCCTGAATTTTTTTTTAACCATGATTTTAAATAATGAAACACATTTTCCTTTTACTGTGAACATGGAAATGGGAGCATGTGCAAGGAAAACCTTGTTGTTTTTCAAAATATTATACAATAGGGTATGTACAAATCTGATTAAGTTTTCCTTAATTAACTTTAACCTCTTTCCTGCCAGTAGCTTGTATAAAAGGAGGAGACAGGAACATTAGTGAGAGCTCTGCAGAGAGATCTACAAACATCACTGAAAATTTACTCACAGTGAAGCACGGGCTCAGTTCCTCCTCCTGCTATCACTTCTGTGGCTCTCCAGTGCATTTTTTTGCAGTCACTCCACTCATGGGAGTTCTCTTGAAGTTACTGGGAGTTCAGTATGGGGGATAAATGCAGTATTTTACAGACCCTCGGCAGCGTAGGCAGGGAGAGCTGAACTCAGCTCCGCACTTGCTCCTGTGATCTACTTACCGCGTTCCTCTGCCTACACCATCTAAACTGGGGAAGAAATACGGATTCTGCTTAGGAGTGACTGTGTACAATTCCCTCCTTCCCATACACAAAATCAATGAGGAATGGGAGTCACTGCTGATTTTCTCACTGATCCCTATAAGCGTATTTGGAAGCTCCCGTTGACGTGACAGCTGGATGTGCGACCACCATGCTGAGAGCTCGTACGAGGGGGGCAGCGCTAATCCCTGCCACTGAGCTGTGCGCGGAGCGAAATGGTTCACGCAGAACTGGATGAGCACTGGGAGGTCTGAGGAAATGTATGGTTTAGGCTGGGCTTTATTTTGGGGAATGCAAACGCAACACAAAACTGTAAAATAGTGTAACATTCCTGCTGGCCACAGCAAGAAGTTAAAGACGGAGGCACCCCCTTGGGTATCAATCCAAAATTAGCTCTTGCAGTGCCAGATCAAACCAGTGGTCCAGCAGCACGCACTGGTGTGAAATGACCTTAACACTGGTGAGGGAAATCCTGCAGCAAGGTTAGGGGAACACTCTGGTCAGTCATGGCCTGACCATGAAACCCCTGAACAAACTAAGGTTTTTTCCCTTATTTCAACGAAGGATGTGAATGACTAAGATCATCCATACAGGACTCACTAGGAGCAACATTACTAAACTCACAGAAGAATAAACCAATTTTCAGTGGCTGGATTTCATACGTAGGTTGTTGCCTACATTGTATTGCTAAATTTTTATTTTCCAAAGTTAGGAAAAATAATATTAGGAAATAACTGTATGAGGTATTTGTGTTCCACTTTTTCCCAGCACCTTGCACGAGAACTCCCCGTTCCACATCCAGACCTGCAGACACTATCGCAGTACCTATAAATTACAACCAGCTGGCAATTACAATGCGGCAAGGGCAACTGTGGGGTTATAAGAGGAGCTCTGCAAAAATGTTTATAATGCAGACAGCGGTCAGCAGTTATCAGCAGAGATATCTGAAAAGCAGCAGCGTTCAGAAGAAAGCAGATGGGACAGTACGGAGATGTTCGTACCAGAGCCCATGGCCAGCAAGCCAGGAGGCTTGTTCCACTAGATGGCACCCGGCGCCAGCAGCTCGGTTTTGGGTGACCAGCAGGAGAAAAAATGGGTGACATGCAGGAAAGCTGAACTGAACATAACCTCCCTACACACCTCAACCCAGGAAAATTAGACTTGCGGATCCTAGCCAGCTCCCCCTGTGAAAACTGAAAATTATGGGCCATTGAAAACAGAAGGCAAATGTGGCAAAAACGGTAGGGGTTTCTACCCCCGGTTTATTACCAAGGCTGTGAGAAGGCTGAAATAACAAAAAAGGGAGAAATTGAATCTGTGCAGTAGATATCCTTGAAGGGATATTTACTCTTTCTTCTACCTTGGGCTTATTTTAGTTTTTAAATAAGATCCTTTGTATCTATGTCATTGGCATATATTAGTTGTCCTATAGAGAGCCAAATTGAGCTGCTACTCCTTGTGCGGGAGTTTACTTCCACAACAGCTCTCACGGAAGAAGATTGCAGTCCGGCAGCCTGTATAAAATACCATTTGTGAATGTATGTGCTAAGGACACGCCTGAATTGGCTCGTCAAACTTACGGAGAGCTCGGAATGAAATCTGGAAAACAGTGGTACGAGCCCCTTTTGACTTCAGACCCAGCCTGAATCTGGGCAGTCTGCAGAACACAGCAAAAATAATTAGAAATTTCCCTTTAAAAAGCAATTTATGCTGGCACATTAATGTCATGTTATTTAAAAAGTGATGCCACAGATTAGATTAATTGGCTTCCTTATTAGTTAGTCTCAGCAGGGGTGGAGCAAGGGCATGCATAGGTATGAAGCCTAAACTGTCTGGCCTTCCTATGAGGCAGATCACAGCCGAGGATGAGGAACGGGGCAGAGAGAGCCCAGGGAAAGTCATACTGTTTCCAGGAATGTGTCTAATGAGCAGGAGGGATATCGTGGAGGGGAGTGAGTTTGTTCACCAGCAGTCACTGCCTCGGCTGCTGATTTGGAGGTATGCCGAGGTGCCACTGGCACGCACCGGTGGGGTGTAAAGCTGGCGCCTACTTGCAGAAGAGGACTAATGCATGAAAACGGTTTGTAGAAATGGCAAAGGGGTTGTTGCTTAGTGCCAAAGTTTTTTGTCACTCATGTTATCGTCAGGTGGAGGGTAAGGATGCTGCCTATGGGTTGCAAATTTTGTCATCACCAAAGAACTGGAATATCAAACTGAACCGAACCTTGTGCTGTGTCAGTGTGCTTGGTCCTGCCCTCAACAATCGTCATCGACACACATCCATTAGAGCAATATTCCTGTGTTAAACATGCACTATGCAATGAAGAGATTTTTAGCCCTTCATCCAACAGAGGCTCTCCTTTCAGGTGATGTTTTTCATTACCTGTTACATCATGTTGACCTGCTACACCTGTCTGCTCTCTTCATGCACCACCCTAAAATGTACACAGAACTCCAAAGGAACCATAAATGCCCATCTTCCAGGGAAATGGTAACGTGCCACCCTTTCCACTGCTCACGTGCACTATGATCACCTGAAAGATCAATGTGATTGTTACTGTACGATATGTTTGCAATGCCTTTATACATCCCTACAGCCTAAACCACTTTGTAAACCATACCTGTACCAACACGAAATGCAGCAATCCTTCCAACCCTCCTTCTGCCAGCGGTGGCCTGATCCATCACTATATTATGCTGTAGGGACACCAGTGCCTGACACATCTGCCTGCCTTCTGGCACCCTCTCACTTTCCAAACCTTCCCCTTATACTGGATACTTCTCTGACACATCCAACCCTCCCACTGCCTGCACCACAGCTCAACCAAACACAGAGAGCAAGGTGCAACACAGCTGGGTGTGCAATATAGTTGAAGCTCAGGGGAACAAGAAGATGGTTGTCAGGGATGAAGAACGATCATAGAGTAGTAGCAAACTGCCTGGACCACTGTACTGTTAATTTTTAGCATTTCTAATACATACTATGCATGATACTTCTGTTTTTTCCACCTTTGTTTTGTCTGGAATAGAACTGTGCTGTCAGTCAAATGCTTTTGCTCTTAGCGAGGGTTTACTGCAGATGCAAAGCTTATGTGTGTTCATCCTGTTGCTCAACACCCTTTCAGCCCACAAGCTAATTTCAGATATATTGCCAGAAAGATGGAGTTTTCAAAAATTAAATAAATCCAGTAAGTTCCTGGAAGAGAAGAGAAGAGAAGAGAAGAGAAGAGAAGAGAAGAGAAGAGAAGAGAAGAGAAGAGAAGAGAAGAGAAGAGAAGAGAAAGAAGAGGAAAGGAAGGGAAAGGAAGGGAAAGGAAGGGAAAGGAAAGGAAAAAGAAAAGAAAAGAGGAGAAAAAACAAAGACCAGATTGAGGCAGGGAAGGAAAGAGACTGAAGAAGTCTAGAGTGTGTCACACTGGGACACAAGAGCTTTTACATGGATGATGGTGAGAAATTTCCTGATTCCATGTTCCAACTGTACATGGAAACAACTTTTCACCTCAAGCTCATCATTTTTTGTGGAGAGTCAATGACAAGACACAAGCTGTAGGGAAGCAGGCTTCACAAGCTCCAGGGCTCACAGATTTTAAAACCTATATATCTCTAGTACAGATTTTTTTTGTACAAAGTATTGTTTCCTGATGCTAGGTAGAAGCCAAAGAAAGTTATTTCAGCTTTTTTGTTGTTGTTTGGGGATTTTTTTTGGTTGTTGCTGTTCTGTTTTTTCTGTTTTTTGTTTGTTTAGGGTTTTTTTGGGTTTTTTGTTTTTTGTTTTTTTTTTTATGAACAAGTGTGCTGTTCCTTGAGGAATACCTGAATGTAAATACTATTTTTATAGGGAAAAAATGCTGAGAGGTGTGTTTATATCTTGCCATTGAATATGTACTTCCCTATTGTTAAACCCATTGGTTACTGTACCAAAGAAACTGGATTCGAGAGAGGGCATGGGCTTCGAAAATGCAGGTGTTGTAACAGCTGACCTCTAGGACTTTTGCCCTTTAAACATCATTCCTGTGTTAAACAGTGAGGTCCCCTGAGGACTGCCCAGTGGGAAGGCTGCTGACCCACTGTACACAGGCATAGTGGGAGCTGCCTACAAAAAGCAGTAGGAAACACAGCACACAGCCATGGCCAGGATCCTGCCTTCTCTCAGGGGCAGGCACTTGGCCCATGGATGCAGAAATCAACAGAACTTTAGGACCTGCCCCAGTGTTTTCCAAAGTCAGAGATGCAGTAATCCATTTAATACGGTGGTATGGGTGAGAGAGAGTGGATATAAACTGAAAGGGGAGGTTCACACTGGATATAAGGAGAAGCTTTCTCCCTGTGAGGACAGCCAGGCAGTGGGACAGGTTGCCCAGCAGGTTTTCAAAACCCAGCTGGATAAGGCTCTGAGTAACCTGCTTTGAGCAGGAGGTTGGACCTTGGAAGAGCCTTTCCAGCCTGAGTTACCTGGTGATCCTATGATCACCCTGTGTATAAACCAGGCAGATTTTTTTTTAAATTTTGCAGGTTTTGCCAGCTATTGCAAAGATCCAAAACATCCACTACCTGTTTAGCCATAATGTATAGAAATGACAACTTAGTGGAGAAGCATAACAAATACTGAAATTATATGTTTTATAACCAGAGTCATGTGCAATGTTCTACAGAAATGGCAGAGCACAACTGTATTGTCCATTTTTATCATTCCTGCACAGTTACCACCAATATGATACTTAAAACAGAACCTGGCATAAGCTTCCTGGATTTTAGCTTTGTATTTATTGACAATGATTTGAGGAATTTTGCTGTGCAACTTATGTATTTCCCTTGGTGCAATGGAAACGTCACTCTGAAACACCATGTATCGTCACATGCTTACATGGTTTTATTGGTATGGTGGCATCCCATTCCTGACCAGTTGAGCCAGTCCTTAAAGAATATTAAAAAAAAATACCTTTTAAGGGAAAAGCAGGTAGAAACTATGGGCTAAACTCTAGAGGAACAAGACAGGCGAGCTGAGCTGCAGGGTGATGGAGTTGGAGCTGCAGGCAACCTGCAGCTCCCCAAAGGCAAAGCTGAGAAAGGGGGATTTAAAAAACTGCAACTAATCAAAGCTAAAGAAGGATCTCCTCAAGCTAATTGATGTCTGTGTTAAACACTGAGCCTACCTCAAGACCTCCAGTGGATAGGGGGACCTAAATGAAGAGGCATTGTGTGATTGAAGTTTATTACTTGTGATGATACATAACCTTTCACGCTATGTGCTTTAGGTAAAGCACTATGCTTTCATTAAGTTTAGAAATGCTGTGTAAATCCTGTGCGGCACGCTTGTTTGTCTGCACTTACCTCACACTCTCTGAAAAGATAAACTATAAACCCAAAGGCTTGTAGCTGCAGTGTAATTGTGAGTGCACGTATCTAAGCAGCGTCAGGATCCTGGGAACAGACTACTGGTCTACCTGCCTTCAGATGGGATGCTGGAGAGAGCATTTGTATCAAGGGAATCTGCCAAGAGACCCAAAACTGAAGGGCGATGCCTCAATTCTGACCAAATTTAAGGGACTAAACGCCCCTGGATAGATCCTCTGACAGTGCTCTGGTGAGAGGCCAACCACAGCTCTCAGCCAGACGCCAACACATCTATATTCTAGCCAAAAACTTGAAAACTGGAATATGAAAATCGTGTAGTCTGACTCTCTAGGGAAGCTGAGTACTTCTGTTTCCAGACTATGTCATCTTTTGTACAACACACAGCTCAGTGGATGCTGCAGCTGAATGCCAGACCATTGCAAAGGGCTGTCACAGGAAACTGTTTGTCACAAAACAAAGTATTTTGCAGAATTCTTAATGGCTGAGTTTTAAAATTAAGACATTGAAAAATTGCTTACCCATGAGGTATTTTGCTGAGGACATAATATGCCGTATATGAATGCTGATAGACCTGCAAAATGAAATTAAGAAACAAAACAAACAAAAAAAAGAGATTAGTAATTGTCACCTCTGTTAATAGGGCTCTTTTTCTGCAAAAAAACAATCTAGCATTTTATGGCTAGGGAGCTCTTACAAACACTTCAAAATCTGTAGTAGAAAAGAACAATACATTAATTCACCTAACGCTGTTGTGTGTTCTTTTCATCTTGCACTTTATTGCAGTGTTTGGCAAATCGTATACATCCAGATGCTCTGTGTCGTTACCATGACTACCAGGTCTTTGATTAAACTGGGGGCACATGGTCTCTGCAAGGGCTAAATATAGAACAATCATTAATGAGGACACCTTGGTCAGCTGGAGACATGCTCTATCGTTATAACTAGACAAAACAGGGATATAATGCATTGCTTTATTCCCACGCAAATAAAACAAGGACTGATGCTGGGTGATCTCAGAGCACGTTGTAAGGCTCCTGTCAGTCAGCAAATAAAACTTTATTGACTTAGGGCAAATAGCTGACCTCACGTTTGTTTGATTTGCTAAGTTGCATCTTCATAGCAGTTTGCACATTTTGGGCCATGGGGAGGAGCTAGTCAGCTTGCACAGTAGGTCATCTCAGAAGGGAGAGTTTATTACTTATTTTCTACGTAGTAAATAATAATACCAGAGTCAGGCTCAGCAATTTAAGAGTTGGTGACTTTCCACTAGTGACAACACAGTCCCTAACAGCCATCTGTGGTTGCCCAAGGTGAGCAATGCTGAGCAACACAAGAGTCAGGGCACTAGTGTGAAAGGTCCAAATATGAATGACTTTATACACATTTATACAGGCACTTACTCTTGCAATTCTGTCCTGTTACTGTATGCTACTAAATAAATAAGTCTAACAATCATTTTGTTTGACTTCTACTTAAATCTTTAAGCCACTTGCTCTCCATTAGCTCTCATAAAGCTCCTGTCCCAGAGGACAAAGGAGGAACTTCTTGAATACTTGCTTCACTAGTCAAGTTTGTCTGATCAAATTATTTTTCCTAGGTACCTCTGGTTTTGCACAGGCTGTTTTTTTTTACTTATGCCAAGAAACCATGAGATGTCCTGGATTGTGCTGCCAGCCTCAGCAGTGGCCATCCCAAGCACAGTGCTATCATTGCAGGCAAGTAAGCATGACTTACTACCTGTCACTCTTGAGGGCAAGCCTTCATAGTGATGTCTATAACAGGCTTACATTTTGGGGGGTTAGTAGAGAGGCAGATAAACACAAGGTACATCATCCTGTAGATATTAAATCAAACTTCTCTGCTACAATTTAAATCCAAACATAAAATCCTTATAGTGCTGCATGAACCCCCTGGAAAAAAGCTATCACCAGAGTATAGAGGTGAAAGCACTGGATTTCTACCTATGAAATGCAGAGACTGATGCCAGATTGATGTGATTCCCTTCTTCTCCTGTGCAATTCACTCCCTCCATTACAAGGATATCATCAGGTTACATTCCAAAATCATATCTCCTTTTAGGCATTCAGATACATAAAGACTCCTCCAGCAAGGTGAGTCTCTGGTGTATTGATATCAGGGAAGGTCTAGGAATACAAGTGAATTCACTGCAAGCTAGCATTTATTTTAGTACAGGTGTCCATTTTAGATCCACCTGTTTCAGATGATGTCAAATAAATTACCGTTATCTCATCTACACCCAATCATACCAAAGAGCTCTTGAATCTTACATTGCTGATATTGGAGACCTGGCTGATGCATGTGGCCTTAGATTTTATTCCAGCTTTGGTGAAGCTCTAAAACTGCTAAAATTCTTCAAAGAAAATGCATTGGAAGACTAAATTTGCCTACAGAGCTGAAAAAACTAATAATATATCACCATTAAATACTGAGTAACTTTTGTCTTCAAATATCCTGGCAGTAGGATGTAGAAAATGATGTAGATATATAAATTATGATCTGAGGCAAGGACTGGTGTTCAAGCTAACAAGCCATGCTGTGTTGTCAGCTATCAGAGGCAGAAGCCAGCCCCCAAAATGTGTATGAACAGATGCCTTCAGGGGAAATTAGAGAAATGTGGCAGGCTGGAGGGAAAAGAAAGCCAGGGAAGTTTTGAGCAGGACATCTGCTGATGTCCCTGCTTGTGGTGCAGAGTCGGTGCAGCCACGCTAGAGAGTTTGGAGCTGTCTTAGGGCCTTTAATGGAGACTGAGGCAAAACATTTTCTTTGCCAAGAGAGTTTAGGAGTGGGGAAAACAAAAGTTGTGGGACTCTCAAAGAACTCCTTTATTTTCTGAACATCATTTGTCATCCTCTTGCGTCTTTAGCCAGATTCTAAAATATCTGACATCAGCTGTGCCTGTAGCACGTAGCCTTCAAAGGCTTGAAGCTGGCAGAGTTCACCCATAGGAGCAATCCTTTCTCAAATATATACTTTAGGTTAGTAGGTTTACTTATGTAAACAACAACTACTTGTATGAGCAAAGATTTCAGGATCAGACATTTATTATTATTATTATTATAGTTCTTAAGGACAAGAGCACATGCAGTTCAGAAGTCCTTCTCATCCCTACTATTTCAAACTTGTTTGGAAAACACACTGCGAGCAGCACTCTTAAGCAGACAGGAATCCAAGAGACACATCTTTTAATGCCTTTCTGAGAAATGAAATGGCTGCTTTCTTCTTAGATATGCAAACCAAATGAAGTTATTTTAACTTTTTGAGAGGATGACTGTGCCTGCTTAATATCTCAACTAAAATTTCTGCTTGGGATCAAGCTGAGTTAGGCTATTCACTTACCAGTAGGAAAACCCCACACCAGGGAAAAGTGGGGAAAAGTGTAGGAAAGAGATGAGCATTCTTCTGAAACCCAAAGCTAAGCCTTAGAGACTGGACAGTGCTTAAAAGTTAGTATTCATTTCATTTAACCTCTCTGTTTCTGAGGCTTAGCCAACAAAAATAACTGTATTAAATCTCTGTGTTCCCCTTCTCTATCCAAGGGGTGTGGTACAAGCCATTGGACTGATTTGATGCTCTCAGCCCTGATATTTGGCTGGATCCCAGAAGCACACAGCTCCTCTCAGTAGAGAGGCATATTTGAAGGTAGCAGAGTTTTTGGCAACCGTTTCGCTCTGTAGGCCCAGTGTGCCAAGTCATCCCACCAACATAAGTTAGAACAGGTTTGAGACTGCTCTGAAGGGTTCTAGGTATTACCAAAACCGGGTCACAAAACTCCCATGCCAGCTGTGACCAATGAGTCCTGTAAAAGTCATTACAGTAAAACCGCTGTGCCAGAAACACTCTCCCACTGGGCTGCTTATCCCAGGTCACAGCACAGATCTTCCTTACTTTCAATCTACGTTATGCTCTGCAACACGTGCATGTTTACACTGAAATCAAAAAAGGTCTAAGAGATGGATCTATCCGTTTCCGCTTAAGTCTTGGAAAGACAATTATCTCTCTAAAATTCAGGAAAATACAGGACTAATTATATATGACAACACTTTGTTGTGAAGCCACTGACCTCATTTTATGTAATGAACAAAAGAAGCCTGGACCTGACCAGATGACAGCAGAAATGCAAACACCGCAGCACGTACCGCAGCAGAGAAGAGCATCTGCCTCTCCCCCTCCACCAAATTCCAAAATAACAAGTAAATTGTGGTTCCTACAAGCTACAGAAACAAAATGGAAAAACCAGCTTCTGTGCCACACCACTGCACAGCAAAGTGTGGTGTGAATGGTAGAGTAATGTCTCCTTAAAAACACTTGCTTCATCTCCAAGGATACAGGTCCAGCCCAGCAGGATTTACTTAAATAGAAAATGGATGTTATTAAAGAATAGAATGGTTTTGGACTCATTTATTCATTGTGACTATTCATATACTTTAAATTAGAATCCACAGGTCTTGCCCTTGCCCCAAAGCAACTGAACAAATACTTGACATAAGTCCAAAAAGACAGGCAGGATCCTGTTGACCTCCCTACATCTCACCTTGATTGTCACATAGACACGAGCTGGACACACAGAGCTTTCTCCGTCATTAACTTCTTGTTAAAAGTTTGAAATTGTCACCATTATTCTCAATTTGGTACTGCCTGTGTAACTCACAAAGGATTAGGAAAAGGTTTTAGATGGAAATGAGGGGAATTTTTAGGAGATTGTGAAATGTGTTTTCAGCATATTTTGGCTGCTATGAAAGATTACACTACCTGCTGAGGATTTATCACTAGCATCAGAAATAAAGGAAGAGTTGAGTTTACACTTCCATCTTCTGTGCCAGTTTCTGTCACACTTCGTGGGCCGATACCATGCTAGCACCAGCGGTAATCAGCATTTATCAAAAGGCTTTCTTTTATGTTCATATGACAAGGTGCTGAATCAATACGAACAAGAGGCACATGCAGACTTTCTTTCAAGGAGGTTTACAAGCAAAGAAGGGGGTAAAAAGCCCTTAGCAGAAGACTTCCCCAATCAGCCCAATCCTCTCATCTTCCAACAGGCTGTTCTATCAAAATAGCTAATTTAGGGTCTTACCACTCAGCATATTAAACAGTTCATGGATCTGAGATTAAACCCAGGTGGACTGGCTGCCATGATCTCATGATAAATACAGGACTAAAACACCCTTTGCATCCATTTTCTAAATGTCTCCATAAAGCCACGTGGTCCTTCACACAGTAGTGTTATTCATATTAAAGAATTACCTAGAAAACTCATGAAAAATCCCATAAAACTTAGAGTTTGAGAGGGAACAGCTACAGGGCAGAATAGAAGTGCAAGCTACGTTATAAAGCAGTTTGCAAGGCTTAATACAAAATTTCTAGTATTTAGTGTCTTTCTTCTTTTTCAGGAATCACACGTTTCATCCAAAAATTCATCCCAGTATCCCCAAATAAAAATGAACACTAAATAGTCATTGGAAATAAAACTGTACAATGGTTGGCTAAAATCTGAAAACAGCAAGAATATATTTTAATGTAATTAATCATAAAGCACTTGGTAGTTATCTGGGTAAAAGGAATCACTTTTTATTCTGTAACAATAAAGTATATCTCCAAATAATAGAATCCCTCAGGATTCTTAACAGACCCAAATTGTCTTTATAATCTATTCCCTTTTATACTCTATAGTAAGACAGTAAAAATACAGCACAAGTGGCCAGTGGAACAGGAACTGCCAGACCCATTAAAAGCATTTCCAACAAAGAGTCTCTAAAAAGACATTTGCTGGAAGTAGATTATATAGCCCATTTTCCTACCTGTGCTATGAGCAGACAAATCCCCAAATGCTCATATGAATGTCAAACCGATTGAATAATCCTAAACATTTGACATAATTACATACTCCACCTTTCAAAATGGTCCTGGCACCCTTAAACGGTAACTCATGCTGTGATGCAAAATATGCAGGTAAAAGATGATTTGCCATTTGGCCTTTAATATCTGTGATATTTAACCAGGCTCTGAAGTTGACAAATTAAGAGGGAAAAGAGAATAAAATAGAATGCAGGAAGGCTGCTGCTCTGCATTGACAAACAGCTCACGTATTTGGTACCCTGTTATCTAACGATGGCATGAAAGGGAGGGAAAAACAAGTTCAGAAGGAAAATCACAAGCAAATGTTAGCCAGAGGTTGTGTTTCCTTCTACTACATGCACATGCCGTGCACAGTAAAGGATGACCCAAGTCACTACCACACTGTCACATTGATTCTTCTATTGGTCAGTCACCAACAAGTAAACACTGTGTTATCTTTAGAGGGTAACCAAGTCATTCGTACAAATCTTCCAGTAGACAAAAGGCTAATTGTCTGACTAAAAATACCTCACTGCCATACTTCTTTATGACATTCTGTGGAGAATTAAAGCAGGTCACTGTACCTGTTTGCAGAATTTTCTGTATTTTTGATGAAAGTCAACATCAAAGACTAAATTTTCACTTAATGAGTCAACATCATTTGCCTTGATGAAAATTCTTTATGATGCTGTTGGTTTTGCTGGGGCTGTACAACCTGAAAACTGATGAATAACTTGAACCCTTCTGTTCCATTGAGAAGAAATCCTTTTCCCTTTACATGTTGAACTGGCCCTCCAAAGGGATGAAAAATCCATTCCTGTAACTGACCACCAACTTCGTGGTAATGTTTTGTTCAATTTCTGATCTTTCATTCTCCAATATATTTGTGATTTAGAGCACAAGGGGTTACCTCTGGCTGAAGTATGGTTTGTGGGCAGTTAGGTAACGGTCTTTTCATTTTTTTCTATCAGTGGAGACACACTGGTCAGCAGTATTGTCCCCAGCCCAACTATTTTAGCAAAGTATTACTACCATTTTATTGCTAATAGGCATTCCATAGTAACCAGCCTGGAATTAGATTCTCAGAAAAAACACAAGCTATCTATTCCTTTTGTGTCAAGGTAATAAAAAAAAACCACACACCAAAATCCATACTGGTATTTTGTACCCTACACTCAGTGAAGCTCGACTGCCTGCAAGAACCAAACAAATCAATAAAGCCATATAATCTGAGGTCTTTTCAACATTCTCACCTTTCAAATTCATTGTGATACTGACTTATTTCGTTTTCTCCTAAGACAGCAAATTCTCTTTTGTCTCTACATTGAATTATCCCTATATACTTTATCACATCCCCAGTAATGTACCTCTAATACAGTCTCATGCTGTGTGCCAACCTGTTTCTACAGCCCTCCGAGGAACACTGCCCATTTCTCTTTGTGCCTCTAATAAATTAGGAAAACCATAATGAAATGCTATCAACGAGCATTTCCTGTGCATTGGTTCAGCTGGAAGCCAAATAACCCACAGCTGTTATCAAACACCTGATTTGGGATGCTCTTACCCACTGCGCTCAGCTATCAGCCACATGTGTAATGTGGTCCCAGCCACAGAAGTGCACACTGAGAGTGCTCTGCCACTCCGGGGTGGTTGGGGGAGCTCAGGAAAAGGCAGAGATGGGGGAAATAGGTTTGAACAGGAAAGGTGATAAGAAGAAGGGGTCTCTAGATCAATCAACATACAGAGTATTTGACAACTGGTAGCCTTTTTTGTAAATGTCTCTGTGTTCCAGAGGAACTAACTTCTAAATTAACGTTTGGGCAAAAGGAGCAAGATATATACCTGGGGAATGTATGTATTACAGTTGAATTATGGGAGGAGACCATTTTTCTTGCAAAGAGGAAGAGAGGATCCTGATCTAGCAGCGTAACTGTGCCTGGGCGACATGACACGGCCAACACTAAGCCGTCAACATCAGACACACCAGTGTGAATAAGGAGCTGCTCCACTGCTACCCAATGCCATAGGAAATCAAGGATCAGTGACTGGGTATCTCCGGAACCAGGAAGAAATTTTAGCAATTGGTTTAGAAGGAGGGAATAAAATGCTAGGTACAAAGGGTGGAGAATGGAAGAACACAAAAGGCAGTGGATCATCAGGAAGAGTCTTTGCACGGCTCTGTTTTTCAAATCTTTTAACAATTTAATCTCTAAGACTGAAAATTAAATCATTATCATTGCAATATGAGCCTGAAGGAGCCTTTCTGTATAAGCTTGTCCTTGGTGTGTAGAGGACAACCAGAACATCTCTCCAGTCATGCCGTGCTGTGAATGCCCCGTCACCCCCACTGGAGAAGCTTCCTCAGAGCAGCAACAATCTCACATCAAGGTGACATCGGGAAGGGACAGCACATTCATGCCACGGGGACTTGCATTTTAGAAGCGTTTGCAACTCAAGCTCAAGCTGATTGTAATAGGGCCATGCGCTGCAGGCAACACGCACGGTTAATATGTAAATCTCTCCCACAAACATACAGGGGCAGTGCTGGGATTCGAAGCTGGTTTTCCAGCCACAAAACCAAAGGTCTCTGAACCAGCAAAGCCAAGGCATTACTCCGCAAATAGCGTCGTCTCTAGTTTGCAAAATAACCACAAATAAAGTGTGATGGCAACATCTGCTAGAGTAATAGGTGGACGGCAGTGTTGTAAGATAATGCTGTTACTTCATGTTCCACAAACTGATTATCTATCTCAGTTGTTGCATGATAATAATTCTTTATTAAAAGATTTGTTTCCAAATTACACTTTTGAGAGCCTTACGCTGCTGAGGATGCCAAAAGGGAACTTCAAGGCCGGCTTTAGGATTTATGACTTTGTGACATGGTGGAGGTAAAGTGGATGCTCTTTTTGTTACAAATGCAGCTCGAGAACCAACTTAGGCTACAGGTATTAACACACAGCTCGTGTGCCAGATCTCACCCCTAGGAGAGCGTTAATCCAATCTGCCAACTGCTGCTGCACTCTAATACAGCTCTGCCCTGCCAAGCAATTACAAAAGCCTCCTTTTGCTCCCGAGCCACCTGTCCCTCATAGCGCTCCACTGGCACCAGCAGCACCAGCAAGCACTTGCAGTCACTGGCTTAAAGGACGACTGCTCCATTTTTAACTGGTAAATAAAATGGCAGCGACGAAACTCTCGGTAGGATTTTTGCACCAGCCCTCGCGCACTTGTTGCTGCTCAGGTTATTGGGAAGCACCTCCAATCAAGTTATTAAGGATTATGAGAGAGGGTTATGAATTTTGAGCTTGTTTTGTTGTTGATCTTGTTTTTAAATTTTTATTGGTATTCACATCACGTGGTATAAACTCCCAGGTTCCCCTCCCACTTTGCAGCAGGCGTAGTGTAAGACTGGATGGAAATTCTCCAAGCGCTGCACTTGCCTGTTTTATAGTCCTGTTCAGAAACTTGGAAATGAGAATTAAAGTATCTAGCACAGAGTTAATGTTGCGATTCTAACATACCAGACAATATATCTAAGGAAAAGAAGTAAAAGACAAACAAACAACATTATTACATAAAAAGAGTACAAAAGTAGCCTAGGGCCAAATAAAATTTTTGAAGTAGGCAACAATTATCCCAAACCTAGTAAACATAGAAAACCTTCAAATCCATGCAAACACACAAGACATACAACCATGATTCTCTTGTAATATCTGTGGTCGTGATAATATCTGCATTGGGTCAGACCCAAACTCCATCCAGTTCACTATCCTGGCTCAGACAGTAGCTCAAAGCCGATTCAGAAAAAAGGCTCGAGTTAGCTTATTTATAGTCATCCTTCCTCAAAATACTGTCCCAGGCTCTCGCAGTTTGCAGCTTGGAGCCGCTCTGTTTGCAGCTGTCTACCTTGAGGGATGTCCCTGCCATTGACCTCTCCAGTCATTCTTTACAAGCATTTACCCTTTTTGCACCTACAACCTCTTGGAGCAACACCCTCTTCCCAGACAACGGTGCCAAAAGCCTGTTTGGGGTATGATTCCTCTGACCAGTCTTTGGTGTCTGTTTTAGCCTTAGATTTACACCCCGGAGCACACTGATTATAAAGGCAGCCCAGGGTAGTTGACACAGATGGGGAGTTTACGTTGTTCACATCTACATTCACTTGACTGATGCTCACCTTCGTTGACTTTGGAGTTACAGTCTGAGGGCTGAAGGACAGCATGAGAAATCAATGCTTAATAATCAATGCTTTTAAGGAAAAATTAGGTAATGCCTTCTTTCAATGAAACATTTCTTGAGCTGAGCGGCCTGAATGGGGAAAGATTCTAAAAACCTCTTTTCTGTGAAGTTTACAATGCAAATGGTGCAGCTTTGTAGCAATTACATGAGAACCAAGCCATGAAAATGGTCTGAATGCTTAGTATATATATCTAATTAATTTATTCACTTTTAAATAATTCACTTTAGCAGCAGAAATTAGCAACTACAGAACCACAGCATATGTTCTTTCTATTAAAACTTACTCTTAGCATATAAAAATTGCTTTTTCTACTATAGTAGTTGAGAAGGTGAATACTACAAAGAAGTTAACACTGTCACTGAAATCTTTTATGATGGTCATAGGCTCAGGGCACTCCTAGAAGACTCAAAGAAAGGAATCCAAGACAAGAAAGATGAGACCTTCAAAAAGCATTAGAGAGCAGCAGTTTAAGAGCACTGAAGTGGATGTGAAAGGAGAATGAAAGTACTCAGATACAAGCCAGGGACCTTGGTCCAAAATCCTCTCTCTGTTCAGTGAAAGATTCATTTTCCAGTTCCATAAGAGATCAGAAGACTCTGAGCTGTATCTCGATGTACACGTGGATCTAATTTACTGGAGGTGACATTTCTATTTTCTGACATAAGGAAAAATAGACTGAAAACACATATGAGACAGCGGGACATTTTGTGTGTCATCCCTGTGATGCCGTGGACATCTTCCAAGGGGTAAGTGGACTGTGGTGATGATGGGCATCTCTTCAGAAATTGGGGGGAGAGCAAAAGGGACAGGAAGAAGCACAGAGCATCCCCTGTTCCTTGCCTGCTGCACAACCCTTCACAGCATCACCATCAACAGCATCGCTGTACGGGCTCTCTTCCACTCTTGCACATAAAAATCTGAGGACTCATGCTTTTAAAGACCTGACTAAAGCCCTATGATTTGTTTCCCTTTTCAAGACAGAGCTTTTTTTGAGCAGAGAACAGAAGAAAAGAGAATAGAAGATTCCATTTTCAAATCTGGGTCATTAGCTGCCCAAGGAGGAATGTTAATTATTGGTTTTAACATAGCCCTGATAAAAACAGAGTTCTGCAGGCAGCTAAAGGGATAAAAGGCACTTGTTCGGGGTAAACACAGAGCTGCACACTCCTTGGATTTAGGCATGTAACTCAGCTGAAGAGGAGAAAATTTGCATCAGAAGATTTGCATTTCTGAGTACAAGAATTTCATTGGGGTGCTCTGCATAGTAAAATCTGGTTTTCCAGAAGAGGGCACTAAATATATTTTTCTCCTATTTCAGTGATTAAAAATAAATAAATAAAATCAGAAGAATTAGATTATAAACTCCTTCAGGCTGAGACTACTTCCTATGTTTCTGCATAGACACCAGAATTAAATTCTTTCTGATTTTGCTTTCTAATGTCTTTTAAATCACTGTTGTTTTCCCATTTTGCATCCTATTCTTAATATATTTCTTTCCTTAACATTTTAAAATAACTCTCTATACTTATCACAATCCAGCACAAAATAGGATTTTTATTCTCCCTAAAAACTTAGGAAGCAAAATTATGCTAAAACCAGGAACTCACCTCTAACGTAGTTCTGAAGCCTCTGTGTGTTGCAAGGAACCTAGCTCTTTATTAAGTCCTAATTTTATTCAATAATTTTTATATAGCTACATTTATTTCATTCCTCTTAAAGCAAAGGAAGTTCCCCTGCGTTTCACTAAGATGGATTCCCATACAAGTACAAGAAAGAAAACTGCAATGATTTTACTGCTGACTGTCTATCTGATTTTGGCTATCTAGGAGACCTTGTGCAATTACCTTACCTATGTTTTATTCAAAAATAAATTGCAGGTTATTTTTAAGATGTTTTGTGAATTCTGTTAGAACATTAATCTCTACCAGGCTGTCTGTTCAAGTTAGGTCATCTACACACTCAGAAAAGGAAGTAGAATGAAAAATCTAATCTTATCCAAGCAAAGAAAAATTGGTTATTTTTCTATCAGAGTGTTTTGCCTTGGGTCTTCCCCCCCCCTCCCCTTCTCTGTTTGATGAAAATCTCATTTGCTAAAGAAAATATTTACAAAGGAAGACTGCTGATAGCTGATACCGATACATAATACACCTATGTACTCTTGCATGACAGGCTAATTATTTCTGACTTTTGATATTACTCTAGTCTTCCCTGGAACTGTGGATTTGCTTTTCAGTTTACTGATGTATATCTATGCCTGTGAATAAATGTAGGATACAGTTTGTTGGCCTCTGCTGTATGTCCAACTTACATTTGAAATATTATTTTGCACTCAGTCATGTCAGTGCAATTTGTGTTGAAGTCTCCCAGCTCAAGTCAGGAGGCTTAAAGTTTAGACCTAGCTCCATTTATCTACATTATTAGAAGAACAGCAAGAGTTTAATCCTTTGTTTTTAATAGAAAATGGTTAAAGCTCAGAGGTGGCACAGCAGCTGAAGTCAGCATACTCAGTTTTTAATGCTCTCCATTTCATGCAGTTGGTATTATGTTGCAATAATCACACTAAACAACATTCCCTGGAATGGAGACTCAGTAAGAAATTGAGATTTGGTGCAGTTTTACTGAAACCAGTGCTATAGCAGGAGCATGCCTCAGCAAAACTGGAGTGTGGGGACTGAGGACCGCAGGAAGACTGGCTGGGCAGAGCTTTGCTTCCCAGTCCCAGCTCAGGCAAACACATCATATCACGTTGTATGAATGCATCTAGGTCATCATTTCGGAAGCACAAACTTCCTGCTGAAAACATCCCGCAATAACAGGGAGCAACAGAGCTAAAAACCTGGGATCCCAATGTGGTTTTATGATTTGCTCCAGCAAAGAGCTGCAGGCCACAAGTAACCATAGGGGCTACCCATGATGAACGCAGGGTCCCCACCAGTTCCTTCACCAGTGAGATGATCCCACTGCTAGAGTACCTGCTGAAGACGAGATGCTGGGGTGAACACCCATTCCTTGCATTTAAGGGGTACAAACACATTTTCCATGGATAATAAACACAAGAAGGCTCCAGCCACCCATTTCTCTTTGCTGAGATTCAGTGCCTATCATATCCCCTTTATTAAAAATGGAAAATAAAGAAAAAGCATGCAGATTTGGCCTATGTCCTTTCACTCCACATTTTTTGTTGCTGCTTCTACCCAGAGTTACAATGACAGACCCTTAGTTTTAGGAAGCCCTAGGAACCTCTTGCCCCGCAGCCCAAAGAATTTAACTACCAAAATGTCCCTGCAGTTCGTGCAGTTGAGTACCTGACCCCACTCTAACTCCTCATTTAAGCTGGAAATTTTTCTGTAATTAAACTGAGCTGTGCCAAAGCAGAAGGATTGCTGCTAAGAGCAAAGAACCATTCAGGCTACATAAAGGAACATACTTTCTGCTGGAGCTTTGTAGGGATTTGAAATGAACCACGAGGCTCCTCCAAAACAAATAAAATAAAGAAAAGGTTTGACCTCTTTTCTTCCCTTGTGTTTGTCCAAAATTGGTCCTGAAAGTTACCAACATGAAATTAGTTTCTGTAGTTTCTGCTTCAACAGGGAGCTCTAGGATAAAGCTAGTCACTAATTATTGCTCCACCATCCTGTGTCTGTGTCCCAAAATTTCTATTCTAAACACACAATGTGACAGAAATTGGACAGAGGGATGACTGCTGAGCAGTAAGAAAAAATATTCCCACCACATGATAACATGTTTACTCAATTAAAATGGGTATCCACCCTCCCATAGCAAGAATTTTTAATTTTGTAAGCATGTGCAGCAGAAAAATATTTGGCATCGAAAGGGCTCTGCTGTGAAAGGCACAACTGAGGACACCTGAGAAGACAGTGTTTGCACAACGCTGTAATAGAGTTTTGAAAACCCATAAATCCCTCTAGATTTGTGTGGCAAACTTCCCTGTCTCTCTGTGCCACTGCAGATATCAAATATTAATTCGGCTGAACCAATTACCAATACGCACATGCGACAGAAAAACTCAGCACGTTGGTATGTCTGACACAGATTTGCTACTTCTGCCTGAACTGAGATTCATCAGTAGGAAAATCTCCCAGTTGCCTGCACTTCATTTATTAGCTGCTTTGGTTTATTTAATGCAAGGTGACCGTGAAGTGCTGGTGTCCTGGGTGAGTTGCACACCTCCAGGTCTGACAGAAAAGCAAATGGAAGTGTAGAAACCTTTTTGAATCAACCTTCTCGGATGCCTTTGAAAATCCTCTTTTGTCTATCTTGTTGCTGTTCAGCCTGCATTGAAAACAGCAGATTAGGGAATTTATTCAAGGTGGTTTTGAGATTAGAAAAGATAGGCAGTCTTTCACAAAGGGTATTTTAAGTAGACCAGGTTCATAATTAAAAAACCCCACAACACTCTCCTTTTAAAATAAATGATTGCCTCTAAATTTTGTCAAACAATAGCTGCTGCCTCAGCTTGAAATCCAAAGTAAACTATCACCCAGAAAATTAACCTCCCCTCTATTCTCAGTACTTGCTTGTTAATACAATACTTCTGGACACACAAGCCTTAGCTTTTGTTATGTAAATGTAGCTGGAGCGCTTCTGTTCTTGTCACTACAAATAAGATAAAAAGCACATTATTAAACAAGGATATTTACTCTACTGATCTTGGCTGTTGAAATAATATGACTCAAAACAGGGTGCAAGAATATGTGAGAAGGAGAAAAAAAGCGGCCCCCACTTTCAGCCCTGGAGCTCCAGAATCATCTCTCTAAAACCCCACACAGGCATGCTCATAAAAATGGTGCAATCTTCAGAAGTTGTGAGCATTTCACTGAAATATTACATATTAGCTGAACGGTATTAGTAATATTTGTTCTATGGGAAACAACTGAAGATGATGTTTTCATGAAGAAGACCCAAGATTTAGCAAATCATCAGATTTGATGAGTGGCTGGTCTATGTGGTTCCACTAATTCATTAATAACTTGACTTCTGCTCATTACAGAAGCACTGAACAACTACAGTCCTCTGGTGAATCAAGAAAAGAGAAAATATTTTGCTTGAAGATACACACATGCACAGATGTAATAACAGAAAAAACACTTTAACTGCTATAACCTTCACATTATTAGGACTGATTTTTTTTCTTATTTTTATGTAGGAAGTGATACTACAGTTATTTATCCTAAAAACAGGTAACTAATTCTCATAAGTAAACAAAGCTACAGTGCTTTAGGCTTGGCAATGTTGGGAAAATAGTTTTAGCCACTAGCTTTTGAGAATAGTCAACATGGCCCTTATATTGTGCAGCTTTACAATGGAGAAGGAGTTTATGAGCAACAAAGATTCAAAACTGCATTCATATGAAAAAAAGGATATAAAAACTACAAACATAAGCTTTTTCCTTCAAAGCGTTCCACTCAAAAATTCTACTGGTTTACAACAAACACCAAAAAATTGAACAAATCACTAAACCAGGTAGCATTATTTTATGGTAGAAATGTTCTAACTGTGCTCACTTTACATAGTGTAATCACTGTACATTTTCATTGTTCCTGAAAACGACATTGGCTGGGAATGAAAAAAGTAAATTTGAAATATAGTTATTGCCAGAGAAGGAAAACAGGTTTATGCAAACCTATTTCTAGCACTGGTAAATCCATTTCAATTAAGTAATTTATACCATAGCTACAATATTAGCAGTATTACTGATGATAGTTATGACAGTGTCTAATTTTCAGAGGCATATTTATCACAATAATAGTTTCCACCTAACTCAAAAAGAAGTTGTGAGAATTCGTTAATATTTATACCCATTAGTGTTCTGGAGATAACAAGTGTTATATTAATTTCTACATGACTAATTAAAGCAGTACAAAGTTGTAATTGAAGCCATAAGCACAAAACCTGTTCACTCCACATAGCAAACAGACTTGGACAAATAGTTAAAAAATAGCAACAACAGTAATAATAACAACATGATGCTTTCTATAAATAAAGCTTTTTTACTTCATTCATGCTCTAAATACAAAGTCCGGGGTTTGGACTGGGTCTTTCTGAGGTCTCTTTGGTCCCACCACTCCTGTGAGACCTATGGCAACAGGCAGACAGAAAAGAAATACTAAACTCACCACATGAACTATTAAAAAAAAAAAAAATAGTTGGGCCTGTTCTAATTACAATGATGATTAATTCTTTGCAGCTTTCAGCATTATAAAAATGCATTCCTTTAACTGCAAAATAGGTAATAGCGTCTGTTGTATCAGCTATAAAAGTCTCTAAGCCCTAATTGTTGTTCAGAAGACTTAGCAGTTTGGTCCGTATTAATCAGCCAGGATTTCCTGTGTGTAATTGCTCTTAACTAGCTCAAACACAGTAATGGACTGGTAAATTGGAAATGAAGAACAAATAGCTTTAAGAAGAATCTCGGCCACTTTATTTCCTCTCTTGCATTACAATGACAGCTATTTATAATAAAGGCAATTAAATATTCTCTATTTAATGTCTCACCATGTCACTCAAGAAAATCATGTTTCTTCTCATTTACTTTCCTCTATTTCCTTTATCACCATTCCACAAACTCCACTGGTTAACTCTGACTACCACGGAAAGCTACACAAGCCCCTGGGGTTTGCTTACTCGTCCTTATTCTTACCCCATCCCTCTCTCCGTCGCAGAAACGCTACAGAATTTAAGAGGTTCTTTGTCACTTGGCTCTTTAGGAAATCCCTTTTGGAGGCCACGGAGACCCACAAATGTGATTGTAGCCCAAACACCACAGAGACCTGTGTCGTCCCCCCCCCGGGAGGTGTGCAGGAGCGCGGAGCTTGACCAGTAATGCTGGTGGAGCCATGTGCTGGGCAAGAGCGGCTTTGACCTGACGGCACCAGAGACAGCCTTCACCCTCTGCTCCCTTTCTGCTGAGATGCTGTGGCTAAACCCCGATTTGCCTATGTGGTTTGGGGTTACTGAACTCTCTAGCCCCGGCCCCACACGCTTGTTGTGGTGGAGGCTGATTGGAAATCAAAGTTTCTCTATGGGTGTATTTATTCCCCAACGCTTTCTGAAAACTTCACCCTGTGGTTTCAGCCTCAGGTTGGACCTTGCTCTAGTGTAAAGAAACAGAAAACAAACAAACAACAGAAAAATCACAAGAGTATTTTAAAGACAAAGAAGCCTGGCGCCTTCCCTATGACCTTTCCAGAAAAAGAACAAATCTGCTGTGTTCAAGGTTAGAAAAGCTCCCTATTAGCACAAGGCTTACCCAGAATATTGCTGCCTGAAAGATTAAACTTCTGTAAATATAAGCACTGCAAAAAAGCATTTAGAATGGAACCTGACAGCCCGACCAGCCACAATGTAGCCACGCCAGTCTCACAACTGCCTGCCAAGCTTCCTGGGAGAAATATATTTTAAGGAACATACTTTAATTCATCATCCTCTAAGAAGATGAAGTGATACAACAGGAAAACGCACATTAGTTGCCTCAATAACTTTGCAAAATAGGTGTCTGCCAGTTCAGGGCCGTGTTATTCCAATGTGGGTGTCAGTGCCGTTACCCAGACCAACACTGAGCGGAGATGCTTCTGTGCAAATAAATAGAAAAACCTTAGAAGAAAGCTACTACTGGCAGGAAATGACTTTGTAGTATTTTTCTTAAAAATATTTCACTTCATTGGAGTGACACACTATGCTTTTCTAGTTTCATGTTTATTCCTAGCTGGTATTAAAAATAGAGGCTGAATCCATTCATATTAGAATTCAGATAAATTATTAATTCATATTATGTATATTAAGATAGTACACATATATGTAAATGCAGCACAACTGTATTGTGTAAAAAAATGACAAAAACATCTATACTCACAAACAATTAAAAGGCAGCACAGCACATTTTCAAATGGCAAAAAAAATAAAGCAACACTTTCTGACACCTATAAAATAAGCACACAATAATTTCAAGAAGGTTTTTTTTTTAAAGTATTTGTAGAATTGAACTTTAAACAAATGTCCTTTGTCAATACATTTCCTGAAATTTCCTTTTGACTTTGCAACAAGGACAACTGCCCAAGGCTTTGCTAATCAATTTCTTGTGTTGCAGAAAACAGCGTAATTTGAATTTTGTCCAAGAATACAGTTTGAAATGCAGAAAATGCGAAAAGCTAACTAACATGCAATTATTTGTAGCCACAGTCTGCATACCAAGTGAGAAGAAAGCTGAATAAGTAATTTAACAGTTATTGCAACTTCAATACACAAAGAGCCACCCATCGTGGCTTAAAGATGCAATATTCAAGAATGAATTTTACTACCTCTCTATTAGTATGCTGCTTCTTCAAAAAAAAATATCTTTGTATCCTTCATAAGCATGGATCTTAAAGGAAAAAGGAGGGTTTTTTTGTTTTGTTTTGTTTTGTTTTGTTTCAGAAGACTATTTCAGGAACTCTTGCTATCATAAACTCATATGAATACTTGAACAATTTGCAATGCTCTCTTACACTGAATATATTTCACATCCTAAAATCTTCCCAAACGTCATGTTTCCAGCTTGCCACTTTGGGTTTTCCTTTCTGGAAGAAGATGTGGTGTGGGGAAGGGAGCACCTGCCTGTGTGCTGCTCTCTCTTCTCCAGCCAGGCATCTTAAAGCACCACAAACTCAGTGTTTTGCCTGTACCTCAAACCCACAGATCTGCAAGCACTGAAATGTAGAGAGGAGGATGCCAGGGACACGCATCCAGCCCATCCCTTTCCATCCCCATCCTCCTCCTCCATTGCCTCCATCAAGCATTCCTCTGCAGGCTGAACACAAAGTCTGGGCTGCAAAAGCCCCCATAACTTTGTTTCTTCCAGATCTTCCGAGTGTGCAGTCCTTTCGATGGATAAAGGTTGGGAATAAAAAGTGAATTTCCCACTACTGCTTTTTAAGAATGACATTTTTTTGTCTCATTATAATTTTTGTCGTTACAGACATTTTTCTCTCGTTCTCAGAGGAACTGAAGAAGCCCTCTCTCCTCAGGGCTCTTCCAGCTTGCACAATGCATCTGAGCAGTGTTGGCGCACAGCTTCCACAGCCAAAGGCCAATCATCTCCATTAAAAAAAGTGAATTTTACAAAACACCTCTGGCACACAAGGCAGGGGGGGCTTTTATGCAAAGGCTTTGCTTGCTCAGTGGCCGTTAGGCTGTCTTCCCCATATTTAGATTTAACTTAACACTTCCACATCCATCTCTGTCCAGAACTCTGCTAAGCTTCAGATAAGTGAAGTTGCACCAGCAATGACTTTCCAGCAAAAAAGTCTTTAGGAATTACCCCTAAAGTTTCTCATACAGTTTTATGTGAACCCTTTCGAACACCAGGCATGGTTGTCCTGACTTTTATACCACTGTGAGTCAGGAATAACTCCAAAGATGACAGCAGAGAAATCAGATGAGCAACAGAGCCACAACCTCTGCTACCTAAAGGACCAACAAATTTCCTTTGGTTAGCAGCTGAAACTAGATTTATTTTATGGAAGAAGAATTACAATTGCTGGTGAATGAATTATTTTTGTTTTGAGGAATTGGTGCAATTCTAGATTATGGAAACAAAATGTATAGAGATTTATAGTTTATCCAAGTAATACAGCATAGCTATCATTCAAACTTTCAGGTCTTATACCAGCAGAATTTAAAAAGAAAATAAATATTATTCATGCCGAAGAACTGCTTCCCATGTGTTTGATCCTTTAGTCATCATTTAAAAACAACTCATTACACTTTTCTTTTCTGAAGTTTGGTAGAAAATTCGCCGTAATCTAAAACTTAGTAGTAACCCAGTGGTGATTTCTTACAAATGATTTATACCTAACCCTCTGAAGAAAAGGATTTATAATGAAAGTGATAGCTCAACCCTAACTGCAGCACTGGGAACAGTGACACCATAATTAACGTATTATTTCAGTTGTGGGAGACACTGACAGTTGCTTTTTGTTCTGGGGAAGAAATTTATAGTGTGACTGAAAAAGGCACCATGGAAAAAAATTTCACAGAAGAGGAATAGAAATCCTTGTAGCAAAGACATGTCCTTACAATCCCGCTCCCAAAGACTATAAAATCCTGGCAATGACAGTGTTTCCTCTACGGTGTAATTTATACCTTTCTCCTCTACTAGATGGCAGTATGACATGCTTGCAGAATAGCTAAATGAGAGGTTTGCTTTCTTTGTTTCATAGGAAGCAATTAATTTAAAATATCATCTTACTGGCATAGAAGTGAGAAAAATAAAATAAAAAAAAAAGCCTGTGTATTTTGAAATCAACTCTATTTACTTACTGGTTCAACATTAAAAGCAAAAAGTGCATATTCCCGGTCAGGTGATACTTCATATCGAATAGCCTTTAAGGAGACCTAGAAAATAAATCAAACATTGAAATAAATATTTTTCAGTTTTAAAGCCAATGACATCTAGAACTAATTGTTATGACCAACTTTCTAATGATGAAGAATACTGCCAGACTAAGGGTCTTGAAAAATAATACATCACATCTCTTGTCAAATCCCAGAAATGTTATGTGGGCATTTATATGTTCCTATAAGAGAAAGGATAACCGCATTGTGACTCAGAGCAGGTGGCTATCTCAAAAAATCACAGTTTTCCTTAAAAACTTACTGCACTGTGGGTGATGGGGCAGCTGTGGGCAGCAAGTAGTAGAAAACTTCAATTAGTGTGAATTTATTAATTCCCTCTCATTCCCTGCAGTCACTGGCCAAAGTGCAGGAGATAACAAGCAGTAAATACCTGCTGGAGCAAATTAATATAAAGAGACACCACTACCTCTCCCAATTAAGACAACACTGAGAACTATCCCATTTTCCTCTGTTACAAAAGTCTTTGGGATGCTTTAGTGATACAGCTTTCCAGGTGCACCCTGACCTGGGTTCTGCAAAAAGCCGCTCTGTAAGTCTTACTAACAAGAAGAGATGCCAAAATATCTCAGACTTGTCAGGAATTACCTTTTCCCTGCTCCACTTATTTGTATAGTGCAGACACTTCTCCTTTCCAGTGTGTTTCAATATAACACATTTCTGGCACTGATCGCACCAAGGTCAAAGAGAGGTGCCACTAACACGCCACTCATCCACGCCTTTTAACTCTCACCCTCTCACCTAACAAATTAGATGCAGGTCCTTGAGAGATTCCCATGGAGCAAAATGGAAGGGGGAATTTGGGTTGCAGGGAAATGCACAGCATCCCACTGGGAGAGCCTTCCCCAAGGGCAGCGAGGCTGGAGGCATTGCGTGGGGAAACCCAGGGACAGCCAAAGGCAGAAGGGACTGATCATAGAATAGTTTGGGTTGGAAGGGACCTTTAAAGGTCATCTAGTCCACCCGTCCTGCAACGAGCAGGGACATCTTCAACTACATCAGGTTGCTCAGAGCCCCGTCCAACCTGACCTGGAATGTTTCCAGGGATGGGGCAGCTACAACCTCTCTGGGCAACCTGATGGGCTGATGGACCAGCGTGGATCAGGATGGCGGGTAACAGGGGAGCGTGAGAGCCAGCAGTGTCAGCACGAAGACAGATTTTCTTTACTGTTATATTAATAAGACGGAGAAAGGCAAACATGCCAAGGTAGCAAAAGTTTTTCTGACCCAGGGCTGGGAACAAAGAGGACAAAGACAGTGTGCCTGGATGAGGGGTAATGGCAGCTCCTGTATTGGGAGTTTTTGGATTAATGTTCTGCAGATTTATTTACTGAGAGGGCAGAGGAGCAAGGTTAGAACAGGCAGTAGGGAGGCCATGGCATGAAAAAGTAGGACTATCTTGTAACACTATGCTTTTCTTACAAATGGCAAAAATTAAAACCCAGGGGAATAAACAGAAGCCAAATGGAAGCAGTTTGATTTCAACAGACCTTGACATTAAAGAAAGCCAGCCCATTCCTTTACCTTTAGCAGAATTGTAAAGAAAGAGGTTACGCTCTGGTAAAAGAGGATTGCTTATGTGATGTAGCTGAAGGTTAAATGGCAGCATGTGCAGTTTAAGGTTGGGTCCTGCAATAACAATTCAGTGATAAATTCTTTGTCTCATTAAAAAAGAATTAATACTGTACTTGAGCTTTGTATGAGTCATACACTCATACTGCAAAATAAAACCAACCTGGAATGTGTTTTTATAGTTTTCTTGTAGATTTACTTTTAGCTTTTAAGTTTCTAAAGCTGTTTTCTGCAGATCTTAGGTGATTAAGTCTCTGTGAGCCATCCTCTCCTTTTGTAGTTTTGCAATGATACAGTACATCAAAAACATCTCAAGTTAATCAAAACATTAGGAAGGTACTGCATAAGTGACAATTTTACCAGGACAATGTGATTCATATCTCATTGTTGGAGCAAACATGAGTGCATTTTACTTCAGAAATCAACTTCTGACAGCAAATATTGAAAACACTCTAACATTTAGTGTACTAACTTTTGTCACAATGTTGGCTTCATCTACTACAAAAAACAGTGCTACAAAACACTTTCATCATTATAAATAATACTCTGTATCAGCTGTGAAATTATTTTCTTTTCATTTATTTTAATAGCCACCTACTAACTTCTTTTCCCAATAATTTCTTAGGGTTTCTCTCATATGCAACTCCACTTCCATTCATCAACACTATTCATTAACAACACTGAAATTACATTTCAACCATTAGGCAACAAAAATCAGCAAATCCACAAATTAAAAAATAAGTATATGCATGGAGAAATGTGGAAAATGCTACCAACAGACAGTAAATTACATCAATTGTCTTTTCTATTAAGCATGCAAAGACGAGAATTATGCATCTTTCAATTATATATGATATGCAAGACTAGCTTCAAATATCTATATGATGCCTTCCTGTAGTATGAAAGAAACTGAGCTTGCAGAATAATAAGAAAAGCTGGAGTTCAATTTCACATTATCAGTCATTGTGTAGCCCATAGTATTACCAGTGTATTGCTTCTCCTTGAGAATACACAAAGTTGAAACCCAAGTCATTTTCTGCTTTATTGATCCAACTGCAAAAGAACTGTGAAATTCTGCTACTCATTATAGAAAATACTTACAATTTTTTTGTTTTCTATTAATATTGTTGAATTGTTAGTTTCGACATTCCTCAGAATCACTGTGCCATTCTGGTTTCTATAAATGAATTCATTATCTGCAAGGAGGAAAAGAAAAGAACATTAAGGAAACCTGAAATTGTCTGTTTGTGTAGAACCTAATTATGGACTTGAACCAAAAGTACTGCTGGCAACTTCCTTCTAAAGAACACAGATTATTTTTTGTTAACGCAGCCATTGCTGTGATGTTAAAGTGGCTTCCAGGACAGTCATTAAACAACATGGTTAGTGTTTGCCACATGTTTATTCTGCCACACTTTCCCAGAGCTGAAGGAAGAGGGTGACCTGTTTTGAATGTACATACACAGCTTGCTATATTGTTAGTATAGAAAAGAACAAGGTCAAAAACCATTCTTTATGCTTAAAGGTTTCCAGGATCCTCAGTCTCTGTAGGACTTTAATAAGCCAGATGCCTAGAAAGTCTCTGACAGCTAAAGGCAAATCACCTTCTAACAAACCAGATTCTGGAACCTAATATTGTACAGATCTTCCAACTCAGCCATTTGTCCTGCAAACTCACACCAGAAGGACATGCATGCAAAGAAATCGGTATTTTCACATGGAACAGGACAAATCAGTTTGTCCCTGTTGCACTTTGGGACTGTTCCAGCACTCAGGACATCTGGACAAGGACAAGAATCCCCTCTGGTAGCTGCTGCACAGGCAGGAGATAGTCTCCAGCTCTCAAAGCTCAAAACCTACTTGACAGAAAGGCTGGGGTAGACATGTGAAAGAAACTCCAAATGAGGGTTGGGTGGCAGGTCAAAAGTTCAGGATGAAAAAACATTACAACAATAAAGGGTTGTCATCTTGTCAGATGTCATAACCTGAAGTTCAAGTCTGATCAGTGCTTACATGCACTGCCTCACAGATAAAACATAAAACGTTAAGTCCCAAGCGCACTGCCATTAAAAGATTCAGCAGCTTTTCTTGACACGGGAGTAGGGTTAATGAGTTTTAGCAACCTGGCTAAACTAAGATTGAGAACTGATGGATCCTTCCAAACTTCTGCCTCCAGGTTCCGTTAGGGAAAAAATTCCCCATTGCCTACCCTCACTGTGGCCACCCCAGGGTGGCTACCATGGTGCATCCCACAAGTGTTAGGGCCACACGAATGGTTAAAAATTACCCATGGGTTGTCCTGGCATGAGTCAAAGGTGAGTTTAAATCCTACAGGGTCCGTACAAGCACATTGTAACCACAGACAGGTGCGCGGTGCCTGGCTCCCCGTAACCTGCTGAAGACAACGCTGGACCCAGAGACCCAGTTCTTTCAAAACTTTGGTGTACAGACCCAGCATACTCCTTCCTTATCCATGTCTCAGTCTTTTATTTCTAAGGTAGTGATGACAATCCTCATCACAGTCATTAACCATCTTTGTAAAAGTGGAAGTGCAGGTGAAAAGCTTCCACACTCTACTTATTATGATCAATAAAAACAGTCATCTCCTACATATCACAGTTTTATATGTAAGCGTAGGAAGAAAAAATCTTTTCTGAGATTGAGATGAATCAGATTCTGTGAGGCCAAACTGTTGCTGCAATATGGATGATCGTCTCCAGACAACAAGATGTTAGAGACTTAAGATTCTCAGTGTCCAAATCACAGCAGCAGCCCTTCAGACTCATAGGCAAACTTCTCAAAGCATCTCTTTCTTTTAATTATGGAATAAATTTTATCAGCACCTTCAATCCTGAATAAAAAAATGCAGGATCTGAATTAGATTAAGACTTGCATTTGAGAGCAGAATAGTGAAGAGAGTTTCTGTTTGGATTTGACAGTATTAAAAGTTTGTCATTAGTTCTGGAGTGTTGTCCAACGGCACGGCATTTTCATAAGCATGCCTGATTATATTCAGGACTTTGAAATATTGCTTCATAGAATTTATGACTGAACAAACTAAGATTCTTAAACCTGGGAAAGAACTGACTGAACAGAACTAGGACAGAAGTCAAAAAAGTCATAAGCAGCATGGAAAAGATAAATAATGAATGCTCGTTCCCTGCATTTTCCGAAATAAATATTGGGAAGCACTAAAAGACACCAGCCAGTGACAGGTTCAATACAAATAAAAGAGATTATTTCTTCATGCAGAAGGCAAACAAGCTGTGGAAGTTACAGACTCAGACTAGAGGGGGTGCCAGGACTGCATGTGGGTCCAAACAAGAATTAGAAAAATGGAAGAAAAATCCACCAAAGATTGTGGTCTTGAGGGGAGACACTTTCCATTAAGCCCTTGAACCTGTGATTGCAAGGGACTAGAAGCATATCCTGAATTACCATCTTGAGAAATTCACCTGCTTTTTAAAATCTTCCCTAAGCATTTGCTCTTGTCCGGGGCCAGACACCAGAAGAGATGATCTCTGGGGTCTGATCCAGCACTGACTTATTTACAACTTTAACTTCTAGCCTCTGTGTCCAGATCCTTAAGAAATGCCTTTATGCCAACAATTTGGGAAGTGATACGATAAAAGGTATCAATGCTTCCTACATACCATGCCTTTACATGCTTAGGCCATTAAGCATGGGTGAAGCATCATTTGTTATATGAGGAAAATATACAGTCCAAATTCTTATTTTCAGGTATTCTAGAAATAACAGGAATAACTAAACTGAGAGACAGAATATTACCTAATTATCAGAAATTTTGAAAAAGATTACTGCTTTAATAATCACCCTATGTCAACAACACGGAATGTTTTCCAATTACATACTAAGTTCTAGACAGAAAAATCACATTTTAAATATGGCCACCAAAGCATTTGGATAATTGTAAGCCTCTCAGGATATTTCCTAATTACAGGAAAAACTAGCAATGAAACTCAGCTCAAAGTTCAGTGCACAAGTAAAGTAGCTTATTAATCTAATGAGTCTGTGAGGCTGTTAATATTTGGTAGCTGTTTCTTGAGCATTGCGTGAACGCGTGGAAGTTACATTACTGCCCGTAATGACATTGCTACTAAACTTTTATTGCTCCCCATGCTCCAAAAAAACATAACATTTTAACAAACTGTGAAACTTCAAGATGATTACATAGAAGTTGCTCCAGAGTTGGAAGCAGGAGATGAAAGACTTTCCCATTATTTGTTAAAGTGTAACAAGTTTAAAATCAGGTGCTAATCTGCTGCATGTACTTCTGGTATGAATAAGGAAGAATAAATGAAGCAGCGCTGATTTGTTAGGGCTGTAAATCTTGCTATTATATTCAATACAAGCCATCAACACAGCATCTGAATTAATGAACAGAAAATTGGTCTGCTTAAGAGAAGAACAAATTGATCTGCATTATATTCCAAGCAAAACACTGTGAGGTTTAGCTGGTCTGTAAGTCGTATTATCTTAGTCCTCAAAAGAATCAATGAATAATATTCCTGGACTTCTGTTTTGAAGTGTGTGATTAGTTCCAGTGCAAGAGCATTTATTTAAATGGGACATGCCTCAATCAAAGACAAAAAGCAATGCAGCAACCTCTGTCTGTAATGAATTCTGTCCAGCGAGCTGATGAGAATTTGCAGCCTGATTTATAGTTGTCACCACAGCTGATAAAGGTCATCGCTGCATCTCATTTTTTATACCTGCCTTTCTTTGGGGCTGGTGTTCAATGTAAATGATGCTGAAAATTGTAACTTTCAGGCATAAAGCCATTTATTCCATTTCTTCAACAGCAGAGTTCACTTCGCCAACACCTCCCCCTCTTTCAACTTCCAGGAAATTGTCTGGTTGGTAGAATATATTATGTGTCTGTGAGTGTAGACACAGATATGCAGTCACACTTACAAAAGTGACTGATTACAAAAAGCAGTGATTACTAGAAATAACGGAGCAGCCTTGGTGCTGTAGAGAGTCAGCGTAAAGGAATGAGGGAGCCTTGGCAGTAATTTTTAAAAAACCTGCTAAGCAGAACGGGTGAAATCCGAAAACCCAAGACCAATGATATATTTGCAGTGTCAGAGTTTCCCAGCTTCTTTGTACACATCTTTCTTAAATTCAGTCAGGAAATAAGTACACAGAGAAAACAGATCTTGTGACAGGGAGCTCATGTCCCTTGCAGTCGCTGAGCCCTCGCCAGGAACAGCACACACGTGGGTTTGCTTCGCCTGGCAGCTCTGCCCGCTGGCCTCTTGTTTAGAGTGAAGCAAGACAAAACGACAGGATTTTTCTTAAGAGAATAATGCATTACGCACTGTGGCCCGAATGCAGGTTTTGCATTTTCAGGTGTGCTACCTGGCCAACCCTTTCCAAGGTTCTACCATCAGAAAAGGCATGGGGTCTCTGGAAACGTGCCCGCTGGTGCTGCCGTGATGCTGAACCCAGAACTGGCAGTTGAAAACTCAGGAGAAAGATCATGAGGCTGTCACTGGTATCATTTGAGGACCCTGAATCATCAGTTCAATATGCAGAGGCAGCCTAAACAGCCAACAAAACACTGGACGCCATCAAGACAGCAAGACAGCATGGTTCATTTGCCATGATATAAAACAAGGGAGTACAAAAATTCACGGACAACTGATAAACTGACAGATATTAAAGGAAGTAGGCAGGATATATCATCTCTCATCCCTGATGCAGGGCTGCTTCATTATGGACCACTAAAAGGGGCCAGGCTCAAGTTCAACATAGCATCAGCTATTGCCGTAGTTAGAGACCCAATACTGGGCTAGAGGAGCACTTGTCTGAGCCAGCACAGCTTGTTTTTACATTACTGTGTGTCAGACTGGGCACCAGACTAAATAGCTCATCACAGTGGACAAGAAGGTCTGGGACAATCTTGCCTCTAGAAGGAGTAAGTTTGAGTGCTGGCGATGCAAAGGAAATGAAAGAATTACATCCAGCTGCAGGAACACAGATTTGCATTAGCGTCAGTGCTCGTGAATTTATGGCTGTGCAGCTTCTCTGATGAGACTAAGTAAGTACGCGCTATCAGAGATGAGAAACTGGTTTATAAGATAATAGCAGGACCCGCATGCTTTTGAGAATTTTCATTATTTGTCACAGATTATGGAAAGCAGAAAGCAGAACTATGCAGTAAAAGATGGGAAAGAATAAGAATTTAAATCCATCTGCAAAAAAAATATTTTTAATTTTAATGAAATTGTAATTTTCTATCAGTTTAGCAACTGACAAATGAAAAGCAGAGAAAAAAGGTTATATCATTCACATGCAGCAGGTCAGCCGTAAGAGTTAATGAAAGGCAGAAGGTAGTATCAGGACTGTTAGGAAAGCTTCAGTCATTTAGAGCCACAGACTTAGAGGAAAAGACAACTTCTCAAGTCCTGTAGTTTCAGATCAACAGACGTGAAACATAATTGAATGAGTCTTAGTCTGATGAAAGTCAGCATCGGGGGAATTATCATCCTCAATCCCTAAGATTAAGGGAGATTGGTGAATAAAGGAAATGTAAGTCCTGAAGTTGTTCTGAACCATTTCAGATAAATGAGCCTCCAGATACCAGCATGACTGGCAAGGCTGGCAAACAAATTATGCCGCGTCAAGAGAGCAGACGGCAGCGTGCCCCGTGGTAGCGAGCCCGCGTCGCTCCGCGGGGACCGAGGTCACATCGCACCGGGCCCACGTGCGCTGCTGGGATGGAGCTCTGCGCTGGCACAGCGAATGTCACGGGGCCACCAAGAGAGGACGGGGCACTGCGCTGTTATTTTTCATCCCTGCTGCTGGAGGAAGGTCCTTGCTAGACCTAACCTCAGGAGCGACCCATGGCAGCTGGCAGGCAGTTTGCATCTGATGGGCTTTACAGCGGGGTTAGAAACCCTGAAAGAGTCCTGTGAGCTTTCCAGAAGTGAAAACACCGCATCCTATTCAACCCGATGAAGCCAATTACCGCAGCTGGAAACGAGTCAAGAGCCTGATGTTATCACCCACGCTCTTCCAAAAAAGAAAAGCTGTTGTGGGGGTTTTAATGACCCAAAGCAGTCAGAATTTTAGAATTTTCTCTTACGTCTGAAGGATGAGCCTTCCACCAGCCCTGCAGCACTGCCCGCCGCAGTGCAGGGCAGCACTCAGCACTCAGCACTCAGCCAGGGTGAGACCCCTTTGCTAATGCAACAGCAGCGCCCGAACCAGCCGAGGGTTTCTTGGAGTCCTCCCAGGCAGGTAGCAATCAGACACAACTGGTTAGCTCTTACCATCTAATAAGATAACAGACAGGAAGGTTGCAACAGCAGGACAGATGACTTTTTTAGACAGAGTTGGTATTTTCAGACTGGCAATGGCACATACTACAATTATATTCATTTGGAAAAATACATCAGGGTGAGGCAGTGGAATTAAAATGAAAAAAATTCTCAGCTAGCTTAGCAGCCCAACAAGTTTTCTGAAGGGCCAGGTGAGCCCCAGCACAGTGGATGGAGACCAGAGGTGGGGAAAGGAGCCGGTGTTCCCCTCGGGTGGGCTTGGCCATGTCACAGCCCTCACTCACCCCCAGCACACACACACCGGGGCCAAAGAGAAGGGTCTGGCTGGAGAAAGCAAACCTGGACTATCCACAGCAGCACACAGGAAATAAAAAAAAATACTGGCTTGTAGCGATTACCCACATTTGCAGGATTGGGGGAGTTTACACAGTTTACACTGCAATACAGTATGTCTCTGTGGGAACAGCGTCACGACCGAACCGGGTACCCGGGCAGGCTGTGGGCTCGGCAGCAGGGAGTGTTTGCCGCTGTGACTACCAGCATTTAGACCCGCAAGCCAGCCCACACTCAGCAGAGCCCCAGGGGAGAGAGCAGCCCATCAGCACCAGGCAGACACGTTAAGTGCAGTCATCCACACAGCTCACGTGAGCATCTCTCGTGGAAAGTAAACTGTAGAGAACTTAGGATTTCCTGTCAAGAAAGTGCTTTCTGAGTGACACAGGGGAGAGCATAGGACAAGCTGAGGTTAACAGGCTGCTGTGCGTGGGGTCAAGACCTTAAAAAAAACCCTTAATCCTGCCAGATGCAGCAGAAGCACAGGCCTGTTATCTTCAGAGACTGGTTTTGAGAGACAGAGCCTGAGATTTTGGGAAATAATGGAAGCAGAGAGGAAAATGACAGAACAGGGTAAATTCACAGAGGAAATAAAAACTGTCAGAAAAAAACTGGCAAATATTAACAAGAAGCACCAAAGAAGAGGAAAAAGGTTGAACATGATAAGAGCAGGGAGAAGGATGAGCACAGACAGGTTTAGAGAAATACTTCTCTTACTTTGCTTTCATGAAAGGGGAAATTGTATCTTATTTAGTAGGCTTGCAGGATTATCGACCCACTTAGAACAATAACTGCCTAACTGGAGTCACATACCTTTGCATGACAAGGAGAGTGATCCTCCCAGGACCTGTACTCCCTGTGGCAGGTATGGTTTACTCCTCAGAAAAACACAGGGAATAGATTTTCAACAAATGGTAGGATGATGCACGCTCACTAACTGCCTGTGAACCTCAACCACGTGGAACATAATGCAAAATAAAAGCACAACCAGTCCCCAGTGGAAGCCTATTCAGGTGTCCAGACAGATGCAATCCCAAATTCAGGTGGAAAAGAAGACCATTGTTATGCTGCGTTTAATACTATGATCTGTTGTTCTTTCAAGACATACTGCAGTGCATCTATTTGGTATTTATAGCATGTACCCATAAACCGAATCTGAAATTCCCTCCCAAAGCAGAAGCCAGGCTTGTTTTGATACCGAGCTGCTTCCCAGAGAGAAAATGCAGGGAAGGCTTCCCATCCCCTGTCCCCGGGTGCTGCAGTAAGCTGGCTCTGGGATAACAGAAAGAGAGGGAGGCAAAGATCACGAGTGGTGAATGGCAACGAAACCCCATTTCCATACCCACAGCTTCACCCCACCCTGAGTGAGAGCTGGTCCTTAGGGATGGTCCTTGCAGACCTTGGCGCTTGTCACTCATCACAGCCCCCTGCCACCACCCTGCCTTTTGTCTTCAATCCACCTGCCCCCACCAGCAACTCCTTTTTCTTCAGCCTTGCTACTCTGCAGTGCAGAAATAAGTAAAAGTCTGTTGTACTTTGTGATGCTGATGCAAGGGAGCAACAGGGGACGGAGAACAGCTTGCCTTTAACAACATTGCTACTGCCTTTAATTCCAGGAGACAAGTGAAATCCCATTTTTATCTTTCTGGCATTATGGGTCATTATCCTTTTACTGTTTCCAGGATTTTTTTTCACATGAGAGGCTGAAAGGAAAACTTCTTTAAATAGGTGATTTACTGTAATTTAGCTAAATGCTGTATAACACATTGCATTGGTACATTAAGTAAGTGCAACAAGATAGAATGTGCTTTATTATGCAAGAAGTGGTTTTAATTGCTCATCACCTCAATGCAGTTGCACTTGGTGCACCAATATAGCGCTTTTACAGTAGTACCAGTAAAATAAAACACAATTATAGCTCAGGAAAATTCCCATATCAACGTGCATCTCTAGCAGGCTTGTAAATTAACTTGTCAAAAGCTCGAAGAAGGCTGAGTCCTGGGAAAACTTAAAACTATAAAAATTGGTAATGCCAGTCTGTTTCTCTTCTTTGTCTAATCCCAAATCTTTCAAGATCCAAACTCAAAAAAAGCTTATTGAACCTCATTGAGAGAAGACCTCAGCACCAAGCCTGAAATGCAGGCAGAGCACACCTTTGAAATTTCAGTCCCAAATTTGAAACCAGGTACAATTCTGCTGCTGCCTCTCATTTGCGAGACTGAACTCCACTTCAAAGAGCCCCAATCTGGGAACCCTGTAGGCTCAGATCATGGCTTAGTGGCATGGGCACGAAAAGCTGAAGTCCATGTGAGAAACAGAGAACTTGTTTCAACTTCAAATAACTCCTCTTCCTTGCTTCTACCTGCTTCTATGACACATGGGGGGAAAAAAAGAGACACACTACAATTAGGAAAAAACAGAATGAGAAATCCTCTGGACTAAATCCGTTTTGACTCCATCCAGGCCAAATTATCCCGATTATGAAACTGCCGCAAAATCCTAACAAGAACAGTAAAAACGTACATCTTGTTCCTTACTGCCCTCAGTTTATCTCTCTGTAATGACTAACAGTGGTGTGGGGACTTTGCACCACACTGAGCTGACTTAGACGTATTCCAGAGCTGAGAAATCTTCCTCAAAAATTCTCTGCCATCTTCTTTTCCTGTTCAGTTGTGCTTTTCAAACCCTAGATGTTATAGCAGGAAAAGTGCAGATGACCCTTAGGTTACCCGAGCCCAGACAGCTGGAGATACCAGATTATACTCATCCCTTTGATTCCCTGCCAGAAACTTCCCACATTCAGCACAGGTCAAAAGCAATTTAACCCCAAACAACTAATTTCCCAGGAAAGAGTCCCCGATGCCTTCATCCACGCCCCACCTATTCCTCATGGTCTCACTACGCATCCAAACAGCAAAACAAAGTGCAGACAACAGGTAGTGTCGATCAGTGTATCCCAGCTCTACAACGTGGCCGATGTGGGTGGCACAGCCCCAAATACACGGTGGCACAGATTTTACTGGGAGTATAAAACCTCCAGGGCTTCTGCCATGGTAGTTGCTAGCTCATATGAGAGCCCAAGCTACCATTCCTGCTTGGTTGTCCCCACCTTGCCTGTTCCGTGCAGGTACACTTGCTCCAAGCGGTCCCCATTTTTCCCCCAGACCAGTGCAGCATCGTCCAGCAACCTCTCTCTTCTCTGCCAAACACACCAGGTCTTAGTTGCCTCAGTTATTTGGCTTCACACAGGGGAGTGTCTAACTAAAAGTGTTACGTGTAAATGTAATAATCCATTTGACGCCAAGAAAAAAAGGAATCCATGAATAAATTTTCATTAAAACGTGACCCCACAGCTTGCTTTCTTAATTCCACTGTGTATTTCCTTGCGTCCTTCTCTTTGCTCCAGACCAAATTACACTTGATAGTGGCCATGGTGGAGAGAAAGAACATATAAAGCGGATTTTTCCTTTTCATTATTATTATCGTGGGCAGAGTACCCCAAGTTCAGTACAGACTGAATGAGATCTTTGTATATTAACAAGCAAATTTGCTGTGTATACAGCTCTGGATAAAGTTTTAATTATCTTTGTGTGCAATATTTCATGATCCCTTTTATGCTACTCTATAATTTCAGATGTGTCTGGCAAAGTATGACTGTGCCGAAGTCTAACTGTCTGGCAGAGCCATGGCCATCACCCTGACTTCAGGCTTTTGAAAACCAAGGTGGGTAAGACATGAAATCCAACTTCCTACACACTTTGGTTACTGGTCCATGATTACTGGTTTTGGACTGGTCACAAGAGGGCACCATATTACAGAGCCGATGGAAACACTTGCAACACTTGCAAAGAACCATTAATAAATAATTGGACGCGATGCTGGGCAGCGGACCTGGCAAGGGACGGCACCTGGAGGAGAACAGAGGCTCCCCACACCCAACTGCAAGGGAACCGCTATCGGAGGAGCAGTTTGCAATTATACATACAATCCCATCGTCTTTAAACTAACTGATGAGGGAAAAATTAGTGTTAGCTAAGTAAATAGGTTTCCCTTCCCTTAGCCAGCTCCTGTGGGGACCCCCATACCAAACCCCAGAAATGATTCCTGAATTTCTTATTTCACTTGTTCTTATTCCTATTCCTTTCTCCACCAAGGAACCAACCTCATGCATCATTTACTGCCTTGTGTGATGTTGGTCTTGAATCAGCAGTGGTTTGCTGCTAAGAGGGCAGACATGCTGATGCAGGTGCTCAAGCAAAAGAGCCGATACGAACACATGGTTTAAGTGTGGTGGATCAAAACTGGCTACACCAAAAGAATAACTGGTCCTTTCTTGAATCCTGGTCAACCTTTTGTCCAAAAATATCTTCTCAATGGGTTTTCAATGGCTTGACAACTTTCAGCAGATGGCATACAAAACAAAGAATGCCCTTATTCAATGACAAGAACTTGACTTCCTCATATTTTTCTTTATTTTTTACCCTTACCTAATTTCTTTGTTACTCAAGGCAATTCTTCTTTTTATTGTGCATTTCCATGCCTCTGTCATGGTCTTTATCCTTCCCTGGACTGTGTCTATTCCCACTACAATCTATCTTTTTTTGGATGGAGTAACCCAAACTCACTGTAGTGATCAAGGTGATAATGTCCCTCAAACTGGATAAAAACATGTTATTTTCAGTTATTTTCTCTCATGAATATAGTCCAATATTGTTTCCCCTAAAAAAGTTGATTGCAACAGAAAATTGATTATATGTTCTCAGTTTCCTGCCCTAGGAGAAGGAAAACAAATATAAAATCTGGAATTCTAATAAAATCTCTCCTGTTTTTCATACTTGTACTATTCTGGCTTCATAATTTAGCCATTCTGTGCCCATTAGGAAAAAAAATAGGGAATATTATAATTACTGGTATATAACTCTACTTATAAAAAATATCTTCCTTTGTGAGGCATTAAAAATAGAAAAGAAATAGGGAATAAATGTTAAAGGTTAATTTGTTTTAAGGCCATTTCTAATGCATGCTACTGAGTTTGGTATCAGCTAAATGTTTCAAGCCAAAAGGTAACAATAAACTCTCACAAATGCTGCCCCTGAAATTAAAACCTGGAAGAAGGAAAATAAGGAACACATGGAACAAATATATGTATGCATGCATATATTCTTGGTGGTATTTTAAAAAACGGTTTTAAGACATTTTTTATGTCACCATTCACAGCCTGCCCTCCCACTAGGAAGGAGAATAAGGAAGTAGAAGACACCTCCAAATTATTAATAAGGGTCCTGGCTTATGCACAAGTCTTCCAAGAAATATGTCTTGTAAAACGAGCCAGTCCATCAACCGAAGCAATAATAAACAACAATGAAAACAGCTCCACGTGGCCCAGAATATGTGCGTTAACCCCGTTATGGTGCAGATGGGCCAGCTCAGCCCTCGCTGGCTCCGCTCTCTGCTGATGCTGCCAGGCGGGTGAGCAACCAGCGCCAGCTGCAGGAGCAGGTTTTGGGCTCATGGGATGGGCTCTTGTCCACTAGGAAACAGGAAAATTGACTGCTGAGCAGAGAATAAGTGTTGATGAGGGTGATAATAAATTAGACTATTGGAAAAATTTCTGGATGCTTTGTCCAGGCAGATTTGGTGGATTTTATGTGTTTGTCCAAGTCTTGCTGGTTCTTCTCAGACTGCCTGAAGGTACCACGGTATTCAGATATTACTATAGTACACGCATGGCAAGGCCAACACTTCCAAGCAGCACCTGGGCTGACTTACTCTGCATAAATGACCATGCTGAACATATCTGCAATGAGCCCAAAGTCTCTTTGAACTGCTGGATTTACTACCCCTGCAATGTACAGTTGATTTTTTACAAGGTCTAAGGCATGCCAAAATAACCATCATTTATCCAGTCGATCCAAAATTTTGCCCTTTATGGGGAAATTGCTTCTGAACTGAAACTTTTTTCTCTTCTTGGCTTAAGCTTTGAAATTTCTCACTGTCTTTTTACTAAACTTTATCTACTTTTTTTCTATCCATGCCATTGTAATCTGCCTTCCCTGGAAAGTGAAAAAGCTTTGAAGCTGATTATGCAGGTTTTGTGAATTGTTACAAATCTTAAGCATTGACAAATCAGGCATAAGGCTTCAAAAGAACCTGATATTTTAAAAATACCTTTTCTAATGAAATTAAACATTGGATTCTTTTCATTTATCTTCCAAATATGTTTAGCTTTTGAAGGGCCATTTAGTTATAATTTTAATAATGCCTTTGAGTACTAAAAATTTTAAGATTTATTTCGTTCTCTTTTTGAATCAAAGTAAGTATTTTTGTAAGTCACCTGTCCCCAGAAGCTGAGACTTTAAGTCAAGTAGCAAAATGAAAATTTGGCATCATACCCAGCTGGCAGTGTTGTGAAGGCAAATTCCCTGCCCAGCCATACACAAACCTGGTTACATGTTCAGCAATTTCTCTCCATCAATCAAATGTTCTAGGGAGTTGTTTCCCACTCTCCTTTTCCTTGCATTTTGTTTTCCTTCTTTCTTCTTTTCATACTTGTTTTCTTACCTTCAGTTCTTTTCATGCTAAGCATGAGACTAGAAGTGGCTTTTAAGAGGTGTTATACTCTGATAATCAGGGATTGTTTCTCAGCATGCATGGCCACTTCTGTCTCGGGGTCACTTACAGGATCACCTTATTTTCTATCAGAGATTAGTCCTTGTTACTAGGAATGGAAAGAGATGTCAGCAAAGTAATCAGTTTTAAAACTCAAGAGCATGCGAAACCCAGGGCTGGTTTCACATAAAGCTGTAAGAGTCCTGCTAGGGACCTATATCGCATGATTTTATGGCATTGTGATCACTCAGTGTGGTATAATTCGGTACCAGGACCTATAGATTTTAACTCTAACACAGTGCAAAATCTTCTGGCTTTTCTTTGGGGTCAAACAAATTATATTACATGCATGCACTTGCCTTAAAGGGCCATGAAACTCAAATCATTTGAACACATTTGAGAAGCCAACCCTGATACTCCCATGTAATCCTTGCGTGTAGTTCCCATCCCATCCTCTCTAAAATGATATGCTAGAGATGGAAAACATTCAAGAAATGACAAGGATGGTCCAAGGTACTGATCTAAGGCCAATCAAGCAAAGCAACTAGGAGCAAGTTCCCAAGTAAGCAAAAGGAAACAGTTCCTCATGCAACAGGTCTTAGGCCAGTGAAACTAGTTGATGAAGGACATGGTGGGTGCAAGAGGCTCTGGAGGACACTTGGCAAGTGACTTGGAAGTGAAAAACTTATGGGGTTACTAAATAGAAGAACTACAAGAGGATCTGGTAATTCCCTGATCTAAAAAGCGTGTGAAGTTTGCTGCCCTCTCACTCGGCCTTGTGCACACCCATATTACCTCTCATAGAAACAGGATTTTGGGCTGGGCAAACATTTGGTCTCTTTCATTCTTAATTGAATTTTCACTGATGTGAGATTTGTATATCTACATTTTAAAGTATAATTCTATTCCCTTGATCAATAATAATTATCTCATTCTAAATTTCTTTTAATGAATTATATAAGTCTGGTACTATTTCTTGTAAGAAAAAAAAAAAAGTACTGCTTCTTATATGTTCAACAGCTTAATACAGTCAGGAGATCCAAACTCACCAGGGACTTACTTACTTAGATGAGTAAATCTGCCTGCTAAATTTTCAGCTACAAATATCTGACAAAATTTTAATCATCAGAAATACAGTATTTCCCATATCCAGATTATTAAATTATGGTATCTCAGCATATATTTATTTAATGTTCATTAAAAGGAACAAGTGGAAGAATACTGCTCTAATTAATCCTTGGTAAGCACTCAATGTTCAACAAGTGTCCAAGAGCAGTGGAGCAAGCTCAGAGAAAACTACTGAGTTAGGAAAATGTGCTTTGCACCAAGTAAAAATCTTCAAGAAGGAATCAAAACTGGTCAGGGCAGTGTGAAAAATGGAAAATTGCCTCGGTTTAAAAAAAAAAAAGGAAAAAGAAAAAGTAAGCAAGTTGCCTCCTACAGAATAGAGGACACCTAAAGATGGAGTGTGTCGAAAGACATAAACCTTTCTGGAAATCACTACTGAAGGTACCAGCAGTACGTAGTAATCGAGAGCAGCTGCTTAATAAGAGGCCCAGACACCCTGAAGAGCTCTCCTTTCTCAATCATCCCTTTACAGTCCTCCCTTGAATGTGTTTCTTGGCCAGCATATCCTGCAATTATGCACCTCCTTTCTTCCCTCTGTTTTTTCCTAGGTACTCATCTCCCAAGTGCTTCTTTCCAAAAACTTTTGCACCCTTACACCAGCGTGATTGTTAGGAAAACCTTCAGCAAGTTCATGCAAACCCTCATTCTTGATCTTCCTTACGTACAGTTCAAAACTGAGCTCCCCACCTATCTGCCCAGATTTTCTTAGCAGTGCTGGATCTAAATGAAATGTATTTCTTACTCCCTCCCAAAGCAACCCTTCCCATGGTGAGACACTGCCAACCTCCTGGGCAAGGGAGAAGACCATCAATCACCCTCTGCTGCGTCCAGGTTGCTCTGTCACCCAGGACTATGGCTTTCCTTGTTTCACTCCCTCCTCTTTCCTGTATTATACTCCTCTGAAGAGGCAAAGGAAAAAAAAAAAACAACTTTATTTTAGTACAAATTCAACCAGCCAGGCTGCAATTATGACCATCCACTTAAAGGCTTATCAAAGATAATTTTTGTCACAGCAGTTCCCCCTTCCCCGGGCGCTGGGGACAGCTGGGAGCTCACCGTTACCTGCTTTGCAGGTGTCAACCAGTGAAGCACGTCTACCAGTGTTCCACTGTACCTCTAATTGTTCATCTGGATTTTTAACCAACACCCACTGAGAGAACACCTAATCCCTCTCCCAGTTAAACTCCTGTAAAACCAGTGCCTTTCCTTCAGCTCTGAGAGCAGCAGGTTTTGGTTTCAAACCACTTTGGACCAGATGAAAAAAACCCAATCCTTTTTTAACTGGATTCAAACTGTTAAGCATGTAGGCAGAACTGCCGCATGCATTTCTTTTCTTCCAGCAGCAGAAACACTGCTGATGTGAGCCGCATCTTCAAAAGTCCCCCATGGATGCAGCCGCTCCCCGTGGCAGCGTGCTGTTTCCTTCCCATTTCCATTCCTGCTGTTCTCTTTTTTTTTTTTAATCAAAAGGCTCTCCCCTGTGAACTAGGTGCAGTTGCAGTACATCTGCCTGGCTGGCAGCGTAAAAGGACCCAGCACTGAATTTAGCAGCTTTGCATTCACCACCAGCAATACAGAGCACAGATATGCCGCTGTGCACCTTGGTGTGACATAAAGCACGGCTGTGGGGACGAGCAAAGAGGGCAGCTTCTACCTAATGCCCGTGGATTTTTGCCTCAAATCTGCAAACAAATACAGCACACAAAGGAGCCCAAGTGCTCCTAGTTTTCACACACTTGTTACAGATTCAAATTATTCCCCAAAGCCGCTCCTTGTTAGCAGATGACGGTCGTGGCACAAGGCACCACTTCGCTTCTGAGTTACTTTGAGAGAAAAGCATTAATTTTAGCTGAGCTGGGCTTGAAAGGGAAATGGGGAATCTGTTTTTGTTAACGGCTATAAGAAGTATAGGAAACCAGCTTGCTGGTCCAACATGTGAGAGTGTGACCATCATGTTGCCTGGTGGGCAGAAGCCTACTTTTCCTGCTTTGTTTTAAAAATGAGTGGGAACAGAATTAGGCAGTTATGGGGAATAGGTGTGAGTAGAACTCAGACAAGAAGGAGAAGTGAAGTCCAAGGACATCCACCGCTTCCAGCCGTCTTTGATTTGCTAATTGTTCCCTTTGATATTACCCTAGCAATTGAATGTATTTTCCAGCTCATCATCTTAGGCCATTAAGCCATTTCTCGGGCAACATCCCAGTACTGATTTCCAGGCTCATTCTCATCCTTTCACCCTTTGCACAACTCCAGCTCCTGCTCCTCCTCGTACACTCCCAAGATCCTCCCCACTTGCCTGGACTTCCCCCCCCTCCCAGTAGCCTGTCCTCCCCATGCAGCATCACGCTGCAATGTCCCCCTCATCACTCCCTCCCTTTCATCTCCCTTCTCCCAGGTGACCTTCATGCCACTTGCCCTGTCCCTGGGCCAGACTCTTCACTCAACCTGGCAAGATGCAGAGACAAAACAAATATAAAGCTATTGCATTGAGCGTCTGAGGCCATTTTTTACTGCATGTGGGTATTTAGATGTTCAGTAGCTAAAGCCATATTTAGGTACCTCAAGAGGACTTTTGACTCAGAGGCTCAACAGCAGTCAGTGACACACAAGGGAATGGTTAGAGTTCAGCAGGCTTTGGAGAAATTAGGTTACCTATGGAGGCTCCTAAATGTAGGGTTAGGCACATATGAAAATCTTAACCTCCTCAAGACATCAAACTACTCAAAAAACTCACAAACAAAACCCCTATTTGACCATTACAGCATTACTCCTGCTTTTCTAGGGTGCGATATTTTCCACAAACAGGACTTTTCTCCAGTATATTTCTCCCTCTAAATTCAGAAGTCGCTGTACAAGGCAAAGGATGATTTTCTCAGTCTGACAGCAGAACATGTGCCCCACCAGTACCCCAGCACGGCAGAGAAGCTGGGCACTGAGGCGCTGCTAAAGCCAAGGTATAGAGCTCCTCCCCAGCTTGCTCCTGCAGACTATATTAATTTTTAAAAGAGCCAAATTGATTTCTCATTTCATTCTCTCTAGCAGTAATGAACAAAACAGCTACATGGCAGAAATGCTCTCCTCCATGGCCTATTACAGTATGTTAAAAAGCCATTAATTCCCAGGTTTCCTGTCTTTAGTGAATAGGTTACTGTCACTGCTGAACTTCGACAATTGCCCAGCAGCTGAAAGGCAGGAGCAGGGCAACTTCTCTTCAGTGCTCTAAGAGTACAGATAGGCAGAAATCTCTGAAGAAGATGATCCATGATGGGGTCTAAAATCAAAATTATGGTTCAAATGGTTTAACATTTTCCTCTCTTCTTTCTCATTGTGTCAGTCATGACAGACTGTGAGCCCTTTATCTATTCTGCTTTGGCAACATACGATGTCACTTCATGAAGGCATTTAGATTAAGAATAGTAATCAACCATCTCTAAAGCACATGGACATTTCCACTGGCACCTACACTATCTAAAAGTTCAATGTGTGCTTATTTAATTAGCATTCACGTCTTCATGAATCACAACAGAGGGTTTCTGAAGGCCATCCCCAGCAAAATGTCCATGTGGGGGTGTGCAAGCAGCACTGCCACACACTTCCATGAAGCACTAGCCCAGAAAAGCCTCCTTCAGTCCTTGCCCTGTATTTTCCCCTGGTCCACACAGCATTTTCCTTTAGTGCCATGTCTCTAGCTCAGCGTAAGGTCACCCTTAGGGCTCCTCAGGGTTGTGGGGCTCTTTGCAATTGGAGCTGGAAGTTCCTTAAACACCACAAACCGATGTGCTGTGCTCCAGGTTACTTGCTGTGTGTCTCAGAAAATGTTTCAAGAACGTTTGAAAAGCCAGAGTGCTCATGAAAATATTGTAGAAACAAGCTGCCATGAGGTAGGGTATGAGGTCCGGCACACAAGAATTGGGAGTGGGACAAGTTTTCTTTGAACCATTAAAACCAGTATGCCCATTCAGTCAAGCCTTTTTAACACATATTTAAACCACACTGAAATGAATTATCTAGTATCTCTGTTTAGCAAGGTGGGCAACAAAGCAAATACAGTAACCCAATTTTCTTTATGCCTTCACCAGACTTGCACTAACAAAACCACCTGTGAGCAGTTTTTAGCTTCCATTCATTTAACATAAGACAGGAACTGGGGTGAATGTGTGTCCCTCATCTGGCAGCACCTGGGTTCAAGGGTGCCTGCACGGAGGTGTAGCTCCTTCCTAACGCAGACCCCAAAGACGCACAAGACTGCAAACCGCACTGCCCAAGGAAGACAACTTTGTTCCTCTGATGACAAACAGAAAGATGAGTTTTTCTTTCATGCCAACAGCCCAACCTCGCCAACGGAAAGAGTCCTGCTGCCTTACAATTCGAATGGTCACTCTTTTGGTCAATCTTTTGGCCCGTGCACAAGCAGCCCAGAGAAGCCTGCACTCCAGCTAACTGTGTTGTAGCTCTCTAGCAGGGCAATTTTAGTCTTAAGGGCTGTCAAAACAGCACCTTAATGCAAACTTTTTTCACAATGAAAAATATTAGCACTTGCAAAGTTGTTAATATCTATGCAAAGCAAACTATAAATAATTCATTTATTCCACATCCATCTGCATCATTTGAAATGCAATAGAAGAATAGACTTGGGGGCATTTGGGTTATCCAAGTATTGTTGATCCAAGCATTATTACTAAAGGTAAACTGAAATAAATTACCTCAGTTATTACCCGATGATTTTTTTTAGCATGGTAAATAAAACTTATTAGTTCTAGGTCATTAAATTCAATATTAGACTTTAAAAGAGCATAGAGATTCTATGATGTTATAAGTAAAACATACAACAAAACATATGTGCTTCAGTATTAAAGATAAAAGAATTACTCTATTATATTTAGATATTAGTTATTAGTGCATTTTTCAGAAGGACTTTTGAAATAAAAAACTAGCTGCCATTCTCAGATGCGAGCTAGGCATGAGATGGTTCTGGCTCTCACTGAGTGGCAGGCTTCCAAATAACTGAGCCATTTCTGAAAATGTCATTTAGAGCCTTTTGCTAATTTACCCACTATTCCTCTTCAGATAAGAATAAATACTATTTTGCCAGTGTTGCCCGTGAAGCGAGTGGGCGGGGACCTCAGAGAGCAGGGCTTGATTTTCAGATATTTTTAAGTCAACTTGCTATGATCCTGAACACATCCTTTGGTGTCCTGTGCTTCAATGCTCCTCACTGCTTGAATATATTGTGCTCTTCACTTCAACCTTTATTCTTCTCATTTGGCTACAACCTCTCTGCAAGGAGTGTCTCACCATGTCTGGCCAGTGTCTAGCACAAAGAAGATGGGCTCCTGTTTGGAGCCTTCAGTGATTAACACACAGCCAAAAATCCTGGCAACAGCCACTGCTACATACACTCTGTCTTCCAAGATGCCAACAGCAAGGCTGGAAAAACATCCTCCAAGAAGTAAGTAATGACGACACGTTGCATCCAATCAATTGCAATAACCACGAGCAGTATATTTTAGGCTGCTATTATGTTTTTCTAACTACAACAGCAGCCAAGTACTTTTGATGTGAGCAAAATGTATTTGCCGTTAAGTACAAAGACAGAAGATAAGCATAAGTCTCTGCAAGTGGTGTCTACGATTCAGTCTCTACTGCTTGCTTTGACGCTGGGCATGATGCTGCCTCCCCGTGAAAAAGGAGGAGTGCTTCTGAGATGTGAAGGGACAGGGAACCCAAAATGGGGGGTCAGATTCACGGCTGATAGCAATCGCTGCAGCTCCATAGGGACACAAAGACAGCACTCATAACCTGCCAGGCTTCTCAGGCCAGGTAATGACTATGAACTGTTGTTTTCAGGACAAATCAGATGAGCGAGCTGCTCTTCAGCACGAAATGCTGGCACCCCTCTTTATCCTGGTTTTTGTCCACAATTATGGGAACACTGCAGCACCCCAGCGAGCTGTTCAGAAACCTGAGCTAAAATCCTGCGTGAGAGGAATTACAGGAAAAGCCTAGTAATTGTGAAGCCTAATTACAAAGTAATGTGGAGCTTGAGAGCAGACTTGCTAAGCAGTTAGAGAATAGACTAACGAGCGGGCCATCTGTCATCCGCAAGAGGGCTAACGAAAGGCCGGCACAGGACACTCCTGACGGTGTATGGAGGAGGATATGCAAATGAGGAAACGTCCAAATACAACATTTCAGATACACAGTACAAAATGAGCTGCTAATTGGAGTTCATATGCATGCTTAGCATATGGACAACATAATTACAGTTGTACAGTAAAGGGAAGTTCACAACAGAGGATGGTAATGGAATGGCACAGGGTGCGATGCACCAAGCGATGAGCAGAAGAGCGCAGGAGGAGGCACGGGGTGGATGGGGCTGGAACAGAGACGCAGTTCGGATTCTTTGCACTTGGATTGCAGGGTAAAGGGGTGCCATTTGATCACCAACACAATCTCAAATCTCCTGTACTCCATTGCTCTATACCTACTATACTATACCATAAATACTATACTGTAGCACTATATACTAAGTGGTCCTGGAAAGTGAAACCTTCACAAAAAATCCAGCGCTTACTTATGCTACAGGGCAAATGTAAGCGATAGCAGTCCCTAGAAGTGGAACTAGAAGCAAACTCTGGAGCAGTCAGTTCTGGTCTATGAGTGCATTGCTCCCTTGCGGAGTGATCTTAACTGAGTCAACAGCAATAGCTGGGGCAATAGAAGACACTGAAAGTAGCAGCTAATTAAACAAAATATTCTTTCCTCTCCCTAAATCACTGGATAAAAAAGCAAACTGGAATTTGAAATCACAGGTAGCATCACAGAAATTCTAAGAGCTTCAAAGTTCCATCTTTGGCACATCTCTCACTAAAGTAAAATTAATTGCAATTCCAATAAAAAAGATGCAAACGTACCCACAAAAGCCTGTAATCTTTGCACTGGAAGTATGGTTATGCCAGCTTTGAGACCGCTGTTATTTTTTTTTTTTCCCCTAGCTCCTTTGAAATCAATGGAATGACAGAGCTATTGATCATAAATACATTGTTTTTCACTTGCCCACTGCAAATCAAGAAAATCCTTAAAACATCAGCTCATCCCATCAATTTCAGTTAGATTTCAGCATATTTTTAAGTTTTGTCCTGAACAGAAATACTTTTCTTTTTTTCTTCTTTTTTTTTTTTTAGTTTTTATTTTAACATTTGCTCTAAGATTCTCTCAAGTCAAAGGAAAGACCTTACTCCATCAGAGGGCTTGAATCAGCCCCTCCCTTATGGGGAAGAACACAGAAATTTTACTGACTGAACTATTTTGGAAGCAAATCCCTCACATGATTCAAATACTCCTAAACATGCAACACGCTTCATCTTTGGTGAGCCTACTGAACTCCCATCTTCTGCATTAATGAAGATGGAACGGAAGGAAATAGAGCGTTAAAGAGTCAAGAGGACTCAATTTTGCAGCTCTCTGAATGACCATGATATTTTGCTATATAATTAACAGGAGAAGAAGGGGAAGAAGGATAGACAACAGCTACCTGTATTTTAACAGTTGTGTGGATTGCCCACAAAACATCAACTCATTTTGGGAGCTGACATGCAATTTTAAACATGCAATTGTTAAATATGCAATTTTTCTTCTAAGGCATTCCAGCACACTTGTTATACTAAGTTTTATTAGTTTGGCTTAGGCATTTTCAGAGTCTTTCATTTGCATTTTAAAAACTGAGAATAAGAGACCAATAAGAATGTGTGCTTGGGAATCAGGGTATTGGTCCTTCATCTTGCTTATCAGGGACCTTAATCAAGAGTTCACCACTTAGCCAGCTAGAGAAAGCTGTGAAAAGCAACTATAATGCAGAAAAGTAATTAACTTTGTAAAATGGCTTTGGGTCCTTGGATGAATGACATTGCAGATTAGCGTCTTGCCCTTAAATGTGAAGTGACCCTTGGGTAAACCTACAGAATATCTATGGGCTTCATAAAATTTCTCTAGACATATTAAAACCAGTATCAATGGTATTAGTAGCACAGCAACAGAACAAGTCCTTCTAAATTATCTATGCATGTTTGCACAATACTACTTTGTGCTTTGTCCTTTTCAGAAACAATATTTTAGTAATTTCCGATCAGGCAAGACTCATGTTAAGTTGTGCTGGAGTCAGTGAGACTACACAGGGTAGGGGGATGGAGTTTAAAACATGTCAAGACTGGAGTCTTAATAAAAGTGTATAAGGCAACAGTATGTGATCATAATTGGAAAAACATGGGAAATACTGTTTTTTCACAGAAGACTGCAGTTTTGTGGAAAATATGCCTTACATCCATGTAAAGCTATACTCATCAGAGAGGGGATGTTATGCATAGCTCCATGAAAATACTTCATTCTCTGTTCCTGCAAAAGTTTATTTAATTCATTATCATTCCCTCATATTCTAGCAAATAAAGAAAATGGCAGTAAAGGTCTCCATAAAACACTCCTTCCTTCATTAGGGCCATTAGGGATATCAGTGCTAAAAAAGGGGGGCTAGACAAATAATTCTGAACTGCAATGCAGCTAATATTTCCATTGTCATTATTGCTAGAGAGTGGTTATGGGGAGCAAAATTGCCCCAGATTGCACAACCTGAAAAAGAGCTCCTGCCCATCGGCAGGTGTGTTTGTGAAGGTGCGTATCGTCCACCATTGCTTTCCCCTGTAGTTGAATTGGTGGGAGAAGTCGGAGACAGCTGTGCTGAGGGCGGCTGGGGAACGTGTTAATTCAACACTACGCTTTAACACTCTCTCTTTTCATTACAGGTATTAAAATGGTTCCCAATGGGCATAACAGACAAAGAAAGCCAAACACGAGGAAGGATTTGATCCAGTTCCGCATTAAATTCAAAAGAAAAACTAATAACTTCAGTGATAATAGGAGTTGGACTGGAACCTACACAAATGGCATACCACAAATCATTTTACTTTCGCCAAAGCTTGTTCAGACTGCAGCAATTTCCAGCGAGAGCTGGAATCTACATCCCCCCAAACAGCTCTACTCCAGCAAATACTACATGCATTAATTCAAGTATTATTTGGTTTTCCCCCGACTAGAAAATAAAAGGCAGCAGAGGATAAAAAGAGCACATGGCTTGTGTGCAAGCACCAGCCCAGCTGCCGCTGGACGACTGTTTGCCTGTTGCTTAGCAGTGCTTCACCTCTCCACTGGAAAAAAAATGTTTTGATGAGGGAATATAAACCTGAAGTTTTGTTTATGGTAAAATAATGACTGTGATAGCGCTCCAACCACTTCTTCCAACCATGTGCTACATCACCTACTGAATGCTGGAAGCATTTTGGGAGAAAGGCTGCAGTTTTCAATGCCTACTGGAGAGCCTTAAGTAAAAAAATATAACAACAGAGCAGTGGTGTTTGCATATTTATCAGGAAGAAAGCTGGAATAGGAATTTGAGGATTGAATTTTTGGGCATGGTTCTGGGCAATCAGCTCTAGCTGCCCTTGCTTGAGCAGGGAGTTGGACAAGATGATCTCTAAGGTCCCTTCCAATCCCAACCACTCCTTGATTCTGTAATTTCAGGAGCAAAATAAAAAACAGGAGGCATAAAGAAGAAAATAAAAAAGAGATGCCCAGAGAGCGAGGAAGCAAAGCAAAGACACTGTGACACATTCATGCTTCACTCACCAGTTATCCATTTAGCCTCTGGGTCGTGAATTTTGAAATCATCACTGAAGAGATCTTCCACTGTTATCTTCTTCTTCTGAGACAAGCTGTTATCTTCAACTGTAAAACATTTGAAAGCAAACTGCCATTACTTCAACTTTGTAATGTATCTGAAAGCACAGCAACTGAGAATAAGGCCATTTCATATCTCACTCAGAAATGGTCCACATTAAGATTTCTGTCACATATAAGCCCCTTCCCGTTGTCAATGTTATAAGGACCACCTAGTGGTTCACAAACAGAAACCTCCTGGTTACATATGCCTGGACTCGGCAACTACAAAAAGACCAAGATATGGTCCAAACTGCACATTTTTGGACATAACCCGATAAAGCCAAATTTTAAATGTCATGACCCATAGGTGTCATAGTGCTACATAATGCTGACTATTCCAAAGAATATTAAAGCTACTTAATACTAAGACTATTCTGAAATCATTAGTTAAATTTTTAAAAAGTAATTAAAAGTGGCCAAGTTTTTATAGCTTATATTTTTATTTCCTTAAAAACTGTCACATGGAACCACAGTTAGAGAGGTATTTAGCCTTATAAAGGCTCATACAGATTACTTCAGGAATTCACAAAAGATTTTCCATGGGAATCAGACACTTGGCTGCAGAAATATTTTTGAAAAATCTGAGAGACATAACCCTAAATCCTTAGGTGTTACATAGCTGGCCCATACTAATCTTCATTTTTAGTGAAAGGATATATGGTTTCATTTGCAAACATGGAAATCTGGACAGCTTTTACATTGAAGAACCAGACTGCCAGTTTAAGATGCTGTGAGACCAACTTCTAATAAAGTGTCCTTGATTTAGTTCATTCTTCCTAACTCTACCCTGTAGCACTCTGCTTTCTCCACAAAGAAGTACTCGCTGTACATCTTCCTCCTCTGTCCTTCATACAGTCCTCTCCACATTTCTCGTGATTCAGAGATTGCCAACAGATTTCTGATGCAAAGTGCAATCTGTAGAAAATGCAGAACTGATTTCTTTCTGCTTATATACTATTGTTACAAGGAAATCTGTCTCATCTAGGATGTCACCAAGACTAAACACGCATGAGTCCAACTGAATAAAGCCAAGGCACAAATTTAACCTTTTGAAGTCCGCCACAGATAGCATCTTCTCCTGAGCCAAAACTATACCTTCTCATTTCTATCACCACCTCTCTGCTATGTAACAATTCTCATAAACACAACACAGATGGTCCTGAGCCTGTAACTGAAGTGTTTATGTTGAATCAATGGATTCTCTGGCCTTACGGGTGAAGAGAATATATATTACATCACAGAACTCTAGAGCGGGTACTTAGTTAATATGAAAAAGGACTTTAATTTTCTCAAAGCTGAAATTTTTAGAGAAAAAATAAACCCAACAATTTTGATTCATCTATTCCTCCTTTTCATTTTTCCCCCCAACAGTAATTTTTTTTTGTTATGACAAGCAATCACCTTCTATGAATAATTTGTTTTCAACATTCAAATTTTGCTGAAAAAAATATTTTCATGGAAACCTTTCAGTCAGCTTTAAACACGTTTGCTCTTTAAAGGAACACATGAGGCCACATTCTGAATATTTCCACAGCAGGAATGTGTGCTTCAGCATCTCCCCTCACTACAACATCCTCATACCTGAGGTATACTGGTATCATGCAGCCTTGGCTATCGTTAACATTGTTTAGTACTAAACTTCTTACACTGAACACACTCGTGATTAGAAACAGCAGAATTAGACTCTCTGAAGCCATTTATTAGAGGAAAAAAGTCTTTACTACACTATATTGTAGCCCCTGAGCTACCTGAGACCACTGAAAAATACCTATGAACAATGTTTTGTTCCACTAAAAGGTGTTTCAATACAAACTATCATTTTTACCAAATTAAATTATATTCTTCAATTTTCATATTTTTTCCAAGTCTGACTGAGGTTTCAATCACACTGCTCAATGTGGCTTCCAAATACCAAGACACATTAATACAAGTCCCCAGCCAAACCCCTCTGTGTGACAGCATTACGCCAAGTTCTTTTGCATAATTTTATTTATTACAATGGAAAAGATAGGTCAGAGGAACTCCAGGAAACTGTTCCAGTTTAGTTTCCACCATGGTGCAAAGCCCTAGCACTGGGTCCCCGGGGAGATCAGGTGGTGCAGAGCAGGAGGTCAGAGCCCACATACGGCCCTGGGCTTACAGCTGTTTCAGGTGCCACTTCCCAAATGCCACCCTGAGGAACACGGACACACTCTTCCCACCATGAGGGCATAAGGACAAGCAAGCCTCTGTGCTGGAGATTTGGGAAAAGACAAGGTGGGAAGCTCTTCTCATTCCCTCTTTCTGTGCAGGATGGAGACAGCCCCACCTCTGTACCTGCACAGCACTTCCAATTCTTCATAAGGCAGAGCAGGAAGAAGGAGAGGTAGGAACTGAAGCATGCACACCCAGGAGCATCCCTACGGCACGTTGCTGAGATTCCCTTACTGTCTCCTGCAATGGGCTGTATTACCTGTATTAGGTCCTATAACGGGCCATGGACAACATTAATCTCAGCCATACAGCTGGGGAGAAAACAGACAACTAAATAATCAACCAACCAATGATTTTTCAGTAAAAAATTCAGATTTACTGACCTCTCATCTAACACATAGGTAAGTCAGAGTGCTCATTAAGAATGCCTACTCCATTCCTCTGGCCCCAACGGAGACATTTATGGAGGAAAAAACGCAATTGCAGGATCTCAGGTAGCCCACCCTGTCCTGAGCAGCAGTCTCTCAGAGTGCCTCACAGTGTCTCAGCCAGCTGGTGGACACAAGTTGTGTTCACACCCAGCTGCAGAGACCTTGAGGCCTCCTTGGGTTTATGGAAGGAGAGGATCAAGCATGTGCCACCACCTTTTTTGCACTCGTGTCCCCTGCCCCCAGCAGCCCCAGATGGCAGCTGCCAGCCAGGGCCTGACAGCACGACAGCACGGCAGCAGTGCAGGGGGCACAAGGAGCTGCGATTTGAGTGCCAAGTCAGAAACCCACCCTTCAGACAGCAAAGTCATGTGCTGAGAGAACCAAGTGAAAACCATATCCGTTTTATTTTTGATTCAGTGTTAAAGGCATGATGGGAACTCTGTGTTGGTTCATCTGTCATCATTTGGGTTCATCTGTCTGCACCTCATCCTTGAAGTCAGTGCACCCAAAAGGACATGGGCTGAACTGATAAAAAGCTACTCTCCAGAACACAAACAGGACAAAGCTCCTCCAGAAACCCAGAAAACTCAAGGAGAAAAGGGCTATGAGCTGACCTCCCTGCCTGTTTTGCCTCTGCAGTACCAATCCTTTCTTTCAAGCTTCCTTTCAACTCCAGCAACGCTCAGAGGCTGCTTGATGGGTCAGAAGGTTTCAGTCACCTTTGGGTGCCCACTTTTCTTTCCATCATCCCTGGGGCTCAGCTGACGATCAGTGTCAGGTGCTTTTCTCACGCACCTCCTGGGCTATTGCACATTTCAAGCATGTGGGTGAGTGCGCGTCTGTGAATGTCCACCTCTCGGTGGGCAGCAAGCCAGGAGCTTCCTTCCCACCTCAGCATGTCTGCTCAATCCCTGGGCAGACCTAATGTCTCTTTTACCAGAAATGACCTCTCTCTACCCAAAAGGCAGTGGCCAGACAAGGCAAACAGGCAGCCTGTCTCCCTTCTGTAAAATCCCACTTTTTTTTAATGGCATATAGTACACATTTATATGTAACAACTGCGAACAAACAAATTACATTCCTGCACAGCTGGTGACAGGATATTTCCTTGCTCCTCCTGACTAGCAAAAGTCATACAAAGCTTTCTAGGCAATGCATTTTGCTGTCTGACAGCATGCTGTGAATTAATGCTATGCAATGACTACCTCAGTACCATCTCTGGAAAATGTTTCCTATGAATTTTGTAAAAATTTTAATATGGAGTTGGGTGTACTTCCTTTTTTTTCCTTTTTTTTCACCTAAAGGTCAGATTTGAAAGGAGCAAACTTGATGTATATCTCCTGAAATCTTAAGGTATCAGGAACAGATGTGCCAAAAGTCCTTGTTTGCCTCCATTTCCAGAGAGGACTAGAAAGCAGCCTCTTCCTAAGCAAAATGTCTAGTGGAATTTGGGGAAGGTTTTTTTTAATTAAAATTTCTGTAGGATTGGGTCTTGTCTTCAGCTTTGATGTGTGTGTTTGTGTGTGCATGCACACATGCATATCTATAAACTTTGGCATGTCTTTATACAAATGCACAAACAACAGTGCTAGGATGGGACCCATATTGGTACCATATGTAGCGACAAGTGAGCAACCGCCAATTAGGAAAGGCTCAGTCCCACACTTTTATCATTTGTATAAATAGCTTCACATTTTTCAAAGGTGGGTGGAGTGGCAGGACTCACACACACATGAAATCAGAGTCCCTCAGCGTAGGCAATTGTGTGCATGTGGTGTACTAAAGTGTAATTAAATGTAAATTTCACCAGTTACTGCTTCTTTTGAGAATGTTGTTCTAGAATACCAAAGGATACACAAATCATAGAAATGTTTAAATTTTATTAGGATTTTATAAAATAAGACCTAAGTGTTAGCTAGCAATAAAGCATTGCTACTGTAATTACGATGTCTGCTGAATGCAAAGAGCACTGTTCCCAGTTTATGAGCTAATCTTAAAGGAGGGTGAATGACCTGCGTCTGGGAAACCCAGAGCAGTAGGGATTTCAGCCTTTCTGCAGCTGAATCCAGAGTTAAAACCTACTTTAAAGGTTTGGGCTGATTTGCAAAAGAATCTTGAAGAGATATATAAATCCCCTTTTTCCTCAGTTATTAAATAGCTTAATCATTATCTGTTCTGCTAAGCAAATTTTCTCCATTCCCCACTCTACTACTCACTCTTGGTTTTGCAGGAGACTACTTCAGCTTTCACAGTATTGGGAAATACCACCATCATGGTGCAAGCTATGGGTCCAGTTAACCACTTTTCTTTGTCTGAACACTGACTACAAGACTGCATGCTGCACTGTATCCCATATATGTCCCAAATTACTCTCTGTGGGCACTGCAGGATGTTCAGCACTGGGTTTAGAGCATCTCTGCATTGCGTGCCTTGGTACTGCACTGCAAAACAGGCCTTCAAACCTACAGCAAAATACTTAGAGAAGAATGGTTTCCCAGGCTGGGAGAGGGCCAAGACCGACAGGAACAAGTAAGGCATTCAGAGGTAAAATGCAAAAGGTTATTTGTACTAGTATGAGAGTGTCAAGCTGGACTCCAACATTATCATCAGAAGGAAGACTTAAAAATATTTGAAGCATTTTCAAGTATTGTGCTCTGCCCATGCCAGACTGCATCACCCGCTTGAGACATTTCCAGTGAAGAGGGTTTTCTTGTTTGTTGGGTTTTTTTGTTTTGTTTTCTGATTCTACCCTCACATTTTGCAGCAGCTCCCCATGAACATCCACAAAACTGCTTCACCTCCTTCCTTTGCTGTCCTCCTGCCCCTTCCTCACCTCTTGTTCAAATATCCATCACTTATTTTTCAGTTTGGCTACCAAAGGATAAACATTTCTTCTTCCAGTGAACTATTTTATGGCAGGAAAATGCAGTCTCTGCTTCTCCTTTTGGACAGGCTCCTCCACCTTTCCCACTCCTACCTTGTTGGGACGTGCTATCCCCAGTTGGGATGAGCAATGTAATGCTTTTTAGGTTTGTCAAACCAGCCTCAATGTCTCATTTAGCACTGGCTGGTGGGAAATGCCTGTGAAACGAGCCTCCTGCTACCCTGTGCCATAGTCCCTCCTCATAACAAGCTCCAGGGCCAGTGGCCCAAAAGAAGACTGAATTCAGCTGCTGCCAAGCCACAGCAGCAACCTAAGCTATCTATTTTACCCTTGGCAGAGTCTCACCATGAAACAGTTTGGATCCATAATAAAAACAGAAGCAGCACTGAGCTCAGAGGTTTTGTATTTGCATGTAGGATACAGCTCTGAAACACCAGCAGGGGAAAAAACAACCCAAACCCAGTTCACCAGCAAATCAGGTAATTAGAAATCTCAAAAAGCATGAATAGAAGCTTTAGCATAGCAAATGACTTTGCATATTCTTAAGTTTTAAGCACAGAGACTCTCTCAATGGTGTTATTTGGAGTTGTTAAGTGCATACCAATAACTGTGATTCATGTGTATACATGCCTGTGCACATCCCAACCAAAAAATGTCTTTGTGTATGCATATACAAATATAAACACACAAATACACTCGTGAATTTTATTTATAACTCAATGTAGGTATTACACATTCCCACTTCATACTACATAAAATACAATGTCATAATAACCCATATTTACTTGTGTCTTCCTAAATTAGAGAATGTTAACTATAGGATCTCAATGCTCATTACACCTTTTCTGTCTAGGCATTTGCCTGGACAACAGCACTTCAGTATCTATAGTCGTAACAGTCATTACTGGATTTTATGGGTGATTTTCTTGATGGAGAAGTGGGAGTAGGGTTCAGAAGTCCCAAATGAGGTCTATAGTGGAGCCCAGAATTGAAATCAGAGCTGCTAAATCTTCACCAGATATCATTCTGACCATCCATATAAAGAAATCATTATTACAGGTGGTCTTGTAAAAGGAAAGACTTGTGACTTTAACTGTATTTAGGACTGTACAGGTATGTTTATGCTTCTCCCCATGTATCCATCTCTATGGAATCCTGCTCTTCGACGGAAGTGGCACCCATGGTCTCATCTATGCAGTGTGAGCCACTGACAGATGCTTGAAGCCCCAGGGTATGGGTTTAGGAATCTAGGCTTCAGTGTGCATTTTTGAAATTCTGGGACTGCACTTCTGTAAATAGAAGGCAACATTTCCATACCTAATAGGTAAGGGATGATATTTTTCACTGCAAGTAAGTGGTGCCTGATATGAGTATGGTCCACAGACCATGCCCCAAACCATCTCAGGGATGAACTGCACTGTCCAAAGGTGTTAAATCTGAACACTAGCAAAAGTAATTTAAAAAATGATCCTTAATTAAGTTTAACCTTAATTAATTTAATTACTTAATTACTCTGGCATGATCACGTGCTACTTACACTTACACTGAAAACTTCAGGATAGCATAAAATAAACTGAACACAGCATGATGATAAATAACCAAAAGGATAACATAGTGATTGTTTGTTTCAGTCATTTTCAAATTAACTCAGTGCAGTCCTGTATTTCTTGATTTATCACTGTCTCCAGTCTACCATACAGCAGGACTCTGGGATAAGAATTGTGTCAGGGAAGATGGCCCAGATCTGCTGAACTGCATGTCAGTTCACACGCTACGAGCTGGAAATTTCTGCCACACAACTTCCATCTCATTTTTCCACTTCACCGTCCTGTGCCCTTCCATTTCCTACGGTTTCATTTTTCCCTTGCCTCCATTCCCCTCCTCAGCTCTGTGCTTTCTGTCTTGCTGTCCCCCAGAATCACTTGTGTGTACTTATCCAAGAAGGAGCCTCTTTTCTTCTCCTCTACGTCCCTCTGCAGGGGACCTTCTGCCTTCTCCTGTGTTTTGTAGCTCCTTACCCTTTCCGACACTGAATTCTCTTTTCTATGTCTTGTCTCTCATTTATCTTTTTGTATTCAGATCACAATCTTCTCAGAGCTGCAAAAGCGCATTATTTCTGCTCCATAAGTAGGCATGGAAATTTACAGGGCTGTATAAATATGTAATAATCAATAATCATAATGATACCACATTAAAATTCAAGCCTACAACTTCAGCAGCTACTGTAAGAGAAATAATTTACAGAGGTTACGTGCACAGAACTTTGCTGAAACTTGGTAAGGGGATTAACTTAAAGAATCCCTTATTGGGAAGTTACTAATGTGGTTAAGTGCTACCTGGCACATAGTTATCTGGAATAGCTTTGTAAAGCTGAAACACTATGGTCTGATCTAAAAATCAATCCAGCTGAACGGGATGGGAGTTAGATGCCTAAGCATTGGTGCCTAATGCCATTTTAGATGGTCTAGGATAAGCCATCTAACTGGCAGCTGGTGCTCCATGTGGGCATGATCTTTAGGAATTCCTGTGTCCTAACCGACTGCTCTATATAGATGTCTCTCATACCCTGGCACATCTAAAATGACACTCCCCACCTATGTTTAGGCAACCAAGTTTCACCATTGTACCTTCAGCTCAGCAGCCCTGATCTTTAAATCGAACTGTGAAAGTCTAAAACAATCTACCTAAAAATGGCCTTGGACTCAGCATCACATCAAGCTAAAGAACAGGAAGGATGATTCCTTTGATGTTAACTTTGCAGTCAGCCTGCAATCCCTTTCCCCTTGGAAGTGTAAAATTACAGAAGAAAAACAGAATGGAAGTGAGTTAAAGGTTATAAATACCTGGAGTCAGGAGTATAACAGAGGTGACAATCAGGGAGCAGATAACGAGAATAACAAGTAAGGCAATTGCAATTCCTTTCCAGTTTCTTTGTGGAGGATTACTCCCCACCAGCTCCTAGAAACATCAAAGGAAAAAGAACATTTAGAACAGGCACTTAGACAAGGAAACAAACAGCAGAATCCAAACAGCAATGTATTTCCACAGAACCACACCATGCACCCTGCAACCATGGTGGGTGAAGCCTGTAAACCAGACACAATTCATGCTATTATAATACGTTGCAGTATTAACTGAATTCATTCCAAGTCAGATTATGCAATGAATAAATGAAGTGCACCCATAGGATGCTCGGTAGTGTAACCCACACTTCCCACCGCCTTCTCGCATACAGGCACCAGCCACCCACACCAGCACTCATCCAAACTCACTTATCAAAAGCCAATTTCCTACCAACCCTCATTAAGACTGGCAATAAAGAGCTTTAGAGTAACTTTCAAGAGACTTTTATAATAAGATGCCAGAGAAGAATACAGGAAGATGATAAATAATTCACAGGGGCATGTATGGAGATAAAGATCAATAAGGATATCCCCATGGTGAATTTTTGTGCCTTCCCAGTAAACATCACATTCCCTCAGCCCACCTTGCATGCATTTCTAGGTTGGTAGGTCTAAGGACATGAAGACAGGATTCACATCTAACATACAGATTAAATTTAATCACATCCTTAAAACTTTAGAATAAAAGCTCCATCACTATTCACTGATCAGGTCTGACTTCACTGTGGTTGTACCATATGTTCTGTCTGCGACGTATACAGCACCCCTGCTCTCAAGACTGAGGGTTTTATGAAGTGCTGTGTTCGCATTCACAAGATCTTAAATATTTATTGCACTTATCTCTTTCATGCTTTTTGATGGATTCCCCTTAGCACTGTGCATTAAATGTGATTTCATGCACACATTGAAGCATCCCCAGGAACTGTATGAAATATCAGTGCACTTCACTTTCCTAGAAGACTGAATTCACTAAAGGGATCTGGCCTCACAGCCAGAACAACTCTGGATGCTCCTCCTCCTTGTTGACCTTACCAATTTAGATTTTTTGCCTCATTTCCTTTATTATGCGGGATGGTGGGTCTAAGACAGACCTGCTGGTATTTCTTTAAAAGATTCTTCTTTTTTTCTTTTCTAATTTTTTTCAGGAAAACAGAAAGCTTTCTAATAGACTAAATTCTTGTGTAATTCAGAGAGTTTGTTTCACTTACTGTAACATTTTCTTACACACAGCAACATGACTGAACAGGGGAGTCAGGCAAACCTCACAGCTTTGATTTCAGAAAGCACTGGAAAATATTTTTCAAATTTTCCATATCAAGAATCCATTTCACAGAAAAAGATAATGTTGAGACTCTCTTCCTACATGTTTGGGGATCTATCCATTATAAAGGTTATAAATCTGCAATGGAAAGCCAAGTCTGAGGCATTAAATGTCAGAGGTAGCATCTTTATTTCATTATTTATTCTAGTTCTGGAAAAGACATGATGGTTCTCTTCCTTCTGGCAAAGAGGGGTAGAGGTTAACAGCCCCTCCCCTCGTTGCCTTCCCTCCTCATTTGCACTTGGCTTTCTATTTGAAATGAAATATAAATAAAGGAACAAATTTATAGTTTACTATTCTTACTGGAGAAAGGTCTGAAAAGTAGGTTAGGAGCCTTGAGAAATGCAATTTTGCCAACAAGAAAACAAAGGATATAAATACTCTCATTTTTATAGCATCTTCACCCTAAGCACAAATAAAATATTAATTAATTTAGTCTTCTAACACCTTTTTTAGGAAACTGTTACGGTCCCCATTTTTCAGGTGATGCAGACAGGCTTAAAAGAGAGTCTGTGACTTTCCCAGGGTTGCACACAATAGATGTGAGAAACAAAGCCAGGAAAAGAATCCAGAGCTTCTCAGTAAGTGGCAGAAATATTCTTGCTTTCACAGAAGGGCACAGTGGGACCTAGAGGGATGACAGGAGAACTGGGGAGAAGCAGGTGAGAAATCACAGTGCTTCTACCCAGCCAAGCCCTAACAGTGTCTAAAGACAGAGGTAAGACATGGACAACATTACAGGACTGGTGGCAACAGTCACACTCCTGAAAATAATCTAACAACCCTCTCTCCCCTAAAAGGTCAGAAGTTTTAAAATTGAAAAAAAATAGCTCACGGACTTGAATTAGTCCTACGGACCCAGCTGTAGTTCAAAAGTTTAATAAGACCTTGAATTAAGTGAGGTTTCCCCATCCATGAGTCCCAGCGTGATAAAAATCCACACACATGCTTAAGCTTTCAGGATATCAATACTTCCACTGAATCCATTATCACATCATAATTCCATTAATTCGTCAGTCATTCAATCAATATTTGAGCAAAATCACAACAAAAAAGACTGGGAATTTCTAGTGTATCAAGAGGAGGAAAACTATTAATAAACAAAACCTCAGTTTTAACACACTGCAAGGAAGCAGAAAGGAACATTTTCACTTTCTTTTCAAAATTCCATCAGGAAATTTCCCCAGATAAAAAGAAAGAAGAGACAAATGACATTTCAAAGAAAGGTAAACAGCTTTATTCAGCACAAGATTGGAAAGCAGCTTTTTGTTCTTCTTGGTCGTTTGAAGTCTTTTTCGATGGAATCACTTATACTACATCTGCTGCACACACATCGTACCATATATAAGCTGGCACTGATGTTTTAGATCTCTTCTATCTGTATTTCTGTTAATTCCAGAGGGATGTTGCTGTGTCATTGTGAGCAGCTTTTACTTCCAGGAGATTACAGCCTCACCACTGGTCCGTGATACCCCGTGCCCTTGGCAGCAAACTCCCACCCTTCGACAGGAGTTCCCGCGGGTGGACATCAGCTGCCTCTTCACATTGCTCAGGAAAGCCTCTGTGCTTGGGACCAAAGCTGGGAAGGTGTTTAATTAAGGCAGGTACAGATTCAAGCACATAAATAGTGTTCCTGAAGTGGCACCTCAGAGGGTTTGCTACCAGTGCACAGCACAAAGCTATAATTTGCCTGTTCCTGAAAGATCCCAGCTTACAGATGAAAACACAGAGATCTAAACCAGCCAGCAAGCAGATACCCTTCATGAACCACGGCTGTTAATCCTAAAGATACCACTTTGGTTTTAATACTGAAATCTGAGCATATTACACAAATGGAAATAAACCAAGCACGCACAATTTCTGCTCTGACGAAATGATTCTACTGAAAACAGCATGAAAGGAAGCATTAAAACAAAGTCACTCCTCAGGAGGAGTCACCTGCTCTCTGCTTCTCATGAAGAACTAACACAACACCTGCATGACCTCTGCAAGCAAGCTAAAGCCCTTCAGCCTGGTTTTTCTCCTTTCTTCCTTTGCTGTTTGTTTTCCACCCCCTTCTTTCTCTTACATAAAACCTTAATTGTTTTTGGATTAGGGAAGTAAAACAGATGTTACCACAGGTTTTAACATAAGCACACTTCATTGATGCTGCACACTAAAAACTGTAAATGTTATCACTTTCATCTTCATTTATGATTGAAAAATAACGCTACCCACCTGTGAAGTTGACTTTGAAGCCATCAATCCAGACATCTACAGTATTTTAAGAGTCTAGAATACAGATCTGTGATGACATATTTTCCTGCCTGTGAAAGAATCACTGTACTGACATGTTATGGATGAAGGCTGGATGTGCTCCAGTCCAAGATGCTGTCAACAAAATTATTTCTTGCATGTTTATTTGAAACCTGTCAAAAGTCTGCCAGCATGGTGGCCATATTACAATAATATAATAGCTTCTTAAAACAAAAACTCATCAAGCACAACTTCTTTTTTTTTTTTTTAATAGCCATACCTATACTGTTAAATGAAAGAAGGACAATATAAACACCACTTGTCAAGCATTGGTATTATTTTATAAAAGCTATACATCCTGGACCAAAATCTCTGAAGGGTCCTGGTGGGCCTCTTAGTCTTCTTCAACATGGATTTGCCACTTTTGTGCAATAACATCAAACCCTAGGTGTCTTATACTGAAATACATACATTCCAGATACATCTGCTGTACATGAGGGCTCTTGCTGAAGCAGGTGACGCTGCACCATGGCTGCAGACAGGTGACTGAGCTCTCCTCTCAGTTATACCAGTGTAAATCAGAAAGAAAAGGAAAAGAAAACAAAGAAAACCCAAGGAATTAATGGTATGAAATAAAAGCAGGTGCAAGATGTTTTATTGCCTTTGGAGGTGGCAGGATGGGGTTTATAGCAGTGGTTTTGTATGGTTTCCATACTGGCCATTCTTACAAGCTCTGGTTCTTGCTTTTTTTTTATTTGTTTCTAAATTTTAGCTAAATAACCTGAAATACTACACTCATAAAAACAGTAAATCAAAAATCTTCTAGCAAGCTTGTTAAACCCACAGTTAATTGAAAAATACGTATTCTACAGTCAACTCATCCTACCTCGTTCTGAATGAAAACTTTTGCCTGATGACATAACAGTGAGTGCAATGACTCTGGAAAGTCAGCCCACCAATTTCAGAACATGGCGCAGAATAAAAACTTTGCTGAGGAATTAAGGTACGGGAACACTGTTGTCCCTGGCAAAAACTCCTATGATGTTCAGTGGAAAAATAATCTTGCTGTTAATTAGTTCTTTACAATACAGAATTGCTGCAGATTATAACTGCTAAACAGTACAACAAATGTGATAAAGAGTAGTTAACCCATACTGTTAGATTATTAACCTTGTGTTGCAAAAAGAAATATTAATTGCAATGATAATGGCAGTAAACTAGATGCATTGCAGTGGTTACAGCAGGAGGTTTGCTGAGACCTCTGGTTATATTGCGGATCGATACTGCCTTACTGTCTCATTGCACTCCTCTGCCTACCTGGGCCCTCTGCCGCTCATCTGCCTTAAATTTAGGATGGAGATTCTTGGTGGGCAGGAATCATTTTTGGTGCCCTGCCTGGCACAGTGGAAACCTCAATCACTGAAGAACTTAGGCGCTATCATAACATGGATAAACTATAATGAGCAGGTAACTGCATCCTTCTCATCTCTGAATTCAAGCTGAGTTACTATTGCTTGGGTTTTTTTTAATTTATTTTCTTTCCTTTCCTTCTCCTCCCCACCGGCCTCCCTCCCCTCCTGCTGCTGCAGACCACCCTGAGCTGTGCTCCAGCTGAAGTGTGATGCTGAATAGCAATCGGTTTGCAGATAGACTCAGAGAGCCTAGGCCTGAGGCTACAGTAAACCCAGTCATTCAGATGGTAAAGGTGACACTTCAGAGTGAGAGGAATAAAAACCCGGTCTGTTTTTACAAATGAGGCATGGCATGTGCGTGGGCTTTCCTGCAAAGCCCCAGCTGAAAGATTCAGTGAGATAAAACCATCCTGCCTGTTGCAGTGATGAAAGACAACTACGTTATGTTTTTCTTCATCTTCTGTTGATAACAAATGCTTTTACTAATAGGGAGCAATGACTTAATAACAGTTAACATCTTTGCTGCCTACTCCCCGGCACCGTGAGAAAAATCTTTTACCCTGCACACAATGCAACCCACTATCCTGCCCTGCCTTTCTGGGAGGCTCTTTTTTGAATGCCCTAAAGCCACTTCTTTTGGCCCCGTAGCTACATCTCCTCTCACAATTTTCTGCACAGTGCGCATACGCAAATGCTTTGAGGCTGGGCATTAACGGAGTGTTTGAGAGTGAGCGAGGAAAAGCCTGTATCCGTAACACTCAGCCCTCTGTAGAAATAAACCTTGCATGTTTTATGCTTTGATAGAGCTTTCAGTCTTACATGTTTCTATTACAAAGCCAGTAGGAGAAAACGATTGCCATCTGCACCTTACACCTAACTGTTAGCTTTAACAGATGATGGGTCTTCCGCTGTTTTAGAGCAGAAGGCACCAGATCCTCAGCTAGCATTGACTGACACAGATCATTGGCTCCACTGGAGCAAAGCCAGTCTGTGTCAGCTAGAAACGAAACCCAGTGCTACTTCTAAATTTAAAAAAAATCTGTAAAAAGATCTCGATACAGTAATATCTGGGATTCCTAGCTGTACTGTACTGCAGAAATGGATATTTAATAACTTCCCAACATTTTTATGAGCATTATGATGAAACAGTTTTGGATCCCCTCCAGACCTAGCAGCACTAAAGGATTAATTTATCATCTCTATATTTTGAACTGGCATCTCACATGACTTTTGTACTCAAGTATAGTAACCACACTGCAACATCCTCCCACTCCTTCCAATGTATAAACGAGCAGTATTGTCATTTGAAGCATTCCGAAATTATTCCTAGTGCTTAAGGACAGAGTGACTGCATGGAATTTCCAAAATAAATTAGAATTTGGGAACGTAGACTCTGGAATCATGCCAGGAGCCTATTCTCAAGGTGACAAAAATTCAAGCTGCGAACACCAGCTGGACCTGTTGCACTAAGTGTGGGTCCAGCCAAGGGCATGGCCAGCTTCTGACTCACGCCCAGGAGAAAGGAGATGGCAATGTTGTACATGTGTACGACACACGACACGTGACTAGAGATACTTTTAGCCAAGAATTGTGATGGTCTTGATTGAATGTCATCTTATTAATCTTCTTCACTTTCCCACCATCAGTTTGGTTCATTCATCTGCGGTAACCTAGATGTTTTTATAGCACCTGGTGCAGTGGGACTGCGAATCCTCATGGGGGCCCTTACCTGCTACTGTAATTCAAGTCATAATTAAAGATCCATTCCCAATAGTGACAGAGCCCATAAAATCAACAGCATTTCTTTGATTTTATTTCAGTGTTTGATATAAGCACACACATTCATCCACTAAAACAGAACCAAATCATCTCCTCGGGTGAAATATCCACCACGACACCGGCAGAACTTGGCTTAGAATTTTCTTCCATAAGAGTTTGTTATCATCAGATCTGTGAAAAGGCTTGGCAAGCCCAAATGCCACAGATTATACCATTGAGCCCAGGACCCCTGTATGCCACAGCACTTGCCGAGCTCCAGTTTTTCCACTATAATGCTCTGACAGCCTGGCTCCCTTCAAACTGAGCCACAACACACACACAACCCTCGAACAGTTCATACCCATGCAGACAGCATCTGCAAAAGGTGATGTTGCCAAGGCATGCCAGGATGACATCTCTCTACTCTATTTCTTGAAGAATTATGATCTCAAGAAATGGGAAAAGAAGCTTCTCTGCAATATTTGAGAGCTTGGTGAAACCACCTCTCAGCTTTGTCATCTCCCTTAATTCCAACAAAATGCCATTCTGCTTACATTTGTAAAAAGGCAATTACAATTTTTAGTGAAACTATATTTCAGAAAAAAAAAGAAAATATCACTCAATTTATGGCTCTGAACACCAAGGAAGAATTTGTGATACGGGAAGCAGCGAAGTGTTTAATCTCCCTGGGTAGAAATACAGACACCCAGCATTAGAAATTCTGTTTATTATTATATTTTACTAACTCCTAGGCATTTTTTTCCTGTAATCTAGTTTGTAAATAATTTGTTTCTAAATGGTACAGGTAGGAAAACATGAGGTGAACAAAATTTAATTCCTAAATAATTTGTTTGGCAGTAACGTGAGAAAGAGCCGTGAAGACAGCCAAGTTTTAAGGTCGCCGTGCTGCAGAGATGGTGGGAAGAGGAATATGAAAACGCTGTGTACAGCAGGGAGGAAGAAAACGGGTTTATCAATTTCATTTTGCACTCTCCTGAGGTGTCCATCAAACTCAGGATGCAGAAATTGCACTGCGTGCTAAGAAAGTAAAAATTACCTCACCGGGTTACTTGCAAAACCTTCTGCGATACAGTAATTATTATATGAATTCATGTGTGAATTAAAGCAGCTGGGGGCTAGGGGAGGGTCGCTCCTCCTTTGGTCGACGTACGTAACTCTCATTAACACGCAGCAAAGTTTCACGCATGTATGGGGAAATAAAAAAACAGAAAGAGAGAAGCACTCTCAGTATAATCTACCACGCCAACCACCATCTATCATTACTCTCTGAAATATATCAGCTGCTTTTTGTTCAAAATACGTTTCCCTCATCATCACTTCTTACAGAAGGATGGTGGATTGGGGATTTCAGATGAGGTCCCTGGCTGGCATGAGGGCTGCAAGGGGATGGCTCCTGAAGGTCCTGCAGCCATGGAGCAGCTGGGAAAATCCATGGTCAGAGATGGGATTGACCCCTGAGTCCTGGAGTGACATGGGGAGGTGAGGGACGTGGACAGACCAAGGGGCAAGAAGACGGCGTTGGATGGCACTGCAGGGAGGAGGCGGCTGCAGTGACAATTCAGAGCTTTTTTTTGGAAAAAAAAAATTTGATCAGAGCCCATAATAACGGGATTTCAAAAGTAATGACAATTACCTGAACCTCCACGATGAGACACAACTTAAAATGCTTTTACAAAGAAAAATGTCCAAACTAACAAGTATGTGATGATAAAATCTGTTTTGTGTGCTCACTAAAACACTCTCCAAATTTAGTAAGGAACGAGCAAAAATCACATATTTCTGTCCTCCGTGGGACTCGAGTGATGTGTGTTTTACATAAAAGTTGAGTTCAGCGGGGGGGGGGGGAAATCCCTCCAATAAGCCAATAGGATCTCACTAAAGAGAAAAGTTCCTCCCCATTTCAAGCCAGAACCTGCCCTTATTGAGGTCAATAACAACATTTTTAACAGCGTGCCTGAGTCCTTCAAACTTCTCCGTATATCATAATTAATCAGATTATGGTGCTGGATTTCTCAAGCATCTGAGTATCCTATTAAAATCAAAGTATGGTGTAGGAGGTATTTAAAATGCAAAGTCCAGAGTTATTCTGCATGCTAAAATTCACAGATTATTTTTATACATCTTTTACACAACTTTTATTTCAAGCAACAGTTATTTACTGTTTTGAAAAATACAAATTCTTTGATGTATGGATGTTTCAAAGACAATGCAATTGCATTATTCATCATTGTAGCAATATTTATATTAAGATGCTACTTATCATATAATTTTACCTTTAAGAGAATCTTAACTTTCTGTTGGTTCTAGGATCAAGTCATATTTGATGTGTGGGGTCTCTAGTGCTGTTGCCAAATGTAGAATGTAGCCAAGATTTTAATGAAAATTATAGAAGGAATATTCTTCTCTGCTACAAATTTTAACAATGTTGAGCAATAGAAAAACAATGTGTAAGTGTGGGCCTGTATTTTACACACTGCTTTTAAATGAAAACACTTTAGCAGTTCTTGGAGTAGGATGCAGTATGAAGGCTTTTCTCTCCCAGTTAAGTCCCCTTCTCCCCAGCCCGTACAGCCAAGATCTTTTTGCTTAGTCTCTCTCCCCTTCTTCTCCTCTCCTGAATCTTTCATTCCTGGTTTCATAAGTAAATACAAACCAGTAAATAATGCAAACGAAAATTTGTTCTCTCGCACCAAGGGCTATTGGCAGAGCACACCTCTCACCCACAACAGCCAAACCCTCTTACACTGCAGCGCAGCATGGCCGTATCACAACTTCTTCACCAAAATAGTTCCTGGGCTGCTCTGGACCCCAGGATTTGCTGCAGCATTCCTGGCACAGTCCTGCTAGTAATGGGCCAAAACCATGCCTGGGAGCATGCTACAAACCACACCAGTGATCACCTATGCTTGGTCCCCTGCACCCCTCCAGGTTACTTCACCGTATAAATGCAGCCCTAAACTCTACCTGAATCCCAAATCCTAAACCTAAGCTAGAGTCCCCAACTCACCCCCAGTTCTGCAACTCTTCAGGAAAATCATTTGCTTGAGCTCATACCATTACTCACGCAGATGTAAGGAGCAAGGGGCACAGCAGCGAAAGGATGGCGCTCTCTTCCATTTTTAAAATGTTAACTATTTCTTTCCAGCTAGCAGCAACCTGTGCTGCCTTCCGTGAGCGTTGCTTGGATAATGAGGCAGGGAGCAGAGACCACAGGCTGCAAGACTGTCTTCAAAATAGCTGGGAGACATCTCAGTTCTCCTAATGGGATTTGCTCGGGTTTTTCTCAGATATTCTTGAAGCAGAAACCACTTCACGGATATCCCGATTTGACGTTCATGAAGTTTAAAAAACAAAAGTCTTAATTCCCCCTGGCCCTTGTCCAGCTCTAGCTTAGGGAAACTGTAGTTTGAAGAATTACAGCTCTTTGAAGGGTACTCGGGCTTTTGGCATGAGATGCCAGCGGGCTGGCTCAGCACCGAGTGCTGCTGTCAGGCAAAGTGATGACTCCAAGGTCTCCAAAGGTTTATGAGTCTTATGCTTGGTCTGTTTTAATTGATTTCTATTTTTACTAAGCTTCTCACAGCACATTACAAAGACCTTTGCAAAGTCATTTATTTACATTTTCAAAACTTTCTGGGTGCCAGTAAACACAACCAACAAACAATAAGTCATTTTTCCTCAGGAAAGCAAGATACCAACTCTCTTTCCCATACTGAGCTGTGTTAACTGTGGCACAACACCACAGGAGCATGACTCCTTGTATCAAAAGAACACTTCTCTTGCTCAGTTTTTGGTTGAAAGAAATATCTTTAATTCAATACAATCCTGAGACTCAATAAGTGAATTACAGACTGGAACTGAGACATCCATGTTCCCACTTAAAAAAAAAAAAAAAAAAAAAGCAAAACTGACTGACACACAAATTGCAAATTTTTCTCCTAGAAGATCTTTCATGAGGGTCACTGCCACCCAGCAGCAAAACCACTGCATTATCATGATCATTTTTAATGTCCCTGCACAATTCACGTTAGCATCTTAACAGCACTGACAAAACCACCTCTTCTCCTGAATCATGCTGCTGGTTTATCTGTCTGCTTTTCACTGGCTTCAAGTCATAATGTTTCTGCTGTAACCAAAATCCTTCCTTTAATTTTGTGACTCTCTCACTTCTGATGTTAAAAGTGAGAGAGTGTGGTTTAGAAAGGACCCTTTTGTATTTGAAACTGTAGGGATATCATATTGATTTAAACATGCTTTAGGCTTTGAAAAGAGAAAAATCACCCAAGCAGACACAATGACTTGTGTGTGGCAGTTTTATTGCATCCCATGAAAAAATGCTCCAGAGATGGGAAGGAAAAAGGCAAGTGTTCAAGAAAGGAGTTTCTTTTCTGCACCTCTCCAACCTGTTATTCTCTCAAGAAGCAGGGTTTGGCTTCTGGAATTAAGGGGTCTTAACAGACCCAGCAGGCAGAGAGTGCCATGTCCACATTCCCGATCTAAACATACCTAAAAAAGTCCTCTGTCTTCATCCCCCTGTCCATCTTACTTCGCAAGACTTAAAGCCACCCCAAACTCACGTGATGCTGCTACAAACCTTCCACTATAGACTTCCCTACCAAGTACCCCATCTAGCCCTCTCATGTGGTGCTGCAACTACCACATTGCACCATGCACAGACCTCCCAGAGGTGTTCAGATCCTCAATTCCACGTGGCTTCACTGGGATTCAGGCAAAGAAACACTCCTGAGGACCTGGGCCCTGGTGCCTCTCTTCTCTCTATCTAAATTCAAAGATAAAACTCTCCCATAACTAATAAAAGAGTTCAGAAGTGATCAGATATGTAGCAGTGGGAGAAGGAAAATGATTGGGGCTGCAGCACCAGTATTTTTAAAGAGAGAGAAGAGCATTAGCACAGCCAGGATTTCATTTACCATGTGAAAAATTTGTCCAGAGCAGAATGGGAACTCTACCAATTAATATAAACTACAGATGCTTCCCTCCAATAAGCAGAGTTACAGGGATCATTTTTCTTTGACACACACCATAAGGGAGTGAACAGGTTAATGTAGTGTATGTGACTGCATTTTTAAAAATCAATTTAAGGGAATTTTCTCTGCTGTAAATTAGGCTCTGGCACTAGGGAAAACCATCAAACTCAAATTAAAAAAAGGAACAAAAGAACTTAATTTAAAACTATATTGTGATTGTAGTGCTCATTGGTGCACACACAAAAATCAACAACAGGCATTTCATTTTTACCTTCTTTGATTACAAAAAGGCTATTATCAGTGAAAGATAATGCTGAATCATAATTAGAAGCAGGACTCTCCCTCCTACCAGCCTGCACAGCTCAACATTTTCTGTAATGCAATATAAAGTAATTTTTGTCAGAAATCCCCTTTGTCAGCTCACCTCACATTGACCAGATTGCGACCCCTCTACCTCCAGTCACACGCGCTTCTGTGTACTCAGAAAAAGCAGGGTTTGGCTTCTGAACTCCAGACCTCCCATTCAGCAAGACCTTACATTGGCCTAGCTGCAGCTGAAGACATGAAGAAATGTAAGGGCAAAAATGATGAGGCTATAGGACTCATAGTATCTGCATAGAAGATCTGAACCAAAGTTTTCAGGATTCCACTAATTTTAACTGGCAGGAGAGCAAATCTCAGCTGAAGTCCTGCTTTTTCAAGAAGGCTAAAACAGTTCCCATAACTTCACGGCATTGTCACAGGCTCTCAATTCCCCATTATCTGACTTGCAAACTATAGACTCCTCTGCCCCTCACAACTATACATAGGGTATCTTCTTTAACTGGAGAGAAGAGGACACCCAGCAGTACAGTGACATTCATGCTCAAAGCTACAAAAAGAACATGTCCTCGAGGTGACACAGCTCCCCACGCTGTTTCCCAGAACTATCACCAGTCATAGCCCTTTTGCTTTTCTTAAATGACATTTGCTGTCACCAAACACAGGAACTGAAAGGCAGCGCTGAGGACAGCAAGATTTTATGACATGTTCTGCGTCAGTGAAGTGAAGAAAGAGTATGACACAACTGATCTGTGCTCATACGTTGGCTGCTGTGCCGGTTGCCAAAAGATATCAGCAGTACAATGAAGGGACAGACAGGTCGTATGAGCTACTCAAGATAAATCAGCTGTGTTATTTTCCTTCTACTTCGTTGACATAAATACCTGCATCATTCCCCTTGTGTATTCAACAGCCTTTCATCTGGTCCATCACTGAAACCTCCCTCTATAAAGAGCAGATAATTGCTAATGTAAAGAATCGCAGTTATTTAATGATGACAGATGAATCTTCAACCATTGCCAAATGCTGCCTTGAGGAAGAGAGGCCAAGGCTCTTCTGCTCTTGGCATTTTTCTCTCCTGCAGTGTCCCCCACATTGCTGATCATGCCCCACACTACCCTGCCTGTCTCTCCACGGTATTGTGGGATTTTCTACCTTTTTTCTCCAGAAATTCTTCACCTGTTGGTAAACAATGTCAAGAGTATGTGATTATATATTACCATAGTCTGTTATATCTGACCAGGCTGCTATAGACCATTTATTCCCTCCTCTTACATCTGGTTTGAGCTATTAATGAAGGGAGTGTCAAGTGCTAATCTTTCAGTTGCCAGGATAAAACACAATGTCAAAGCCCACCACTTCCACTAAAACCTGAAAATAAACAAATGAGCAAGCCACGGTACTAAAATATGTGCAGTCATTTTTGTCATATGCATTTGGGCAAGGGCAATGAGGGAGACAGGATAAACAAAACCAAACCAAAACAAAATGAAAACAATTAGGCTTGCACAGATTCATTCACTGCATTATATTGCTACAGCAGAGAAGTAGATATGTATATATATATATATACACACACACGCATACACACTCCTCTTTTTTTCTTTCAATTTCTTAGCATGGGAAAGCAGAGACTCACCCCTACACACACACCTACTTAGCTCTGTACGAGAAGTCAGTTCGGTTTTACCCACTAATTTTCACCTCCTTTGAAATGTGAAACAAACTGTCCGTTTGTAAGCTAAGTGGAGCTGGACCTTGGCTTCTCTGAGGAAACTCCTCACAAGTCGATAGCTGCAGCCCCTTCCCCGTTGGGTAGGACCAAGCAACAGCGGCGAACTGCAGCAGAGGTTCATGGTTTCAGCTAATCCCCTCCCCATATGGTCAGGGACGATGACTGTAGTGAATAATTAATGAAAAATATGTCTGATCAGAAATTCAGAAGAATCAGAGGAATTGCAGAAGTAAAAGCTAGTGTTTTTCTTTTTCCTATTCTTTCTTTTTTCCCATTCTTTCTTTTTTCCCATGAGCTTCATTGGGCTCACAGGGAAAAAGAGACCCTTAAATCTGAAAGCACACCCCATCGCCATGCATGATCCTGAGAGCGTGGTGGCTGTTGGTATGAAATATCTGCCCTGTGCCTCGAGTAGCTCACTACGGCACCTTGAGCTGTGCTGTAATTGAAACACGGATCTCAGTATTACAATACCTGCCCGAGAAGCTGGGATAAATGCTGGGGCAGTCAGCCTGGGCTAACCTTCAGGCTCTTGCAGCCACATGCTCTTGGGACCCCCGCAAGCTAATTTAAAGCTAGGACTTGGGACAGTGACTGCAAAGCAGACATGCTCTCATTTACTTTTTAGTAGGAGGAGGATGGAGGAGGAAAAACTATGTTTTATGACCTCTCCTCGTTAGCAAGAAATATGATAAGGCTGTGCCTTAGTGCCCAACACTTTTTTGCCGTCTTGAAATAGAAAAGAAAAAGCATTGCTTTTTTGTACATAGTACTTTGCCTTAATAAAATATCGCTATCATAGCCTTATAATGTGAAATGAAGAAGTCACATTATTTTCAGAAAACCTCATAGCAAACTAATGGGGCGCTACAAGCCTCAGATTGTTCTTTTTTTCATTTTCTTGGCATGAATTTAACAAAAAAATTCAGAATCTAGTTCATTCTCTTACATAACCCTTTGTGAAGGACCCTTAAAATTCACATCAACAGTATCTCATTCCCACTTTTCCCTTAATTTCCATTTTGTTTAATGGCTTCATCACTATTTATTTGTGATCTCAGGATTTTTTTCACCTCCTGAGAGGGAGAAAAACTCTCCTGGGTAATAGGACAAAGAGCTGGAATCTGTCTGCTTCTGTTGTGCTTCTGTAAAAAATATATTAACAAAAAAATTCCCTTGCAGGGAATAAGCCCAGTTCTACTTTTTTCCCTGGGGTCTGGTAACACGATTCCAGTCGAGAGTCCAGATACAAGTGCCACGTGAGGAGGTACTCTCAGCACGAGTTACGCAGTCACACAGCCCATCCCCTTTGCAGACTGAAGACACGAAGTGTAAAATAATCAATCTTCCAAGGTCCTAACAAGCCCCTGTGTTACAGGCTGTACCATGCAGACTGCTTCTAGAACAACAAAAAATGTCTGGCACAGATAGAAAAGACAGCTAGAGGCTTGTGTCAAATTTCTTTGTGAAATTACATGAGGTACTTAACCTTTGTCCTATAACTTTTCATGGGAAATGAGAACATTTGCCATCCAGGCAGGGAGTCATTATCCCCCATGGGAATGAAAGATGTCTTGATATAATTCTGATCCTTTGACAACAAGACTTCTGAACCCAGACACCCTCAAAAGACAAGTCTACAAACGTCTGTGCTTGGGTTCATGCTGAGCATGGACTGCCCAAGAGCCTCCTATATTCTGTACCGTCCACACTTTACATACCTCTTCGTCACAACTCAACTAATTTCTCACTTACATTAAAACTTATATTAAGAATTCAAATTCCTAAACCAGCAAATGCATCTGTTGTAGTAAAAAATATGTGGAAAAGCCCAAATGAGAGGAATGGCTGAAAAAAGTTTAATTTATATAGACTTCTTCATGCTCGTACTAGCTCAATTTTCTGATTTTGAACTAATCCCTCTCCCCATCAGTCAGTCACTCTGTGGTAGAAGTGACTAACCATGCATGGTGGGAGCCCACAGTTCGGATCCAGTTTTTGATCCAGTAGTTGACAATTAGTTAACCTCCGTCACTAGTGATGCTAACCTCCTAATCTGCATCTTCCTACCTCCTCACTGGTTTGTAGCTTTTGCTGCCGCTGTTTTCCCCATAGTTTTGCTTTTCATATGGTGAGAAGATGGGACACCCTCACTCTAGGAACAGAGATTTGGGGGAAAAATGGAGGGTTTACTAGCTCATCTATACAAGATGTTTGGGTAATTACATCGAAAGCAGGGCTGGGTTGTTAAAAGCCATTTGGATGCCTGACTGTCCTCAGTTTCCCTGTAGGTGAGGGTCCCAAACATCTGTAAAAATTGAAGCCCCAATTCCTAAGCACCTCTCCATTTGAGATAGCACCATATTAAGAGCCATATTCCTATGGGTTCCCTGCTCACATAGAGCAAAAAAACCAAATATCCCGTGAGGCTTTTGAGGCAGGGGAGTAGCCTTTGAAGGTTAGCCTAACACACGAGAGGTTTGCTAGCCGGGGAACAGAGCAAGGGTGCGGCTCCCCTTATTTCTTCTCATCACGAGAGGCCAGAGCTCACCCGCGGCACACCAGCCTCCCCACTCCGCTCTCACGTGCCAGCAATGTCCCCTCTGAAGCCACGGCCAGATAACAAAACACGCTCCCGCGCTCCAGCTGGTCTTGCATCCATGCCCACAGGCAGCACATCTGCGGTGTGAGCAGCAAGGGGGGAGGTAAGGGCATCATTTCAAGTCAGAGGAGCAGGCGGTTACAGCTAATCAACTGTCTTCATCGCCTTGTCAGGACAGGAGCATTTGAACTCGGCTTGTAGAACGCCATCGGGCGTGCTATTTGGTATCTGCTGTTCTGCACAGGTAGATGTAATCTCCATATATTTTATTAGCTCCTGTTACACTGCATGAATGGATACCACATAGAGTTCCAGCTTACCACTTCCATTATCAACTATTAATACATTTGCTGCAGAGGGAGGAAGAATCCCGTTTCCCTGTGCTGCTGCTGGGATGATCATAGAAGTCACAGCAAACTGCCTGAGCATCTTTCACGGAGTCTGATTCGGCAAAGACCGCTGCCACGGGTGGACATGGGATCAGCAAGAGGTGGGGATGCTTGGCCTGCCTGATAATGGGGCTGCGCTTGGAATCAGCCTCCGGAAAAATGCTTCCCATGTCCATTAGGGATGACATTTACCTTAGTCCAGATGGCATTCATCACCCTCTGTGCACCATTTAAGCTCCGAGCTCAGAAGGATGGTGTGTGGTGTGTGGGGATGATGGGTGCAGTTCTTCTGAACTGCAAATGTCATCCATGTGTGCATGTAGCCATTTTTTATTATTATTATTTTAAGGGAAATGTGGGCAATTAAGCAAAGGAACAGAAAATAGGCAACTTCCAAAAAAGTAAAACTCTCTTATAGTTAGGCTTTGTTTATCTGTCAATGTTTCATTAAGTAACTGCCCAGTATGCCTTGGAGTATTGTTGATTTCATCATCTAAACATAAATTTAACACTGTATATTATGGGCAGCTCCTAAAATCAGTAACTGTATTTAATACTTTACTAAATCCTTTTGATAGCAATTAAGAAATGCTGCTGTCAGTTAATGCATGATACTGCACTATGGCTTTTCTGCCTCCTTTCTGATAGCATGCTCTGCTCCATCCACCGGGAAAACACCGCTGGGAAAGGGCTATGATTTCCTTTGGCCCCACGTGCCCCATAGGCTCAGCTGCAGATGAACTCAGGAAAGCATTTAATGGGATGCCTTTCTGTAGCAGTGAAACCATTTGAACTTGTGCTCAAGTCCCACGGACTCCAGTGGGGTGCAGACAGGAGTGCTTAGGCACTTCCTAGATATTTTGGTATTCGATTTGCCAACATAAACACTCTCTCTGCAGAGAAAGTCCTAAGATACAACGTAGGTGTCTATAAAAGCAGTATCCTTTCCCTGGCAGGAGGACGCCTGCCCTGTGCACAAATTCCTGCATCACCGCCCTGCAGCACCCAGCCCTCTCTGTGCAGTGTGGGGAGCTGAGCCCAACTCATGGGTGTCTGTCTCGAAGCGGATCTGGCCCTTAATCAAGAAAGGGAATTAAATATTATGGTGTTTCACATATTAATGACTCAAGGATATAAATTATATTTGGCACAACTTATTAAACATCTCATAAAACTTCATCAACGTGACAGAATATATCCTGTGTTTTCCTGCTTTTTAATCATTTTAATCAATCAGATAAAAATGATGCCAGAATGTAACCATTACAAGAGAAGATTATCAGGAGTGTAAAAAAAAGAGAAACAGCCTGCTACCACACACCTCAGAAGACAAAACACAATGAGGTGTTTACAAGGTTGGGTCAGAAAACAGAAACTCTAATTAAGTTTCGATATGATTGATACTGTAGATTTAACCACTCCATTATACAAGGCAAACAAATGAAACAGTGGTATGTTTCCTTGTCTTGCTTTAGCCTGCATCTCAAGGCTGTTTATAAATAGTTAAACAGCTGTATCAGAATTCATCAGTTTTTAGAAAAAAATTAAACCTCAACATTGATATCTACGGTATGATGACTTATAAATCAGTGCATAATTAATCTTGATATTAACTGCATACGCTTGTGGTGCATGATTTATTATGGGTTATGCATCTAACTTCTTCTATGGGTATTATTTTATGTACATACAATCTAATAACTTTTGATGCAGTAGCAGGTGCTACTTCATAATAAAGACATTAACATTTTTGGAAAAAATACTTTTATATCAGTTGATCATTCTCTATTTTCACTTCTCTAATGGACTCGATAGTGATTAAAAATTAAACCTGAAGTATAGATCTCATACTTCCATCTTCATCCTGACTGCCTTTTTCATCATGTTTCATAATGTATTTTTCTTATTTCAAAAACATTGTTATATCCTTACAGTTTCACATACCTACAGCCTTCTTAAATGTATGCTTATTTAGGGAGGATAACTTCCTCTATTGTTTCCTCTGTTTAGACTGGGAGTTCTCCGAGAGGTTTTAGCATTTCAAGAAGCAGCTCATTCAATTCAACTAACAAAGCTCTTCTGGACGATGCTGTAACATGTTGTGGGATACAACCATTAGTTTTATTTTGCTTTGTAGCTCTAAATTGTCTTTCTCCTTACATGAACTCCAGTTACTGCAAGACAGGTGGTTACTTACTCATCAAAGCAGCTATCAGGGATACAGTCCCTAAGACAGCCAGACAGCTCCTCACTTGTCTTTGAGAAATGTTTCCAGATAGAGCTAAAAAGGAAAGCCCAGCACATATCAAATAATTTGAAAAATGCTTGGAAATAAATGCAAAACTAAAAACATTCCCGCGGCAGCCAAGAAACATACAGGGGAACAAAATGTAAGGACCACAACTGACCACAGTAGAAACATAACTATTCAAAAAGAAAATTTCCTATACTGACACCACTTCTTTACTCCTCTCTCAGATATTCCTCCTCAGACTAATCATTTATTTATAGACTCCTCTAAATTCAGCCAGCATCCCAATGAGGTAATGGGATGATTGGATAAATTGGCAATTACCAGAAGAAATGCTGCATCTTCTAAAGAAGATGGTGAAGTTTAGGTTGGCATTGGACAGGGAGGGTAAGATGCAGGCAATAGACATATATCCACAACAAATAAAAGAGAATTTACCAGTAGTGACTATCATTCTGCTAATAACCAGATTTTCAAATTCTCAGCAATCTGGACAGTGGACAATAAAATTTCCCATCAAAACTATGACCTCCCTGTGTTAGAAATTGTCCTAACATTACATGTAAAGAGCTGAATTAAAAGAAGCAGTGTTGACCCTAAAGCCTCTGTTAAGCAAATCACTGTTGACAACCTGAAATGTTTTAACATCAGAGAGTGTACCTCTGAGACAGACAGCAGCCAAAAACCATGACGTTCTCTGAAATTGTTAAGGTGCTTTTCTCAACCCTGTCAGTAAGAAAACGCTTTCGGAGGTCTCCCTCTACCTGTACATATTGACACAGTGTCAGAGAGTTAATTTGTTAATATGAATCAAATTCATGTGAATAAGGATCTATTTCAAGATGCTCTATCTTTGGCTACCGAATCCTGTCTCAAGACAATGCCCTGCAGCAGATTTACACCTAAAATTGCAGTATTCTGGCCACAGTAAAAAGCAACTATGTTCACCATATGTTTACTGGTTAAAATAAGAGTCTTACATTGATGTGATGGATATCTCCTTTGAAATAGGCAATGAGCTACCACACGGATGCAGAAGTTAGTAGCAGTCAGTACAGCACCAAAGTCCAAGCAGGTGGCACTACCTGCCGTAGCGAGCGATGCCCATTGCTCCCAAACTTAGCAGCGTGTGTTCACACACAGAAATCAGGCTCTGTCGCCCAAAGTTACTCTTTCAGGTGAAAAACCACGAGCTTTCCAAATTGCTGTAAAGTCATAAGCCAGATCCATGCTAAGACAACAGCTGTTTGCACATGATGCCCTTAGAAAGCAGCCTGCTGTGCTGTCACTGCGAATAACAGAAAATTGCTTTAGTTTGGTCTTCCATAATCATTCCCAACTATGCTTTGGAGTTTAAAGATCTAATCCTGTTTGTAAAATTCAATTAGGCGTCACAAAAAAATAATTAGTCATTAAAGTTTTAGATAAACAGATCTAAGCTAAGAACAAAACTGCACCACTACTCCAGTGAATTTCAGGATTACAGAAAATCAATATACTGTGTCATATCCCTGTAAAATATTATCTGCAGTATAGCTTGTTTTCTCATCTGTGCATGAAGTTAAAAATTTAAGTCCAGTTTTCAGTGACTGCTATTATGGTGTAAACATTAAATAATAAAAAAAGAGTAAAAAATATTCACCTTCCATACAAGCATGTTTCTTTTTACAATAGGTGGCCAAGTAACGCCCTGACTTTTTGGAGTGGCTCAGGACACAGAAGCCCTGGGTCAGAACAGCCTCCCAAAGGGGAGGCAGCACGGCGGCACCCGCCTTTTATTAGACATCTAACATAGCAGTGCAATGACAACTTTCATTGGCAAGCAAATAAAAATTAGTCGAGCTATTTTTCACTTTCTATCTTTGCTTTCCATGGTTTTTTTACTTTCAGGGATATCTCAGGGTGGGGCAGAGAGGAAGTTTTGGGGGAAGGAGAGAGTGTAAGAGTTTGCAAATGTTATTCTCAGTGGTGGTATCAAACAAACCCCAAGTGTGGAAACGGCACAACTTGGTTTTGCTCTCTCTTCTAAAGCAGATTCTTGTAAGCCTGTACATTAATAAATGTTAATTTTATCCCACTGTGTCTACAAGGTGATTTTCAAATTCCTGTTGATTTAATAAAGAACTTAGGTGTTCAGCACTTGCAAAAACACTGCCATTTAGATAGACACCTTCAGACAGATTTAGGTTTTTAACCTGAAGAGTCAACATTTGCAGTTCTCCAGCAGGATTACTTAGGCTTTTCGGGCAAACTTCTACATCGTCAAATGCTCTGCATGTTGTGCTAATCTACATCCTTGCCTTGCCCCTACAGATGTACCTATACTAAGTAATTAAACATGGCCTGGCCCAGGCAGCGGGGCTCAGTTGTCCGTACTCCTTGGCGGGGCTTTGACTCATGCCACAAGCAAAAAAAAATTTAAAAAAATCCCAGAGGAAAGTTTTGAGTTCAGCCCAGGAGCATCAAGTGGCCAACCTGATCTGCAGTGTAAAAGAGGTGAACAGTGTGGAGGTGTCAGAGTGTGTCCTGCTGTCACTGAACGGGCCATTACAGTGTTTAGTTTATTGGTATAGATGTGAGGTTTCTGCCAACTCAGGAACAAGTCCTTAATGAGCCAGGAAGAAAGGAAGAAGCTCTTTTACATTTATATTGTATTGAACGTTTGCTGTCCTCTCATACGTTTCTGGGATGCACGTTTTTCCTGAATCAATGTGGACTTTATTCCAAGAACAAGCTGACAAATTCCCAAAGAACTGACAAGAAAATCTTGGGGAAAAGAAGAAAACCAAGCCTTTTTCTTCTCAAATATTTAATAGTTGGAACCTATAAAGAATTGTTGAAGATCTGCCAACATTTCCAATGATTTTCAAAGTCATACCGTTTTTAGTTGCTCCAGAACTGCTGATCTCAGCAAGCATGCCCTTCTAAATAATTTATTGGCGTTTCTACATAAATTAGATACTTAAAGGTGAAGATGCCATGAACCTTGTGGAGTCTGAGTGCTCACTACATGGACTATAATCCATCAACCCAACAGACAGATTTCCAAACTGGCTTAAACCCCAGCAGGCTCGCTGCTTGGAAATAGTTCAAGGACTCCAGAGACTGCAATACGCTATTGAAATGTCACTTGTAGTAAAAGCACATTCTACACAAAAATAAATCACCATAAGATAAGGTATAAACCTCAGATAGTTATAAATTGATCATTTAAATCACATGTTAGTTACTGCTCACAAAAATAAGCAATGCAAAAAATATGTTTGCTTCAGCTAAGGACAATGTATTATAAAAGACAGGGCAGTTTACAAGGCAGAGCCATCAGCTAAACCACATATCTGCGTAAAGTTTATATTCTTCAGTAACACCCTTTGGTCCCACCTATCAGTTTTTAAAGTCACCATGGGCTTTTTTTTCCCAAAACCTATATAACAACAGATGACTGCTTTGCAGGATTTGGTCAATGGAAAATGTTATGTTGGGATGTTACCCTGTAACTACTATACTTATAAAGACTCCCTGACAGCTAGGAAGGCAACAATCTGAAGAAGATGATGAATGATATTTCAAGAAGAAAGTTGAGGATGAGAAACCTGCAAACAAAAACCACTGCACTAGCAGGAGCAGATCAAAATCTTAAGTCTCCAAAATTTGTTTGAGATGAAAAAGGAAAAAAATTACCAAAGGAGGCTCCTGTCCTGGCTAGAGAATCGCTGCAGCCAAGGTTGTGTAGCTATTGTTAGGTTGGATCCATTGTTTGGATGGTTCCCTGAAACACATTGGTATGAGGGGTGAGAAAAGCCAGTGATGAATTAAACGTTAAAGGGGATGGAAAGATGATAAAAGCAGCATTTCCCCCAGAAACCACGAGAGTGGGAGTGGTAAAGTTGCTACTTGACATAGAAGAGAACAAGATAGAACAAGACTAAAACTGGAAGTAAGCAGGACAATCAGCACCAATATCTCAAGGGATTAGTTTACAAAGAGTAAAAAAAAAAATATCACCAGGAGCTCAAAACAGTTATGAAATCAACACTGAGGGCCTAAAAGTTATGGAAAGCCTGAGTTACAGTAGGTAAAAAACACCAGAGATAACAAGTGAGTGTCAATGAAGGTTATTTTATCTCCCCGGTCTCTGCGTGACTAACGGCAGCCCACCAAGAGATGGGAGAGGAGTGCTGAGCCGTCCGTGTAGGAACACAGCTGCAAGTGCAAGAATTCCCGTTCGAATACAAATCATGGTTTGCATTTATTAAATGGGCTAACATTTTCATCATTGGGAATTCACGGGAATGGACACAATGGAAGATGCCAGCATAGTGAACTTTTCAGCTGTTAGCCATAAAACTCTTTGCAAGTGTTTTTTTGATCTAATTCATAGCACGAACTCAGACTATGTGGGGGCCCAAACAGAATGAATCAACTAAATGGATGATGATCATTGAAACTAGAGAATTTTCAAGAGTAAACAGAATTTGTGGCATCTGTTTTTTTTCCTATTTATTCTTGACAAGTCCGCTTTGCCAATGGATTAAAAATGTTTCACCGCCTGTTCTTATTCAGCTACTACCAAAAAAAAGGGAGATTAGACATTAGTGTACCTGCTGTAAACTATGAGTTTTGCCTAGTTCCCTGGCTCTATGTTCTTTTCAGTATTTGTTTTTGACTCTGACAAATCAGCTTTCTTAGCACTATCCAGATTATGGTTTTAAGGCCAAATAGAAAATGAGGTATAGCATCATCTTCCTTGTGAGAAGAGATGCAGCAAATTAGTTAATCAGAATTCAGTCACCATAACGACTTAAACCATGCCCGACTTCCTACCTTGCTACTTGCCATTCCTAACATTATTACCTGTTTAAGATGAGACACCCAGAGGAAATGGGGTTCTGCTCTCACATTTACACAACACCATTACTTTATCTTAATGACTAACACGCCCTGTTTAATAAAGTCCTGGCATCAACTTTATTACATCCTGCACTGCTAATGATTTGGTAGTCACCTAATACATTAATCTTGATTCATGGCTCACTTGAAATATTTATATAGTACAAAATGCTTAAGTGAAGGTCAGTTGCATACAAAGCTTCAAAGAATAAATTGCGAGATTTTTGTCTTGCCTCTAGCTCCTCCTCAGCAGGAAAGCGTGGCTCACCCCACCCCTGGACTAGCCCCGGTTGTGCATCTCACCCCGCTCTCCCGTGCTAGAGAGAGCCAGGGACTCCCGTACAGACATGCCTGGTCTGCTCCTCTTCCCAGCTACCTGCACCTAGCTACAAACCCAGACCCACCGAGTACTGGAATTCCTTACTCTGCATCCACCCCTTAGATATCAAAAGCGCCTCAGGCTCTAACCTCAAGCAACTAAAATTCCCTAAATATAAAGGAACAGCATCATTTGAGGAATTCCCTAAATATAAAGGAACAGCATCATTTGAGGATGCCTAGGAAGCAACCTCAAAAGGCCTTTGCAGCATGTGATGGATGAAGCAGAAGCCCCTATTACTAGAATATTAACAAATATATGGTGACAAATAAGGTGTTGATATAGACAAGTTTAGAGTTGCTGACTCAGAAGCACATCAAAAGACATATGGAAACAGTTGAAAAGCACAGAACGGTATCTACACCATCAGTAGGCACCAGGGACCCTGGCAGGCAGGTAGGAGCTGGGTTTAGGAGATGGTCCAGCCACTGTGGGCAGCAAAATGAGCCATATGGCAACAAACGTAAGATTTTATTCCTGAAGGAAGAACATTATTTTCACTGCTTTTTACATTCATAAAGGAACACGTACAAATGCTTTCAGCTGGTTTCATCATAATTCCTCTGACATTAAAAGTACATGCTGGCCCAGGGAAGTTCAAGTCACAGGACATAATGCAGACAGTATGGAATCTAGAATATAGGCAGAGAGATGAAATCTCTGAAAAAGCTAGGTGGGCCTTTCTCTAAGCATAAAAGGAATACACTGAAGCCCAGCCATAACCACTTCTGCAAGCCTATTCCCAAGCCACACAAGGCAGGGCAGACAATAAAATGCCGCAGGCTGCTAAGCCTGTAACTGGCTTTTTGCCACTTTCCTGGTATATACCTCAAAGCACGTAGGGAACGTCAGTACTGCTTCCAGCAGCACTCGCTTTTTGCGCTACTTCTGCATGCGGTATGTGGTTTTCTGCTGGAGCATTTCAGCACAGGTTGTTGGCTGCAAGATGTTGTTGAGGCTGAAAGTTATCTGTAAAAGCTGGGGTTGGCGAGGAAGAATCCTACACAGCCCTCTTCTTCTCCACACTTTGTTCTCTTTGCAGCTGTTTTTTGTTCCCCGTGCACTGTCTAGCGACATGAATCATGGAACAGAAGGAACAGTTTAATCAATAAAGTGTTTAATTGCTAAAAATTACTCCACAACCGCAAGCTCACAGCCAAGAGACCACACTATCTGTCACTAAAGATGCATTATGAGGGAGAAAGAAAGAGGTTTGAGTGTCATTAGCAAACAATAATAAAATAACCCATAAAAATTGAAAATATGACCCAGTGAGAGCATATAAACATAAAACAGTGTGGTCCCCAAGATGGAATCATATTGCATTACAGATAATTCCATATAATGTGGTTTAAAATGGCAAGCTGTATTTGTATTTTAAGGTGTGCAGACATATTTATTATGTGCAGCCAGTTTACTCTAGTGCTTCATGAATTCAAGGAAAAATGTAGTTTCCATCAAATTGAATTGCATTAAGTGGTCACTGCACATTGAGAAGAACAGTCTATTTCTCTCAAGTGAAAGATCGACCTGGAAGCATATGTGAGACCATGAATTTCTAAATATTAGACATTGTGTCATACGGCAATGATTAAAATGAGTCTGTTGCAGTTCTGATGCTTTATATGCAATGTTTCCTCAAATACTTACTCCCTTTGCTATGAAGATATATGTAAAGAGCCCAGCAAAATAATCTGCCTCAGCACTTCTGTTATAATTAAATGCAGTCACATGTTGGCACAAGTAATGACCACCATCTGCTCAAATCCATGGCTAGTCTGTCCTTCACCACAAATCACAAATCTCCACATGTCCAGCAAAATACCCATTACCAGCTGATTCTCCAAAGCACCATATGAATAATCTGAATATGCGACAGGTTTGTTACAGATGAGTGATAATGTATTTGGCCTCTAAAAATGCTGGCCGGGTTTTGGATGCTTTAATACTAATAACATTAAATGCTTAAAAGAAAATACAGCAAATGACCCAGGTTGCAAAGTCAGGCTTCGGGAATTAGAAAAAACTAAGACTTATGTTGCCTCTTCAGGCTGTAAGCATTTGGATGCGACACCATACCCTGGTCATAGAGTATCCTTGCCTAAGACTGTACCTCCTTTATTTCACAAAGTTTATTTCACACTGTGGGTAAGCTCAATGCAACTATTTCACTAATTATTTTTATTCCATTTGTATCTCTCACCTTTTTACAACTCACCATTCAAATCTCATTCCATTAAAGATTATTAACTCCCTTGAAAGTTTTCCATTAGCATTTCTACACCCTCAGACAAGGTCTGAGCACTTTGTGAAATCTAGGCTCTCCCACTGTTCACACGGTGGATTTGCAAGCACATATTCTACAGCAGACAGCCTCCGGGACAAAGCTCAGCACTTCAACATTGCTTCAAGCTCTTCTTCCTATCTGGATGGACTGGGCATGGCTGTGTCAGAGTGTATCACATCCCAGCCCGCTAATAAATATCTGGACACCACCTCTTCTGAGACTTATGCTGTAGGTGTCAATGGTGACAGGCCACATGTTGGCTGTGGATGTAGGTGTGAACATACCTGTGAGCCTGCTTTCCACCTAGCAGTATGGGCTTAGTCTGTGGCACTCATCAGTCTAAAGCCCTCAAGCTTTATTCCCGTAAGGAATTTTTCTTCCTAACACATTTTTCAAGAAAGTGAGAATTATTATCCTCTTTTTACAAATGTAGAATCAACGCCTAGACAGATGAATGTCCAAATTTACTTCTAATTTGAGATGCCTATGTCCGTCTCAACTTCTGCAGCCAAACTTGAAGACAACAACTTATTTCACTACACAAGCTCAGCTTAACCTCAGTCATCAAGCCTGGAGACTAAATAGGATAGAGGGTCCAGTGAAAAAAACACCTGGGGGTTATCATGTAATTAAAGCCTGCGCAAGGATACCTGTATATGCAAGAGACACTTTATATTTGCATGCAGCCTGGCTCTGCTGAATAATCTACAGGCAACTTCTAAGTGAACACTGCTAATGAATGGGAGTGTTTCTCATGCCTCTGATTCTTCTTTTTTTTTTTATAGACCTTTGGTGAACAGAGAAAGATTTCTTGGTCACTCTTTCATGCACAGCAAAGTTCGAGTGCAATGGCCACAAGTAGCAACATGGGGAATTCTGATTAGACATGAAAAAAAATCGTAATAGGAGTGGTAAAGCATTGGAACAAGGGCTAGAGAGGCTGTGGCATCCCCATCCTCGAAGAGTTTCAAAGCTGGACTGCACGAGGACCTGAGCAACCTGATGCAACTGCAATCTAGCCCTGCTTGGAGCAGGTTTGGGCTGGGTTACTGCAGCAGTGCCTCCAACCTGAGCTTTTTCTGACTGCCCTTCTGTGATGTCTCCACACAGCTTATGCTGAAGGAAATAAATGAAGCACATTCCCGATCCACTTCATTTTGAAGATACCATTTGTACAATCATCCTCATATATGATACGTTACTTATGCACAATTCCTTCTAGGTCTCCCCATGACTGAGTAAGCCTCACACAAATGTATATTCCCAGTGAGATGCCACAGTTTGGCTGAGACAATTAGATCATCATTACTGGAAACAGTAGTGAGCTATATTCTGTCTGATATAAGTAAATTCAAGGGAATGAAATACTTAGTTCCAAATTATAGTATCATCCATCTAGACTTTCTGATAGTCCTGAAAGACAGATGGGCTAGCGAATGGCTTTAATCATCATGTGGGTACAGTTTAACTTCTAAGACATGTTAAAACAGCAATATTTGCAGAAATATCAACCTGCAGATGTGAATGGGGCCTTCTGATGGGGTAAGTTCAGTGAAATACATCAGTAAAATTTCAGAGGACATTTCCTTCAGATACTCTTCACTTTCAAAAAGTAATTTAAAAAAAACTTAAACATGACCGCAATTAACTGATTTACCATTAGTAATAGTGAGTATGTCGAACTCAGACTCTGTGATTCTTACTTTGAAACAACTCTTCTTTAAGACAGTTGGAAGATCTTCCAGGGTATGAAAAACACAAGACCAACATGTGCATCAGAAAATGATGTTGAAAAGCTACATCTTGTTAAATAAAAAAGGCCAGAGCTCATGCTCTGTTTCTGAGGTCAAATGCCACAACTGCTCCTTAAAACAGGTTGGTCATGTTTGGAAGGGTCGTGGGCCACCTTGCTCCCCAAACTGTGCCTCTGGTCCTCCTGGGAGAGCACTAACTGTCATGAGCCAAAAAAGTGCTGAGAAGCAGCTAATGGGAGCAGTAAGGCCAGTGCTCAGGCGTCTGTCCAGCCCTGCTGCCAACTCATATATTCATATACGTGCTGCAATGTGTAGGTATATGAATATGTCTTGGAGACACATTTTGCAGCCTTACAATACAAACATAGACTTCACTGGTGCATAGTCTTATATGTAGCAAGGTTTCGTGTGTTGTATACGAGCACAAAACATGATTCTTGATATTCTCAAAGCATTATCTGAATTTATCACCTAACAACAAATAATTCCAATTAGTTCTCACAACAGGATGTCTGCACCATACTCATTTTAAAGGAGAGGAGTTTCTAGAAGCACATACTCTCTCCAAAAGAGAAAAACAAAAAGTTAATCCTGACATGATTTATTATCCCCTTCATCTCATGCAAAAATTCAATTGTTCTTTGTGTCATGGCCTGATCCTGTAGTCCTTTCTCTTCTATGTCATGCTGTTTTTAGCAAAGGGAGAAAAGGCTGCAGGATTAGGTCCTGACCTCCAACCAATATTCTTCTCAAAGCAAAATGATGCATTCTGCCTGCTCAGAATTGCCATGATAGTAGGTGGCATAGGGAAATTTAATATTTCTTTGGTAAATAAGGTTAAGTTATATTGCTTCAGTTTTTCATTTGAAGAGAGCAGAGAATTTCCTTCTCCCAGTCTTACAGGATTCATAAAGTCACCCACGAACAGAGCACGTGGGGATGGGCTGCAGAGTATCTGTGGAAAGATCCATACGGCACATGCAGATGGGATTAATCTACTCGTTCCCTAAATGTAATTGCAGTTTCACAGAAATTCTGCTAAAAACACATTTATCTGGCAGTAAATAAGATGACTCATTGCAAAGAATAGCTTCACATAAATTCCAGACTGAAATTTTTGGCACATTTCTAATTGTCATATGAAAGAAAATGACATACTCTCTCAACTCATTTTTCCTAATTACATGCAAAATATGACATTATTCCTACTACTCTTATCAGTGGAAATGAAGGCTATTTCAGTTTAACTATCAAATGCAACATATGGTTCCCTGATTATTGGTATACCGTGCAGCAGAAGTCATGGGCAGATGATTTCAGGAGAGGATCCGACGATACCTCCTACTGAGACCCGTATAGATGCTCTCAAAACTGTTTTGTATAGAGTACTTTGAAGGTGACGTAGCCCTAAATTAATGACTACAGAATTAGGGTTTGGTGGTTTTTTTCAAAGTTCCCTAAATAAATTGTCACATACATTTCAAACACAAATTTTGTATGATAGTCAAGGTGTTAGAGCTGTTACAAGCCAATGGCTTGTCAGCAAACTTTGCTTGCCTCTGACCTGTTTATAGCAAAAGGCTATTACAAGCACCCAGTACCCAAAGTCACATAGAATATATCTGGCAGAATAAGGTGAACTCATATCTTTTGCATCCCAAGCCAATGACAAAACTGACTCTCCATATAGGATTTCTGACACTGTAAAGAAGGCTAAGAGAAATTAAGTAAAAATCCTTTGCTGCGAGCTTTGAATAATTGAACAAAAAATGCCTTTAAAATAGCATGCAATGTAAGATATTCTATCATACATAACATAAAAAAAACCCAAACCTACAACAGCAGTACATGGCAAGTCTAAGACAGAACAGCCATGTTTTAGTAGCACAGTGGGAATTTATTGTTGCTGCTTTTATCTGTACACACAAGAGCTCCGTCATTCCGTCCACATAATAAGATGCAAAATATGCTGGTTTATTAATTGCTTAACTACCAAACAGCACAAGATTTCCCATGTGGGAAAACACATGCTAAGAGGAAAAAAAACAACAAAAACCCCCAAACTAAAGTGCAAGATTTCTCAGCACTGGACATAAAAGAAATTCAGTAAGAATGCAGTTGGTTGAACACCATCACTTGCCCTGACTGTGAGCCCTTCTTTATGCATGAGGATTTTGAAGTCTAATGAGTATGCACAGAGCATTCCCACTGATTCACCACCACAGAGAAGAGATTTGGCTGGGATTTCATCCAGAAAACAGCTAAGAAAATAGCAAAATACAGGTATGGGAGAAGCTCTGCTGTGCTCCAGGATCCTACCTTCCCTTGGTAATAGGCCTACCTCATGTGACTGCGGCTATTTTCCCTGCTTTGCTGCACATAAACCCTCTCTACAGCACACTTCTGACACTTTTCCATTAGGAAGTTCTCTCAGACCCAAGGAAAATATGCCGCAAGCCAGGGCTCTTCCTCACAAATCTCACGCACCGAACTCCTCTGCTTTGCACAGGAGACTCAAACATCTGGATACCATGGCCAAAAAAGACAGAGAAGCACCATTCTCCACCTTTTTTCTGATAAATGAGTATTGCCAACCCTTCAGTATTCAGAGATCATGAGTCAGACTCATAGATATACCAAATTATGAGATTACTTGAAAAGCAATGAATATTTTCAAACGGAAAACTTAAAATGTCTCATTAGCTTTCTGGATTTGATCTTTCCAACACATTCATTTCAAGGGCTTTTTTGTTCACTTGTTTGATTGCTGTAGGTTGAGGTCTGCATGTAGCCACTTGCCTCCTGGAGTACGGACGTTAAGAGAAATGCCAAATATTGTGAGAACTGTGATAAAAACTGTGGCTTACGACCCAGCTAAGCCTCCCCCTCCACCCATGTTTTGCCCAAAGAAGCCAGGTAAGCCCCAGTTCTGCTGCTCTCCAAATCCCACTTGAAACTTGTGGAGACGCTGGTGGCTATAGAACGTCCTTGATAGTAGAAGAGAAGGCTGCAGTATTTGTAGTAGCTGTGTGTGGTCAGGATTTTAATGAGATGGGTCAGGAACACAAGCAACAGGGAACTGATGAGAAACAGGCCACCCAGGGACTGGTGAGAATACGACCTTTTACTGTTTTTCCATCTTCATGAACACATCTCAGCAATGCATAGGACCACTGACTCTTCAGTGCCAAAGACAAAATTTAGGATCATGAAATCCACCTACTGAGCACGGTTACTGTGACAATCCTGAGACGCTGGCTACCCCATGAAATTTTAAAGTCAAAATCAGTCTCTTCAGCTCAGAGATACTCATCTCCTTTCATTTTCTGTCGCTTAAGGAGTGTCAGCACTGATAGGACTGCAGGACACAAACCTTAGATGTTATTTAAATATATCAATTTAGGGTAAAACATCAGCAAGATACGGCAACAACATGAGCAGCTCTATCAACCAGAAAGATTTTATATATAAACCTCGAATTCTCTAGAGAAATCTTCAGACTCAAAGAAACAGCAAACCACTGTATGATTCATCTTCATAATCTTGATGTGTGATTTTTATCACTGACATACTACTGCACTCCTCACTTTTATTGTAGTCTGATTCCTGTTAAAGGTGTCCATTTGGCCTGCCACTGATTCCAGTTACAGAATATGTGGTTACATCTAGAGAAAGCTATATTTGGTGGTGCAAGCCCTTCTCCAGGTATGGCTGAAAACAGGGAAAGTGTTGTGAGAAAATAGAGCTGTGCATTTGCCTTTTTGTATACTCTTCTGCAGCTGCTACTGACCACTGTCCAAGACAAGGCACTAGACTAGACGGATCCTCTGTTGCCCTCCTAAGGTCATTCTTATGGTTTTTTGTAGAGCAAAAATCTCCAGAAGGCACCTAGCCTACTCATTTAGTCTGTAGAGTTACGCCTCAGAATCCATTTCTTTAATTACATAAAATATTTGGATCCTCTTGTTTAAGTGGAGATTGTAAATAATGCACTGTTCAATACATTTTAAAAATCACCTGCTATTAAACAAACCATTTAATCTGACTTCGTTAATTTGCAATCAATATTATAATTAATTCTCTACTTCATCTATCTTTTGAAGCAGTGGAAATAGCTTGTATCAGTTCAGCCCTGTAGGACTGTGTGAAACACTGGGGCTGTATTCCTGCTTCCCCCTGCTCAGTAAGATTAATCAGCAGAAAGGTTCCTTGCTTTTAGGAATGCTTCATAGAGGTAATTCATGTCAAAAGAAAAGAAAGTTTCAGAAATTCTTTCATCTGACCTAGTGTCTGATTTGATTTTTAAATCATTAGTCAGGCTGAACTATACTAGCTTCACTTTAGGTAAATCATAAGGACTTGTCCGCCCTGCATTCCTGTGAAATGCTGAAGTACCCCTGGGCTCAGTTTGCTTGAAGGAGGCTTTAGGTACAGAGACTAACAGGAAAAAATCACAGTTCTATTCGCTCCAGTGAAGGAAGAGTTCAACCTGCCAGACAGCTCCAGTGCCACCCAGTACAGCATCCAGGTCTCCAGTTAGTATCACAACCACCAGACATAGATTCCCTCACCCTTACAGAGAAAAAACCCCAAACCTCTCATTTATAATACAGTGCATATTTTACACAGCAGCAAGGGCAGCAAGCCTACTAGAAAAGCAGGTTGTCGCTAACCCTGTCACTCTCTTGTCCACTAATGACCCAAAAGCTGAAGGATCATCAGAAAACATGCTCACACTTAATAGGTTTTCCTAATTACCGGTCAACCAGACATATGACCAGAGGGAATAGCCATGGCTGAGAGCTCCCAAACACATTGCAAAAAGCCCAGCTGCTACAGAAGTTAATTTTTCCTCCTGCAGCGGAGAGCTACTCTGCAAACCTTCAATTCCCTGTAATGTCCAATCCAAACATGCTACAGATCATTATTTTTTAAAACCCTTTCCAAAGAAGCATTTCTGTTATCTGTCTCGCTCTTAGCAGAATGGCTTTTCTATCCCACGGGACTTGTGCTGTGAAAAGGGGAACCACGACAGGCTGGAAAAGTCTGTCTTCTACTTCTACCCCGAGCACAATTTGGGGGGGGTCTAGTGCTCAGCCAGAGGCACTGGTCCCTTGGTTTGGTGTGATGCCAGGCAACAGTATAAGTGAAAATCAGTGATGAGGAGAGGGGCCAGAAGGCTGTAAATAAAATAGTTAGTTAAAAAACGTATGTCCCCGTGGAGATATCAGAAGGATTTAACGATTTAAAACTTCCTTTTCAGAGTCTTCCAATTCCCACGACTCTTATTTAGTTTAATAAGAGCTGTAAGCGTGCAGATTTACTCACCAGTATTGGCAAACTCCTGATACTTCCTTAATGCTCCTACTCCTTTAGCCATGTGATTAATAAAAAATGCTTCTTTTTAGATAAAACGAAGAAAAGGTTTTTATGGTGCAGGGAGTTTGTTAACGTGATTTGAATGACCCCTTAGTGATTCAGAAAACCAAAAGGTAATTCAAGACAACATAACAGTTTAAATTAAAACTCAAATCATAATTTATAAACCCCTGAGGCCAGCATCTTTGGAATGATTAAAAACTCTTTGTTGCTTTAGCTGACCAGCACAGTAAACATGTATTGGTACCTCAAGGCATCTACCAGTGAACAGCTGGGCTTTCTTTAGTGAGGCAAAAATAATATAAAAAAGAAATCTTGCAGACAACGTTATCAGTTCCCAGCACTGTTACTGCAATCTACCGCTGTGCTGAATGTGGCGCAAGGGACGATGTTCAACCCATCTCTTACTACGAGGCACTTCTCTGATCCCTGCTCTGGTCGCTGACCCAGCAGCTGGACTTCTCAGGAGCCCTCTGGAAATTGTAATGCGCTGCCCAGAAGCGCAAGTAGGACAAGTGAAAAACAAGCGTGCATCTGAATGACTTGCAGATTTTGGAGGCTTCATGCTTAACGTTGTGCTGCTGGCAAAGTCACACTCTCCTAATGCAAAAGACCAGCAGGGGTGACAAAATCAGAACAGATCCCTGATTGTTACAGTTTGCCTCATTGCCCTTTACTATATCTCCGGTGACAACAGACGAATGCGGGGCTGGCGTTGGGGAGCGACTCTGAACCCAGACTGCATTAAGGAACAGATTCCCCCTTCCCCTGAAATTCCTACTTGTATGGCTCAAACCTCTCTGTAATCATTTCCCTCCTCCCATAACAGATGCCCCTGTAACACATTTGCTCCTTCAGGTTTACTGACTAAAATAGCTCAAAGAAGAGTCTATGTGAATTGGCTTTTAATCATGTCATTTAATAAGAAAGCAAAGCAAAACAAAACAAAAAAACCCATACTTTGTTTATTTGCTTCATTGGATAACAATTTTTGGCAAATGCTGCTACCCAGCTGAATTTAACAGCCTACTAAGTTGTTGCAATACTGACAAATACAGAGCACACTTGTTATAACAGTGTAAAAAACTATGACAACAAGAACCCAAGCTCTTCTCTGAGAATTACTGGGAATCTTGTGCCCTTTTCACAACCGAGATCTCCAGAGAAATTCCCTTGTGCCTTACCCAGTTTAAAATTTTAAGATGAGCTGCAGCAGGCAGCAAAAGCAGTACTCAAATGCTGTTCTTCCCACGCCAGCCCTGCTAACTTCAAAGAAGATGCACAGGAACAGAGAACAATTAAGCCTGGTTTTCAAAACATTCCATCTCAATACAGAGCATCACTACTAAATCTTGTCCAGTAGCTGATTTATAATCTCAGTTACAGAAATTTTGAGAGAATTGTGAGAAGCAAACCGGGGACAGAACAGCATCCCAAATAAAACATTTGATTATTAACTTTTCTGAGATGAAAAGGGATCCAATTCAAAGCTGAAAACAACTGAAAGATAAGAATATTAGTCAAGAGTCCTCTTTGAGCAATATTCTTAATGTAGTTTCTGCTCCAGTGGGAATTGCAAGTACAGGTAAGCCTGAATATACATAAGAATTTATGTCATAATAGTGATTTGGTATATGGAAAATATCTATGCTCAAAAGTGCAAAAAACAGAGCTTTGTTCCTTCCTAATACATAACCATGCAAACCTCCCTGTGGTCATTTTTGGACATCTGGTCCTTCTTGTTTGGTTTTTGAATTAGGTACTACATTTTCATCACACCAGATTCCTCTCTTTGGCCTTTTTACGCTATGTGTGCTGATAAAATACAGGGGCTTGTGAGCTCTTCTGAGGCAATAAATCCAGTATTTGGATACCCAAGAGCAACTCTAATATATCTGGACAGAGAAATAGCATATGCTATGTCTTGTGCTAAAAAGGATCTAGCAACTTGCAAAAGGTAACATGATATTCATCCTCCCAGTAAAACGGGCAGAGTAAGTTAACAGGCATATATTTTTATGCTTCAGCTTCCAAGGTTCATCTGGGGAAAAAAACTGCGGTAGGAGGTCCATTTGAAGAAATACTTCTAACACTTCAGAGCTAGTCAAAATTTTTGAAACAAAAGCCCTGAACCTGACACGATCTAGTCACCGAAACCAACATTTCTGCTGGGAATGTGCTAATTTTGATGAAATCTTTAGAGAAGGTGTTTTATGTTTAGAATGGTCTCAACATGAGAGAGACCATGGGCAATAACAATAAAGAGAGATAAAGTATAGTTGGATGACCAAGACAAACGACTCCGAAGTAGGTCAGAAAAATTTCCTTTACCAGTTTCAGAGCTGAGAGCTGAACTTGGCCACTCATGTCCCAGGTGAGTATCTTTTTTTTCCACATGGCCAATCTGTTTTTCTAGTCCAATTAATATTTAATTGTTTATGCAGCTGCAACAAGAAAGACTGAGAGAAATCCAGCACAGAGCTGCTAACTGCTGAATGGTTAGCATGTTCCTTGGGGAGGTGGGAGAATGGCAAATACCCTCATTTCTCTGCAGTTTGCTCTGCTAAGTTCTATTTTTTTTTACCAAGAACTTACTCAGTTCTTGGGTTTTCACCCACACAAAACAGGAAAAAAGAGCATATCTTAACCCCCCCCAACCAAACAAAAACCCCCAACCAAACCACAAACCTGAGCATCTTTGTTAGAAATACTTCTCCCCACACATAATGACAAATAAAAAGTGTACTGCAACTTTGGTCCCTCTGTGGACCTTCTGAGTTGATGAGACTCTCCCCATTTCTGCTTTTCAGGAAAAGTTCCTCTTATTCCCTCCCTTCTGCAGACATCTCACAGCAGGCTCTGCACCAGTAGCACTTAACCCAGAGCCCAGCTGGGTTTGGCACCAACACACTTTTCTCTCCAAAGATTGCAACCCAAGGTTAGTAGAGGTGATCAGATTGGTCAAAGATTATCAAATCTTAACAAAAGAAACAAACACGAAGACCGAATTAAAAAAAGTTGTAAAACAGAGAAAAAAAAATCCATGATGAGGCCTAGTTTACCCAAGCCTTTTAAGTAGGTCACTCCTACCCCATCCCCTTTGAGATGGGGCAGCTGTTTTCTCCTCTCCTCTTCACCTCATCTCACCTCCCCTTTTGAGATCCCGCCCGAGGTTGCTGTTATTGTCTGTGTCTTCTCAGCCTCGTTAAACCTCTTCTGCAGAGCGTCAGAGGTGCGTATCAAAGCAGATGGCTCTACATTGTCTGATATCCCTTGAAACACCAACCAGGAGGTGTGATACTACCAGCTAACACAGTCCTCCCTCCCTGCCTCCCATTCTTGGTTATTTTTTATTAACAAATTAAATACTCAATATGTGCCCTGATGAAATCACTGCAGTAGCTAGTCAACATATTGCATGCATTACTTATCACAAATGTTCCTCCTGCCATTCTCATCTGCCAGTGAACCACAAGCCGAAAGAGCACAACTGTGGATAATATATGTTTTTCAGAAGTTGTTCAATACCCTGAAGTTACAAAGGGATCTGTGGGAGTTGAATGATTCCCACATCTACCACAGTGCTAAATACCAGCTGCCCATTGCCAAGTCAGCCGTTTCAGCAATGGGGCACTTTCAGATGAAGTAGCCAGTGATATTGCTGCAAGAAACGTGAGCTATGTGGGGAGCTTCTACGCTGCAGCAATTAGACAGCGGTCTGTGCAGAGTCTAAATCCGCACCACGTAATGAAAAAAAGGCTTATCTTCTGGCACTGCAATAGTCAATGTACAGCAGCAACATTTATTGACCTAGACATAGCTGTGACACAATTAATGGCAATTTGGTTCCAGCAAAAATGCATGTGATTGACCCTACTTCATTAGTCTGGAGATTATTTTACAAACTGAGAGCAAAGTGCTGTGATTTAACAGATGAACTACAATAGCTGTTTCATTTAATCTTATTTCAACTCCGACAAACCCAGTTACCTTTCAGAGATAATATATTAATGAAACAGCCTCTATACAAGTATTGGTCCAAGATTAAAGAAAGTAAGTGTCTTTTCCCTGGATTTGTATTTCAAATAGACCTCCATGTGCTTAACTTTATTGATTCAAGCAGTAGGTATATGATTAGACAGATAGCTAGATGTAGTGTTTCAATCAATCTACATTCATGACACCACACAAAAGCATTCAAACAGCATTTTAGCTTTAATCTCAGATATATGACTCGGCGACAGATTCTTTTTCTAACCTAGAACATCAGTTTACGAAACTGCAGCTGAAATAACAATATGGAGGACTGCAGGAAACCTTTGCTAACAACAGCCTAAATACCTTTTAATTCTAGGTTGTGGTGGAAAAATAAATAAGGCAGCTTTTCCTAGCCTCCTGCACTTTTATGTGGTGCAGGCACAGACAAACCCTTGCGTGGCCTCAGTGAAGCCCTAAGACTGCAAATCAACCTTGACATTGACTGGAGCGGGCCAGAACTCCAGTCCTAAGGGGCAAGACCAAAGTGGACCCAGAGCCAGCCAAAACTTGAGAGGCAGAACACTATATTAATAAGAGTAACAACAAAAAGGGTTTCTGACAAAACATTTGATTAACAGAAAGTTGTTTTTTTTCCTGGTGAAGTTCCAAAATGAGCCTGCTCTTGTCTCTTTTCAAAGGTATACTAGCCACAAACCCAAGACAGACAACAACATTTTTAATTTGGTTCAAAGCTATTAACTTTTCCCCAGCCCTCAGGAAAGAACCATTTTTCATTTTTTGCTTTGGAACCGCTGTAGAAAGAAAAAATGATCATTTGCCCAGCACTATGGATGTGACAGCCTGGGGAGTGGGAAGGAGCAGGAGCAGACCCGTGGTCCTACACATTCCCATACCCTGCAGATGCACCTGGACAGCATGGGGAAATAAAAGAGCATGCAGTCCACAGTGGAAGAAAAACCACTAATTACATCTGGTATTTTCAAAACACCAAAAGGAAATTAGGCAACTAATGACGTTGCCCAATTCCCCTAGGCAATGTGATAATCCCAGCTAGACCAGAAGAGTAAGACAGTACACCAAGAAAACTGCCGTCCCTGTTGGGTCTGGCTCTCAGCTGGGAGAGCTCAGCATCTCCACAGAAGTCAGAACTGTTTTGCACCCATTGAGAATCTGGCCCAATATTATTAACTTCAGTTGAAAATGTCCAGGTTTTAGCATTACCTGTGTATTTTAAAGGAAAAGAAAAATCTATCTCAGACCATGCCGTTTATATGCAGTAGCCTGGTGATACAAAATCCGCTACCGAACATGATCTGAATCAGGAAACCTGTCACTCACCCTGACTTGTCATTGATCACACCTCTTTTAGAGACTTAAAACAGCTGAGAGGAACAGTTTATACTGAATAAACTTCCAGAAACCTCCAGCAGTGAAAACCAGCATCAGTCCTTTCAGGGCTCTGGCTCCTGCAGGGAGTGGGAGGAGGAAGAGAACTGGCTGGCACAGACCGAAGTGTCCTGTTGCTGCAAGAGCCAGCCAGCTTCACCTATCTTCTCCTTAGGATTTGTGAAGACGCACATTATTTCTGCCTTCAGCATGCATTCAACAGATCTTGCTGGGTTGTCTTGCTATGCTGTTTATTTTCTAGCGGATGGTTTAGGCACACAATGAGCCCTCGGGTTTTGTGAGTCAAAGTAATGGGAAAATTAGAAGCCTAGAGGAATTAGGAGCAAAAAAGGCCCTTGGAAATGAGCACTGGAAGATAGGCAAGCTTGTCACAGACCCTCACACCTCCTTCTTCTGTCGCAATGGCAGGGGGAGATTGTTCTACTCTTTTCTTAAGAAACTCAGGGATTTAATCTTACCTGGCTTCTTGCATCACAAGTGTATAAAGCGTGCCCAGGGTCTGTTGTTTTCTGTAGCTTCCATTTTACACTCCTGTCATACAGCTTTCATATCTGCTTGCTCGGTGTTTATTTATTTATTATTATTTTTACTCTTTTTTCTTTTGAAGGGAATCTGTTTGCTGGAGAGTTAAGCCTGTGTTGATTAATTCATCAGTTAAGTCTCCTTTTGTTTTTCTCGTGAATTTTAAAGATGTAGACTGGATAGTCTTGAATCAATGATGTTATCAGGATTGTTTTTATTCTAATGCAAGCAGTAGCCCATTGCTGATTTCCAGCACAGAATCACCAGTCATTTCAATACAGTTCGGCCTTAATAGACTGAATCATTGGCTGCTTTTGTCTCTTGCATAAAAGAAGAATCAGCCTCAGTAATCAGAGCTAAATCTCAACACTAGGAGGAAAAAAAAAAAACCACTCTACTTCCCGGTGCCAAAAAACCCACATGCCCACTGCATAAAGAGAGCACTGTTAAAATCCCGTTAGCCAATGCCTAATAACCAAAGATCTTTTAATCTGTTTAGATATTTTACCGGCTCTTTGATAATGATCATCAGAAGAAAGGCATACTTCACCCTATTCATTACCATGGCATTGTCCCTAAATTGTCCATAGGAAAATTCACCTGGCAGTTTCAGTCATTTCTCATTTTGTACCTTGTACCATCTCAAAATGTTCAGGTACATGTTGTCCCATGAGACAAAAGACACTTTTTCATCTGATCCTATAAACTCCCTTTTCTGATTATTGTAAGATGTTAAAAAACTGCAGGTTTGCCTCGCTCTCAAATCTACCCTTTTCCATATTCAGATTAAAAGTTTTACCTATAAATGACAGTTTTGCTGCATTTCAGTTACATTGGCATTGCCAGACACACTTCTACATGACAGACAGATGTGTCCACTTGCATGTATCACCCTGGTGCAAAATACCCTGTAGCAGAGAAAGCTTCAGGACCTTCTCTCTCAAATATGTTTCTAAGTATCATCCTACTTCGTGACACCCCTAAGTTCAACAACAGGGCATAGGAAAGGAGACGAACCCCAGCCCAGAACTGGAGAGAAAGCACCATCCGCTCATTGGGATGGCTGTTTTCTAATGAAGGCTCGTATTCTCTGAAACTTTGGGGCACTAATTTCTGAAATCATTGCTACACAGAGCATTTAGGAAAAGAAGAGAAGTGAAAGCAGCCTGTTTCAGAAATAATGGTTACAGCTCTCAGTGTTAGTCAAAGGGACAATGTTATCAGGACTTCCTACCAGAAGTGAAAAGCTCAGTCATTCCTGGCAAGGCAAGTTACTGCTATTCATCAAGGTGCTCCAAGTTCTGCTCTTGTCCTGGGGGTCTTTTAAGTGTTTTAAACACATTCAGTTATCATACAGGAGAATCAGTTGAAATTCAAGCTACAAGGAAGCAAGGCCAGGCATGAAAGACTGCAGCAAGCCAGTGGTCCAGCTCAGGACCGTGGCAGAACGGACAGGCATCCGTCTCCCAGCCGTTTCTCATCGACTCAGGTCTGCTGGAATTAGTTCTTCTGAAAAAAACAAGTATTTGTTACTGCAGGACGTATGGGTTGCCTACCAGGTGAACTCACTTGGAAGACTGGAGGGTTTGAGGACAAAAAGATTAAAAGCTCTGCAACACTGAGCAAGAAAAAGCTGTTATGCAAGTAATGGATTTTCTACCCTTTTTCTCGGTCTCAGGTTTCTAAACAATTTTGGCTGGAAGAAGTTTGGATCCGCTACACAGATTTCACTACATTTCCAGGAGTAATCAGTGACAAACAAATCCTAGTAGTTGAAACTTGCCAAAGTAATAAGCTGCTATTGTATAACTCCAGTCCTATTTACAGAGAATCTATGTTGTTTTAGCAGTATTGGGACAAAACCAAGCTGGCATGAGAGCATTGATTCACATCTTCTTCTTCATGGATTTCTAGAGAGGAACTGAGTTGTGCTGCAGGAATGAAATATGAACACATTCCCTGCCCTCTAAATAGGCAAAAACCTCTGTAGGCTTTTCTGTTGGGCTGAATTGCCAAAGGAAGCATCAGTATTTCAGCCTTTCAAAATTACACCAAATATTATCTGTAGAACAGATAAAGCAGAGATGCAGTTTTACAACTGTTTCTGTGTAAGATGCAAGTAAGTGTTACGGAAAAGTAGACAGAAGAGTTTCTTTGGTACCTAATGACCAAAAACATTTGGGCTTCTATCTGCTGAATATGCACAACTGACCCAATAGTTCCCCAAAAATACAGCCAAATGGGTGAATTTTAAATATGATCAAATATCAAAGGAAACCGCTGCAGAGAAATACAGCTGGGAAAACACCAAAACATTTCTTTAAAGGACATTGAGCTCACCTCCTGCTCCCCACAGTAAAATAAATGAGAGATGCCTCCTCATCCCAAAATGAGAACAAACACTGTAGCCTGAAAATCTGCCACAAAGGATCGGTTACAATGCCCTTGCAATGTTTTGTACATATCAGACAGGTTTCCACTGAATCATTATTTCTGTTGCAAAAGGCTCTAGTCAAACTGCTTTCACAGTTTCAGGCATTGCAATTGATGCATGACCCCAGCTTAACCACAAGTAGAGTTTTATTTGAACTGCATGAAATGACTGAATACAGAAAAGAAAGGAAGAAAGAACAAAGGTAAGAGGAACAGAATAACACAGTCCCACAGATGCACAACCTGACCATCTTTAGAGTCAGTGTTAATTTTATCACAGAATCAGGTAGTCAAGTCATTAATTTGTAAGACAGTATACTTTTTTTTTGGCTAAACTATCATCAGTGGACAGAAAACCACAAGGACTTAGCTATATACACTCACATATCCGTCTGGGATTAAGCTCTGAACGTAGTTAGTCCACTCAATGACTAACTGGGCAGCTCAGGCTTCATAGTCATGATCTCTTGACACCTCCAGTGAAACGGTTCCCAGGGTGACAAAGACCATAGTAGTTTCAGAGACACGTGAAGTTTTCTTGAGTACATTGGCCCAGTTAAGAACTACACAAACCACTGAATAGTCATCAGGTGAGACTCTGGTCACTGTGGATTGTCCAGTTAAACTTACAACAGTGGAATATAGATTAAATGTTAGAAAGAAAAGGGCACAGAAATTAACGAACTATGTTTTGCTGGGTTTTTTTTGTATATACTGTCTATTTGTATTTCTGAGTAAATTTTGCTCTCTGTAACAAATGGTTAGACCTTGAAAATTATGAGATTGCATAGAAATAATCATGGACATCATCGAGCTTAAATTACATAAATGTTTTATCAATTTCTCTGTCCAAGAACAAATTCTGCTCCACCTTGATTTATGTGGCAGTACAAATTTTCAAAGAGGCATACACAGATGGTGAAATAGTTTGTGTTATGAGATCATTTAATAATTAACCATCAATACTATAATCTTTGGGCACTTTAGGGCAGTGTTAAGGGCCTAATTCAGAACTGCATTTCTTTGGAGATCTTGCTGAAAACTTTTACAGTTTTCTTATTTAACTTTGTATAAGCAGAGCATGATGGTACATATCTACTAGGAGAACACCCATTCACCCTTACTCCAAGGAGAAACAGAGAAAGGGGATCACATCCAGGGAGTTGCTTTGATATCCTTCCAGTTCCTATCTGAATGACAAAACCTACCTCAACTTTTGCTCCCTTGTTCTCATGGGAGAGCAATTTCAGGAGAGAGCTACCAGTAGCCTTGTTGTAAACACCTAAATACCGTGTTTTATCCATATAAGACTGGCAAGATTTGAAGATCTGAATACCTTTTATAGAGCAATTGATAATTTTGTCTGAAAAAGAGGCAGCAGACTTCAATCTCAGTACAAAGTGGGACACACTGTTCCGAGCTTCGTTTAGTTATGTTAATCAGCTAAACAACTTGAGCGAAGAACGTCATGAAGGGAAACCAAGGGGAGAGGTGATAAGGCTCATTTCCTTATCAGTTGGACAGAAGGTGGAACAGAAAGAGTTTATCAAGAAGGAAGGCTTAGAAAAAAATGTAATTCAAAATCAAAATGAATCTGTTGTGTCTGCATTTCTAATATCCAGCAAAATTAGGCATTTTATCCCAAACTGCCTCCCTCAAAGGTATTTTGTACATCTCCCTTGAGAACCAGGCTCAGCAAGCCAGAGATAAAGCAGTTGTTTGCAAGAAATGTTCTTCCCTCAGTACTGGTTTTCTGTCCTTTTCCAATTACCAGCGCAGAAGGATTTTGGTGCAAAGTCACTGTTTCCCTCGCGTAACTCCAGGGGAGTATTTGGTACGTTAGAGAAAGTACATCACTCTCCAAGGTTTCCATATGCAGAGCTCACTGGTGATTTGGTTGTCAAGAACAATTTCTTTGCGGTGCCTTTGGAGATATTTTGGCAGCTTTTGTATTTGTTGTTCTCACAGAACCTGATTCTATAAAGCTTCTGATAATCAGTTTGGTGAGGTTTGGGAGAGCTGTTTAAAGGATAGAAGGGAGAGGATCAATATATATTATTTTTCCAATGCAGGAGGTAATCATGGAGTGATTTTCTGTATCCCATATAGGCTAGTAGCATAAAGCCCCTTGACATTTTCTAGTAGTGTGCGTTAAGTGTGTTGTTCAGGAGATTTATTCAAAGATGTAATTATTTCCATAGAAAAGTATCTTGCTGCATGAAAGTTGTACTTTGATGGCGGAGATGGGCTATGTGCATTTTCCCCTCAGTGCAGATGCAGCGATGTCTAACTACATCATGAGCACGGGGTATGTTTTGAAAAATAGCTTGTTGTGTAGCAATAAGAGTGCAGCTTTGTGAGTTTTCTATGAAGAATACTTTATAGATTGCTTTTCTTGCTGTTGAACGTGATACCTACAAAGTTTTCCTGGTATACAAATATTCTAAAGACACTTTGATGGAGGACAAGGTAGTTAAAGAATTTGTGCTAAAAAGACAGAGAAAAGACTTACTACCTGTCAGACTGGAGAATTACATGTCCTACTCCTTTCAATCACTTTAGTAAGCGGGTATATACTTGCCTGCTATCCCTACTGAAAATTCATTCTGGATGTCCAGCTGTGATTTTATGTTGCTTTATAAAACCCTATCGGTTATTAAAGTCCTTTTGCTCTGGGGATTTCATTATGTGAATATTTCAAAATCCATTTGTCAATGAATAGCAGAATCACCAGTCCTTTCTTGGGGGTCAATTCACACTGAATGTTTGTTGCCTTTCTACTGACAGCTGAATGACAAACCAGTGCAAGCAGAACTATTTGAAGTAATAGGAAATAAACCTATTTCTATGCTAATATGTTTGAAACACTATGTTTCTCTGACGGTATCATAACGTTGGAGTCTATAAAATGTCTATATGGTATTTGTTCTGCTGCTGTCTTAATAAACAAAGATTCATTATTCTAATTTTGTCCTTCATTCTCTGTAACCTTTGCAGAAAGGAAAAAAAGCTCATAAATAACAGTGGTGATAAATTAGCACAGAGAACTAGACATATTTACATGGACATAGACTTCATATCGAAACACTAATTACTGCAGGCAAATTTAGTTTTCCCTTTAATCAGATTTTACAGGTAATTAGCAGTCAACTAAGATTAATTACAATTCATTTTGTGTTAATGTCATCTTTTGGTCACAGAAAGTTTACACAGTATTATATTTGCCAGATGTAAAAGCTAATTCTTACATAGACATATCAAGGTTATGCAAACATATTTTTAGTTCACCACACACCTCTTACTTGCCTTAGAAACACGCTTTTGCATGAGATGATACCTGTTGGGTCTCCACACAGGCATACAAGATAAGATCTCCAGCAAGCCATCCAAAACTCCCATAAAGCTGCAAGATGTTCCACCCAACCAGACTTCTGCATTATTCAGCTGTAGTTAAAAGGGTTATCATCAGACCTGTTAAGTTCAGTACATTCAGTGCAAGACCACAGTTTTGTAACCTGCCCCATACTTCTCTGCAGTGAGATTTATGCAGTTTTGCAGCCTCTCTCACACCCCTTCCCACCATGCAAGATACAGCCACTGATGAGTCCTTCAGCTGTTGATGAGCTGTACTGCACTGTGAGGACAGGATCTGCCACATGTTCAGAGGAGCTCAGCTAGCTGGTGGGCTCTCCAGTTGCATCTTAGTATTACAGTCCTTCCAGTCAAGCACCCCATGCACCCAAAGTATCTCACACGATGGAGAAGAAGGACGTGTCCCAGGCAAGCCTGGGGATATTGCCTGGGAACTGCCTTCAGGGCAGGCTGGGGTTCTTATAGAGACATTGGAATAAGAAAGGAAGCCTGTAGATTTATGGCCAAACCCATCTCTTGGAAAGATCATAGAAAACTCGAAGAGTAATTGCTTTGCAAAAATGCAAGGTAAGACCTTGAGAAGGCTGTAACTCTTGATGTGGAACCAAGTTGCACCACGCTGAGATGCTCTTGCCTTATTTTCTACTTAGACAAGTCTATCATTCTGGTTTGCTTTCTTCTATCCTGCTGCAAACCACATGCTGTAGCTTCTCAGAAGTCTCGTAGCGGAGACTCACTGCCTGAAGGGCTAGTCCTCCCAGGCTCAATCAACCTGATTCCCCAAAGCTCACTCTCAAATTTAGAGAGCCACCAGTTTTCATCCCCTCCCAGGCCACTTTAAAGACAGGTATGAAGTGCCCATCTTACTTCATGGCCCACGGTATCAAATAATTGAGCTCACATTACAGATGTTATTCTGTACAGAACCAAAGCACCTCCTGACCTGTCACCATTCAGGAATGTGAAAATGGAGAGTAAAGGAAAAGAGTTTTTAGGCCTCATCAGGAATAGTCAGCCATCAGAGCTGCTACTGAAACCAGAAAGTACAGAAAATCACATCTTCTGAAAACCTGTTCAAAAAGTGAGCTGAAAAGGTCAGACACAAAGCTCATGGGAGGCTCACGGGCTGCAGCATCTCAGAAGGCATCAGGGCTTAACTCTAAACATCCCACTTCCTGGGAGCAGGATATTTGAAAACAGTATTTTGGATATACCTCACCTATTTGTAACTGAGAAAAGGTCTATCAAATAAAAGACAGAAGCTGAAAGACAGAAAGCATCAATAAACAGTTCCCCGGAGAGCCACACTGCCTCTGCGCAAATGAAAAGGGGGGCCCTGAGCAAAACTCACCAGTAAGAAATTTCTGTAAAAGGGCAGATCCCTCTGCGGAGCACCACTGGCCCAGTTTCACACAGGCTTGATCTCATTCAGATCCCAACATATAGTGCTTCTTTTCTGGATGCCTCTAAGCTTTTATAGGCATGGAAAACTCTAGAATGTGGGTGAAACCAAGACTGTGTGGATCTCTTCTCCCATCACATGCAACTTGTGCTAACTTTGTGCTGACGTCAAGTGAAAAAACACTCATTGATGGGTTTTAATACTCCTCTCCAAACCAAAAAGGCTTATATGTCATAGTCTGACCTCAGATAAGCAAAGACAAACCAAGAAAAATTATTGTGGGAAGTCACACAGACATTTTCCTCTTTCCTTTTTCCATTGCCCTCTTCTCATCTACCTCAAATAAACAACACCAAGAAACAACCGGAAGTATAGGAACCAAAAATGAAGAAGTGGATAGAATTTACTGTAACTGTTCAGTGTATCTGACTGTGGAGCACACTGAAACTGCTTAGCATGAATGAGGAAATAAATCTGAGATGTGAATAATTGGGAGTATTTCATCCAACTCACTTGAGGCAGGAAAGCAGAAACACACGTAAGGTGTGCGCTCTGCAAAGCTTCCAGCTGCAGTTACAAAAAATACAAAATGCCTTTTTCAGTGTAAGACCAGAGTTTGAGGAATTGTAGGGTTTCCCTCACAACACCGTGGAAAACTCTCTTCCATTATATCAATTCCCTCCTGCTCAAGTGGAAAGTCTCTTGCAAACATCTGCCCCAGATACAAACGACTCAAACGCCTGCAGACCATCAGAGCAGGAGGAAGCTCATCAAGTTTTTCTTACAGTAGGGCGACATGGCCTTTGAGTTGACCATGAAACTGCGAGTCTGTAATTCTAGAGTCACGACACAATCGAAAAACAAAACCCATTGGCACCCTATTTTTAACTTCTCGGGATGAATCATTTGGCAGTGAAATAATTTAACAATACCCTGCACTGATAACCTGTTTTCAACTAGTAATTTCAAAACACTTTACAATACTTGGCAAAGCTTAACCTACATCACCCCTGTGAACTAAAAGCTACTCTAGAGAGTTCTTTTAGCAGAAAAAAGTGAAAGAAGGTCCAGGATGAATAAGTGACTTTACCAAGGCTACTCTAATAATCAGTGATAAAATTGGAAACAGGAATAGAAACACTGACAGTCCAATTTTCATACATTAATCTTGGAAGTGTACTTCTCTCTCTGCAGCTGTGTTGCAGAGGTGATCACAATGACTGACTGTAGCATTCAGATCTCCTAATAGAAACAATTCTATTAAAATTAATTAATTTAAAATTTAAAAAATTAATTTAAATTAATGAAGATTAATTCTGCCTGCACATCAATTCCATCTTTGCATTTTCTAATTAGAGTCTGCAAGCTCTTTTGTTTACCGATCATACATCTAGAGAACTAAAGACGGAGTATCATCATCGCTGTCTGGCACCAGAGCAGTTGTCCAGGTCCACACTGGCATCTGCAATAACCATCTGACTGTGAGGTCTGCAAGCGTCCCGGTACTGTGCTACCACACGAGGTGGTGAGGTCCCACAAGGCAAGATCGGACGTGCCCAGTTGGTGTGAGCACAGGGCAAGTGTGTATTGGGCTTGTGTGGCAAGGTTTTGATAGCGGGGGGGTTACAGGGGTGGCTTCTGTGAGAAGCTGCTAGAAGCTTCCCCTACGTCCCACAGAGCCAAGGCCAGCTGGCTCCAAGACGGACGTGCCACTGGCCAAGGCCGAGCCCATCAGCGATAGTGGCAGTGCCTCTGGGATAACAGATTTAAGAAGGGAAAAAAGTTGCAGAGCACACAGAAACTGCAGCCAGAGAGAGGAGTGAGAAGATATGAGAGAACCAACCCTGCAGCCCCCCGGGTCAGTGCAGAAGGAGGGGAGGAGGTGCTCCAGGCGCCGGAGCAGAGATTCCCCTGCAGCCCGTGGGGAAGACCATGGTGAGGCAGGCTGTCCCCCTGCAGCCCAGGGAGGTCCACGGGGGAGCAGATCTCCACCTGCAGCCCGCGGAGGACCCCACGCCAGAGCAGGTGGGTACCCAAAGGAGGCTGTGACCCCGTGGGAAGCCCACGCTGGAGCAGGCTCCTGGCAGGACGTGTCGACCCATGGAGAGAGGAGCCCACACTGGATCAGGTTTCCTGGCAGGACTTGTGACCCCATGGGGGACCCACACTGGAGCAGGCTGTGCCTGAAGGACTGCAGCCCGTGGAAGGGACCCACACTGGAGCAGTTCGTGAATAACTGCAGCCCATGGGAAGGACCCACGTTGGAGAATTTCATGGAGGACTGTCTCCCGTGGGAGACCCCACACTGGAGCAGGGGAAGAGTGTGAGGAGTCCTCCCCCTGAGGAAGAGGATGAAGCGGCAGAGACAATGTGTGATGAACCGGCCCCAACCCCCATTGCCCGTCCCCCTGGGCCGCTGCAGGGCAGGAGCTAGAGAACTTGGGAGTAAAGTTAAGCTCAGGAAGAAAGGAGGGGTGGAGGGAAGGTGTTTTAAGATTTGGTTTTATTTCTTATTACCCTATTCTGATTGACTAGCAATAAATAAAGTTAATTTTCCCTAAGTCGAGTCTGTTTTGCCCATGACGGTAATTGGTGAGTGATCTCTCTTGTCCTTATCTCGACCCCCAAGCCCTTTGTTATATTTTCTCTCCCCTGTTCAGCTGAGGAGGGGGAGTGATAGAACAGCTTTGGTGGGCACCTGGCGTCCAGCCAGGGTCAACCCTCCACAAAGCGTTACACAGCTCTGTGTCCATTGCTGTGTAAAATTCTTCTTCTCTTGTTAAAGTAGATGTGTGTAAGGGAATGACTTTTCCTTTCCAGCACTTGTGTGCTCCACACTACTCTTTTACTAAACTGGAGAATGAGAGCTCTAGCAAGACCTTAATATCTGCTTAATACTAGGAGGATATTTTTCCTGTCCCCTTTATCACACAACATGGTGATCCGTGCAGTAATACAGTACCAAGTGATGCAGAAAACCTAAACCTGCCACCTCCACTCAAGAAAGCTGAGCTGTTGAGGCCAATACAGAAGGACCTGTTGCCCTTATTCCTGCACAATTCCCACTTCAGGACATGGACAGACCTGACATAATGTTTGTAACAGTCCCAGCTATTCAGTCCCTTGAATCCTGCAGAGCCTGCCCTCGTTGCTGCTGAGCAGTAATTACACTACCACAGTGTGGTTTCAAAGGAAACATTTTTTTAGCTGAAGTTGCTGCATGCGTGAAACTAAAGTAATGAGTTTGGCAAAATAAAATTGGGGCTCACAATCACATCTCTGTGTTTGCACAGCACCTTGCACCAGTCCTGCCCAGGGCCTTTGAGCACTACTGCAACGTTAATATCAATGTTCCCTAGAGACAGCAAGTTCATTAAACTCAGTCAGGAAGCGAAGTGAGTTCAGTAGACAATGGAAAGACCAAAAGACCAGTTAAGTGAGACCTTATACATCATTCATGGAGGCTTCCACCAGAATTCAATAAAAAAGTCCCGCTTCAACAAGCCGAGCAAATCATTTATCAAGAGGAAATAAAAAAATGAGACAACTTTCAGTACTTATATATGATAAAGCATTTTAAAATATTGTTGCAGTTTATGTAATACTTCAAATGTTAAGCAAGGGTACAGAACCTAATTTACATCAAACAAGTTCTTAATACATACTATATAAACTTCAAAACCAGCAAGAATTTATATCAAATGAGTTATATCTGTCTCCACAGAGAAACTTTTAATTCTTTTCCCTTTCAATATTCCTCCATAAGTACTGCTCTCTAAATTCTTTACTCTCTAAAATCTCGGAGGCTGTAGTTTATATTTCTCCAAACCGCATGTTGGAGCACGCCAACACTGTCTTTTATCTGTTCTACAGGCTTCCTATCCTCCATCCAATCCAGGGCATCAATACTCTCCATTGCCGGACTCCATTTTCTTTCTCTGACTTAATTTGTACCCTTCTGATGTAATATTTGCATCCTTTCCCAGTACCTCCTTATGTGAGAAATGTCTTCGGGAGCAGTCAAAATAATTTAGTCACTTCTCCCTGATTCTGAGTCACTTCCATCTATTCTGAATCACTATGAAACACTGCATTAAGCTCTATACTTAGAATATGTTACAAATATAATGGGATTTGAAATACATTTCAACAATCAACTCATGTCATATATCAATATGAGCAATGAATCAGGAGTCTGCAAATACATAGCTATCTATAAGTAGAAGCAAAATCCTGGTCCTTCATGTAAACTAGATGAGTAGGAGAGCAAGTTAGCTATCCTAAGTAACTGCAGGCATCTAATTTTGAACTAAATTTTCAGAAGATTTTGAGGGATCTCATCCTCTAACTTTAGGGGAACAAGCATTTAATGAGGTATGACTCATTAGATTATAGCTTGGCCCATGGATTCCCAAACTATGGTGCCTGGTGGTGTATCCTCGATCAATAGTCTTTGGGCCACTACTGATCCACACCTCACCAGCAGGCAGTTTACAAAACAGCCCCCCAAAAGGAAACATGGATTCCCATATGAGCAAACAAGAACAGAAGTAAAACAGAGAAAAATACCAACAACAAATGAAAAATCAAAGTTTAGCCTAAACTTTATTTTCTTATGCAATTCTGCACAAGAAGGTTTGGAATTATTTTTTTTTTTTAAGAGTATATAGTCCTTGAATAAGAAAGGACAAAGACATTGATCTGTGGAAATGCATAGAGCACTCACAGAAGCGGACGCTCTCACTGTGCTGGTGTACTTTGGGTATCATTCATTAACCCACATTAAAAAACCCCACCTTTACAAGAACCCACTGAGACCTTGACTCCCTATATTTTTGCAAGTTTCCAACATTAAGAGAAAGCTAGAAATACCTACAGTGCTTTCTTAAGGCTACTATTCTCTGCAGGTAACTGCTTTAGCTGATGCTTTCATGTAGTATAACCCTTAATGGAGACAGAATATGACCATCGTACAACTTTTCTCTGACAATGTGGTTCACATTATGAAAAGTCTTCCTATAACCCCTCTTGGTTCAACGTTTGTAAGTAGTGCCAGTCCAACTTTCTGCAATCATTAATGAAAATATCAGGCTGGAATTTCCTTCTTCAGCAACAATAGACAGCAGGAAACTATGCAGCATGACTGAAAGTGATTAATAAGATTTCCTTGAAATAGGACACCGACAAAATTCCCCTAGTACTTTCAAACTCCAGTCAAGTAAAATCAAACTGAACAAAACAACAAAGTGAACCTTAGATTCTATATTGAGGATCAGAACGATGCTCTAGCTGAGTGGGTACCCTATTTCCAAGTGTCACTAACACTTTTAACCTCAGGGAGATGCACATGTGCTCCACAGACAACTACAAGAAACCCAGAACAAGTAGGACTCTTTGATAACAGCACATTTCAGTATAAAGAGCTATGCCTTAGAGAGAAGGCACGATTAGATAAGCAGAAATCCTGTCCCTGTATGGGTTTGTTTAAAACTCCCAAATTGTGTGAATACTTCAAATAATTTAGTAACATTATTTACTTCAACAAAAAGTAGAGATGGCAGGCTCACCAAAGGAACATTTCAGTATATTTAGGTTCTTGTGCCATTTCCATCATTTCAATTCTGATTTTATGATGAAAGTTAAGGACTAATCTCAGGTCAGAGATGTGTCCTCATTAATCTGCTTTCTGGGAAGGGAGGTTATGTGTATTTATCTTTGTGTATTAAGGTTAACAGTACTGTTATTTAAGGTTATGAGGTGTCCCCTTGTTTGCTCTTGGTAAACTAGGATAAAATGTCATCCTTCATAATGGTGACTTGCTTGATCAAGAGATTATTCAGCAACTGATAGTGACACCAAAAAATAGATTTACTAAGAGATGACATAGGATAGCCATAACTATTTTTTCAGAAGGGGAGAATAAAATGCCAGCAGTCAAAACTGAGAGCATTATCACTGGGCGGGGGGGGGGGGTAGTCTCTTATCTAAAATGTGCTGGGGGAAAGAAATAATCTCCAACTAAATTCTGCACACAGAGATGCAAAATATCATTCTCACGTGCACCTAATCGCAACCCGTTTGCTACTGCCAGCTCAATGAGTGCCCTGAGGCCAACACCTGCTGCCTCCGTGAGAGAAACCCATGCTACCATAGTAAGAGCTTCCCTCTTGAATGAAAATACAGCTTGTAAAGGGGCCTTACACCTAGACAAACCTATTAAACGAGCAGTAAATAAACAGTAGAGTATTTAAAATAGATGTCCCAAGCCTATAGCAAAGTACTGAGAACAAGTTTAAATAATAATCTACATTAATAAGACTGAAAATTCCCTATGCAGAAAGAAAATCTTGTGTATAATACACAGGAAATAGGAAACTAGAGCTAATATTTCTATAATGCTGCATGCAAAACATATGCATAAATGTATATACGTGCACACGCATACATAGACACGTACATGATCCTGAACCCTTTCACACGCCAAGGCATGTTAATTTTACCTCCACACTTCAATTATGTTTGTTTCTGAAAAACAGACTTAAAATGGTTACTTCCTAGTCCATTGTCCTTTCTCTGCCTCTACTTGACACAGGTCCTGTTGCATGGTGGCTATGATAAACAGACAGCCCATGAAAATACTATGGTTTATATAGCTACATATATTGTAATATCTTTCAATGACTACCTACAATTTTGAGTAAAGGAAGATTTTAGGATAGATCTAATAGCCTGGACCCTCTTTTAATAAAATAAGACACAGCACAGTTGACTTGCTGTAGTCCTTCAAAAGAAGAAATCAAAACCTAGAATTCTTAATGTTTCAAACATTTCTTAAAAAATGCAGAAAATGCAAGTATAGATGAATGTATGCATAAAACAAATGGTCTTTTATTCTGAGTTTACATGACCATTTAAAATAAGGTTTGCTTTTCTGCAGTGGATTGTTTCTCTCAGGTTGCAGACAGCAGGGAAACCTTGTACAAAAGAATGCAGACCATGATATCCCAATAGTGATGCAGGATTTAAAGCCCCACTATTGAGAAATTTATGGTTCTCTCTTCAGCATTTCATACAGGGAGGAGAGTCAGAGAAAACAAAATGTGTTTTCATGGGTACTTCTAAAATTGAGTGAATATTGACAGACAAATTCTCAGCTGAATGTCATTGTTTGATCTGTCATTATTGTATGAAAAAATTTTAATTAAAAGATATGTCCTCTAAACTTAATGGATCTACTTGCATGACTCAGGTGTACAGGATTTGCCCATAAATCTGACAAAACCGGTATTACAAAGGCTTGAGAAAGTAGTAACTGCAATAACAACTTATACTCTATTCATTACAGATACATAATTAATATGTTTACGTAACTAGAAATGGAAAGAAGTGCAAAAGATATGGGTGAAAAAGGGGGCACAGAGCAGCTTGGTATTTAATAAATGCATTGGTCTAAAACTTAAATCATGTATATTCGTAACATATCTTGAAAAATTAACTTCCTGGTGACACTTTTATCTGGCTCTGAAGTAGCTGGAAGTTCTTTGTCTCAACTGCATTAGGAAGAAATGAGAAGCATTGCCACACATACAGAATTACAATAATGCATACGAAAACAGATATCCTTACTCCACCACGCTTGTCTTCTTGGAGATAGCAGCTCATCAAGATAACAATATTTGTTATTGAATAAATTCTACCTTTAATTGGAATTATTCCACACCTGATATTAGTCTTCATTGTGCTTGCATTTATCTCATTAGTAGTTACCTGCTTCTCTTTCCCCTCCTAATTCTGCCCACCTCTTCCACATGGTCCATGTTGTCTTTCAGACAACCACCCTTTGGGGGCCATGACTGTTGCTTATTGCTATTTTTTTTCATGCTCAGCACAATACAGCTTAAATTGTTCCTGGCCTTCAGGTGGTATTTCAGTAAGTCATATTAATATACAATAATGAAACATCTGTGTAGGATGGGAGTATCCTGGATGCTTTACAGAAATCAACAGAAAAAGAGATCCTCCCCTGAACTGCATATGACTTCAAATTCCAGTCTGGCAGCCTCGTCTCCAGGAGTACATCCTGTGGGCATACATAAATCATAGAGGAGGATTAGTGCCATTTGTAAGAGTTTTTGCTCAGAGGCACATTTTCCTCCATGCAGAATCCTAGTGAAGACCACAGGGTGCTGCGTGGGCACAAACATCCAGTCTGACAGCGGCCAACTACAGGAAAAAGGTCTGAGGCCATGAACTCTCCTGATGAGTGATTATCGACTTGCTGGCTCTGGCCATCAGGGAAATCCTGAATTTTCAGGAGCAAAGAGAATGACACACTGATTCCTGTACACTCATTTGAAGGCCAATGTTAGTCTTCTCCGTTCTGGCTGGAAACCTTGGACACAGGTTGTAATTTGCTTGTACAGATGATACAGGCAAAGCTGACATCTAACCAAAACTGTATGTATTAAGAGAAAAAAGGCAACAAAAAATGGCTATTATTTATTAAAAAGGAGAGGAGAGGAGAGGAGAGGAGAGGAGAGGAGAGGAGAGGAGAGGAGAGGAGAGGAGAGGAGAGGAGAGGAAGATGAATCAAAGAGGATTGAAGAGCTTATGATGGGGGGAAAAAAAAACCCAAACAACTTAAGAAAGCCAGTGTATCTCCGTTACAAGAATGTGGGGAGATGAGCAGATTGATGGAGAAGAAACGAAGATAATTATGGAAATTAAGGAAAGGTAACGTTACAGCTATAAATCTCAAGGGGCTATATTCTGTTTGGGGATTCTTGGTTTGTCAGGCTCTAAAACTGTTTCCCTCTTCAGACCTTCACAGGAAAGAAACCCATTACTTAAGCTAATATAACATTATCCAACATACAAACCCCACACATACATGCAATTCCAGCTGGAAGCCATTAGTCTGCCTGGAGTCCTTCAAGCAAATTACATTCTTTCAGATGGAGATTTACAAAGCTGTTGAGTCCTTACTACATGAGGTTTTTCTCTGATGTATCTGAGACAGAAAAGCTATCAGCTTCACACTTCATTTGTGGTTATTTATGCTGTTCCCTTGGGAATTACTACAGCCACCCAGGATTTAGAGCCCACTTCCCAAGCTGCAATAATCCTGTCACTAAGCACTATGAAATCTGAATTTCTTTGCTCAAGGAAAACTTGTGGGACAAGTGCTAAAACCTACAGGAATCCTGAGATTTGCAGCCAAACTAAGCAACTTCCACCACTTTTTTGCTCAGAACCTCAAACTTCACCTTCTGGACACTTTTTCAACATTAACTCAACATTTGCCTATGTACAGTTTATGAATTCTGGTTATCTTGTTCCCCTGAAAGTTACTGTTGCTGAAAAGGGAGTATCAAATCTCTTTCAATCCCCACAAAAAGGGTCAGGGAACTTTACAGCTGTGATATGGACAGAGTTACAGCCCAAGTCAGAAAATTGGCCACGGAAAAGGAAACTACTCCATATGCTGAACAGCCAGCTGTCGAGTTCATCCTCCATCCTCCATTCTTTGCCCCTGTGGAGACATTAATCTGAGCTTCTTTTTTCCTATGCAGCCACTAATTTTCATATTTGGACTTAATGCTTTTGAGATCACTGCTCGCTCTGTCACATTTGGCTGAAATCAGCTGCTGGATTCCACAGTTATTGGCAGAGATGGACAGAAAGGTGAAAGCATGGACAAAGAGCAAGACTGTACATATCCTTCCAAATCAAGCCTGGCAGTGTTTTTTCAATTAAAAGGTTTTTGGTATTAATGTGCAAAGACTTTGTCCTACCAGAATGTATAATTTTAGGTATGAACTAATCTCACAAATAACTTTATTCCATTTTTTTGTTACATTCCAAGCTGTCTATATGAATGACTCTGGTATACTTTTTCTCATTCCTCAGCAGCCACTGAACCATTTTCTGTATTTCCTGCTGTATTCTGGAATAAAAAGTCCTTCTGGAATTTTGGTCTTTGAGGTTATACTAGAATGACTTTTATGATCCTCTCTGGTTGCATGCTTTCTTACATCTAGTTTCAATGTAAGCAACTGAGACATTTCTTCTCTATGAATTACAGCAAGTAGATACATGATCTTTTGGCAAGTATTGTTGTCCTTTGCTGAGCCATACAAAACAATTTATCCTATCATTCTTGCAAAATGCAAAAATTCTGCTTTCTAGATGACTGCATAAATAGCACATATTTTTAACTCAGTTCATAATCATTTAGTCTATTCTGCCTACATTCTCTTGAACCAATAGATCTCAGACACTGTGGTTCATATATGCAATGCTTAGCTTATGATAAATATAGAGGACAAAATCACTTTTGCACACTAAAACTTGAATACAGAAGGTAATCCTAGTTGTAATTCTTTCAGGTAGACAAGAAATATTCTGTAAATGCCAAGCAGCTTGCTTTCATTTCAATGGAAGTTGAAATAATGTCTGTATATATTTTGTAAAAGCATTTGTTATCTTTATGTCATTCATAAATGTATTCAATTATTATCTGAGATGAGGTATACAGAACTTAATATGAAACTATAGTTACAAGCTACAAAAGACACTGCAGGAAAGACAACTTATGTAAAATCTTTAAAAAGAACATTAGCTGGAACAGTCTCCTAAGAAACTAAATGCTGCTGAAGTATTGTGGATCTGGAGGATTGCATGAAAGGTGAATAACATCAGCTGATAGAGAGCATTGCAGGAAACCAGAAAGAAATGAAAGGTCACTAAAAAAATGAATATAACTAAAAGGGTAACAGTAGGTTTCTGTTCCCTAATCATGGATGTCACGTACTATTTTAGAAGTCATGGGGCATCCTGCTAGGCTTCCCTCTGCCACTCCAGAAGGATGCAGGTCTTAAGTTCTCTATATATGGCAGTTGTCAAACCTGTGCAGGTGTCTTGGGCAACTAAGGGCATGAAAATGGCACTAGGCATTTATGTTTAAATAATTGAAAGCCATTCTTAAAGCTAGAAAAAAGTGTAATCATATCTGAAGTCATTTGCAGACACAATGAATAACTGTGAGGTAATGGCTGCTTATGCGCAATGTTGTTTTGGCCTAACTTCAAGCTTTGACTTAAGGTCAAAGTATAAACATCTGACATAAACACTATCTTTCAGTGGGACCAAGTTCCAGCTCTTAGAAATAAGAAAGGCTTTATACAATTAGTAATTATCACAGCAATTCAGTCTCCAGTCTAGTTCCTACTAGAACAGTCTCACATAAATTTCTATTTACGTGTGTTTGTAGGCCCTCTCTTCTAACTCCCTATATAGAAAAAGAGGTAATTGATTTTTCTGCAATTTAAATATACTGTAGGTCCATTAAACAAATCATATAATTTAATAATGACTCTGATGACTAATGATATTCCTGCTTATAACCAGCAATGACATTTCTCAGCATTATCCTGCCTTGGCACGGTAGGGATGTTAAGAAGAACGCAAGTTTAATGCTTAAGGATGTTTTCAGGTTCATTGGCCAAAGGGGTTGAAGTGAGTAATGATTGTTTCATACCATTTCAAATAGAATACCTTTATTGGAATTAGAGCATTTCTTCCAACACAGCACTTCAAAGAACATGCCCAAGTCACTGCAAGACTATTCCTACAGGAACTTCCAATGCCCTATTGTTAATTCAAGCAAATTCATGCTTTGTGTAACAATGGTTTCTCCTGTGCAATAATGTTAAGCCCAAAATATCTATCAAGGTTCATGCAGTGCTGAGCAGCCATTTTTCTGTTTACAGGTATCAAATAAAAATATTAAATACCACACATTTTCTAATATTAGTAATAAAACTGAACAGACAGAAATAGCTCATTAAAATGCAGTGAACTGTTCATAAGTCATCCACACAAGAAGTTGCAAAACATCATTATAATAAAAAGCAGCCACTAAGCATAACTAGGAGTGTGCTTGTCGGGAGACATCAATAATGTCTTTGACATAGCTAAGCTAAAAGCAGGACACTAAGAAGTATTTTCTTAGAACTACACAGGGAAATGTTCATAATGTGTACACAAGAGAAAATGCTTCCAAGGCGCTCATTCCTGCACATTTGCCAACAGAAGTATGCACAATAACTGCAGACTTGCAAATTGCAGACACCAACAGTTTATTTCCTTTTTCTCAGGAGCAGACATTGCCCCAGCAGACACAGAGAGGATGTCTCACCCAAATTCACCATCAAAGAGATGTGTCAGGAAGAAACCACGTGAAGGCAATGTAGTTACCAGCAGACCACACAGTAGTAGATGCAATAATAGTAAATGTGTAATTTAAGACTTATTGAAGAGCTACTATAATTCCAGCATACTTCAAGCAAAACTGAGCCCAGAAATCTTTGCTAGGAGACATTTGTAAGTAGATTGCAGACATTTTCCCACATTGATATGGCTGGCATCTTGAGCTCAAGAGAGGAGCAAGGAGGGATGAAAGCCTGAAATAACGTTAAATCAGAGCTGTGCTGAAAGAACGTTCAGAGACATACTAAAAAATCCTGATTTCAACTAGCTTTACACCCAAGAATTCCAGAATCCTTGTTTTTATTGCTCACAGTAATTCTCAGACATCATGACTTTGAATAACTTGGGTATCAGATGAAAAACAATCCAGCCTGTGGTTAAATTCTGGAAAAAATATGTCATCTAGAATAGATTGCTAAGAAATAGAAATTTGCTGAAATATCATAGATCTGCAAGAGTTCATGGAAGATAAATAACACAAGCTTTTAGCAAGCATTGTAAGTTCCTGGGAAAGCAACCAAGAGTCACAAAAGAAATCAATATAACTAAAAGGATAACAGTGTTTCAAGCAGTAGAGTGTGGTGCCTCCAAATATCACTTGCCTCGTAGGTACTTTTTAAATAATCCTAGCATTTCAGGAAGCCTGCTGTGCAGTTACTGGCTACACTACATTCTCTTTCTATTTATAAATAGTAAACCCAGTTCCCAGAATTAAAAATTGGGTTTGTTTGTTTGAATGGTTCGGTTGTAAGTGTTTTCTGTTATGATTTGGAGAAGGTTGTAGCTGGAGTATTTACACCAATGTCTATAGATATGGCAGACTGTATCTTGTTCACTTTAACAAAAGAATCCCAATGATGGACCCATTTGCAATGGCTTATGCAGACGAACAGGTACTCTGCAAAGAGTGGGATGGTCCAGGTGCTTCAATGGACTGACTTGCAGAAATGGAACACCTCAAGAGCTGCAGAAACCTTCTAGCAGCTGACTAAAGTTATTTCCTATAAATGTCTCCCAGGAGTCGTCCTGCCACAGTAATGATGAATGCTGTTCCTATTCAGCTGAGGAATAGCTTCTCCATCCAGCTCTAGAAAAACAGCTGAACTCTCGGAGGAAATGGAATATGAAAATACATTAGTCATTAACTTCACTATTAAATGGGGCTTTGTAGTGCACACCATAATTCAATTTCTGGTGAAATCTCATTTTCATATGTTTTCTTTATCTTACAGAAATTTACTGGGATCAAAGTTTTTACTCTCTCTTGCTAAATTGGCTAAGTTGGAGCAAGGAACTGATTTTTTTTTTCCTTCAGAGGAACAGACAGCAACGTCACAGACGCCCACAAAAAACCATAGGTGTGCACTAGTACATGGAGTTTGGTCTCAGCCTTTCAGCAATATAATCTTATTCCCTGTAAGAATAAATCTTGAAGTGTGGTAGACACAGGAGTGAGATTTCAAGCTACAAAATAACAGAGACTTCCAGAAGTTGACTCATCTCTTGCAGATGCCCTTACGTGAGTGCACACCATGTGAAATCCCCACTGCTCGTAGGAACACATTTAACACATAATATTAGAGATTTAGTGATACAGTCCTGTTGTGTAAGAGAACGAAACCTTGTTAGTCCTAAGACAAATTTATACCTAACACTTAAAATCTCGTCATTTTATGGACTACTACTTTCTCATTAGGGTTGTTAGGAAATTTTTTTGGCAATAATAAACACACTAAAAAAATGAAACAGTACAGAAATGTGATTTAAAACAAATTTAAAACAGACAGTTCAGTACTCATAAAACAGAAAGAGATGAGATACTATGAGAGAAAAAATAATAAAATCACTTTGTTCAAATTCCCCTCTGAATTGTGTCGCCAGAACCACTGCAGGCAATAAGCAATGAAGTCTCTCTTTTGTGCCACCATCCAGCTGGGCTTGTTGAGCTGCAGGTTGAACTTCGCTCCTGAATACAACAATGGGAGAGGAGATTCCACCTGCAAGTGCGCTTGTCCTCCCTTTCAGAGTCCCGATGAAGAAAACACTGATTTTCAAAAAGTCACACTCTTTTGGGATAAGCACGTTATTCATTTCTATTCATTGATCCTAGGTATTATAATGTGCTCGGTGTATAACCCTGTACTTTTGGATCCTTATCAAATCCTAGGAAGAAAGTGGCCTTTCTATTGTCTTCCTATGTCTTTCTGTTTCACTGTTTGCAGTCATCATCATGATCTCTTGCTTTACACTTAGATCTTTGTTTCTTTGAAAATAGAGACCATAATAAAGACCAGAGCTACTAGATATTATTGCAATATGAATAAATACATGATAAATTAAAAATAGGAGTTAGATTTGGTGGTTAAGAGAGAATAAAGGGTATTGGAAAGCCAAGTGAATTAGAAAAATTAGACAAAAAAATTAGACAATGATTTCCCAGAAATTATAGTGTCTTCATCTAGTCTAGCCAATTCTAGATGTGGTCATCTCCGAAACAGAATCCATCATGATAGACTCTGTCCAGCACGGTAAAGAAACATTCTTCCATAATGTGCATCTCAGTTTGTACCTGGACATATCTGTGCTACTGAAAGATTATTATTGCTATTTGATATCACAACTCACTGTGGTAGGTGGAACCATGAAACAATGGAAAAAAGAGAGTGTGCTAGACCAGTGGGCTTCCATGGGGGAGAGAGCTGACAGATGTTTTCCCAAGCACTCTCTTAGTTTGTGAAAGTGGACAGCTTCCTGGAGTTAAGACAGGTATTTCAATTCAATTGCTAGCTCACTTGAAGTCTCACTGTGAGGAATACTTCTGTTTGCTTCTGCAGCTTCTAAAGAAATAATGTTTTCCCTGTGAGGTCTCATAAATTGTAGCAGTTAAAATGTTTCTTCTTTACCACTAAGAAAATGTGCAGGATGAGGGAATCTATGCCAAGGGTACAGTAGAAAATTGTGCTGGGGGTGGGAGGAATGCACTGTAGCATTGACTTCAGTACACTCTGATTTCTGAAGTCCAGAAGAGACATGGTAGGTGCTACAAGTAAAGCTATGATGAAAAAATTTCTCTTTGCGGAGGAAAACAATTATTTGTAACTAACATAAGACATTGCGTATGTAAAAGGGATAGAAAAAGTCTTAAAAGGGTGGAGAAAAAAACCCAACACCAAAATCTCAGCATGCAGGCTGGAAGACGGTATCTGCAAAGGAGAAGAGAAATTAATTAATGCTGCTAAAATTACAGTTCTGACCCAACGGCTCTGGGTTCTGTTAGTGACTCTGCTAAAGATTTTGTGCTTGACTTTGAGGAAGTCTCTCCTCTTCTCCACTGAGTGTAAAACAAGTTCCGCTCCCTGCAGGCCAGATTCTGCCTCCTCTGAGTATAAATCAGGAATAAGAAAACTCCGTTTGTCAATTTATACGGCCAGATCCTCATGGCAGTGTTTGATAAGAACCTGACACAATAGGGTTTTGATCTCTGATGCTTGCCATAATATAAATACTAAAACTTGACTCTGGGTCATATAAATACCACTTGGTGCATGCCAGATAAAAACCTCTGTAGGTTACCTCAAGGTTTCTGATGTTCAGAATCAGGTCAATGAAATTCTGCATTCAAGGTTAATAAGAGAAATTGTGCATACTCATGTTATGCACTAGCAAATAACAATAAACACTGCCAACACCTAATTTTAGCATCTCACATACAAGGTTGTTCTTAATAGAGAAAGCTAACAGCCCTTAGGAATGACAAGAGCTTCACTGAGTTCAAGCATTAAGTACTGCATTTTTTTCCCAGTGTATTTTTCAGACAATTTGCAACATAAATCACAGTTTGTGACTTCAAAGTACTCAACACTGGCCTAACTCTGCTCCCACTAAGGTCATCCATAAGGTTCTGTTACCTTTACTGGCAACAGAGACAGGACAGAGCCAAGTGCTTTTGAAAATCTCACCTCTATTCAACAGTAACAGACAAAATCTACCTTAAGGTTAAGGTCCACACACAGGCAGTAAGTTGGGAAATGTCAGATTTAAGCCTTAAGGTCCACAAGCTGTAATTCAGCCCCTTGTGTGTATGTATTGTGCTACAGTCTAATTACATATCCTACACACTTTCAACTGCCTCAGATGTTGCACCAAGAGGCTGGTGCTCACACGTAATGAGACCGCTTCAATATTTCATTTGATCCTCACTGTTCTGTCTGTGGCCTTATTTGCAGCACACAATCCCAACCTGCTTTAAAGGCAGAGTTATCAATTTTCTCATAGCGGTTTCTATGGAGCTCATCACTACAATATGCGAGTGCTTCAAATATTCATCACTTTCTTTCCACAGCACCTCTACGTGGTGAAGAGAAGATATTATCCCATTGCACAGATGGGGAGCTGAGTCAGAGAATGATTAAGGTCAAACATTTTGCTAATTTAGGGTGTTCAATTTCAGACGCCTGAGATCAGATTTTTTTCAGAGTAATTATCATAACTTTATATAGTTAAGTATAGCTCCTATCTAGTTCAGTTGTAGCTAGAAATGTCTAGCACTTCTGAAAGTCAGGAAAAAAAAAAATTGGTTTAGAATCCAGAGTTTTACTGAGCAACTACATCTAACTGAGCATTGGAAAAAAAAATGGGACAAAGGGGAACTGTGAAACCTGTGAAAACTTCGGCTAAGAGGATCACTCAGGATCACATAGAAACTATGGCACAAGGGCGTGAGGGGCCCCACAGTAGCATTTAACCTCCTCAGCCACCAGATCATCTTTCTTGGTCCTTACATCCCACCTGACACCTTCAACAACTGAAGACGAAGTCCTAGATAGTAAACTCACCAGTATTACACTCCAAAAATCACCCTTAATATCAAAGACTGCTTTTCTGAAAGCCCTTAAATTAGACCTTTGGGCTTTTTTCGAGCTTCCTAACATTTGGCTCAAGTCTTAGTTGGTTGTTTCTTTGGATAGGAGAGGTTGGTTTTGGGTGGGTGGATATGTCCATTTACGTGTGCATATTTGTATGGATTGCATGATAATACATGGATGTAATGAAAATAAAAGGAATATTTTGGGTAGTTTTCCACATTATGAACCTTTACAAAGGAGTCAAAATTAGTCAATAACCAAAAGCTTATGTATTATAGATACATTTAAAATTGAACTATTGAGCCAAGGAAGGAGAATCATTTGAAATCATTAGAGGCCAAGGGCTATCTTACTTAATTGGAAAATATTTCTTGAAAACAGCATTTTTTGCTGTTAACCAAGTGCCAGAATCCTTGTCTTTGGAAAATGCAGAACTGTCCTGCCAGCTCTATGCCACTAACACTGCTAGAGCCACAGGGAAGGGGAAAGCCCACTTGGAGTATTTCAGGACAGAAACTGGCTATAGTTTCAGATGCAGCATTGCCAGAAAGAACAAGAAACAGAGGGTGATGGTGATTTATTTTACTAGTGATTTTTCCTCTTCCCCACATAGATATTTTTAACACACTACTACACCTATTTTCAAGGGAAGGCTCCCTTTCCTCCAGCCTCCACACTTTCTCTAGGCCCTCCTTGTCCTCATTAGTTGTAGCTTACTGAACAAGCAGTTGCTTTGCCATGCTATGAAAACCAGAAAGAGAAATTTCAGGGATTTTCCTGAAAACCTCATCATATTTCTTTTTCCCAGGCCAGTGACCCGTGGCCACAGAACTATCTGTCTAGTAGGACAGCTAAAAGCAGCACTGTTCACATGTCCCTCATGCCATTCCTTTTTGCCCACTAAGGAATGACATATATTCTGCCCCTCAAGGGAAGCAAACACATTTGCAGATTATAAAATATTCCTATCGCTGCCGGGTGAGGACAGGAGATACTGAATTTTCTAGGAGAAAGGCTATTTTGGTGGTGAAAGCATTGAAAACGTGGGAGGCAAGGGTTAAGTGCTGGGTCTGAGACAGAGCTGGCTCACCTCTTTGTGTCTCTATCCTCTCTCTGTGAAAGGAGAAGCAGGAATTAAAGGTAAGTGTGCAGCCTGTGATAGTCAGGAAGACTAAGCAGGTAACCAAAATGGTCTGTTCAGGCTTCGTAAGCTATGCCAGCATCCCTGCAGCTGAGGTTAAATTCATCAACAGTTGTCAGGCACTCAGATATGGGAGGAGGTTATATCAGTGCATCCAATAAGCCGTCCTGGGGCTCATTTTCTCCTGTCAATGCAAAGCAAAATCCAAAACTTGGGGTTTTTTTGACACAAACCAGCAGATATCACGAAATTCTTCTTCCTTCAGGAACAAACAACAAACCACTTCAAATTTAAAGCCATCTGCAGGGGAAAGGCACTATTCTTTACTCTAGAGATGAGACATTTTTTGAAAGTGGTGTACTAGTCTGCTTTTTCTTTCCCAAGTCAGTTATTACTTAGGCTAGTAGAAATCCCATGGAAGCTAGAAAATGCTGCCTCTCAAAGGGGAGCAATACTGCCCAACACCTTTCTGGAAATATCTTGGCCTTAAGGTAGTGATTTCTTGCTCTCAGGTTCAGAGTTCAATGGGTGCTGGCAGGCACAAGGATTCATTTGATGATTTTCATAGTGGGAATTTGTCTGCTTATCTGTGTGTGTATGCATGACCATATATAATCATAGTGTGCACAAGTTCTCCTGATGGAGTGTTAATATCCACAGTTACTTGTTAGAGTCTGGTTTAGGAGGAGTTTCTTTAAATGGCTGTCAAATCTCCTGCGGTGCCCATAAAGATCCAAAGACCCAAGGGTGTCTGATCTTATTTAAAAGAACCAAAACCTGAGTAATTGAATGAATGAATGAATAAATCATTGTTAACATTTTCAAAATGCTTAAGCAATGTAGGACACATCTACACCTTGCAACAAACTGCCTGAAGCCAGTGCTGACCCAGAACGATAGTCCCCACAGCACCGAACAACATTGCATTGCATGGGTTCGCATGAAACACAAGGAGCAATTTAGCCCTGGGCAAGTCACTTCATTCTCATATTAAGCTTCCCTTTCTGCCAAGTGTGGGTAATACAGTTTACCTACATCACTGAGATGTCAGAAAGAATATTTTCAAAAGCAATTTCAAGACATAAAGCATGAAGAACACGTTAGGTATTATTATTACATGTGGAAAGTGCCATTTTAGCAACACACACCTTTCTGTAGGAGGCTATATTTAAATAACATAACCCTATAATTACATTTCATTATCATTAATAGTATAAATAGTTATTTTAGAGCATCTCCTGTCCTGAGGTCTTTCAGAGTCTGTCACATTCCAATTAAAAAAGAAAACAAACTATATTCTATCACTAAAATGGAATTCAGTTCCATTATTATCTCTTGGATGCAAAGAAAAAGACAAAACTCAACAGGATTATCTAATGCCCTAAAATCTGAGAAACTGCTACCTTTTCCTTCTTAATACTGACCAACAGACCACCCTCGGTTTCCCAGAATTAAATGCCCTAATTTGACTACACAGCAGTTCAAATGTGTGTGTTTCAAGTGTGCTACCTTTTTAGGTGTTTTCAAAAGAAAACAGAGGGAAAAATAAATGGCCAGTAACAACAGAAAGCTTTTAAAAACCCATCCTTTTTAATACGCAAGAAAAGTGAGCCTTCAAAGCCCGTGCATAAGCACCTACATAATTGGCTGGATTTTCAAGAGCACTGAGCTTTCAGTGGTCCCCAGTGAGACCAACAATAGATTTTGGATGCTCAACAATTTATCATGACTCAACAATTTCCCCCCTGGGCATTATTTACCAACTATGTGGTATACAGAAAGCTAAAACATTTGAGACTGTAATTTTTGGCTGGACTGGGACACCTAACTCTATTAGGCTCCCCTAAAACACCCCCAAGTATTTCCGTGTGTTTTATTCCTGGATCTTACAGCAAAAACCCCAGACTTAATTTAAATGAACACTGCACACTAGGACTCAAATGTCAAAACTGTATCATGCTGGTAAAGGTTACATAAAGTAATGATTAATTAGTCTTTTTCCCCATTCAGGTTTTACTTGCCTGTCAATATAAGTAGATGACTGCCTGGCCACAATATGCATTATTTCCAGCTCTCTAATATCACTGAAAAGCAGGCAGCAGTTCAATTTTCCAGCAATAATTTATGGTGTAGAATCAAAATTCTGCAAGCAACCTCTTCTCATCTGTTACTTTCAACATCTCCCACAACTATTTGATTTTCTTCCTGGCTTTTTGTGTTAACCAGCCATCTCCTGCCAAATCCCAGCTATCCAAATAAGACTCTGCAGCTTGTTCAGTAGTTATAGCTGTGTTTCACGCATGCAGAGTGCATTTCACAACAAAGAGGATCGCATCTTTCAGTGGTATTACCGAGACAAAACTAAGGAGGATATTTGTTCCAAATGCTCTAAGAAAAATCAGGAGCTACCCCAGCTTTTTAAAAGCTGAATATATGGCCAAAGTTTGAAGCATTGCCCAACTGACAAAAAGAGTAAATGGCTAGCAGGCACTGAAATCTGCTGCTAAAAATGGATGGGAGCCTTCAGTGCCACCCTCAGCCATCTGCCTCTGCTGTGGTGTCAGAGAGTGCTCCAACCGAGGCACCGGGAGGACAAATGCCACAGCCAGGCTGCGGGAAGCGACTGCCTTTCCTTTCCCAACCCCTTTACAACCCACCTCCCAGGTGGGGAGGAGGGAATCAGAGAGTCTAGCAACAGCAGCAGCTACTTCTGCAAAAATCTTTCTACCCTTAAATCCATAATTCCTGCAGGCAAGAGTCACAGGTGGATTCTCTTTCTTTCTTTCTCTATTTTTTTTTTTTTTTTAAGAAAGCTCCTAGCTCTGGAGCACCTCCCCTATGAGGACAGGCTGAGACAGTTGAGATTGTCTGGCCCGGAGAAGAGAAGGCTCTGGGGAGACCTTATAGCAGCCTTCCAGTACCTAAAGGGGGCCTACAGGAAAGATGGGGAAGGACTGTTTATCAGGGCATGTAGTGATAGGATGAGGGGTAATGGTTTTAAACAGAAAGAGGGTAGATTTAGATTAGATATTAGGAAGAATTTCTTCACTGTGAGGGAGGTGAGGCACTGGAAGAGGTTGCCCAGAGAGGTGGTGGCTGCCCCATCCCTGGCAGTGTTCAAGGCCAGGTTGGATGGGGCTTTGAGCAACCTGGTCTAGTGGAAGGTGTCCCTGCCCATGGCAGGGGGTTGGAACTAGATGGTCTTTAAGGTCCCTTCCAACCCAACTCTGTGATTCTGTGATTCTCTTGCTCACTGGAATTTCTCAAAGCAGACGTCAATGATTTTATTGGTCTGTTTGCTTAAGCTAATAGTCTGGCTTAATACGTTTTTTGTGTATCCTCTTCTCCCTCCCAGGGTTTGAAAGCAAAAGGAAAGTGTAGTGATAGTTAACATTTGCACAGACAATTAGCACAAATGGCTAAGTGAATGCTACACCTTCTTCAGACAGACTTAGGACTTCACTTTTGCACACTGTCAACACAACTAGTCATGAAGAATCCCTTAACTGAAGTTGATCTATATTTGAGTTAGTTTTATTATCCATGTTGATGAATAATGTGAAAAATGCTGTTCAACAGTTTTTTTGGCTTGGGGCCATGGATTAATCTTCATTTGGTAATTGAAGGCTTATATGATGGAAAGAAACTCTATGGAAACTGTCAAGACAAAGAAAAGTAATGAAGTATAAACATCCGAGTGTCACCTAAATTCAGTCTCCTTAGAGCAACTGTCAACTCTTGTTTTATCAGCAGTTTCAGCAAGAAAAATAAATAAAAGTTATGCATTACACCTGACGAGCAGCCACCCACACGTAAAAGTACAAACAGTATTTGGTGAATAGCTTGCAACAAGTTAATTCCTTTTTCCTCACAAAACCAGTTTCTCTTTGACTGACACAAAGCATTTACTCAAGAAATGGGCCAAGGAAAGACAAAACATAGGTTCAGTGGATATTGGAGGCTGTGTTTCTTGCAACCCACAGGCATTTGTGACCAAAAATGTAAGAGCCTGGATAGAACAGAATGAAACATAATCTGGAACATGGGTTGAAAAATGTGTATCACTCTCTCCCTACACAGTGACTCCCCAGCGAAAAAGCACGCTTGTAGCTTTGTCATAATCTCTCCTTAACTGCTTCCCCAAACCTCTGACACATCTATTCTTCTTCTCTGCAGGATTATGCACAACTCGTGTATTACAGTAGACTGTGCCGCAGCAACTAGCTGAAGAAAGAATTGATTCTTGCCCAAACTTTTTCATAGAGGTCAACGAAAAATGACAAAGCAGCTATTTGGGAAACAAAAGCAAAGAGAAATAAGCTCTAGTTTCAGTGAGAGGACCAGAAGTAGCATGAGCACTGAGCATCCCACTAGGATTCATTTAGGCTTATATTTTTAGCCCCAAGTACATACGTTATTTCTCATGTGTATTTCACATGGCCTGTTGAGCTCAATTACTTCATATCTTCGTGTACATATAACAGAATTTCCAGAATGTTTTATTACAGAAGTAGCAACCAGTCAAGCCCTCTTTTCTTTCCTAGAGCAAGATGGGGAAGAGTTTTCTGATATTATTTGGGGGGTGTAATTAACTCCAGTTGTATCACAAATTGGGACAAAAAGTTTCAGTTTTCAGATATTCTAAACCTTCAGGAATAAAACCTAGAAACTTATCACATATTTTGGTAGCAGAAACAATTTTTAGAACAACGATAATTTTTTGATTTGATAATTCCCCATCCCATCAAATCTCGATTTCAGCCTTTTTTGGTTTTCCATTTTAATGTAGATGCATATAAATTCTTAAGTAGAACTAGGTTTATGGTCTAAATATGTTCAACATGGAGATTTGAAAGGTCTCTCCAAAATAATTTGAGTTAGATGATTTATTGGGAATATCCCTGCATGAATGAAGTGCATTTTACAGAAAAAAACCTATGCATCATAGTTTCAAACAGCTCTAATTTACAGCAGGGTGAACACTGAAGACTTAAAGTCTGGGCATAGCCTGTGACAGTGGCTATGTGCTATTGATCTCTGTAGCCTTTCTGGAATTCACACGAAGATGCTGAAGAGCAAAAAAAATTGCTTCCTTCTGTCATGACATACAGGATGACAATTTATTTACTGACCCACCCAGATGCTAAGAGCATTATAACTGACTGAAGAAGTTCTAAAATTTATAGGAACTTACAGGAATTTATGGGAACCTACAGGAATTTGTAGGAAGAACACTCTCTGGTATGGAGGTTTGGCAGTGGACCTATTTGGTCCCCAAGTGCATTCTAGTCACCTCCCACCTCAAGGTCAGGAGAAGACCACCATGAACGTTATTTCCTCACAAACAAGAGGATGGGAGCCAACGGGTGCCAAAATAAATCTTCTGAAACAAGTGATGAGGAAGCCAGGCCTACAACCTTATTCCAGCATGTAAACATGCCCTGATGTATATTATGGTCCTAATCCTGAAGTTCGTTCTCAGACAGAGCTCCATCAGAGTTCACGGATCTGAGGACCTAAGAGAAATTTGACTCCTGAAGGAAGCATTTCTATCCATCATGACAGAACAGTACAGAGAAGAACCACTTATAATATCAGCTTTTTCTATCATAAAAGCCACATGAAAACAGAATGGCATAAAACTGTTACATTACAAGTTTGTTGCTCTTGTGGATTTAAAGCCTCAATTTTCTACATAAGGGTTTTCAGACCAGTGAAAGATAGTATAAGGGCCAGCTCAAGGTTTGATGAAGTCAATAGTTTTATTCTCAATTTGACCACTTGCTCCAAAGGTCTCTTTATCATATTTCAGATACATGCACTTTCCAGCATTCCTTAACATTCTCTGTTTTAAACAGGGATCATCTGTCAACATGCAGTTCAGTATCAACACCGAATTCCTCAACACATTTGAGCAAAAGATGCCTAGTAGATAACAACACAGTCTCCTAATCACCCAGAAAGGCATTGGAAAGCCCAGGTTGTAAACAAGGCACAAAACCAAATGAAGACATCATCTACTTACTTACTGTCAACCTTAAAGATGTTATGGGTAGGAAGGTAACATTTCTCAAGTAGATGAGTAGTAACTGAAGTCAGCTAGTCCTACCAAGATACACCTATTTCAACAAGAGAGAACTGAAAAGCCTTCAGCAAGGAAAGTCAAAATATTTCATAATCAATGTACATTTTACTAATGGACAAACCTTATGTGCTAAGTACTTTCCAGGGCTGTTTTAATCAATTTCTCCTCGGATTTTGCTGTCCCATACATTCACAACTGCTCTGTTTTATCTGGCTGGTTTAGCTTGGTTTGTTGGAATAAAACTAATTATAGCATGACTTGCAACAGCAAAGTCAAGCATCCATATAATCCATGTAAAACCATGTATTATACCTTATGAGGAAAAGACCATGGAAAAGAATTCAATTTAATGCAGCTGAAGCCTCCAATGATTAAGGTCACAAAACTAAATACTCCTTAGATTCAATGGATCAGCATTCTCAGCAACATTTGTAAATTAACTTTTACATCAAAGATATTGGGACATGAAAATTATAAAAAAGAAGGCTGCTAGTATTATTAGATTCTACTAAAATGTGAAGTGCCAGGGTTTCTTAAGAAGAAGAAACAAAGTTTAGATACAAATTCCCTGCTACGAGCACTAGTCAATGCTTATTATACTCAGTTCAATGGCATCGACAGAATCTGAAATTTAGGTAGTAATAAAAAAAAAAGAAGTTTCATTATCCTTCCCCACCTTGAGCAATTCCTGCATTTTATCTAGTACCACAGAGTCTCAGAATAATAAAAAGACTGAAGTTTTTGCTTACTATGTCCTTCAAGCTATATCATCTGCTTTGACATCGACTGTTTTGTACAATTAAAACCCCATGACTTTGTGTCTCATCTCTCTCTCATTTTAATAGGGGCTAAGTTGCAATATGTTTTCCCTGTCCATCCTTGAGTTTCCCTCTACCAGTAGTCACAAAATGCTGCATATGCATTTGAAAAGAACCTGTTTGCTCCTGGCCATGAAAACAGAAAGATAAAAGTGTAAGGCTGTCAGCATACTTAAGGATGGTTACAACTTAATGTACCATTCATTAATTCCTACAACCACATTAAGATTAAGTATCAGACCCCTTTAAACCCTACACAAAAAGAGTTGAGAGGTTGGTCACAGTGTGTGATTAAGCTAAATTAAAGACCCAAAAAGCATTCCACATAATATGCTACTGTATACATTCACCCGCAGTCAATTACATGTTTATTATGTTATCTCTGACAAGCTAAATTAACAATAAATTAATGTCTAAGTTGTGATTTCACTTTTGACAATAATATACTATGACTAAGCCTTAAATATCTGCATGTAACTATTCGGCTACAGACATAAGCGAAGGTAATGGAGTCAAAAACTGCAGACTAATTGCTTCAGATGAAGGCTTATTATCTCTCCAATTTCAAGCTCAGCAGCAGTTCAGCAGTAATATAAACTACTGTAGTCAAAGCATTGTCAATCTTTATATAAAATTTACTTTTCTTTTTATCTCTCTTAGTCTTTATAAACAATAAAAGCAACAGCCATTTGTTTTCAGACTGACAAACGTAGGGATGTAAGCTGAAGGGTTAAGAAAAACCCACCCACCCAACCAACAGTTCAGCCTCAGATTTGCTTGTTTTTACTATTTCACTCAAACTCTTCCTCTTCCCCTTTCTAGCGGGTTTTTGCATGATCATTTCATGTGTAAGCTCAGCTTAACTCTTCTTAATTAAGTGCTTCAGCCTGTCTCACCGTCCTTCACCGTGAGACATACTCAGGGCTTGATTCCCCACTCAGCTTAGGCTTGTGTATTCACCCCTGTCAAAGTGGGTGCAACGAGGGCACGAGGCTTTCCCACACAGGGGTGGTGGCAGTGTGTATGCCCACCAAAGTGCTATAAGGGACACACCGATTTTGAGGCAGCAGCAGAGAGAGGATGTCTAGATGCTCCTGCTCCCTTGGTGACTCCTCAGGACCCCATGGACTACTCTCTCCATCCCAGCACATGGCAATTCTAATGAATCTAGCCTATCGTCTGCACATGATCATCTGCAATTTGGCTTTTTTAAGGTGGTCATGGAGCCAGGAAAATGCCTTCCTATAGCACTCTTCGCTGGCATGGATGCAGGGAGAATGCCCCATCCTTTCGCCAGCTTCTTCCACTAAGGCTGCTGAGCCTGGAGCCATAGCCATGACGCTGGCGCTGCAGGGCTATTTAACAAGACGGGATCCCAAAACAGAGTCCTTGTTACACCTCTGTGACCCGATGTTGTCCAGCAGACAGGGACAAATCCCACTCTGAGAAATTATAACCTATCTGCGCTTTTCACCTGCAGTTTCCATCACAAAATAATATCTCATAATAGTAATAGCCATACCTTGCTTGCCAATTACCATACATCATGCGTACAGCACACAGGTTGTCTCTCAAAAAACCCCTTTACTCTAGCAGCAGTAAGGGCACAGGCAATCAGGGCACTCAGGGATGGGTAATACAAGGGATAATGAGGGAAGCAGAGCCCTTTCCCTGGGCAAGAAGAGGACCTTAACCCTTTTCTTCCTCTTGTTCTTCTGAGAATCTTCCCTGGCAAAGATGGCTGCTGCTTTTTCCCCACTGCACCCCACATGCGACAGAAGAGAAGTCAGTGTCTTTAGTTAATGCGTTATTTAAGTACTTATTTTGAAGGCAGGGTATTTCTGAAGAGACACAGGGTATCTGAGAGCTGGCAAAACTATAGCCATCTTCACTGCTTCCCTCGAGGCAGGCAGGTAAACAGATAGCAGCGTGTTACAGGATGGAGATACTGAGACAAAGCACTGCCCAAGGCCACAACATGAGTGTCCAGCAAAGGCAAGAGAAGAAGCAGTGCTCTGAACTCCCTCTGTCACACAAAGCTTGCAGCTAGTCATCACCTCGCACCTCATTCCTCTGCTGCTGCCACCACATTGCCCCCACGCTGCATGGCGAGCAGCCGCTGTCCCTCATCGCGAGCCCTCAGGAAGGTTGCAAAGCCTGCTGAGATCTTCCACTGAACGCATTCCTGGGAAAGACCAGCACCATTGCTGCTCTGTACAACTTGGCTCTTGTACAGGGGACCACCACCCTAACCATAACCTTGTACAACATGGCCACAGCTGATTTTCTTCCTTCTCCTGCCCCGTTGCTCCTGCTGCCACCTCCCTGTGGGATGGGGAAGGGTGCTGCCATGTGCTCCCTGCTTCCTTATGAACCAGCTGCCTACCTGCAGCTTCTTCCTCCACAAGCCTCTTTCACCACCAAATCCAATCATACTTCTGCTGTAATTCCCCTAAGTCCTCCAGATCGTTAATACTTACTCTCTAGCCCGCTCTTCTCCACTCTCATTTTCCTTGATGTGTGGAGAATTTTCACCAATGGTGGTAGGAAGTAGCCATGTCCTCTCCACTCTTAAGAGCTCTCTCCACAACTTCCACAACTTTTGTCAGGGCTTTCTCTCTACAGGTACCAGGCTCTGGAGTTCAGCCTTGGCTCACAGCCTCATCCTGACTTTCAGGAAGATGCTCTCCATCAACCTCATGGGTCCCGAACTTCAGCATCTAGCTTTGACTTCTGAAAGGTTTTGTTTTTACCCTTAACCACACATATCCCTGGCTCGTCATCCCCCCATTTACTTTTCCATTTCATCTCTACGGCTCCTAATTACACCGCAGTATTCCTATTGAAAGAAATTGAATCACTCCTTCTTGGAAAAGGTCTCTCTGCATTATACAACAGAGAGCTGAAATATGCATCTCTATCTTACCTCAAACTATAAAATTTCTTCAAGTTCCCAAAATCTTAGAATCAGATACAATCCCAAAAGTCTATGCATTATCTTTCTCTCATTTGCAAGTTTGCTTATAACTATCCAAAGTCCTGAAAGGATTTACCTTTATCTTGATCTTTTTCTGCTGAAATTCTTATTCATATCTAAGTCTTCAGAATGAGTTTTGTCTTTCAGGTTTTCTCCTATCACCCTTTCCCCACATTCTCTAAACTTCAAGGAGTACATCTCTCTGATATCTCAGGTACTTGTGCAGCCTGAGTTACTACAGTATCCCAGAACTTCATATTTCATGTACTTATCCTCAGGAGACCCCCAGGTCATTTTTTTTTTTTTTTCCCAACCTAAGGTGACAATGGACTATATCAGCAGAGGAGCAGCTGCTGACAGCCACTGAGGACCTAAGTCTAACACCCTTGCTCAAAACCACGATGGAAGTCTGCAGCACAAGAAGCACTAAGTTCCATGCTCCAACCACTGCACAGTCACTCAAAGCCACCTGACAAGCCCACTCAAACTTTGCTTTTAAATCAGAAGTTGATACTAACTCACCTTTCCATTCTTGATCACCTTCATTAATTTCATATACAGGTTCCTTTCTGAATTTCTGTTTAACAAGGGGTTTGTGAATTTGCTCAAGGCACTCCCTGAGTTCTGCAGTGAGTTCTTCTCCGCATCTGCAGCAGCCCTTTGGAGAAGGAGTGCACTCAGCTTTCCTGTTCTGTTGCTGCCGGCACTCTCCTTTCTCTGAATCTATTTCACTTACTTAAACCCCACTTAAGAATCAGAGAAGGCAGGATGGAAGGACAAAAGAAAAGATGAAAGGAAGGAAAAAAAAAAGGGCAACAGAACAAAGGACATGAATGCAAAACAAACAGAATAAACTACATAAATAATAGATATTACTGTACTCTACATTATCTAAAAAGTGCTACCTTCTCTCACAAAGTCCAAACTGACAACGATTCACCACAACTTAATGCATGAGAAAGATCATAAAGGAGCAGCATTAAAGGCATAAGAACTGAAAGCAGGTAAAACCATTGTTCATGAAATGACTGTAGCAATGCATAACACTGCTAATGGACCACAACTGGAATGAAGCATTGGATGCTCTAAGATAAGAGTTAAAAAAACCAACCTAAGAATATTTTTTTTCTTGTAGAGTTCAAACACACTCTTATGACTCCTGGATAACTGGTGAACTTTAGAGACAAATTATTCTGTCTTGATCCAACAGCAAAAGAAAGACTTAATGAGAAAGACTGCAGCACAATGTATCCTTGCTAGGAATGGAAGGAGCAGCAGTCAACCAACACCGTCCTAAGGACAAGTGGCAGAGCACATCCCACTTGACCTACACAATCTCAAGCAGCATCCTGTGGAAGTATACCAACCCCTAGAAGTGGTGTGCTTGGAAGATAACCAACCATAATGCAGTCTTACAAATCTGAGGCCTTCCAGAAGCACCTCCATTTCAGTACTGAACACCAAAAAGCTTTTCTGCAGCCTTCTCCTTTTGAGACTCCAGTTTTAAGCCAAATGTACTCCTTTCCATCACTGTCTCCCCCTCCCCATTGCTGAGCTGCCTGCATTCCTTGCAGCCAATTAACAGCTTGAAAAGACTGCCAGTTTGATGCAATTTCATGTTCTTGAATACAGTGTTCTCAGGAGCACTATTACGGAAATTTCATCTCTTGAGAAATAGATCAGATACCATTAACAGAATGAAACACAAATGTTCTCTATGGCTTCCTGGGGAAAGCCTGTGTTGGGTCAACAATAAGATATATAATTTACAGAGTTGTTATCAAGAAAAAAAACTGTTGTCTCATATCAACAATTTTATTTTTAAAAATTATCCACTTAAAACAACTAACCCTAAACAGTTCCATTAAAACTAAAAAAACCCCTTAGTTTTCTATTCAAGTCAGAGTCAGGTTTCTCCTCTTTCCCTTCTCTTCGGCAGGCACCTTCCAAAAGTGGACACTGCTGCCTGATTTCTGCACAGCTGTAATAATCAGAGCGAGAATACTGCAGCAAGTCAGCGAGAATGAGGAATTCTCACAAGCAGGGACTCACCTTTGGGATATGACAGTTTTCAACTCCAGCCAGGACCGTAGGAGCTCTGCTATCACAAGTCACTGAGATAATACGCTAAATTAGCTCATCTCCTGGGAGACTCACTCCCACCTGTTCAACAGCTCCAGGCCAAGCTCCTTTCAGCCCACTGTTGAATCTCGGTACCGCAGAGGTATGTCACGGTGCTCTTCAATCCCTCTGCGTGGATTTTACGCCACTGGGGTGCTGCAGTGGGGAGTCTGACTGTGCCAGCTAATGGCACCATAAATCAGGGCTTTCTTGTAACACACTCACAGCTCAGGCTGCTTCCGAACATAAAGTTACAGTGTCTAATCTTGAACCTTGCTAAGAAAACAGAGAGGATTCAGTAACGGCTCTTTGTGGCCTAGCATATACCGGGGATGGTACTGACAAATAAAAGGACAAAGTCCCTTTCCTATTTTGACAGGTAAAATTCACAACTTATAATATGTGCCTCAACCTGCTGTACACTACAGCCTGTTTACAATGTGATGGGATCTCGCGCTCTTTGGAGCCACTTTGTATTGCTCGTGTGATGTAAGGAGGCTTTAGTGTCCTGACAGAGAATCAGGATTGTTGCAGTCTTTCAGGTAAAGCATGTTGAACTAACCAAGAGATTTGGCACCCAGGGGTGATGATTTTCTGGACAGCACTCAGGTGAGCAGAGCAGATCTGGAATGATTTTAAGTCACACCAGGCAGGGGAAAAAAAAGAAACATTTAAGAATACCTTCAGATCACATGAAGTTACATTTATTTAACCACATCCCCCATCCCTACTAAAGACATGCGGGGTGCATCTAGTACTTTTGGTTTTGTTCAGTTCAGAACTGCACTACTGACACTCAGTTGTACCCATCTACCATGCTCTAACTCACATTTTTTAGCGGCCTCAGAGCACACAAACTGACTTCCTTTTGAATAAAGCTAAGTGAGAAGATGCTGTTCAACCACTAATGGACATTCACACCAGTCTGGAACTAGCTTGAAATAACCCCCTGTCCAAAATGGGTATTTGGGACCTCAACACCATCTCTCTCACCCTCATGGGGTGGGTCCACACTACTTCCCAGTATAAGCACACCCATCTTTTTTTAGTTTAATCTACTCTGGGAGTGAAGTAACAGCATAGGACTCAACTCGCATCAGCTGAGGATATTTATGACCTTGAAGGAAGACAGCAGGGCACGCAGGCTTTGATACCCCTTGCTACAGGCATCCCAGAATTACCTGAATTATAACTATGTAGGGGAAAAGCCTGCGTAATGCACCTGAAGTGCACCCTTTTTTTCTTATTTGGGTAAATCTACTCAAATAGAGGCACATTTCAGCATGGTATATGAGATACTCCAACTGTACTCACTCTTCAAGATACTACATGCTATTTCTGTGAAGTACAGAGTGGCAGGGGAATATTAGGAGCATGAAATATTAATCTTTCCATCATTTTAGTCCTGAGTCTGGCCTAGGTTTTCCAAGTTAAATGTGTTCTCTCTCCACTTGAAGACACCTATTATTTGGAATTCCATCTGTTCTGTAAAATTCAAAATTGATTACCTTAATGACAGCTAATAAGCAGAACTGTTCTATTGATCTGACTCCACTCCTCCACAGAGCCCATTTCAATAAAAGGCAACCCTCAAGCTATTTTGCCTCCTTACTTAATTTTTGGTCTTTTACATGGAGCTGCATGCAAACAATCATTAACAACCTTGTCTAGGACAAGTGCACATTTCAGAGCAGGATCTCACTGCCTGTAAGTCAATGACAGTTCTTCTCTATACAGCAAAAGAAATGGGAACAATAATTTATTGTGAGTGTTCAAGTATCTAGTTAACCAATCAACCCTATAAATGTTTTATAAAAGGTGTTCTTTAAGAATCTGCAATCCTGTTATCCTTGATATGCTGACTAATTTTTTAAAATACTTAAAAGTGTCATTTTAGCATTATGCGTATTACGACATTTTCATAAAAACCCAGCCTCTTTATTTTTATGTATGACTGTAGAGCTATTTGCATCCCCAAAGGCCATTAAAAGTAATAAGAATTGGGCTAAACTAAGAAAACAAATTTACAGGCGTATGTTAAAACACAAAGATCTTCAGCCAGTGTAAATTACTAAAGCACACTGACCCAGTACTTGATCTGCTGTTGCTATTTTCTTCTCCTTTTTTAACGGAAAAGTGGTTTTAATGGTATATTCACACATCCAGCTAACAATCCCCAGGACAGGGAACGAGATTCACTAGTCCTCTTGAGCCAGATTCCAAGTCTATTAGTGTCTGTAGGCTTTTCTACGGACTTCTGAGCATTGGGTCTAGCAGAAAGCCAGCTGTAATCATTGTACGCTGCACGGTATCCAACTCCAACCATTCGAACGAGAAACCATAGCTGTGTCAAAAGCACCTAAGCGTACAGAGGCAACCACATTCAACTTACATCTTGATCAAGCAATCACAACTTGACCATAAGAGACGGTATTACATATCACTTACACAATGTTTTCTATACATGATGACCAAACGACTTAAAGTTCAGATTCATGCAACAGATAAGCAAGGAGATAAATGATTAAAATTCTGAATAATTTAACTGGCATGAAGGTGAGCAACACTGCTTATCAGAAAGAAACTGTACAGAAACAGTTTTAATTAACAAAGGGAAGAAAGGGATGCTTATTGCCTGGCTTCAGGTAGGTAAGGCAGCGCATTGCTTATCTCCACATCCCAATCATTTTCTAATTATTATAATTTTTGTAAATCTCAAGACAGAACATGCCTTCATTTGCATATAGACACACAGGTCTAAATTAGATTTTTAAATTTATGCCCACAAAGCTTCTGTAGATGTTTTCAAACTTTCTTCACCCTCTTCCTGCAGTGTCTTTTCATGCCCAGCTTCTCTTTGCGTTAGCGTGGCAGGACACAGCATAGACTTAAGCCAACTGTGTCATTTGCCTGCCTCTGGATGCAGGGAACGTCACAGCAAGGAATATGGAAAAAGGACAGACACAATCTCTTACGACAGCAGCAGCTGCTTCTGAAAAAGACTCAGTCCTCTACAGGCAGACTAGCACTTTGCCTTCAGTTTTCTCCCAGCTACAATTTTCAGTTTCTTGATCAGTTTTAAGCAAGGAAAAAAATCTCAGCAATTCTTGATATGCACAAGCCTGGAAATAGAATTTCATCTGGAAATAGAATTTGGATAGAGCCTTTTATCAGTTATGAACTGTTTTGAATAAAATAAAGGTTTAGATCTGCTTTTGGTGATGGAAGATAAAAGTGCACTCAAATCAATGGACACAGATTGGATTTGATCCCCCACTGTCAAGCCATTTTACTAATAATGTACTGTGAAAACAAACAAAAAAAATTATGGGAGTGAGCAAAGTTGCTTACAGACTCAAACATTAATATTCATCTATATCATTGATATTTATATATGCTTGATATTTCTATTTCATGCTCACACTAGGGCAGAGCTGAGACTCTGAAAGCATGTACTTTCAGAATATTTAAGCGTACCATATGGGTATAATTGCAACTCAATCAGTTATAGAATATATTCTATCAAGGCTCTGCATAGTACTGAAGACCTCTTCTGGGCATTTTATACTTCATATGGGAAGAGCCAAGTAGCAAAGACATGGCATGCCAGTAGCAAAACGGCATTAGGCAGGTAATACTACTTGAAACAAAACCACTGCTCCTTTATAAAAGGCAACCGACTTACACTTCTTGACTTACAAAACGCGACACTTTTGCACAGCTTTAAGGAGGAGGGGACAGCCCCACAGCTCTCTTTGTTCAGAAAATGCACTCACACTCCCCTGCCTCCCAGAAACAGAGAGAGACTAATTTTAGTCTGCAGCAAACAGTGACAAAAATACATATTCCAAAAGCAATGGGCAGAGAAGCCCGACAGATGTGAGGTTAGATGAAGGCACAGTTTCTTTACCCTCAGTATCAAAGTTGTTTTCTTCTTGTTTTCACTGAACCACTGAGCCTGCTTTGGCCATTAGTAAAATGTCACCCTGAAAATGCAGATTATATGATGCTACTTGTGGTGCTTAGTGGCTTCCCATGCTTTTCTCTTCCCCAATTCCCTAAAATAAAGCACAAAGCAAAAAAAAGAAAAACAACGTGCGAGGCGCTCAGCCTACCAAGTCAGGAAGAACTATTTTAAGAATTAATTTGTGCCCTGAGAGATCTGTTTAAATTATCCTCCCGTGCCGTCCTAACCAAAGATTAAAGCGGTGAACTTCCACTGTCTTAAGGAGACGATGAAAATTGAAGAACTGGAGCGTACGGGCTCCTCCGCGGTCCCCCCGGGCACGGGGCCGAGCACGGGGAGGGGAAGCTGGTGCCGAGGAGGATGGAGCCGCCGCTCTGCCGGTGCGCCAGGAGCCCACGAACCTTTGCCATCCTCAGCTGGAGCTCCGAGATCGCAACCAGACTTGCCCTTATGCCACCGCTTTTTAACTGTGCCTATCCTTTATGGCTGAGGATATGTCCCCTTTTTCTGCCACCCACTGCTTTTTTGACAGGGAAAGTTTTGACTTCATTCTGTCCTGGTAAGTGCAGTCAGATAGGAATACCCTCTAAAAACCAGGCATGACAGAGAAAATTAAGTCTTTAACTTTCTACCTCTACAGAAACACATAAAGCACCAACCAAGAGAAGTAAATGAATCCAGTTCACATATGCTGTGAGCACTGCAATTTTCCCCAAAGTCAGTGGGAGTTATACCTACTTACAGCTGCTTTTTGCCCCCCCCGCCCCCCATCACTGCTTGCACAAGCACAGCCTGAGCACACGCTGTACTCCGAAGCGTCCCTCCAAGAAAATGTCGGACAAAAAAAAAAAAAAATCCCTGAAAGTACATGACAAAGTAAGAACCTGAAACCCACTTTTGCAATTTCATATCCGCCTGCAGAGGGGTTGTTAAAAAGCCTTACCCCCTTCCTCCAGCGAGAAGGGGCCTCCGTCCGAACATCCTGCCCCCCCACACACACATGAAAGAAACAAGTTACAGAGCAAACCTCTACAGCCTTCAGCAAGAGGTACAGGCTGTTAAAAATAGCACAATTTCAGCTTCCCCCCCACCCCAGCCTCTACACGCACCGAGAAAGCAGACCTTGAACCCAGCTAGACAGTACTTTCCTCCTGCCACTGACTGGGGACTCTGTTGACAATTTTAGGAATGCACACCAAGAAGATAAAAAAAAAAAAATAATAATCGTACAAGAAACACAGAGCTATACAATGCAAATCTGTATTTGTTTGAAATTGAGGAAAATAAGCATTACCTGTTCTTGTTGTTGGGCTTGTTTCCCTGATGCATTTTGCTCCTTGGCTGTAGTCATGCTCACCTATTTGTGCCCACTGCAGTGGCAAACAGGATTTTACAATGTGTGTGTGTGTGTAAGCTCGTCTGCGTGTGTTCAGACATACACGCGCGCGCACACGCACACACACATACAAAGACTAAAGGGATAAGGATGAGTAACTAGTCCATCACTTAATCACCAGCTGAGAAATTTCCCACCCCCACAAAAAGAAAGAAAAACGCAACGTAAAAAAAAAAAAAAAAAAAAGCACTAGTCTAGCTGCCTTCCCCCTTGAGCCTCTAAAATAAAAGCAGAAGCAGGAGCGGAGAGAAAGGATGCTGTGGGGGCTTCTTCAATTAGCAACAGCCTCTGCAATCGTCACAGAAACAATGATAACTGCTTGGCAACCAGCAACTGGCGGCTCGGAGCCGGGAGGCAGCGATGTGGTCCTCGCTCCCCACCTCCACGGCGGCGGCTGCGCATGCACCGTCCGCCTGGTCGCACAATGTGCTGCTCGCTGGCGATGTGCAGAGCCCCAGCTCGGGAATCATCTCCCCTCCCGCAGCCGAAGGGAAAAGGGGCACTCGGGGAATTCAATCCCGCGTTCCTCGCCACGCCGGCGACGGGGGGAGTCCCGCGGATGCGGGAGTTGCTGGCGGATGCGCTCTTGGCTTCTCCCAACTTGCGGAGGTTTCGGTGCTTCGGCGGTCCCCGGCTGTGAAGGAGAGCTGTGCCGAGGGCAGCCTCTGCCCCGCTGCCGGGGCAAATTTGGAGGACGCCGTTTGCGCTCCCAGGGAAGCAGGTTCCCACCGATGGGACGCAGAGAGCACCGACGCTCCCCGGGGAGCTGCTCGCCTCGCTGCCAAAGGGTGGCACGTTCACCGGGGTAAAACACGTCCCCAGCCTTCCCCCGGCCCTCTCCACGTCCCCGACGCGACAGGGGCCGCTTTGCATTTCTCACACCGTGGCTGCCCTCCTGCGCGCTTGCAGCTGCCATGTAGGTCACGTTGCAGGGCGCGCTGCCTGCTCCGCTCCACGCTGCCGCCGCTCGCTCCCTGCAGCCTCCCTGCCATAACGGAGACGTCTCCAACACGGCGGAGCTGTCGAACGAGCCTTCCCAGCCCGCTCGCCCACCTCGCTGCCGGCACGGGGTGACGCGGGGTGTGCCTGAGCATGAGGCGTAAAGCAAGTACCGCTCTCCGGTAACCCTCAGGGGACCTTACAGAGTTGGGCAAAACTTAGAGCAGCAGGAAGGTTGTTCAATATTTGCTCGGGACCGATGCGAGCCCTAGCTCACCTCAACATCAGGTGACGTGAAACTGCCACGTTGCTGCTTTTCCTCTCCTCACCTCCTTCCCAGCGCGCCCAACGTACCGGGCTGGATGGAGCTCAGAGCTCGCCTCTGTATAAAGTTAAATGTTTCCTTACCCACGTGATACTGCTGAGTCTGCAGATAACCAGCTAAGGAAAGGGAACGTCAAAGTATTTATCTGACAAGGAAGCGATTATGCCCCATTTGATCCTCAATTTTACAGCACAGGGTTTTTTATACAAGGTCACATCCAGCCAGAACACAACTCCGCTAGGGGCAACGTCTCCTTACACCTGGGATAAATTTGATCCTTGGTTCAGGGACAGATCAACAGCAGGCCAAGATTTCCTAGAGATTATCTACTAGCCACCACTCAGACTGCCTAAGCATTTCTGCATTTTCAGTATTATATATCACATCAGTTCATAGAAACTATGACACAAAATATCTGCAACATGGAATCGTGCTGGTAGGAAACTGGACAACCCTGCCTGGTCCCAGGTACCAGAATCCAGGCAACAGCTCAGTAAAAAAAAAAAAAAAAGGCAATAGCACCTCTCTAATAAGAAGCAATAATTTACATTTAAATCTAACAGCCTGTGTCAACCTCTTACTGGGTTATATTATGACACAGTCCCAGCTTACTTTGCAATTTCATCTTTTTAGTCCCAATAGTTTTGTCACAATATTTTGTATATATTTATAGTGAGGTTATTCTTGCTTATACTTTTTTTCCCAGCTGTCATAATAGAATTGCTTTCAAGGTCTTATATAAGTGGATCAGTCTGAATTTTCCAGCGGGCTTGGTCTATATTTCTACCTGTTGTGGGTAGTAATGAAGGCTTGCTTTACTCCACAGTTTTGCTACTTTTCTTTCCAAGAGGAATTCAAACAAAGCAAAACTCTATTTGGGGGTTTCTTACTTCCTTACAGTACCTCCTGGAAATTTCTGCAAAACAGATCCCTTTAAAAACGTAGACCATTTGCTGCATCCCTGACCCCTCTGTACTTATTCTGGCAATCACTGAACTTAACTGCACTGTTACTGAAAATAAATATATTTGTACATGTCTATTTACCCCTGCATGCCCTCTCCATGCGTATTCAATTCTTTCACAGCTAACAATTTAAGACACAGTTTTCACTAGTTTTCTGGAAATGGCCACTCTTCCTTACAATGTAGATTTTCTCCACTAAGCTTGTTGTTGGACTCCTAAGAAGTAAATTGTGCTAATTTGTCCAGCAGTTAGCTATGCAAATGCATATGGCTTAGCCTCATTACATAGGTGCATTACGATGCTGACTGTTCTCGCTGCACCTCCCAATGTTTTGGCACAGCGACCCTGGTGTTATTGAAATGCCTTGATCTCTCTGCCTGGGGGTCAACCCTGACCTGTGCAGGGGGTTTCATCCCTTTGCATGGCCACAAGCTGCTGCTCACTGCAAGGAGGACATGGAAGCAAGGGACAGTCATGTCCTCCAGCTCTCTGTCACCCTCCTTCTTTGATCGAAGGGGTTCAGAGGTTGCCAGACACCTCCTGGGGAGATGCTAGAGGAGGAAGCAGTGGCCGTTGCCATTCAGAAATACTCGTTACTAACATGCATAGAGTAAACTGCCATCCATCCTAACCTCTGTGCTATGTTAGGGTACCAACTTTATTGCTTGGCTGAGTCATCACTTACGACAGATTAATACATCCCTATCACAGGACAAGAATCAGTATCTGCCAATCTCAGCAGCTGCTCAGGCAGAAGGATTTATACAGACAGCCCCATTTAGGGCGTTGCAGGAGGCACTGGCAGATAAGGACCCTGGGAATATGACCTTCCCATCCATCCCACCCCAGAGCATCCCAGCTGATCACAGGAATACAGGCAGCACACTTTTCCTCCCCACCAGGTTTGAAGACGCATCAGGCTGTTCATCCCCTACCACACATCATTTGCAACAGGTCTGTCTCCACTGGCTGCCTGGGCTATGTGCAGGGTCTATCTCCAGGCTCATTCCCTGCCACACAGGCTGCGCTCCCATCATGAGCATCCTCCATTAATCCATGTAGTCCACACCGTGCCACCACTGGGACAGCTCAGGAGCACCACTATGAGCACAGACAGCTCTCCCTGCCAACCAAGATGCACGTTCAAAAAGCCAACTATGACCACGTGAATGGCAATCCCACTCTTGACATCAATTAGCTCCTCCAGCACCATGGCAGGGCAGACAGCCATTTCCCTCCCATCAGGAGAGGAACCAGTGACAGGTGAAAGGAACCGTTCCCAGCTTCTCAACTCATCTTCACCCAGAGTGCTTATTTCAACAAGATCACGCAGCGCTGCAGTAAGACAGACAATTTTTAATTACCTTGTAACAAATTAGTCACACATGTCCTAGAGCCTTTCCTGTTAGAAGGGAAGTGCTTCGTTCTCCGGAGACTGGCAGGAACAGGATTGTGCCCTGGGTTCATTCTCAAAACGCTCCTTGGGGTTCTTGGAAAGCACATCTTCCACCACCACAAAGCTCCCTCATGCTCAAAAGATTGTTGCAAGCCTTGCACATTGCAAATGCAAAATAATGCTGCAATGGCTCTGAAAGACAAGGTGGACTAAAACCTTAAAAAGTCATAGCCATGAAGACCTATGAACTCGTAGGACCTAAACCACAATAACCACTGTTTATCACCACGCATTACAGCAATGCGTGCTAGGGAAAGAAACAGTTTGTTATTGCTCCCAAACATTTTTAAGCAGATCAGTTTACTAAGACCATCCCTAATCCTGCCCCTCCACGTAGGTAGAGGTCTCTGCTGTCCATGCATGCAGAGCAGCCCCTGCACGGGAAGCAGCAATGGGTTCTCAGGAGTTAGTGCAGAACATTCCCATCCCCTGCATGTTACAGAGAGGCCAGATCCAACAGCAGCCTGTGCTTGCAGGGAGCCCTCCAGCTGCACGCATCTGTTCAAGGGAGTATAGACTGAGCAAGGGCAGTAATAAGCCTGCAGCAGCAGCAGGTATAGTTATTGGATGCAGAACCCTTCTGCTGCTTTGAAACCTGGGGTTCTGGCTGTACCACACTGGGCTATTTATTCCCCCTTCGTTACCACATCAAGGAAGATGAAGCCAGTGGGCAGAGTTGGTAGAAATGAATTCTACTTCATTAGCTTTGCACAGTCTGCTCATATTCTCCCCTCTCCAGATAAAGACCAGATCCCATGGAGAGCTACGTATCTGAAATTTTTTGTGGGTCCAAACCTTTAGTACCTGGGGTGCGGTAGTGTGCTACCTCCAGCAGAACACACCACACAATCTGCTTTTGTACAGCCAGTCCCTCTGAGCTCCACACTCGCTACCAGTTCCCGTTGGTTTGGCTGGTTTGCTGTCAGTTCAGGGAGGACACACGGCCCAGGAAACCACATACTCAGGCAAGCTGTGACAACGGAAAAACCTACTCACAGGTAGGTTACAAAAGAAAAGTCCTAAGGTCTACAGTTTTTTAGGATACAGTGTTATGGAGGTAGTAGATGGTAGTGAGATAACTCAGGAAGAGAGACAGAGTCTGCCAGCACAGACATCCACTATAGGAAAGGTGAGATGAGCCTGAAAAATGCTGTAGCCATGAATTTTAGCATTCAGTCATTTGAAAGGTTACTGCTGTAGCTTGGATCAAAACAGGCCCGCAGGATGCAAGGGGAACAGTGCTCAGCAGGAGTCGGTGCTGCTTTCCAGGGGGGAGGCAGCAGGCTGGGGACACAAGGCTGACAGCTCCTGGCAGCTCCTGCAGCCACTATCTGAGAAGAGACCCATGCTCTTCTAAGACCAGGGGCATACTTCCCAAAAGGTAAATCCATTTAATCTCCAAGTCTGATTTAATACATTTGCAGCTGCCTTATTGCCCCACCATTCCAGCTTTCCCAGAGAATTTCAGAGAGGAACAATAGGGAAGGGTCTGTACAAAGCAGGCTGTCCATGGCACCACCATGGTCCTGCAGATGTGTCAAGGCATGCTGGTGACCGATTCACTCTCCTCAGTCCCACTGGCAACATCTCATCCACACAAAAAACAATGGCACAGCCCCTCTCCATTCTGGACCTCTATGGCCCAGCTGCAGTGAGTCAGAGGGATCTGTGCTCCTCCACTGCAGATCCTTCTGGAGGTCAAGTGCTCCTCATATAGGGGATGCCAGAGCAGAACAGAGAGCTGTAAACCCATGAAGGCTGCATGGTTGAAAACTCTCTTTACAGGAGTTTATGCTTTTAGATGCTGCAAAAGCAGCCAGAGATCCTGGCTGTTCATTCTGGAGATCTCTGTTCTGTGCTCATCTGAATAAACTTTAGAGAGGGGGACTTTAATTTTGTTTTGTTCTGAAAGCACAGTTTCTGCCCTGCCCCTCTCCAAGAACGTGACAACAGTAATACCACATTAGTGCACAGCAGTGTCCCCAGTCGGAATTGGGAATTGGAAACACTTAGGTGGTAGGTCAGCTGACATCAGCCCTACTCCTACAAAGGCTGCAGAGCATCTCTTGCTTACACACCATCCCCAGCACTGCTTCTCAAACTTCTTCCTATTAGAAGACCGCAAAAACACTTAAACTTGTTCCAAATTAATCCCTATCTTTGGCAAGACTTCTCAGCTTGTCAAAGGGCATCCCAAAAATAATTTTATTGTAAAGGGGTAAAAAGCTTTGGCCTTTAAGGATATGTATTAATAAGCTTTATCTTGCACCAGCCCTGCTACTGTCACCCCTCTCCAGTTGTCTCCACCATCTTGGTTCTGCCAAGGGTGAGTCATGGGAGAGTCTCTATGTCCAGATGAATTTTCAAAGGTTCCACTATTTGTCTTGGGGATCCACTCAGATGGATGATTTTCCAGATTTCAAAGGTTCTGTGAACATGCTAGAGGCAATAATAGATTATGCATAGAGTTACAGATAAAAATATGTCACATTTCCATTGCCCATGACCAAGATCATTAAGAAAGTAATTTGGTGTAGTATTTTCATTTAACAGATCAAATCCAGTTTATTTAGTCAATGCCATTAATTAGTTATTTGCATGAACATTTGTTCCTACAGGGGATATGCTTCAAAATGTTCCTACAAACTTGAAAACTTCTGCTATCTGAGCCAGCAGGTACGTGCAGCGGAGGACACAGAGACAATGGGCATTGCAAGAATGATTTGTGGCTCTGTATAACAGTCCCACAGTGTTGCTACTGTTTGTGCATTACTGAAGCCTCGCTATGTTGCCTTTTTTTTTTTTTAACTTGAACATGAGAAGGTGGTTTAAGATGATTATAATAGGTTTTTTTTGAAGCACTATATTCTGCAGCTTCCTGTTTCTCACTGCTGCTCCAAGTTTCAGGACCCCACAGTTCATGGTAAACAAATAAGACAACGCTGGGATGCAAGCTGTAAAGAAGTCTGCTTGCTCATGCGCTGCTGGAGCTAGTTTGCATAGCACTTTCCTGCCTAAATTGGAGGGTGGCTCTGGGGAACCCAGCAGGTACTTGTACTCTTCTCACTTCTGGATTATGTAGCCACTTTGGTTTGCTCACCCTAAAGATCAAGTATGTGTACTGATAGTCAGATTTTCCTGTTTAAGTGGAATATATTTTTCAATAACATTACTTTTGATCCACTGTGGGGTTATTTTTTGAGTCAGCATATATATTTTAATACATCATTCCAGCCTCAAAGGCACACAATTAGCAGTGCCATAGTTGTTTGGCACTGTGTTATCCATGCAAGGAATACGGATCGTACCGCTGGCTTTTTTCTTCCCCTCTGCCTGTTCCTGCTGGTGTGACCTTGGCAGCTGTAATGCAACAGATGCCTCTTTCTCACTTGTTTATCTGCGCGAGAGAGAATTCCGAGGCCCCAACTTCAGTGCCAGCTGTGAATCGTCTCCAAATTGGTTTTTCAAAGTTTGCCTCCTCACAGTCTGGCTTAGTATTTCTGCTCCCCGTGATCTTAGGGATCAATCTTCACTGATATAGTTCCCCTCCCGCTCTGGTTATTTCTGGGTAGCAGCTGAATCCCTTCCTCATTGATTCAGTATGGGCTCTTTTTGACTATTGTTTTAGGAGTGGAAGGATTTATTTCATTGCTCCCTACTTCTTTTTTCTCTATTTACACATAAGTTTTACAAAATAGCCAACATACAATATGTATTTCATAGCTCAAATATCCAGGGCAGAAAATGTAAAAGTGACCACCAGTGATGAGAAAACACAGATAACAAAATACCCCTCCCCCCAAATTACTGTTAAACAGAGAATCCTCATCTTCAAAACAGCTGCAAACATATTAGGATATTTAGCAGCCTACTGCTTGGAAAAGGGAGAGCCTTATCTTCATTTTTAGCTGTAACAGTGATTTATAGGATGAATAAATGATCTGCATATAAGATGATGACTGGTTTAAATGTAAATGTTGTGAAAGACTTCTTATGTAAGCACATACAATGGCCTGAGAGATCCTTGTACATAAAAGCCACAGCTGGAGCAAGTGGCTTTTTAAGCATTTGTTTTATGAAGTACACTTTTCATTGCAATGGTTGTTATTTTTCATTTACTTTTATATCGGCTTTAACCAAAAAGAAAAAAAATACTTGAACTTACCACAGGATCTGTACACTTTCAATAGTGATGTTATGCAAAATACACTGTTAAAGCAGATAGATTCACATAACATACATTCATCTTAAAGATGTCATATTTAGTTGGAAACAAAACTAACAGACAACTAAAGTAACAACTAACAAGGTCTCACAAGTGATGCAGGCATAAGGACCAAATGTCCTCAGTTTCTGAACGTAAAACCGGACAGGTGACTGCATCAGATCCTGTAGGCTGGGCAGGGCTGAGCTCAGCTTTACGCAGCAGAGAGGATCTCCTTGGGACTTCTACCACCTCTAGCAAAGGGTGCGACCATTGCACCCTGATGAGTGGTGACCCGTCGACCACCATGGTAGCCTCATGATAAATTCTCACAAGTGTTCCCAAACAACACCAAGAGGGGCAAAGGTGTCAGCTCTGGCACCTGCACTAGTGTTTTCACTGGAGCTTACTGCCTTCCCAAAATGCTCACTGGAGCTGGATGGCTTGTGGTGGTCACTGCCCTCAACTACTGGTGGGGGCCGCGATGGCTGCGAGTGTTTGTATACTAGTGGGTTTTTTCTCAAGTGTTTCTAGATCTCTTGAGATGACATCTGTTATGGTAAACTTATGTTGCTGCATTCCTACTAGCTTTATGGTAGATAAGCTTTTCCACCAGCCCAAAATAGCCTTTCTGAAAGTCTGAACAATGAAAATACTGCAGACACTTGTGTTCTCTAAGAGAGGCACAAAGGGATCCAAGGCCCTTCCTGTCTGCTTCACGTCTTTATTTATGGAGAAGGCAAAACCAAAATATCTTCAGATTCCTGTACTCAAGTCTCTGAAGGCATAAGGAAGAGGCAGAAAACAACACTTGGGCATAACTCTACTTCCTTAGTTGGATGAAACAAATGGTGCGCAGGTACACGTCACTGCACTCACCTTCCCCCTCTGTGCCTCAGTACCCACCTCGGCACTCACCTTTCTGGATTGCAAGTCTTCTACACTACATGTACTAAATCAGAGGATGGTTAAAACCTGTTGCCAGTATTTCGAATGCCCTCTAGTAGAAATGCCATTTATGGAAAATGGGCCAACTGGAAAAGCCTACCCAGAATCCCTAACACAGAGGTAAGGTATGTCTTTTTTAACAAAGAGCAAGAAGGGGATGAATGGAATTCACTTAGTACTAGTACAACCTCAATAGTCCGCTTTCCTCGTGATGAAGCAAACAGAAACCAGAACAATGCCTTGCTCTAATTTTTAAAAATTGACCAGCAGTTTTGATATGCAACTTGGAGCACCTCTGAGAGGTTTCACTTTCAGCGGATGAGAGGTGCTTTTGGGAAGCATGCTAGCACTATGTCTTTGTTTTAACTGCCTCAGTGGGGTACTCTTCAATTCTGAGAATACAGCACCAAACCAGAGTCCCAACTCACCTGAAGCAAGACAACATGGTGAAGAAAGTGGAAATCTTACTGCATGATGTGCAAACACTTAAAACACATAACTGCCTGAACACAAACTTAAATAGCATAAGTAATTCAAGTAATGTAGTGGCAAAGTCCTGTTCCCATCCATTTATTTGATCTGCTTGTAACACAATAGAATTGATGCAGAAGAGGTGCATAAGATCTCTATATCCTATACATCTTTCTGAAAGCTTCTGCAGAACAGTAGGGCCCTGAGCACAGCATAAGACCTCTAAAAGTGGGTAAGACATCCTTTACTTAGCATTGATAATGTTCATTAATTACAAAGACATAGCAGGTATTCAGCAATGCCACCTTGGGCACTCAGGCAGAGCTGGAGCAAGGGCGGCTTGCACAGCGCCTGATGTGCCACAAGCAGAGAAGCTATGAAAACCCTCACCTCCCTACTTGAAATGACAAAGAGTGCCTCAACTTTGCCCCCACCTGTCCCTACTGGAAGCAAGAACAAGGCTTTAAAAGGCTGCAACTGTCAGCAGCACAAGAGCAGCAGCAGCGGCGGGATGTCCAAGATGTACAGCAAGCACAAACCCCTCTTGCCAGGGTCCAAGACTACTCCCTGTGTCTTCCCATCTGAAATGTTTGTTCCTTTGTGGTCTAACAGCCAGGGAGAGAAAGGGTGAAGCAGTAAGAGTAAGTGGCAGTGATTTGGGTATACGTAATTGCTCTGGATGGCTAAGCATTGCCATAGGGTCCCAGGATTGGTGAGCAGCCTTCATAAAGGGACCGAAGACCTCTGCTTAACACACAGTGACTCAATATGACTTTGAGATTGTCCCACTATGGTTTGCAGGGATATACTATTTTCTGTGAATATGAATAAAATACATTACAGCCTCCCCAAAACATTACATGGATATGCTACTATGATGTAATCATGCCTTCCCCCTCACAACCCAAATCAACAAATGCATTCTTTCTATAGCACTCACAAGTGAGTTTGTCTCCAGTAACATGCTTTTCACCATATTATTGCTTGATATGGTATCTGTGACCTTTCCATTTTACCATACTCTGAAGACAGCAAAGAAGAAATAATGACACAAGCATTTCAAAGTAGCCTACAGCTGAATAAATGAGCACATCTCTGAATTATTCCACAGGGGAAAAAAAAAAAAAATCTGTGATTTCCTTTAGTTTAGAGAATAGCACAAGGATGGGAATTTGAGATATCTGGAGACTAATAGAAAGTTCCATAACATTTCTATGCAACTCCTACAAATCCTAGGAGCTAAAAAAAAAAAAACTATGCAAGAATGTGTACTTTTCCCCCAAAACATATATCCCTTAGGAAACCATGCAAGTATGAAACTTTAGCTCTAGTGTGATCAAGTGTACCAGACAGAACCATATGCTTATCACAAATAAGTAAGGCATGTCTCATTCACATACCTCTCAAATTGCATGTAATAACACATATGTAATATGCCCATCATAGATATACATATAAAAAAGTCAGATCACTTGTACATCACAGTTACAAGTGGCACATGTGATTTGACTTCATCTGCTGTAGTACAACAATGTCCACAAAGAGACAAAAGCTGAGCCCACTCCTGCTTCCAGCTGTCAGCCAAGCCTTCTGTTATCCCAATGTATGGCCTAGTGACAAGAAGAGATGCAGAAGAACTTAAAACCCATCAGCTAAATGTCAGCAGTAGGAGGCAATAGCAGATCAATACCATGTGCTCAGACCAGGCTTTGCTGTAAACAATGTGTTCTGAAAAGCCCTGGGCTGTTGCCCAGCTTTACATGTGAAATATCTGCAACTGCCATGTGTTGCGTTTGGAAAGCTCTCAAAGTCTTACTTTCATACACAAACTCACACTGGAAAAAAGTCGCAACACCCATCACTGCATGCTCTGTTGAGCAAATCAGACCTTTTAAAACAAGAAGGGGCAGATTTCATCACACCTGAACACTACCAGCCTTTTATTGCAAATATTACCCAAAGACAGTCTTTTGGACATATTTTCCAGGGATGATAAGGCAGCTTAGGGCTTATATTTATTCATGGAATCAGCAGTCTTTTCATTTCTATTGTTCTCCTCTATAGATCAAGACTTTTGCTGGTGTGGGAAGTGGCTGCAGAATGGGACATTTAGAGGCTTAAGCTGCAAGAGCCTGGAATAGTGAAAACAGAAGTTGGCCAGTGGAAAGAAAAAAAAACCAAAACAATTCCATCTGCCTTATAAAGCAATCCAGAGCACTGAATAGTTGGTTAACTACTTTTCACCTCATGTAGTAGTTTAGGTATATCAGAACAAGTAACAGCTACTCTGAAAGGATTAATATGGGGAGAAAGCATACTAGATTGATGGGAAAAGTATACACATTCATGCTTGCCAATAAATCTGAGCTCAGCATGAAAGGGAAACTATTGTACAAAGCTTTAACGGACAGGATTCTTCAGCAGTACTTCGCCTGATTGCTTTGCCCCTTCTAGTAGTCAAAGAAAAGTCAAAGTAAATGGGAAAATTCTAACTAACAGATCAGGCTTTTAATTATGTCCAGAAATGAAGTCAAGAGACAAGCTTTCCAAAACAGATTAATCTATTTTCAGCAGTTTTTTCCCCTTCATAGATGCCAGAGACATGCTGCATGTGATTAAAAGTTCCAAAAATAGCTGCATAATCAGTTATAGTCTTGAAAGGATGCTTTCGTTCGGTATTTTATTCAAACCGATTTCACTTCAGAGAGTATTGGCAGCAGAATGACATACACTTGATTCAATAGTTCATCTTATTAGTTAGGTACCAGCCTGAAATTGTTGGTTTACCTATGTGTAGTTGTAGAAGGCAAATAAATATTCATCCAGAATTACATTTTAATGCTTTCTTATAAACTGGTCCATTAGAATGGCATGAACTGTAATAAAAATGAACTCTTTTGTATCTCATTGCTAAATAAACTCTGCAGTATCATTTTCTTTGGTACAGATATATTCCTTAGCAACACAATTAGAGGACTCAAGCAGTTCCCTTAGAGAAACCTTTTTTAAAGATTTAATTTTCTCCCCAGTAAGAGTATGGCACGTTAACAGAAGTTAACACAAACAAACAGAGGTGGTAGAATAAACCCTAGTGATACATGTAGACCTTTGCTGAAAGAGTAGAGCCCACGCTCTTGTGTGTGGAGCATGGTACCAGAATACCTCTTCACTTTGACTTTCCTTCCATGAGGAAAAAGGGGTAGTTAATTTACCTGGGATGAATCCTTTCCTGGGAGGCAGAAACAAGTATATTAATCAGATTTTGCACTGTAAATGAGGTTTAAATTTCTATAATCAAAGACACTTGATTGCTTTAAAAGGCTGATAGAGCTTCCATCCTGGCAAAATCCTATGCATCTTCTTCTCCCGGGCACTAAAGCTCCTTGACATTACTCTGGCTCTGTAAAGTGGCTATAAGTGGCTGTAAGTGCAGTGCACATCAATTTTAAAGCCTCCTTACACAGTCAGAGAAGTGCAATGCAGACACGGTCTAAATGAAAATACATTTTTGTGTGCTGACGTCAAAACCAAAAAGCATCTATTCATATAATAGTCCTGTAGTATAGTTGCATGCAATCAATATAGTCAACATATTAGGAATTCATTGTAATGAAACTAAATGAAAAATAAACTTTTTCTTTTTTAATTATTTGTATTACAGCAGCACCCAGGAGCTGAGCAGCCCAGGGTTCCCTGCGCTTTGGGTTAGAGATGTTTCCAACAGAACAAGAGACCCTGCTGAAAATAACTTACAGTCCCAAGAAGAATATTCTGCCTGCTATCTGCCCAGCACACTGCTGTCTATTCCTAAAGAGACCAGTTTTACCATTACTGAGTTTCTCCGTCCACATAGGACAGCCATTCCTTTTTCCAATATTCACTTCTGAGGCACTCTGTTAAAAGACTCTTTCTGTGTGTGCAGCGTTGCATCTCTCCCCATCCTTTCATAGACTGTTTCAAAGTACCCTTCCTAGATATAAAAAGCTTGAATGGTTCACATCATCATTCAATACCTTCCGTTGATGCTACATCTCCATTTGGGTTGAGCAAGGATTTAAAAGGTGCAGTTCCCTGCACAGGTTTCCAGCCTCTGGCAGTGTTCCACTGGAAGTTAAGGTTTGATGCACCCTCCACTGAACTCAATGCTCTTTCTACTTGCAGCGCTGGGCTTGGACGCTGAGACCACAGCCTTTCTGAGGCATGGGACCTGGGCTTCACCCTGCAGCTCAGCGTTACAGAAATGTACAGATTTGTGTCAAGAATCAGGAGGTAATTCAAAGTACAGGGCTTTTTTCCCTTTCGTACAATGCACATCTAAAGAGTCATTCATCAGTAAGACTCCTGATCCATACACAGTGGGACACAATGGTGTATTTACAGCCCAGAATCCATTACAGTTAATATTGCACTATTTATGCTCATCTGCCATAAATCTAATACTGCTGTTATGGCTATCCCGTTTAATGTACTCTAGGAATGCTCTTCAAGCTAGTATCAATTACATTTGCAAATAAACTAATGCTTTGGGTTAAACAAAGTGAAAACATTCTTCCTCTGACAAATTTAGTACTTCCTATCTGCATCTATTCCAAGTGAATCTTGTGTTTTATTCGATTAAGTACCACAGAAGATTACAATGATCCAGAAAACATTAAATGAAAACATTGATTCTACAATAATGTTGGATGAACCATGAACTGCTACCAATAACATAATCATGACACATCAAACTCCATTACAACTTGAAAATAGTCCTTTAATTTCACAGTAATTATTTAATGTTATTTTCAACTCGACTCTTTTGCCACTGACATTTGCACAAAGCTATCTCTAATTTAAAGGCTGATATTTTTTGACCTCAGTCTAGACACCTGGCACATAAACTACCAGGTATATGTGTTCTCATCCTCTTCGACATTATTGTTTGCAAGACTAGATCCTGCAGGCACGTCAAGCCAGATGCTTTGTACCAAACGCAGACATTCATATTTCTTTGTGTTTTGCAACCCTGCAGGTCCCTGATGATGGTCTGGGTTGGCCAGTCTAAGCCTTACTGAACTCAGGAAAGGTTTCAAAGGGAATGTCTTTGACACTTTTCCCTTCTGTATTAAAAACCCAACCAACCCAAAACCTAATGAAAACCCAAACCCAGAGCTGAAAATGAGACACAGGAAGAAAGACTTTCCAACCTAATCCATTGTGCCATCATGGATATTTGATATAACAAGAACTTTTTGCAACATAGTGTCACATAATGGGTGCGACTATCAGACGTATCATCCCAGCCTCAGTACGATGGTTTAAAAGACAATATAAATTCTCATTAGATCCACAGTGCAGCTCTTAAAATGTCACTTTTCCTTTACAGATCCGGAGTCTTTCCAGCAGCCTTCTTTATAATTATGTTTATTATCAGCATCAATTTCCATTTCACCATTCACCTCAGAGGAACAGCAGATGCCTTTCAACATTTACAAGGCAAACTGACAATAATTGCTTTACCCGCTACAGAAACACAGTCGGTGCTGGGGTGAAGTGAGGCAGCTCTTCCCAAATCACAGCAACCCCTAATAACACCAATTAAGTCAGCGACTAAGGAATAGCACTGGTCAGTTTTTTCTAGGATTTTCTTCAGCTATCAACCTTTTACTCAGGGCTAAAATACATTTGCAAAGAGGGGAAGTATTTATGCTAGAGAGTAGTGCGTACAGGCATGTTTGGAGAGGCTGCTAGAAGGTGCAACTAAATCTTCAGGAAAGAATGATGTACGGAGATTTCTTTAAACTCATCACACAGTGAGGCATGTGAGAAGCCCAAATTCCATTAAAAAGAAGAAAACAATCAATTTCTGGCCTTCCTGAAGAAAGGGAAAAGCTTGAGTTCATTAACACAAAAAGTGCAAAACCCAGAAGAGAGATAGAGAGGCCCAGAAATACATTCCTTTTTAAAATGCCAATACTCTTTTGTTATTTTAAATGCTGACACTCTTTTTCTTTTCTTTTTAGTACAGATTATTACTTCTTGAACATTCAGGTCTGACAGTACAGCAGCTTGTCCACCTAAACATTTAGCAAACTTGACAATACTTAGCTCTAATAACTTCAAAGCCTGAGAAAGCACAGGAACATCATCATTTCACGCATCAGATCTGTTTAAGAACAGATACAAAGCACTGCTCACAAGCCGTAACAGAAACAATATTGTCCCAGCAATAAAACCATGGAATGGAAAAATCACAGAAATATTACCCATTTTCAAGTCTCATGAAAAAAAACAATCAAAAGTGAACAAGATTTTGGTCATGCTGCTTTCACTGGAGAAACTCTAAAGGAAAAATAACAGTTTAACACAGGGTAATGAAATTATACATTTTCTCCTCAGCTTGAAGAAGGCCGCCTGGCCAAAAATGAATTTCAGCTAGTTTTCAATATGTAAAATTTAAAGGTTTTTTCTGGTTTTGTCATTAGGTTTTGCTACTGTTATCTGTGATACAGCAATACTAAATTGAATGACTGCATCAATCTGTCAAATATCGTAATAGAATTGGAGCCTGTAAGTACAAGCACCTTACAGGTAAGGCCATTTCTGAATGAAGGATATCTTTGCATCAGCAGGCAAGATAAAAAAAACAGAACACATTACATTGGATCAAACTGATGATCAGTTTAGCACAGCTCATAGTATGACAGCCAGAACCAGCCAGAGTAAAGTGCAAAAAGACTTTCATAAACCTGCCTAGAGGCACAAATTTTCTGTTAAGAGATATTAATATTCCTTCCAAAAGCTCTTTTTATACATTTCTAATCTTTATGCTTATAACTGTGAATGCTTTTTGTTCGTGTAAACACAGGAGCACAGAGAAGACCTGACCAGAAAGTACAAGTGGGTGAGTTAATTGTGTAGAAAGCATAATTAATTCCAGAAAGCGTAAAAACCAGGAAGGATGCTGTGCTTCCAGCTTAGCTCTTATCTTCATCCCTAATACTTAGAATTTGACTTAAGTCATGGAGTTTGACTATCCCTCCTAAAGTGTGCTACTGCTATTCAGAACAACAGCAGTATTCTTAGCTTTGATTCAAGTTTCTATATTCTTCCCAAACCTGGGAGAATTCTTTTCTCGGTACCTTCTCATGGCAACAAGCTCCATGTGTGAAAATAATGTCCCTGTATTTAATTTGAACTCAAACATTGGAAATGGCAGGCTTTCTACTTGTTCAGAAGCTTTTGGGTTCCCATCTCCGGATCATGCCTTGCAGCAGAACTTCAAGGGATACAGGAAAATATTTGGGGGAAGTGGGTAAGAAGGAAAACTACTTAACAGGACTCTGGGTGGGAAATCTCATTGCTCTGATTTTTGCTACCCTGGTTTCTTCCTTCCTGTACCTTCTTGTGTATCTGTCCAACAATGACCATGGCCATTTGTCTTTCTGCATGTGAAGATGGGGAAAAGATGTCCTGATAATCTGTTTAGTCCCATCCCCTTCCTTCATCCTCTTCCACCGTGAGACAAAAGGGCTGCAAACTTCCAGGTGCCTTGGCCCTACGTCCCACACACATCCTTTCCCTCTCCTACCCTAAGGTTATTTTGTATATGCTCAACCAGAAACACACCTCTTAGTGCCTGACTGCTGAATGACTGTTCAGTTTTATTTGTTGAATACCCTACTATCTCCTCCTACAGGACACCATTCATTTCTGCCCAACTCCTTCAGACCTCAGCACCTCTCAAACACTCACCCGAATCCCCCATCCCAGGACCTTCCCATCCCCCAGCCATCCAAAGGTCCATTTACTGCATCCCTCTTCTACAGCCACCCTCCGTGCCCCAGGCTTTCTCATCACCCCAGAGACAGGCAGCAGTACGACACATCTCCCCTCTCCGCCATGCCCCCAGCTCCTCATCCACCACTTTTCATTCTCCTCGTGCAGGGGGAAAAACTGGGGATGTGGATTCCTGGCAGGATACTTGCCTTTCATGGGCTAGATTTGGCCCACAGGGTGACACCTGAAGAGCCCTGTGTCACAGTTTGATGTCCTTTTTGTGGTCTCCTTTCCAAAACTAAATAACACCAATATTTAACAATTTCCCTATGTGTTAGATTTGGTCAAGCCTCAAAACATTCTCATCAGCCATCTCTGAGCCCAGCCCTGCATGCAGTGTTCCCAATGAAGCTACAGTGCTTACTTATATAATTATATTTATATAATTACATTATAATTACCCTCTGCATTATCCTTCATCCCATTTTTTATGCATTTTAACATCTTGTTTGCATTTTTTAAATTTTTTTTTCTGAATCCTGCTAAGCTCCTGGCCTCAGTGATGTATTGTGGTGATGCAGCTCCAGAGGTGCACTGTCATCCAAGCAATTAGCATTGTCCATTATCATCTAATTTCCATTGTCTATAGAAAAACTCAAGGTCACACTATTCCACTGCAGCTTTGGGCTGATCACCCAAAAGAATATGCCACTAATAATTACTATTTAAATGCTAGAAGAGATGAATAGCAAACACATTAACAGTGGTTCAGCTATGAAGATTATGCTAGAGGAGGAGATTACCACAATGCCAGATCCCTGAAGGTGCCGAGTACTTACAGTTCCTATTTGCATTCCTGCTGGATCAGTGCAAGAGGGCTGTTCTGGCATGACAGAGTGCAACACAGAAAACGGCAGCAAAGGCATGCATGAAAACCGTGCTGCCTTTACACCGTGGGACGGATCCTGCAGTGTCATGGTCTGACTATACTTCCATTCGCTTTGAGAAAAATCTCACCTGCAAGAAGCTTGTTACAGCTTTTTCTGACTGCAGAAGACAACAAAATGCCCTGCGAAAGAAATGCACATAGCCAAAAGCAGGGGAAAAAAAAAAAGGTTGTCCCTCCAGTCCATGTCTACTCCCTCGGGACACAGCAGGGTCGATGTAACACTGACCTCTATCACTTTGAAACGCGAGAAGACAAGCAGAACGTCACACAGGATGGGGATGGACGGCTGCCCATTGCCCTTGCTTCTGGGGGGCTCCCTTCTCCAAACAAGTGTGGGAATCCTCCCCGGGAAGGAGCCCAGTGCAGAGAGAAACATTGAAACTATCATACTGCATTCTTCATCTTCTGTTAAATATTTCCTGATATCACATTCAGCTGTGCTTGAAACAATCTAGTTTGCCATCATTAATACTTATGAGGCCAACCACCACCCCCGACAGAGCTGAGCTCCTTCGAATGTGGAATTGTGCCTGAAGGGCAGCCCCTGCCAACAGTGGACATAAGATTTTACACCGACTAAAGGTTATCATGCACAGCCTTGAATGGCTTGTCATGGTCCTGCCCCTGACTGAACCTGAACTGTGGCACAAGGAAGGACAAGATTTCACCCTTTTTCCTTTACAATATTTTAAGCCTAATGCTCAAAACAATGCAAATGTTGCGCAAGGTTGTGTAAGAGCCCACCTAACACCAGGAGATAGTGCACAATGCATGGTTGCTCTCCAGCTCCCTGTTATCCCTCTGCAATGTTACTGACACTATTTGTTCTTTCTGCGCTAATTTTTAATCATTTTCAGGAGATAATGTGTGTTTATTAAGTAGATCAATATTTTGCATGCTATGCTTTCAGGAAAGTCAGATAAATTATAGACTTTGCTTGACATTTGTCTTCTGGTGCAATAATGTGTTTCAGAAACTCAAGTACATTTATAAGACAAGAACTCCCTTTTCCTGAGTCCAAGCAAACAATCCTCCATCATGTGCTTGCAGAAGTGAAACATTATTTCTCCCTTATCAGTTATACTCTTACCAAAGAATTGCATTGGACTTTTTCATGAGCATTGCTTATACATAGCAACTGCATTAGCCTCCCTGCCCAATCCTCTTGAACCACCCCATCCTTGCAGATGGATCAAAAAATATCTGCCAAAGCTTGCACTTCCACTTGCTGCTTCCATCTCAGTTCTCAGATGTAACTCATCTGGACGCAGTGCCTTGTCAACTTTTAGCAGCTCTAATTGCCTAACTATCTGCTCTGGCATAATCGTAAAACCTTTCAGCATTTTGTATTGCCCCTAGGAAAATGTATTCTAGTCTCTGATATGACCTTCAGCTTTTTCTCTTAACACTAATGGCAAAGAACTTGTGGAGGCTCTTTGCAATGACAACCTCATCTGTCACTCCCTACTCATGTCTCTTAATACCCCCGTTGACCTCTGCATTGCTACACTGTTTCTGTGATATTTAAGGACATTGCTGCTGTTTATCCATAATCCAGTTACTAACTGTTCCATCTTAATTTTCGGATGCCTTTTTCTTTCCTCAGTGCAGATTTTTTTTTTTTTTTAAGCGTTTCTCACAACAATGATGTGACAAGACTAACAGCTGCATTGAGCCAAGGGCCTAACTTTTTTTTTAAAGGAAAGCCATAATTAAACATTCCCTCACTGTCTTAATACATGTGCACACACACGTTCATTTAGGAATTGGTTTTGCATGTGTTCTAGTTTCGATAGGTAATTTTCTTTATTCAAACCTCCAGCACGTTGGGACGCTCACAAGGGTAAGAGAGGAAATCTTTTGAAATAAAAACCTGTGAGTCGTTACATCCAAATCTTTGAGTTTCTGATATGTCTGATCCTTGTGTTCGTCTCTGTTTGCAGAAGGGACTGAAGGGCTGAAACACTGGAGGGAACCTGCTCTCAGCAGAGACTCTTAGGGCCAGACTCTCCTTTATATTAAGCTTCCTCCTGTGCTACTCTTGTCAGAACAATGTGAAGGGGAGTTAAAATAAATTAAAATAAGAATGAGGATGACACCCCTTATCCTCTATGCCATCTTCCGCAGCAATTCAGCTTTTCCCTACTGTTTTTTCCCCATATACTACACAGACTTTCTAAGCACCAGGCTAAACTATATATCACACATGATCAGCTCAAATACCTTATTGCTGGTGCCAGTTTCCCCATTCTTAAATGCATTTTTCTCAGATGTCTTCCCTTTTGCCATAATGTTACCTCTGTTTTCTCTGCTGAAACCTATATCCATAGGCTGCTCTGTGCCTTGGGTTAATCAGCCAATCCAAGTTCTTTTAATCCCATCTCACTAACCAGTTCCTTCTTCATCTTCACTACTATTTTTTGCATCTATTCAAACATCTCCTTGGTCGTAAAGCACACAGACCAGTAGTGGTCAAACAGAGAGGAGAGATTCCCCTGTCCCACATGTGTGTGACCTGTTCCTTGAACAGTCCAAACAGGCATTCGGCTTTCTGGGAGTAATATCATATGGCAAACACAAGTCTACTTTTCTCATAAAAGGCTTTCAACTAGGCCAGGTTTTGTTAACCATATTCCCTTCCTCCACTTCACCCAAATGCATTAATTTGTGTTACGCAGAGATGAAATTAACTCCATTATCTGTGAGTGTTTATCATCTCTATGTCCCTTTGTAGTCTTTTTCTTTTCTGCCTATTACTCACAGTTCCTCCCTATATAGCATCACACACAAATTCATTAACAGGCTGTTTACTCCCTCTTCAGGATCATTAAATGAAGATGCTAAATGAGACCTGACCTAACACAGACAGCTGCAATAAGCATTTCCTTGTAAATAGAGTCTTTGCCATTTATCAAAAACTTTGTACTAATTTTCAGTCCACTCAAAGTTGTTTACATTGAGGCAATTTCTACAAGTTTTCAAATTTAGACCTGGCCCATTATTTTAGCCTGACAGAAGCTAGTAAAAAAGGCCCATAACACAAACCTGGGAGTTCAAGACGTTAAACTGATCTCTGCAGATGCTCACTCCAAATTGGTAAGAAAAGCTGCATACATCTATGCAGTCACCAATGGCATGAAACAAAACTTGTGATCCTCGATTCTCTCCAGAGTCAGAGAAGTCATGTATAGGGTACCGGCCACACTCAGCCCTAGGCTGTTGAAGGACGCAAATCAATTGGAGAGTCCAGAAGAGGCTCACAGATTTCCAAAAATACATCATATCCAAGCCAAAACTTGAAAGAATTCAGATGGTTTAATTTAGAGAGGCAGAAGCTGAGGAGATGCAACGTCTTCCAGGAATGGCATGAGTATAATTAAACTTGCCTTCGGACAAAAGGGTGAACTAGATGACCTTTAGAGATCCTCTCCATTTCTATTTTCTCTGATACTTTGATTGCGTAGGTTGCCTGCCCAAACTTCTCTTACAGACAGCCAGAAACCCTGCAGCCCTGAGCCTCGCATTTTAGACCCAAAACACATCCACCGCTCCTCCAGGGTTGCGTCTCCCCTTGGGTCCTGTGGCTGAAGCAGTGGATGCTCAGTCCCCTGCCAAATCTGCATTTCAAGGGTGGGAAATTCAGCAAGCACTGTTATAAGGGCAAGCGCTGGAACCACTGCACCTCAGGATGCCGGGGCCAAGGTGAAAATCCTCCCACTGGGCATCAGAGAGCATCTCAGTTCTGCATGCTCCACTGAGACACCCACACCAGGGAAGGGAGACACCCAACAGTCAGTAAATCACTTCTGGAAAGGTAGATCTCAGTAGCCCACTAAGGACAGGGAAGTTTCTTGCAGGGTTGCTGTCTGTTATGTGATTCAGTCTGCCCTTTGCTGAAGCAGGACATTCCTCAAGTCCTGCTGCAGTTATGTTATTGGCATTTTTTACACTTCTAACCATCCTCTTGGCCTCTCTAATGAAGAGTTGTCATGATACTCAGCACAATTTATTACCGTGGATCACTTGCCTTAAAGCACTTGCCTCCAGTCTTTATTTCTGCTAATACCTAGAGACAAACATTTTCCCTCTTTTTTCTTTTCCTTAACAGACAAGGCTATGCATCATTCTCCACTTGTCCCTTCTTAGCTATCACACTGGGTACTAGTCCCCACAAACCCCACTCCCAGAATGCTGATGAAGGAATGTCTACCTTCCTACATCTACCCCAAACTCCAGAACAGCTGCTTTTTATGGTCTCTTGGATTTGTGAATTTGTACAATCTATTCACAGATACAAATACTTTAACTGTAATAAGCCTGACATGTTTTCTTTCATAGTCATGCCCATAAACTTCAGATTAAATCTGCTGCTTAATTAATTTGCACTCAGAGTGCCCGTCTCTCTTTCCTTTCCATGGAGCAATGCTTCTGCTCTGGTTTGTGCTCCCTGCTGCACTCACCACCTCCTCCTCTGCTTCCCTGGGGATATTAATTGCTCCTTTTTCTCAGGTATAGCCTTGTCTGCATGGGCTGCATACGGCTGGATAAAACTACTCATATTTAGAAAAAATTGTCAGCATGGGCATGTGGAAGGGGGGATATTTGGTTTTAATCAGACACTTTAGGTAGCTTTATGAATCTCTGCTGTTTGATCATCGAAAAGGAAAAACTACCTGCGTTTGCTTTAGAATTCTCTGTTTGAGAGCTAGTTGTGTAATCCAGCCAAGAGAGGAGATGCAACTCTTGGTGAAACAAGCACACAAAATCTTTTCTTTGATCACAAAGATTAATGTAATCCTTTCCCCCCATTCCCTCTGCTCATTTACCTACAAAACAAGCTCTCACCCCTTTCTCTTCGGCTCCTTGCGGCTCTCCTCCTGCCCTGGCTTTCTGTAGAACCTCGTCCCCCCAGTGTCCCCAGGCCAGACAGGTCACCACACATTTCCAAGGGAAAGGGGAGACTATCGCGAGTTCACCTTTCTCCCCAACAGCTCAGCTCCTGCCAACCCTGACAGCCCAGCGCTTCCTCCACTTTCTGCACCTGGGAAGGCAGACATGCTTAAGGCACCAGCAGAGTTGAATTTACTGTAAAAATACATCCCCTACAACACCCTGCTGGCTGATAATGACTGTATAGCTCCCCTCCACCACCAAAAGACAGAGGAGAGGTGTATATATGCAAAAGCTGACTGTGTCAAGTGTCAAACAGAGCAATGTCTCTTGTTCTCTCCTTTCCCACCTGCAGCCAGGCATTACCAGCTCGAAGAGCTAGTGGGGCATCAGTAAAGGAGGTTAGGTTAGCAATTAGCACCTGTGAGCAGCGACCCACATATAGGAAAACACTAGCACTGAATAATTACAGACATAAGGTAATGGATGCAGGAGTACTCTGTGCCAGTTTTGCCAGAGAGCAAGGAGAAGGTGAGGTAGATACTCCCTTTTGCTTGGGGGAAAAAAAAAAAAAAAAAATCCCTCCCAAATCATCCTTCCTTTTATAATGCCCATTACTATTCTAATCCATTGTTTCCTTCTGGAGAAGCAGGGACGCTGGACCCTGCCAGACCACAGTGCTGCCCATCCACCACGATGCTAAGGTCTATGGAGAGCAGGAGGAGTTCCCACAAATCTCAGGTCAGGCACTGCCTGACCAGACTTCCCATGGCCTCAAAAGCTGCTGACCAGCCCCTGCCAGAGCCTCACACAATGTTTAAAAGCTGCCCAGGACTCACATTTGGTATCTAAAGGAAACGCTAGGAAAGGAATCACATTTGGTATCCAAAGGCAATGCTAGGACCACTACGGAGACTTTGGCAACTGCCCTTATTCCATACTATATATACATATATATATACACACACACTTATATGTGAAATTTTCTGTAGTGGTTGGTTGATTTGTACTATATACAACAGCCTCTCTAAGCAGCTCAATGTACCATCTGTATATATTTCTACTGCATCCATGGCTACAGCCTGGCTGTCCTCTACACAGGTATTACTTTAATGAAATGCTAATACTCAGAAACAGCTGAGCAAGGGTCTGAGCAATCAGGCAGCAAAATCAAGCAATGAGTTAGAGCATAGATTATCCAGATCCCACTATCCAGAAAACTATCTACTAGATTTTATTTTTCCCCAGTAAAAATAGTGCACTTTGTAAATCTCTTCAAGTTAAAGGAAATGAAACAGATGAAAGAACCAACCCCAACCTTGAATATAGTTGGGCAATATCTTAGATGAAATCAATTTGCACAGACTGTGAGAAATGAAGAGTGGGATTACAATGGATTATTTTAGTACAAGCTTTTAATGTTTTGTGTAAATGTTTTTGGTATTTTTTTTTCAAGGGAGATGTTTAATGACAACTGCTGAAAATCTATAACATGCAGTACTTATGAGCACCATGTGCTGCCTTGAAATTGTGAGTCAAATTGCATGCAGAGGATAATTATATGTTCAGCAGCAGGAGAACTACTAACAGAAGAAACAATATTAAAGTATTCCTATTCTAACACCTTAACACAACAAATCCCAGGTGAAATCTTACTGTAGCAGGCAGAAAACTCATGTAATATCCAACCCAAAAGAAAGAAGTTTGTGAAGAAGGAAAAAAATGCTGACATATTATTAAAATGTTAATCATGTCTAACAGAGTACTACAGACAGAAGTATTCAACTCTGTAAATCCTGGAAAATAAAATTGTCACTCCAAAAATTTCATTACCCCTTACATCTGTCCAGCATCTTTGTCTTCAACCATTCATGAGCATCAGAGTTTTGCCCAGTGCCATGAAAAATACATCTACACCCAGAAATACAAACGGGGAAGGAAACACCCACAAGTTTTTACATTAACAGGAGAACTGCCTCCTCCTTGCCAGCAATCTGCCAGGAAAAGTCTCTTTCTGAATCAAGCAGCTCAACACACTGAAACCTTTCCAGGTTCATGATAACCTCAACCTGATCCTACCATTCTGGCCTCTCCAGAGAGTCTGTTTGGAGATAAAAATGAGCTACACACTGCATGTCCTCTTTTCCAAGGCAGACTAAATGAAAATTTAAAACAAAATACAGGTGATACAAAGGGGGCAGACTCTTTAAACAGCCCAAGACTGCTGTTCAATATAGAAAATAGTGAAAAATGCAGTACTTGCTTGCTTTGTAACTTCAGCTTGAGTGCTCTTCATTTAAAAATCTCATCAGCATAATAATCTCTCTTTTAAAGAGAGGAAACTAGTGCCCAGTGATGACTTATAGTCACTAGAAGCCATT